>NW_026294562.1:167688863-168288863 GCF_007827085.1 Peromyscus californicus insignis | reverse complement strand
TCAGACATACGCAAGCAAGCCAGATTAGGTCCAGGTGTGCGGAAGCAAGCCAGATCCTAGCCTTAGCCAAATAAGGAGCACCTGCCATCGGGAAGGCAGAAGCCAGATGCTGGCGCCATCTTTGTGGCACAGCTGTGCACGGCTCTCTACAGTTCCCCCTTTATTGTTTTAAGCAGCAGGCAAAAGCAGAAGTGTAATCTCTGCCAAAATACAACTTGGACATTGTACTGGTGTTAGTCCAGGTGTCATCCACCCAGAGAACACTTGACCTGTCCGATACCCTTTTTTGCAGAGGTGGGAATTAGGGCATCAATCCACATGCAATTAGACTTGCTTTTCTTGGGTTTTGCAATACAGCTAGACCCAAGTGCAGTGCACTAGCCTCGCATCCTGAGCGATCAAGCTTTTAATGCAGCCAGCCAGGCCTGGGGAGACTGTCCAGCCTCTATGGCTATAAAGGCTTGGATAATCATGGCTGCATTGCGCTGCTGAGAAACCCTTAAACAAACAATGCACCACAGGCACATCAGGGAGACAAGCACCAGTAGGCCTGCCAAGGCACCTAATCCCGCCCACTCCTTTAAAAATGTGATAGGCCAGGTGCACATGGGTGGAGTTGACCACAATGATCTCATTGCGCAGGATCTGAGTTCTGTTCCTGCAGCAAGTCAACTCAAAAATAAAGCAATACACTAGAATGTGATGTTATGGGTAAAGGGTATGGCCAGGCTTTTATAAGAGCCCAGAGTAGTCGATCCTCAGCTGCTCCCGCTAGGCACATCAGCCTCTGGGGTGTCATCACATCTCTCCGTCTGAGGGGCCTGTCGCACCAATCGTTCAGGTACCCAGATAGGGTCTAGCCGGTCCTGTGGGAAAACACAAACAGAACCTCGTGCCCATGTCAGCATGGGATCGGGGCCATGCCAACTACCCGTGAGGATATCTTTCCACTTCACCATGCCCTTCATAGGGCTGTATGGATTAAGACCTCTTATGGTGGTGGAGGATCTTCCTATCAATAAACCCACCGTGCCTGGCTTCAAAGGGCCTTTAAAATCAGACTCCACTAATTGTACTCCCATCTGCAGAGTCAGTAATTTTAAACCACACCGTTTTTGCTGTTAGCTCAGGTTTTTCTGTGTTGCATTGATTTTTCCACAGATCTCAGCTGTGGATACCTTGTTGTGCTGGTTCTGGTGTCCACCATTCTTAGTGGCTTCTGCCTTTGAAAACCGCTCAGACTGCCTGCTTTGCAGTCTGCTAGGACACTAACTTCTGTATCTCAGGTTTTTTTCACCATATACATTAAGCTTAGATTCACAATCAACATTTACACCTTTTCACAAACTCACATATAACATGTGCTTAAGCCTAAACTCACACTCAACATTTACACATTTTTACAAACTCACATATAACATATTAACATCTACTTATTTATACTCTTTAATGAAACTATAGAAGTTACCTTCTCCTTGAGGGCAGCTACGTTTGAGATGGCCCATTTTTCCACACCGAAAACATGCCCCAGTGTTCCCTCCTTTCTTGTTACTAAGTTGCATAACTGCAGCCACGAGGCCTGCGTTAGTTAGAGGTCCCCCTAATTCTCTGCACACTTTCATCCATACTTCTAGACCTTTGTCCTTATAAGGGGTGATCGCAGCCTTGCATTCTTTGGTACATTGTTCATAAACTAGCTGCTTTATAATCGGCATCGCGGCATCTGGGTCCCCAAAGATTCTGCCTGCAGCCTCGACCATGCGGGCCACAAAATCTGAAAAAGGTTCCATAGGTCCCTGAAGGATCTTAGTAAGGTTGCCGCTCACTTCCCCTTTATTAGGTAGGGACTTCCATGCCCTTGTTGCTAGTTGATTTATCTGGTCATAAACCTGCTGTGGATATCCATTTTGTTGATTGGCAAATTGGCCTTGTCCCAGCAGCATGTCTACATCCCAAGCTGCTTGACCTCCACCTGCACTAATTTCTTTGAAAGTAGCAGCTCGTTAAGAGCCAGAAAAATTGGGTGCGAAGAAGTTGCGCCCATGATACTAGCAGCACTTTTGCCTTCACTTGCTTTCACTTTCTTTAATTTTCCCATCCGCTTTTGTCGCGGCTCCACTTAACCTTCCCATCCGCTTTTGTTGCGGCTCTACTTAATTTTCCCGCTTTTGTCGCGGATCCCCACCTTACCTGGGGACTTACCAGTGCACTGCCCTGACTGCGAAGAGTTCTGAGCCTTAAAGGTTCCCCATATGGGCCACCACTTCTCATGTCCGCCTCGACCAGCAAGGAAGATGCAACACCAGGCTCTTCTCCAAGCAGTTTATTCAGGAACCTTGAGACAATCTTCTGACCCCAGGGAAAGCCATCTTCTCTCTCTCTCTGACCCTGGGGAAAGCCAGCTCACGCCCTTTATAGCCACTGGGCAATCAACCCCGTAGTGCCACGAGGACAATGCCGATAGGGTCAGACATACGCAAGCAAGCCAGATTAGGTCCAGGTGTGCGGAAGCAAGCCAGATCCTAGCCTTAGCCAAATAAGGAGCACCTGTCATGGGGAAGGCGAAAGCCGGATGCCGGCGCCATCTTTGCGGCGCGGCCATGTACAGCTCTCTACAGACCATCCCACAGCACACCTGGTTATGTAAAACGCCCTATAGTCCTCAATCAATCTCTCTGCCATGCCTCTAGGCATGAAGGAAGGGGATGGTTTGAGCTTCATTTGCCCAAGAAACAAAGCTGTGCATTTAGGAGCCTGAAAGTCTCCTAGGCTCAGCAGGGGAGTTAGTACCTAGTGGAACAGTGTCTGAGAAGCTAGCTGTTTGTCAAATGGTCTACAGCATTTGGGCACTCAAGAATTTCATAGCAGAAGACAGCTGAAATATTAAAAACTGGATAACACCAAATACTCCATAATAAATGGCTTGCCTTTTGACAGACCCTTGGCTGGTCAAAGTATAGCTTTAATACACAGCTGAATCTCTATAATATATTCTTTCATCCCGCAAGAATCAACCTGCCAGTAAAGATGAGCAATAATGGCACAGATGGTATTCGGTAACCAACATGCTCTCTGATTGGATTGGAGGTCCACTCCACAGAAGGGATTCTATATGTGGTACACCATAAACCCACTCCAAATCCCATGGCATGGAAGGTCATAGGGCCTGGGGGTGTGGTGTGGTGTGGTGTGTGTGTGTGTGTGTGTGTGTGTGTGTGTGTGTGTGTGTGCAAAGCTAAGCTGTAGTGGCTCTTCAGGAGAAGAACAGGATTGCTATATCATGCGGGGAGACCATCCCCCATCACACCAGATATACCTTGACTTTCCCGAACAGTCAGGATACCTTCCCTGCTGAAGCAGTTCCAGACCTCACTCTCTCTAGAAATCAGAAAAATTTCCCTTTCGAGGTTTGGGCTGCTTCTTTGCAGTTCCAGCCATCAGAACTGTGCTGAACAGTTCCATGTGTCCGGGACACCTTCAGGGCAGAGCTATTGGTAAAATTATTAAGGCCATTCCACGTAGTTAAAAGGGAGGTTTATTTAGTGGCTAACTTACAAATGAAGGTATAGGTAGGTTGCAGGGTCTGGGAAAGATGTAGCGCAGTCCGACAGTGTTCTCTGGAGAACTCTGTTCTGTCTATCTCCAGTGTCCAGGGTCCAGGAACCAAGAGAGGGTAGCACATCCGGATCTCGGGTCTTTAGGGCCCTCTCTTGGCCCTGCCTTGTAGCCGTGACAGTTACCGAAGCCTCAATGGGGTTTGGAACTTCCAGATGAAAGCTGGAATGGCTACCCACAATGGTACACAGAGCTGTTGTTCTGAGCAGCTCAAGGTGTCCAGGATACCTCACCCTCCAGGGCTGAACTGTCTCTTTGCAGTTTCAGCCATCAGAACTGTCCTAATCAGCTCAAGGTGTTGCCTGACTCCCCAGGTAGTCAGGACACCTTTCCCCAGAGTTGTTGCAACAAATTTACTGAAATTGTTGGTGTTGAAACCCGGGACCAACCCCACAGAGTTGCAACTAATTTACTTACATTATCCTGACCTCCTTACCTAAAACCCCAGTCACCATGGTTCTGTTTCTGCTGCAGAAGAGCAGGGGGCAGAAAGGAGCAGCAGTAGTAAAGATTCTGGGACCTTGAGCTGTAATTTCTACATCAAGGCAGGGGTGGGGCAGTTTCTAGGCTTCTCATATTCCACACCTTGGGAGTTTTAAGGGCTTTCACCACCTTCACGTCAGCCCAATCCTGAATTCTCCAGTTTCAGGAAAGACCCTTAGGATTCACAGAATAGGTGTAAACACAAGACTTTTGTTGGCTTGCTTGTTTGTTTTGTGGGATTACTTGTGCAAAGAAACACTTCATCATATGTTGTACTGTTTTGTTTTTTGGTTTATTTGAAGGCAATATGCAGGCCTAGACTTGACTTTGCAGATTTCATCTTAGGGGAGGGCTACTGTCTTAGACCACCTGGTGCCCAGGGGCTACACTGAGTTCTAGGAAGAACCTCAGAAATGTGCCATGACAATGAAACTTGAACTGATACCCTAGAAGCAGCCAATTAGTTTCAAATGTGGTTTCCCACATTTGTCTAGACCAATATTTTCAAAAAAATCACCCTGCCCCATATCCCTTCACCCAATCCCAAAATGCCATGGCATGTAATTCCTGGCTGGCAGTTTATCCCTTAAAAACTCTCCTACGCCTGAGTCCACTGTTGCTGCTGCATTTCCCTTCATCCCCCAGGTGGTGGTCCAGGTTTGAACCTGACAATGAAAAGACTCTTATGTGCTTACATCAGAGACTGGCTCCTTAGTGGTCTCTGAGGGTTTTGCCACACAGGTACAACATTAGGTTCATTGGCCTGGACTGCCCATGACCCCATGGACAGACTCTGGACCAGAGGGTCCCTGATCAGCTGGTAAGTGTGTCTCTAAGTGTCTGTCTTCACTGTATGTCTGTTTGGTTTTGTTTCTGTGGCATGCCTAAATTTGGTGATTGTGATCAGAAATGGTTAAGGGGCAGACATGCCAGAGGACCATGATCACAAAGGACTGAACGATATTCCAGACCTTGGTACAGGGGCAGAGACCTTCACATCTGGTTGATTGAAGACAGAGGTCCTCAGATCTATAGTTAGGTGGAGAGCCCCACATCTGTTTGTGATCAGCTGACATTGTTTCCCTGGGAAAATTGCCTTTCTGTTGGAATGTACTGCCTATATGAATGTGTGAATGTGTGTGAAACGTGGCCATGAGTATGCATGTTTTTTTACCTGGGCTTGTGTGTGCATTGTGACTCCAGTGGACAGCCTTTAGGGCCAGATGGCCAGCAGAAGGGACAGAGAGACCCTTTGGTTGAACTGGGACAGACTAAGAGTACTCCTATCCCCATTGCTTCCTTATTCTCTGACTGTGGCACAGACAGTGGAGGCAGGCAGGGGAGCACACTGTTGTGGTGCAGCAATTGAGTGGGTGGTGACTCAGGTGGCCCAAGGGTTGCTGTGGGAACCCGGGGTGCTGCTGAGCAGCTGGGAGCTACGGTGGGCCATGAGCACTGCAGAGACCAGGTATAGCAGGTTCAAGGCTGGCTCCCACATGGGGAGCTGCAGGGTGGAGACTTTGCAGTGTGGCATGGAGCAGAGAGGAGCCAGTGGGGGCCTCACATACCTCACAGCACACCTGATCCATGAGCACTGCTGGACTCTGGGTAGATGGAGAACCCTTCATGTAGTCCCTTCCCGTCTGCCGCTCTCATGCACTTGAAAATCTGGGGTTAACAACAATCTTTTGTTCCCATGCTGCACTCCATCTCCCATGCTGATGGGTGGGTCTCCCAAGACCTGCCCTGGGTCTGCCTGCTAAACCTGACTGAGGTTTGGCTCCAGGGGCAGAATGGAGTGCCATTGCCTATGGTCACTAAGCTACTGTAGCTGTGTTATAATGCTATAGCCAGAGCTCTTTTGATCATTCAGACACAATAGATTCTTCACTTCGGCACAAGTGTTGATGCACATTTAGAGTTATTTTTGCTATGATATATGCATGTATTTCTGTTCTTGTTTAAATTATTGTAGCTATCTGCAAACTGTTTATGTTAAAAATGGATGTGTGGGGGGGCATGTATGTGACTTGGATTTAACTCTATGTGTGAATGTAAGCCAGCTTCAACTGTATGTATGTGTATGTAAATTGGATCCAACTGTGCATATGTGTTCAAGTAATTATTGTTAAAAAAAACATGTTTTAAACAGCAACCATATGTCTTCCCTCCATCTTGACTGGTGACCTCATCATGATGTAGGCAGCCATATGGCTGGCAAATGTCTTTTACTAAGGTTATAAGATCTATTCAGGTTGACAAAAGCTAACTTAGAGATTTACATGTAAGTACTTATGCCAAGTGTTCAACAGCAAGCTTCTAGAGAATCTAAATAGATGGCTATATGTGTTTAATAAATAAGGTATTTAATAAATATTAAAGCTGCACCTCAGTGCTTTTATACACAAGAATGTACCTTGCTCTGGCAGCTAAACTTTGTAATTTAAGAGTCACCTAGGTGACAGTCAACAGAAACTGCGATGTTCATTTCTTATGATGCAGCAAGACAATGATCTAGACAAAGGGCTTGGAACAGCTTCTGACTCCATGAGTCACCACCATTTGGGGTTGAAAAACCTTTTCACAGGGGTAGCCTAGGACTACCTGTATGTCAGATGTTTGCATTGAGATTCATAACAATGGCAAAACTGCAGTTATGAAATATTGGGCAAGTTGAGAACCAGTGACTTGGAGAATGTTTCTCCTTACTCAGAGTCTATTCAGGCTTAAGAATATATGTCTAGGGTTGGGGATTTAGCTCAGTGGTAGCTAAGTGCAAGGCCCTGGGTTCGATCCTCAGCTCCCCCCCCCCCCAGAAAAGAATATATGTCTAGCCTCTTTGTCTTTGATAACTTTGTTAAGCTTAAGCTATTTGGATAAACTGAGTCATATAAGTGTTTTATATTGATACTAAAAGGAACTTAGGACCCTTCCATTAACATATGGCTATTTTGTTCTGGTTTCTTTCCTGAACCCCTATTGATACTAGAAGAACCTCAATTCAAGATTATTTTTAAGGCTACTTATTATAGACTGTTAGAGAACATAAATAAATAGTCAGTCACCTTATAATTAATCAAGTTCTTTAATTGTAGTCATGCTAAGTAGTGATATAATTAATTACAGGGATAACCTTTACTCAATCTCTTGCATATGTTTTCAGCATTGAGCTTAAAACAAGTAACTAGAAACAAAGTTTATCTATTCAGATATACCTGGACAGCCCTCATACTTTAGAGGTCTATAGAATATGGTATTTAAAATGTTGATCTAAAAGCTTATTGTATCAGACTCCCAGATCCTAGCTGTAACCCAAGGTCTCCAAAGAAATATGTATGGGACACCATAATGTCTCCACCTGGATTATGGCAATGCTGACACCAGGGCAACATGCCCTAATGCAACACCTACCACCAGGATGTGGCCCAGACTGTGGACAAGCAGCAGGCAGGACACTGGAGAACTGATTGCACTCTATTTGCCTAGACATAATAAGATCAGTCTTCCTTGTGTCCATCTTTCACAGGATAAACTCTGCGTTATGGGCCTGATGGCCAAAGAAGATTAATGCTGTTCTGATACATATGCCTCCAACACTATGGAGACTTGGATATGGACTAGTCCCTGTCATTTATAGAATCAGAAACTGCTTGGTCTGCACTCAAATTTATTGATCATACTGTCAGCTAGGATAGCTATAACTTTGTCAGCTTGACAGAATTAGACAACCAGAATCTTCCACAAGGCTATAACCAGCTTAGCTCATTTTAAAGAAAATGTCCTAAGATATAAAAGTTTAAATAGATCATAAAGGGTTAAAGATATAAAAGCTTATAAGCTTTGAGAATCTCAGAAAATGATTCAAAATATAAATACAAGTTGTAAAGATATAAATAAATGATTTAGATTATGAAAAATGTTTTGTATTGCTCTCCCCTTCTATGATATAACAGTTCAGAGCTTAATATTTAATAGAGTTCCGATAAGCTGGTTAAGCAATGACTACTTACTGTTCGGTCACAAGCTCAATATTTTAGATTTATTTTGATTGTCAGCCAAATATAAAGTTAAAAGTGCTATTCATCAGGCAAAAAAACTCTGTCCAATTTATACTTGACTCTCTGGACAGAAGGAAAGTGCACATGCTTTTAACCCAAATCTACAGTTATTGCAGGGACTCAAAGATGTGAATCCACCTCTGCTGTTTTACAGATACTCATCAGCTGCTTTGTCTACAATATGGATTTCAGTGTAGATTGGTAATACTAATGTATCTAAAACTTTTATGTTATTTTGTAATATAATTAATATAGGTCTCAGAGGATTAAAAGAGTCATAAAACTTGGGTCCACTTCATAGAGGTCAGAAGAACCCCAGAAAAGTAGAGCTTAAATTTTCCCCACTTGTCTATTCCTAAAGATGATATTTTTTTCTCCCTCCTGGTCTTGGGACTCCTGCTCTTTCCAATTACTAAAAATATAGGCCTAAAAATTCCAAATAAATTCATAAATTTTAACTTCTGTTCTTAGCTTAAATTTGTCTCAACAGGTTCCCACTTGACTGGCAGACATCTCCAAGCTTCAGTTGTTGACTACACTGCTCTGGATGACTATGACTTGCTAAAAGCTGACATGGACCAACCCAGTCAATGTGATTGTTCCTTGTCTCTACAGATGTGTCAGATAGCCACATGCTTCTGACAAATGGCCCATCGTCCAGCCTTTGACTACTCTTTAAGTGTTTTGGGGGCCCTGACTACAATATCCCAATGCCAGCTTGAAGTAGTTCCAGAAGTGGATACAATGTCCCATGTTCTCTGCCCAAAATAGGTTGAAGAGCTAGGTCAAAAGGAAGCTTCCTAGCATAGGGGCAAGTTGGCCAACTATAATGCTCATTGACATACCAGGAAAATAGGTTCAGAGTTGCAAATTGATAAATTTATTAATTAAAATGGTTCTGCAATAAGATAAGACACTTGACTTTTTTGTGTGCAGAACCAAAGAGGTATTAGATAAGATCATAACATTGTTGTATTCAAAGATCAGAACTACAGGGCCTTAAGAATGGCAATAGATACAGATGTTGCTGCCCTAGAAAAATCTGTTAGCTAATGGTTCTTAGGTCCCAACATCCTTGAACCCCTGGACAGGTAGGATTCATGATTGACTCCTGTCATTGGTACTTGTCAAGGGAGGAATGTGGAGGCAATATGAAGGCCTAGACTTGACTTTGCATACTCCATCTTAGGGAAGAGCTACCATCTTAGACCGCCTGGTTACTGGGGGCTGTACTCAGTTCCAGGAAGAACCTGAGGAATGTGCCATGACAACAAAACTCAATCTGATATCCTAGAAGCAGCCAATTAGTTTCAAATGTGGTTTCACACCAAAAGTCTAGACCAATAGTTTCAAAAATTCACACTGCCCCAATCCCTTCACCTAATCCCAAAATGCCAAGGCATGTAATTCCTGGCTGGCAGTTTTTCCCTTTAAACTGTCCTACCCTTGAACCCACCACTGCTACTACATTTTCCTCCATCTGTGAGGTGGCAGTCCAGGTTTGAACCTGACAAGAAAAAGACCCCACTATGCTTCCATCAGAACCCAGCTCCTTGGTGGTCTCTGGGGGGTTTGTGACACAGGTACAACAATTGTATCATCTCCATCATGATTGTGTGTGGTGAAAGTTTAGTTTTGACACTAACAGTGAACCTTTGCTCCTCTTTGTCTCTCTGTGAGTTACAGTAAAATCTGGGGAGGCTGAAGGAATGTGACAGAGTTTTAAAGCCAGGGTGTCCAACCTTCTGATGCTTCTGGAAGAACCAACCTAGGCCATACATTCAATCCAAAATCACTAAAGGAAGTTGATAAGAATGAAAATGTATGTCAAAAAGACCCACATAATTCCAACTATGTGGCAGTCCCATGGGGAGTGTGTTACAACTCTCAAGCAGGTCCCAAGACTTAATCATATCTAAGTAGTATGACTTGATTTGTTGTTTTGATAGTTTGTTAGAGAAGTAAAAGAAAGGGGGCAACACAAAACAGTGGGAGGTTTGACTCTGCATATGAGAAGTGAATTCATCAGCACTCTGGGTGTTCCTCAGAGATCTGGCTTCTCGGTTCACTCTTCCTGTGCTTCCTTCATGCAACATTTATTAGGCAGGTCAGTGCTGCCCTGAAGCAATGATGTGAATGAGATGTGGGTGTGAGACAGGTGTTTTTATATCTGAAAGATCAGACCCATGAGTCTTGAATAGTCATGAGCAAAGTTTTCTTGAAGTCGATGTCGACAGAAATGGAATCACAAATATACCAAAGTACTATTGCCCCCCAAATCTTTAAATCTGTTTTCAAATTCTTGCATCAAATCAAAAACTAGACTACAGATTTTTCACTATGCAAGAGAGATATTTTGTCCAGTTTTAACAGAATTCTCAAAATTGTTTGCCTTACTTTTAACATTCATAATTTAAGTTTTTAGAATGTTGGTGTGATTTCAAACATTGTGTTGATAAGTTAGCTTTTACTTTGAAGATGCAAGTTTGACTCATTTAAATGAGCAGTTATAACCACTACAATGCTAAAGACTTTATTACAGAGATTCAGGGATGTCTTATATATAAGTTAATAAATGTTATAAAGCCTAGTAATGGGCTTACAGACAAAAAAAAAATCACAGGATCATTTCCATACTTGCAGAAAACTCCTTTGAAAAAAAATCAAGTGTGTATATAAGAAAGTAACAGAAAAGATATGAAATATATGAAAGGACAAAGAATTTTACTTGAGTATTTGTAGCTGAAAGTTTTCCTGTATCCAGCCTGGTCTATAGCAGCTCAGACCCAAGTAAACACACAGAGGCTTATATTAATTAAAACTGCCCAGACTCAGCCTTTCTATTGCTCATAACCACCTGACTTCCATCAAACTTTGGGTGTTATATAGATGAGTGGAGGTGGAGGAGATCCTGAAGTTGAGGCTCCTGCTGGAAGAAAGGGCAGCTGGGGCAGGTTTAGGATGCTGAGAGTTCCTGATGAATCCTGGCAAATTCAGTCCTGTTCCATATGGAAAGTGTGATGCAATTTCTTACAGAGAGGCTTTTGCACCCTGTAACACATAGAAAATAATCCTTTCATGGCAATTTAGACAGGAATCTAGAAATCTTAGATCTATGAGTATAGCAGAACGTCACTAGGCATCATTACTTTGATTTTTCTCTACTGTCATGCTTGGTTCTGTACTAGGTCTCTGGGTCATCCAGCCTCTGGGTCCTGGCACTCCAGGCAGTGTCGGGGGCGGGGGCTCACTCTCTTGGCATGGGACTGAGGCTGGACCATTGGTTGGCCACTCCCACAATCTCTATGTCACCCTTACCTCAGCACATCCCACAGTCAGAACACAATGTAGGTCTAAGGTGATGTAGCTCACTTGGGGTCCAGACACCTCCACTGGAAGTCTTGCCTGGTCACAGGAAGTTGCCAATTCAGTGTAGGTATCCACTATTGCCGGGAATGTTAGCTGGGGTCATCCTTGTAGATTCCTGGGAATTTCCTTTGCACCAGGTTTCTACTGACCCTGAAATACCCCCTTCCCCATTGGTTCTTTCAGTACTCTCCCCCAAACCACCCCACCTGATTCCCGACCCCACCCCCACCTTAATTTGAGATACTTTACAGCCAGTTTTTTTGTAACTGTTAATCTTAGACTTTAGAAACAAATATCATACATATTATTTTTAAGTCTTATCCTTAACTACATTAAGTGCCTTACACCTTTTTAGCTTATAAAAACCTTTTAGTTTTTCATTCTATAACCATATATCCATATAATCTTTATACATCAATCTTTTTTTTTTTTTTTTTTTTTTTGGTTTTTTCGAGACAGGGTTTCTCTGTGTAGCTTTGCGCCTCTCCTGGAACTCACTTGGTAGCCCAGGCTGGCCTCGAACTCACAGAGATCCGCCTGGCTCTGCCTCCCGAGTGCTGGGATTAAAGGCGTGCGCCACCACCGCCCGGCTTATACATCAATCTTTATTCATTAAGTAATTTGTATCATTTTATAATACATTTTACTGTTTTAATGCCGTGTCACATGTTTATCACATTTTTTATTTTTAAAACCAAAACAATGTACATAGATATCCTATTATTTTTAAAACATGATTGTTTGGGAGGGCCTGTTCACCTCCTTTTATTGTGAAGGAGTATTAACATTTAAACAATTTTGTTGTGATTGTTTTAGGCTGCCATAGATGAAGGTAGAAAGAGAGTAGTTCAACTTAGAAGAGAAGTCCTGTATTGGATCTTTAAAGATCCATTTGATTATTAATAGACTTAAGGACACCACAGAGGTTAAAATATCTTCAAAACCTGTTTTTCTTTAATTTATTTTTTATATATGTACAGTGTTCTGCCTGCATGTATGACTGCATGCCGGAAGAGGGCACCAGATCTCATTACAGATGGCTGTGAGCCACCATGTGGTTGCTGGGAATTGAACTCAGGACCTCTGGAAGAACAGTCAGTGCTCTTAAACTCTGAGCCATCTCTCCAGCCCTAAAATCTGTTAAATGTCTGTATTTATGTATACATACACTGCCTCAACCAGATGTTTCATGAATATCTTTTGAGGAGAAGTTTCCATGTTTGAATCAAGATGCTAATTGGAATAGACCTCATCATCATCGGGTGAATTGCCTGCCTCTCAATCATCTTTTGGGCTACCAGGTCTCCTTCTGTATTGTTTGGCTCTTTGCTTTCTACATATTTGGTGAAGAGACGGGAACGTTTGTGGTTTGCCACAATCTGGACTTTGCTGTGGGTGTCCTGCCTGCTTTCCTGTCCCTGTGATTCCTAATGTATCTAAGAACACATGGGAAGCAGCACCGTACATCCACCAGGGGGCGCTGCCTCCCAAGAACCGGAAAGGTTAACAGGTCCTGGGGTCCTTCCCTTCACCAGTGGGGCAAAAAGTCGCTTACGTGACTACCTTTCCACCTGTACAATTTACAAAGAGAAGAAAAGGCCTGTCACCCTCTTTCACACCCTGCAGGGATGCTCACCTGGTCTCTTGCTGTCCTGTGTGTTCTTGCTGCTCTAGGCACTGGCTAGAAATACCAACATGGCAAGAAAAGCAGAAGCTGTAAGAGCAGAAGCAGAGCTGGTGGCTCCATCACTTTCCCTAGCTTGAGGTCCTGGAGAACACCAGAAAAGTTATAGTGATTGTACTCCACAGGGGCTTCCCGACCCTGCCTACCCCGATCCCCTCTTAGAGTGATGCTTGCCCCATTTACTCACCAAGGGCAGTAGTGACATCAATGTTCTTGCTGCGGTGCCTCAGGCGGCAGGTGAAGTGTGGTTCCTGTCCAGGAAGAACCCAAATAGACACCCAGGTCTGGAAGGTCCCATCTCCACTGGGAAGGATGGTCCCAGGGCCAAATGAATGCTGCTGTATTGGCCTCTCATTCTGAAGCCAGGCCAAGGTGGCCACAGGAGTATACAGATTAAAAACCCGGCACGTCAGGGTGATCCTGCCCACTGGGTATGGCCTTCTGGACACTGTCACCTTCGGGGGACCTGAGAGAAGATAAAGGGAGTCAGTGAGGTGAGGACCTTTCTATCTCTACATGGAGTGTAGCCTAGAAGAACCACCCCGTTCATATTTGCTTCCAGCCTCGCCTCCTTAGATGGCACAGCTCCCAGTGGGTATAGCACTGTGGGAGGCTGGGGCTCAGCTCCACTGGCCCCTGATGCTCTTGAGAGTCAGTCCCTTCTTTACATGCTGATGATGAGAGGACATGGTGTCCCTGCTGTCACGGGCCAGCAGTCCCTCTTTCCAGCACAGGTCACAGATGAACAACAGGCACTGAGAGGACAGAGGCTCAGTGCTTATAGGGGCCACAGATCAGACCGTGGTGGGCTGTGCCTCTTCTCTAGGACAAAGCCAGCTCCGCAGTCTCTAGGGGACAGGTGAGGGACTCTCCAAGTACAGTCAGCTGACTGTGGCCATGATTCTTTGTTCCTGGAGTTGGCCAAAAACTCCAGGAGCAAACAATCTTAGTTCTTCCTCCACTAATATCCCAGCACAACCTCTTATTTTCTGTTACAAGATCTATTCAAAACTTTAAACATCACATTTGAGATTCCAGACAGGTCCATTATCGTAACACTAGAAAGGTAGAGGCAGGTGGTGGATGAATGGAGTTGAGTGGCATTATGGGACTCTGTTTTCTAAAAAAGACAAAACTAAATAAAAAATTAAACTTGATCTTTTAAATATTTTAGAATTATTTACTTTATTTTATGTATATGAATGCTTTGCTTGCAAGAACGTACATGTACCAAGTGTAACCTAGTGCTTACAAAAGTCAGCCAATGGTATTGGATCCCCTAGAACTAAAGTGACAAATGATATTAAGCCCCCTCATGGATACTGGGCATTTACCCTGGGTCCTCTGCAAGAGCAACCAGTGCTCTTACCCACTGAGCCATCTGCCAAGCCCCAACTTGGGGGGGTGGGGATGGCAAAGACACAGGTTAGTAACAAAGCACGTCAGAGTGTGCCACCCCACTGCAGAACTGTGGTGGGTCACAGTCATCTCCTGCACACCTGCTGAAAGACAAGGCAGAGCTCAGTGGGGCTGAGGACCCCAAAGGCCTTTCCTGGTGAGAACCTGAGGGCAGGAACAACCAGTTATTATGAAGTATCACCCTGTGGATGTTTTCTCCAGCCTCCTTTCCCTGGGAGACAGGCCACCTGTGGTCAGATGAGTATGTGAGATTCACACACAGCTCCATTGGCCCTGACAATCTATAGGTATCAGCCCCCACCTACCTGGAGAACTTGAGAGCACATGAAAATCTCGCTGTCAGAGGCCAGCTGATCCGGCCTGTGATGCAGAAGACTTTGTAGACACTGATGGGACATGAGCTTCCCTGTTCTACAGGGACTGGACACCTGACCTCAGTGGACTGTAGCTCCTTATGCCACAGAAGAAAAGAAAGCCTGTTCTAAATGCTCTAAGGCACAGTGAGGGACCAGCCTTCCTAGGACAGGGAACTGACCGGGGTCCTGATGGTTTGCCTTAAGGCTTTAAGTCTTTCCCCTTGAAGATTCCTGGATGATCAGTGGTTTCTTCATCCTGACTGCCCTCTCACGACCCTGGGTTCTGTGGACACTCTTTTTGCGGGTCTCTGTGTACATGATGCCCAGCAGAGAGTGTCGATCCACAATAGGCGAGAAGGAAGTCTGGTTAAACACTGAGCAGTAGCCAGTGTTATTTCAAAGTTTGAGAGTCTGATCCCGGGTAGTTTGTTTTAAGTGTATAAAAAGATTCCTGGTGATATTAACTTAATCCTGTGTGCACAACGAAGCTTAGGACATGACTACATCAAAAGTCTTGTAAGGTACTAGTGACATCATCCATAAAAATAGATTCTGCCGGGCGGTGGTGGCGCACGCCTTTAATCCCAGCACTCGGGAGGCAGAGCCAGGCGGATCTCTGTGAGTTCGAGGCCAGCCTGGGCTACCAAGTGAGTTCCAGGAAAGGCGCAAAGCTACACAGAGAAACCCTGTCTCGAAAAACCAAAAAAAAAAAAAAAAAAAAAAAAAAACTGAAAAAAAAATAGATTCTATAGGTTAACTGAAGAAACAGGCTCAAGATAAACAAGTTCATGATGAAGATCTGGAGGAGAATAGTGTTGTAGATTGAATGAGTCAAACAAGATTAAGATAAGGGACTTGGGGAGCCTTTGTGCCCCGATCATACAGATTGCTCAAAGATCAGAAAGCTCTTACCCTTGTCTCGCTGCTCCCAGATTTCTGGGTGAAAAACATCTCTCCCTTTGAAGAGACAACCCTTTGTGTTCAACATTCTCCTGATTCCCAGATGCTTTTCAGTGAGCACAAGGCTTCCTACCGCTCTGTGTTTTTGACACAAGTTTAAATTGAAGAAGCAGCATTGAACTTGACCTTCCTTAACCAAGACCAGAACAAGAGCAAAATGACTTTGACCCATGACACAGAATAGGTTGTGAACCAGCTCCAGGTGCAGAAGTCTCCCATCTCAACTCCCCATCATGATGACCCCATCTAAGGGACAGAACTCCACACACCCAGTTGTCTCAGTTCTTCAAAGTGAACACCCCAGAAAGTGGGGGCAATGGAGTGAAATCTAAGATTACTGACATCTGGGGACTTATAACTATGCACTCATGTCAGAGACACCTGAGCTTCTCCACTTAAGGTGCATAACAGAGGCTCTGGAGGAGATTACTCACACTCCATCTCAGTGTCACCTTAGACTATGTGATGCTTGTCTAATTTAGTGAGAATCCAGTACCTCATAAGCACTGTGGCAAGATGCAGTTAGATTCAGTGAATGGACCCACCCACCCAAAGTTCAGTACCTGTATCCATCAACTCGTTCTCCAAATAAATCAAATATCTCTGTAGACGGTCAGGACATATGCTGTTTAGAATGGTCTTAACTTGATCCACGCTGGGGCCATGCCTCTCCCAGATTTTCTTAGATGAGTGTGCTGAAGGCACAGCCGCTTTCCACGTTTGGCTCTTCTGGTCAAAGGTGAGGAAGTCTTGCCCATCATAGCCCAAGCGCCAGAAGCTTCCAGTGTTGTTTCCTTGGGTTTCACAGCCAAAAGTTGCCTGAAGGGTGTGAATGCCTGGCCATACCAGGCAGAGACTTGTCACTTTATTTTTTAAGGACCTTATTTCCCTCTGGTCTTAAGGTGAGTTGGGCACATCCTATGACCTCTCAGGATTCAGGTCCTGCATCCCTCACAGAAGCATCACTAGTTTAATCACTCATCCCAGCTGTGTCCAACCCCCAACCCTGACTTTAGAGACCAGAATTGAATTGTGTGCTTCTGTCTCTGCCTACTCACCTCCATGCTGGCCCTTCTGGGTCATGACCTCAGTCAGCATCCTCCTGAGTTGCTCCTCCTTCTCCTGCATGTCCTCAGTCTCTCTTGTCCAGATCTCAGCTCCTCTATGTCCCTTGATCCTAGGCCCCCAGGGTTCTGCTCTTCTCCTGTAGCCATCATAGCGCAGGAAGAGCTCATTGTCAATGTATCCCTGGGCCCTGAATTGGGACTTCCTTGACGCCTCCAGAGACAAGGCCATGAGGTCATAGTGCAGAGTATGGGTTCCTGAGAGAGGAAGAGAAAGATGACACAATTAACAAGTTGATGGTTTTCACAGTCAGCTCTGCCTTGAGGAACTGAACTCAGACTGTACTGTGTTGCTGTGTGAGTGTGAGAAGCCAAGAGGAGTGTTTCGTTAGAGCATGAAAGTGAAAAGGAGTAGGAGAGTGAGAGAGTGAGAGTCAGAAAGACTGTAGTAGAGGGATATAAAATGGCCTTCTGGTGTCTGAGCGCCTTGGCACCATAAAGCCATGGTGCTCTGGGTGTCTTCTGCTGCCAGCCAGGGTCCTGGTGTTGTCTGGGCTGCTGCTGAGGGTCATGTGTGTGTCTGTGGCCCTACAGCAGCCAGGGCCTGATTCAATATTTGTGGTTCCTGTTGCAACCGAAGTCTGTGTGGTTTCCTGAGTCTGATCAGCCAACTGGAACCATGTTGGTGCCCAAGGACCATCCATGCTACAGCTGGCACCATGCAGATCTGAGTGGCCTGTACTGCTGCCAGTGTAATGGTGACAACCCAGCCAGAGCCGCAGCTGAGATGTGGCCCTACTGCAGTCAGGGTCTGTGATGATGTTCAAGACACCTGGTTACCATCAAAAATGTGGAAGCCTGAGTTCTAGGGCCCTGTTTGTGTCTTAGTGCCAGGCGTTGCTGGGGCCATGCCAGTCTGAGTGGACTGCCCTAACACCTGGGGCAATGGAGACATCTAGAACCAGCTACTGCTGAGGATCATGTCTGGGTCTATTGTCCAGCTGCACCTGGAGTCTGTGTTGATGTCTGTGTCCTTGTGACCTCAGGGAGCCATAGGAACCATAGATGATGAAATCAGAGGGCCAAGGTGAGCTGGCTCTGTCCTTGGCTGGGCCTGGGGAAACTGTTTCTGTCCCTTGCTGGACACTGAGCAAGAGAGCTGGTCCCAATCCTCCTGGGAAGGCTGGTCTTATATTTAGAAGACATGGCCTCACCCCTCACCACAGTTGAGGGAGAAATGACCCTAACGGTATGGGCACAGGGTATAGGGTAATTTGGCCAGCGAAAGAAACACACCCTGACCCTGAAATTAGAGACAGTGAAAGAAACACACTTGAGCCCTGAAAAGAAGCATATCCTCGCTCTGATAGCAGAGCCCAAGAAAACACTCTGTGGTCCTGAAACCAGTGCTAGTGAAAGAAACACACCCTGGCCCTGAAACCAGAGCCAAAGAAACACACCCTACCCGGTCCAACAAAGCAGAAAAACCAACCAATTCCTAAGCAGGAGATTCAGCCAATCTCTGAGCTTGTCCAAACAAAGGGATTGAAATCCGACCAATTCCCACCCTGAAATCTTTATCCTGGGGAAAAGAAGCCCTGTGTATGCTGTGTGCCTGTTCAGTTGGGAGCTGCCTTTTGCCACTGTGACAGAGGCAGCCTCTTTCCTGGATTCATCCCCCCTAATAAAACTGGAGTGGAGCTGGGCCAGAAGTAATAACTTTCTCTGGAGCAAGAGCAAACTGCTACATTTTTCCAGGGGGGAGCCTTAGCAGAGGGGAGCAGAGAAGTAACAATTTTCTCTGGGGCAGAGAAGCAATGCGCATCTCTACAGGGAAACTCTTAGCAGGGTGGAGTAAAGGTGAGCTGTAATGGCTCTCTTAGAGAGCAGCAGGATTTCTACATTCCTGTGGGGAAGCCATCCCCACTAGAACACAACCATAGGTATAGCCTCGCTTCTGACAGCCAGGATACCTCTCCCTTCAGAGCCATAGGCTCAGCCTGGCTTCAGAGAGCCAGGATACCTTTCTGTTCAGAGTTGTAACACTTAAAAGCACAGGCCTTTTTCTGATGGCCAGGATATCTTTCTCTTCAGAGTTGAAAACACTTATCTAAGAGACTGGCTCCTCCCTCTCACCTGAGGCTGGTGTCCCCAGTGACCCATCGCCCCAGTGACCCAGACTGATCAGCTCAGCTAGCAACCAGAACCATAGCTGGGTTTTGGGTTCATCCATCCTAACAACTACCCATTCTAGGATCTGCTGGAGCTTCTGAAGTGACTGGGCCTGTGGAATGATACCCACAGGATCTCCATGACTAAGGGCTGCTGTAGGATATCCCAGAGGAGTTTCAGTGGGGTTACAGTGATGAAGGTGTACCAGAAACCAGAGACTTTGAACCAGATCCATGATTCATTGCAATCAACATTTGCTAGTACAGCTGATTGGACAAAGGGGTATACTATGTGATTCAAAGTATTACAAGGGAATACTTCAAAAACCTCTACTCCATGATGTTGGAAAATCTAAAAAAATAAAAAATTACATTTTCTAGATTCAGGCAAACCATCAAAGTTAAACCATGAAGAGATCAACAGCCTAAACAGAACCATAATAAATGGAAGATTGAAATAGTAATGATAATCCTTCTGACCAAAAGAAAATGAACATACATACAAAGAAACATACGATAAAACAAACACATAGAGTCACAGTAGAATTCAACAGATTTTTAAAGATCTACAGCCAATCATTCTCAAATTATTAAACAGAGAGAGAGAGAGAGAGAGAGAGAGAGAGAGAGAGAGAGAGAGAGAGAGAGAGAGAGAGAGAGACCCATAAGGAGCATTCTCAAACTTGGTCTATACCAGTATCACTCTCATACCCAAACTGGGGAAAGACACAGCAAAATCCCCAAATCACAGACCAACATCCATAGAGAACTCACAGACAAAATCCTCAATGAAAGACTTGAAAACCAAATACAGGTACATTTTAAGAACATCTTCCACAATGATCAAGTTGGCTTTATTACAGAGATGCAGGGATGGTTTATCATACCTAAGTTAATAAGTGTTATAAATCCTAGTCGTGGGCTTACAGACAAAAAAAAATTCACAGGATCATTTCCATAGTTGCAGAAAATTCCTTTGAAAAAATCAAGTATGTATATTAAGAAAATAGCAGAAAAGATATGAAATATATGAATGGACAAAGAATTTTTCTTGAGTATTGAAATGAAGGAATAAGAAGCTAGAGCTAAGTGTAAGAGCATGCATGGGGCTGTGCATCCAGTCCCCGGGACCACAGTGAAAAAGCTATAGAGTATATAAGATGGGAATTTAACTGAAGAATCCTATAGCATCTGAAAGTTAGGACTCATGATGGGATTTGGGGCTGACCTGGGTGGATAAGCTCTATTATGGTGAGCAAATATATGGTGAGATATGAGAGAGAGAGAGAGAGAGAGAGAGAGAGAGAGAGAGAGAGAGAGAGAGAGAGAGAATGGTTCATGTCATATGGATACAGGCAGATTCAAAGAGGTGAAGGCAGTGAGTAGTGTGCAGAGGTCAGTGACCTGCTTGCCACCCAGGGCCATGGTGATATCTAGGCCTGAGCTGCCTGTAAGGGTCATGTCTGTGCCCAAGGCCCTGCTGCAGTCACGGTCATGACTGTGGTTCCTGTTACCACCAAAGCAGAGAGATAGGGTTGCAAGGGTTTGACCCACTCCTCACTGGCTGCAACGGTAGGAGAACTGGTCCTATCCCCCACCAGCTGTAGCACTGGAGAGAGCAGGTCCCTGCACCTCACCTGGGCATCACGACAGAGATGACTGTTGGCCAGGGAGTAGGTCAGCTGGCCCTGAGGGCATGAGAGTGGGAGAGTTGGTTCTGCCTCTCTCAACTGCCATGTGGTGGCATGGGCAAAGGAAAGATGCCCTCCCATGCTCACCCCTCACCACTTGGGGCCAGTGAGAGAGCTGACCCAGGCCCTCTCAAACTAGGGGGAGCAGGCCCTGCCCCTCTTCTGGGCAAGGCAATAGGGCTGACCCAGCTATTGGGGGTATGGGTGAGATACCTTAAGAAGGTAAACATGATAAACCTGGCCCCACCTCTCATCTGCAATATGGTGGTGTGGGCAAGGCAGAGAAGCCCCTATCCCAACCTCTTGCAGTCTGTGGCAGGTAGGAGAGCTGTCCCAGAGGTCATGAGGACCAGTGCACTGGCGTGACACTTCTCTCTGGCTGCAGCACTCAGGAGAGCAGGCCTTGCACCTTGCCTGGTCAACACAGTAGAGCCCCCCTCTTGGTGGGGGTCTGGTGTGGCAGCTCTGAGGGCATGAGTGTTGGAGAGATGGCCCCAGTACTAGCCTGTCATAGTGCAATCTGGGCAGAGAAGACATGCCTTCCCTTACTCCTCAACCCTTGCTGTCTGCAGCAGGCGACAGGGCTGGCTCCTGGGTCATGAGAGTACAAGAACTGGCCCTGATCCTCCGTGGCTGCAGCACTTGAAAGAGTGGTCCCTACACCTCTCCTAGGCAACATAGTAGAGCTGGCCTTGGTGGTGGTGGTGTTGGCAAGCCAGCTTGGAAGACATGAGATGGACAACAATGGGCCTGGCCCCCTTCTCCTTACTGTAGGGTGAGCTAGCCAGAGTGGAGCTGGAGAGGTCACCCTGGTGTCCAGGATTGTGGGATGACTCATCCCTAATAGTCTTGATGGCCAGCCTGCCCAAACAAGTAAAAAAGATACTTTCTGAGAGCCAACCTGGGTCTGCCTGATGGTCTTAGCAACAGCAGCTGAGACATGATATGGAGATGACCTGGACCAATGAGAGGCAGCCATGTCGCAGCAGCAGATTCATTTTCATCAGACCTTCCCCCAGGGTGGGGTGGAGGGTATATAAGGCTTGCCTCTTCCTGAATAAACTGAGCTTATTGTTTGGACATTCTCCCAGAGTCTGTGTCATTGACTCTGTGCCTACTTGGCCCCCGCCACCAAAGGGACAACAGCACAGGACCCTGCCACATCTGGTGCCCAAACCCAGGATATTTGGTACTTGAACAGGGTCTGTTTGTCTCCCTTTACTCATGTGCGGCGCTGGTTGAGCAGCCCCCTTGAGTGGTGTATTTTCGTGAGTAGGCCCCTCTACGTTGTGTGATTTCAGTCCCTTTAGCAGGTAAATGCTGGGACCCCCACTTTCTTCTTTCTGTTTGTCTTGTTTGTGAGTCTGTCTGTATGGCAAGGTGGCATATACTTTTGTTCAGGCTCACCTAGCATTTCCACATAAGGCTGGACCCTCAGGAAACAAAACCACAGTCTAACTATTTTTAGTTGTGTGTGTGTGTGTGTGTGTGTGTGTGTGTGTGTGTGTGTGTGTGTGTGTGTATCTATCTATGTGTATGTTTGTGAATGCATGCTTGTGCTTGTGGGTTGCGATGCCTGGAGAGATGGCTCAGCAGTTAAGAATGCTTGCTGCTTCTCTAGAAAACATGTGGGAACCTGATTTTTGGATAAGAGCGCTGTTCCTTGCCAGAAAAAGGGAAGTGGCCTCAGGACTAACCCTCCAATCGTTTTTTATGCCCATTTTGTTGGCTATGATCGCTGGCCTAAAGTCCTCTACTAAGGGGGTCTTTAAGGCCCACAATAAGCACTGCCAGGAACAATGTAACACCAACTTATCTATCACCTTCATTCCGTCCATGACTGATATTTCCTCTGACTCTGCTGGCAAGGAGAGGCATGAGAATAGGCGTAAAGTAAAGGAAAGGGATGAAAAGAGAGGAAATGCTTGCGGCAGCACCCAAGCCTATACCAGCAGCCCCTCTCTCTGCTTCCTCCATGCCTCGAGTCCTTACCCCCACACACATACACCACCGCAGTATCCACGGAGTGATTTGCCTGGATGTCTGCCTGCTGAACCAGCTGCTCCCCATACCTCCCAGCCTATTCCACCTATGGTGCTGCACATGCCCACCATGGCATTTCCAGTTAATGTGGGCCCCAATGCGGCCAACCAGCCATGGATACCTACCCCTCTTGCAGACCTGTCTTTGGTCCATAAGGCTGCTAATGAATCAGGTCCTGACTCGACGTATTTTGAGCAAGTCCTACTACAATGGGCAATGCATTTACAGACTTATTATGACTGGCACCATTTGATGAAGGCTGTGTTTGAGCCTGCAGTCTTCCTTAATTGGCATGCTGCCTATGATGACCAGGCTGAAGCTCAGTCTTGTTTTAACGTACAGTACAACTTTGCTGTTTTTCTTGAGATGCTCACAGGCCGAGGACCATATGTTAACCCTGTCATACAAGCCCAAATTGAACAACATGCTTATTTACTTGCCTCAGGAGACACCATTGCCCTTGGTGCATTGGAGGGATCCCATCACCCTTCAGTGGCAACACTCTGCTCCCCTATTAACCTGGGGGTGAGGGTATGCTTGCATTTTTCCCCAGAATACCACCACACCGATATGGATACCCTCCAGAGATGTGCATCCGGCAACAGACCAAGAGACTTTGGACAAAGAAGCTTCAGAGAGGTAATGTATGATTTGCCCTGCTACTGTGGCATTAGTGAAGGTCATATCATCACTGGCATGTGACCCTAGATATCAAGCAATTGCCTCACCCCCTACAAGGTCGATAATACATCACCAGAAAGACTTTAATTGGTACATTTCATATAAATATGACTAAGGGTACCATCCATGTCCTTGAGACTAAATTTTTAACTAATCCTTCTCTTGTTCAAATATCTTCTGCAACAGTTTCACCAACAGAAGGCAGCCACAGAACTGACCCTACAGGTTTTATTGGCTCTCAGACACCTAGATCAAAGTGCTCCTAGAGAGATAATGTACACATGGATCACTGAGATACAGAAGGCTACTGCCTAAAGCCCACCACCACCCAGACAACTCTCCAGGATTGATGCTTTTCCAGGGCTGGTAGTCAATGATAGATATGATCTTGTTTGGCAAGCCAATCTAAGACAGGCACTGTCCATTATGCTGAGCTCTCCTGAGGTGGGGTCAACAAGGTTCGGGCAATGCACCCTAGCTCCCACTGAGCATGTCCTATAAAATAATAAAAAGGGGTGGATGTGTGGGATGACTCATCCCTAACGGGCTTGAGGGCCAGACAGCCCAAGCAAGTAAAAAAGATACTTTCTGAGAGCCAGCCTGGGTCTGCCTGATGGTCTTAGCAACAGCAGCTGAGACATGATATGGAGATGACCTGGACCAATGAGAGGCAGCCATGTCACACCAGCAGATGCATAGTCATCAGACCTCCCCCAGGGTGGAGTGGAGGGTATATAAAGCTTGCCTCTTCCTGAATAAACTAAGCTTGTTGTTCGGACATTCTCCCAGAGTCTGTGTGGTTTGACTCTGCGCCTACTTGGCCCCTCCCCCAAAGGGAACAAGGACCTTGCCACACAGAATGAGAAAGATCTGGCAGGCGAAGCAAACCAGCAATCACTCAGGCCCAGAACCAGGCCTATGAGTTGGCCCCTCCCATCATCCACCCCTTGTATGATCTGTGGGAGCATGTGAAAGGGCCAGCCCTACAGACCCAAAGTTTCAGGATCTCCATGACACAGGACAACAACAGGATATCCAAAAGGAGCCCCAGTGAGCGCCCAGTGTCAATGGTGTAGCAAAAGCCAGAAGTTTTGAAACCAGATGAGTGACTCATTTGCAGTGATATGTGGACTAAAGAATGTGTGACTCACTGTGACACACTATGGATTCCATGATAAGACTGTTCTTTCCTTTTCTTTTGAAATCTGTTTTGTTTTATCTTGGTGGGGAGGTTGAAGGGTAGTGGGCAGAAGGGAAGGGCTAGAGAGATGAGTGATATCAAGATGCATGATGAGAAATCCACAAAAAGTCAATAAGAAATTAAATTGGGAAAAATCAAGCAAATAAACAAACGAAAACTAATATTCTCATTCAAACTGTAGTAGAATTCGGACAATGGAGTGTGGACATACCAGAACATGCTTGGTAAATCCAGAGTAAATTTGAGACAATGTCCTTGAGTCTACTGACTCCCTGTCCACACTTGCCCAGACACTTCCTTTCTGCAACCCCTCCTCCACTCCCCCTTCACTGGGTCCCCACACCCATCATGCCTCCTCTCTACCTCCCTGGTATGACGGACACTACTTCTACTTCCCTCCCTACTGCCTGCTTTATTACATGCATCTCCCGTTGTTACCACCTCAAGAGCTTGCCTACCACCTCCACAGAGAGCAGCAGGGACCCCCACACCCCCGCTGTCACACTGCACCAAATACTCACTTTACAAAATGTCTTATTGACACTAACCCCTCATTCCATGTTTCTCTAGGATAAGGGACATTCAAAACCCTCATCCTACTTGTACATCTGAGCCAACACTGACTGGAACCTCCCCATGTCCCGAAGCACACGAACTCAGTCAGTCGCGGCAGGAAAACACAGAAGTCTATGGCCTGCCATGAATCCAGCATTTGCAGGAACAGAACAAGTTCCCAGGAGCCTAAGACCACACTACCAGGCCAGTACAGATAAAGATGCCCTTCTCCAATGTCGCACAGTGTCCTTAGATACTGAAGTTCTCCTCACCATTCTCTGATACAGTTCTCCCCAGGGATCCCACCAGCCTCTGACTCTCCACACACACCAGATTCTGGCACATTCCCATTGCACTCCACCAAACAGGCACAGACTGAGTTCCCCTCTCTTCCCAGTGCTCACCTTCACAGGACACCCAACCCCAAAACAGGCACAGCAACAGCAGTTGGGCCAGGATTATGGCATTCCATGACAGTGCCACCTCCACTGGTCTTATGATCTTGTCTTGAACAGAAAGCCAGGAGTTTCCCAGCTTTATCATTGCTTGAAGATGGAGCCAGACTCAGTCTTTCTCTTGCTCATGACTGCCTGACTCCCATGGAAACTTTGAGTGTTATATAGATGAGTGGAGGTGGAGAAGATCTTGAAGCTGAGGCTCCTCTGGGAGAAAGGGCAGCTGAGGCAGGCTTAGGATGCTGTGGATGCTGAGAGTTCCTGATGAGTTCTGGCAAGTCCGGTCCTGTTCCATGTGCAAAGTGTGATGCAATTTCTTACAGAGTGTCTTTTGCACTCTGTAACACGTAGAAAGTAATCCTTTCATGACATTTTGGACAGGAATCTAGAAGTGTTAGATTCTCCCCCCACCAGAGCAGCTGCATGTTGTGGAAGCATTCCTGCTGAGCTATACCTGGTAGAGCTGGCTCCCATGCCATAATTCATCTTTTGTTTGGCAGATACTTGTTTCTTTTGGCCCTATAAAAATCTTGTCTGAGAATCTCCAAAGAATACCAAGCTTGTGCAAAACTTGGTTCAGGAAATCTGGGAAAACTGTGGTACCTGATAAATTGAGAAATTTGCACTTGGCATTGTATTTTTGGAAGCTTCTTTCAGGTTGTTTTGAACATATGGAAATCAGCTGGCTAATGTGTAAATATGGAGAAAAATAAAAATGCCCTGGGCGAAGGGAAAAGGTTTCAGTTCTTAGAGACTGATACCCCCTGCAGCCACAAAAGACTAGATTCATTCTTAAGGTGCCCTGGAGTCTTCAATCAACGGACCTGCATGAACCCACACACCTGTGCTGCCCATGAGGTGCACACCAACCCTCTGTGTGTCTTGAGTGCAGGGGACACTAAAAGGCCCATCCCCACTCCTTGCATCCTTTCCCAGCTGCAAACACTCCACCCCCTCCCCAGAAGGCCAGTCACCCAGCTCTGGGATAAAGAGCTTCCAGTTCCTTCCTGTAGCAGCTTCCTGACTTCACTGTAGTGGTCAGTGCACCCCAATACCCATGTGCCCCCAAGCTGACAAGGAAGCCTCCCCAGTCTGTGACCACACCACTTAGGTCAGCCAGGGGCATGTGTTACAAAACTGCTAGCCTCACTCAGTCTTCAATTTGTTAAGTATCCCTCTCTCTTCACTCCCACAAGAATTTTCCAAGAGTGTTCTCAAGCTCCCTGACTCACTCCTTACCCCTCCTCTCCTGACAAGGATGAGTCCCACCCTGCTCAAAGGTTACCCTCCACCCCCTCCCCCCACCCTCAGGGAGGAGGCAGGATTCCCCTGAGTTTTCCAGAAGCAGCTAGCTGTAAGACCAACAGTAAAGCCAGGCTTCCATCCTGTCCCGAAAGGTTCCTGTGGCAAACAAACCCCTCACTTCTTAGCTCCACGTATTAGCTCCACATAACAGACCTACCATCCCTCCCTTAGTCCTCATGGCCTCTGAGAATGTCC
Organism: Peromyscus californicus insignis; assembly: GCF_007827085.1. Classification (NCBI taxonomy): domain Eukaryota; kingdom Metazoa; phylum Chordata; class Mammalia; order Rodentia; family Cricetidae; genus Peromyscus; species Peromyscus californicus. The sequence goes on along the minus strand of NW_026294562.1, from coordinate 168,261,558 downwards.
CTGGTCGCTCTGTCTCCCCATGTAGCCCTTTTTCTTACTTTTTAAGGTTAGATGAGTATTTTGCATCTGAATGTCTAAGGGACATTGATATCCCTTACACCTACAAATGCCCCCTAATATTTCCAAATGAATCATCAACATAAAGAGTTTGAGCATAATGCATGTTAAAGGATGTTAAAAGCGTTGAATCCTTGTGCCTTCTGTAATAAGTCTTGGGCTGGCAACAAAGGGGAATTGAATTTGAGATGACCACAGCCTAGGACAGTAATTAATTGCCTGAGTGTTAATAATAAATCTAAATAAACATTCTTATTACACCATATATCCTGTAAATAACTTTTAATTTTATTTCTTTTTTATCTGCATTCATTATAGGTTAAAGGGGTAAAACATATATGTAAAGCCAGCAGGGCACTGTAAACTGATGTTATACTGTGTAACATGAATCCTAAAAGGTCTTATTAATTAAAACAAACCCAAGGGCCAGGTTTTGGGGTGAATGCTGGAACATCAGAGAGACAGAACACAAGCCACAGCTAACCTCACCTCGCCAACTTCTCAGCCGATCCTGTTTCCTCAAACTGGAAGCCTCTTGAGTCCTCACCTGAATGGATCCCAACTGAACCACTGCTGAAAGCCTAAAAGCTTAAAAGCCTCTAGTTCCTGGTCTTCACACCTTATATACCTTTCTGCTTCCTGCCATCACTTCCTGGGATTAAAGGCATGTGCCACCATGCCTGGCTCTATTTTCAATGTGGCCTTGAAGTCACAGAGATCCAGATGGATCTCTGCCTCCAGAATACTAGGATTAAAGGTGTGTGTGCCACCATTTTCTGGCCTCTATGTCTGTCTAGTGGCTGTTCTGTTCTTTGACCGCCAGATAAGTTTATTGGGGTGCACAGTATATCAACCACATTTCCCCTTTTTGTTTAAAAAAGTTATAACTAATATAAGATAAATTATATACAATAAGTATATGCAATATATACCATCAAGAACTACATTAAGCATTCGAAGGATTGTTTTTGAGACTATGGATAATGCCCTGGGAGTAATAACTAATGTTTTTCTTCGTTGTTTATTGTTGAACCAATAAAGTCAGTAAACCCTAAAAAAATTAAATTAACAATGTCCAGCCCATTAACATTTGACAGATTCAGACAAAACACTCCATTCTATATATTAACAATGTCCAGTCCATTAACATTTGACAAATTCAGACAAAATATTTCATTACTTAGCCTATTTAAAACAAGTAGTTCCTTTTTAAAAGTAGATTCAATAATCTACCATTATATCTTATCATATACATATTCTCTCTTTTATTCTGAGTAGTTTCAAAAATCCACCTTTTATCTTATCATTTCTATATCTTCTTCCCTTTTTTCTTTTCAGAGTAAATTCAGTAGTCTACCTTTTTTTATATCTTTCTTTCTCTTTTTCTTTTTCTTTTTTAAACAAGAAGCCCGTGTCTAATCTCCTTTGTTTAGGTTTTTTTTTCCTGACCGTTAACAATTAACAACTTGCAACAAACCATCGTAAACAATGACAATATCCATAACTCATGAAACAATCAAAAAACACCCACCCCACTTCTTGGGAATGTGGGCATCTTGTTCTTAAAATTCCTTTTTGCTGTTTGGGGGTGAAGGCATCTTTAGGGGATCCTGAAAAGAAAAATTTTGGGTTAATTGTCAAGCCTTGGGAGAGTTAGCTGTATCATTTGTCCAGTCTCTGCATAATGGGAAAGTGCAGGGCTTGTCTTAAGTCCTTGCTAAAGTAGTCTGTGAATCTGGATCATCTCAGCTAGCCATCTTGAAATTGTCCTGGGCAGTTTGTAGTCCAAAGCCAATCTTTGGGTGTTATTAATCAGCTTAATGGCTTTATCATAGGCCATGTGGAATTGTCATCTTTTTGGAGATTTCAAATTTGCTGTTAGGCATGGTCATGGTTTGCTGCAGAATTTGTGTGTGTGTGTGTGTGTGTGTGTGTGTGTGTGTGTGTGTGCCTCCTCTGTGGTTTGGAGCAATCTTAATTGTATCTGTGCCAGAATTGTGTCTCACAGCCAGTCCCAAGTTTGCAATACAACAGGTTCCATTCTTTCTCACCAAGACATGCTTTGATTTCAAATCTCTGTGAGCAATGGCTGGCCTTCCTTGGGCACCAACAATCTCCATGGGACCGCTTGCCATGGACAGAGTGAGTGCGATCATTTCTTCCACTGTAACAGGGTATCTACTCAAGTCATCAAAAAGGGATCCATGCTCATGGTAATCGGACACCAGCCACAGCCGAGTCCATGTGCCATTGTCTCTGTTGTCTGCTGCTATAAATCCTAGGGTGTTTCCATGGCATAACATCACAGTCTGATAAATGTCTGCCTCTTGGAACCATAAACATTCTTCCCTAGAAGAGAACATCTTCACCGCAACTTCTCCCCACCACCTGCCTTGTCAAACTTCTCCAAACTGACCTTTGCTGATGCTTTCTTGTAATAAGATGGTCCTGGCAACTGTTCTCTGAACAAGCAGCAGTAAATCCTTGGTCCCTGGTAGAAGCAGCACCATAGCCACCAACACTATGAGAAGCAGCCAGCAATGCAGAGCCGACTCCATGGTCCAGTTGCCACTGTTGGTGGCCCAGCCCGGCCTCAGCTGCAGCTTCTCCTCAGCAAGTCTCCTAGGCTGGCCTCAAACTGGGGATCCTCCTGCCTCTGCCTCCTTCAGCAAATCCTACCAGTGTGCACCACCACAATTGGCTGCATGCAGCTTGGGCCTGGGCTGGGGAATGTAAGGCCACAGGTAAGCGGCTTTTTCTCAAATTCGGACCTTGAACGTGGGCGACAGGTATAACACGAATCTTAAAATGTCTTATTAATAAAATCAAACCCAGGGCCAGGTTTTGGGGTGAATGCTGGAAGATCAGAGAGACAGAACACAAGCCACAGCTAATCTCACCTGGCCAACTCCTCAGCCGATCCTGTTTCCTCAAACTGGAAGCCTCTGAGTCCTCACCCGAATGGATCTCAGCTGAACTACTGCTGAAAGCCTAAAAGCTTAAAAGCCTCTAGTTCCTAGTCTTCACGCCTTTTATACCGTTCTGTTTCCTGCCATCACTTCCTGGGATTAAAGGCATGTGTCTTTCCCAAGCTAGACATAAGATCTCAAATCCTGGATTAAAGGTGTGTGCCACCATGATGTTGCTTGTACTGTATCTCCTAGGTGCAATACCACAGTTTCTAAAGTGTGCAATGAAGCTTTTATGTATGTGTCTATACATTCTTGTGCTGCCAAAGCCACAGAAGTATTAAAGCAAGCTGATCAACAAAATGGGCAGTGTGTACTTGCTGGGTCAGGGCCACGGTGGAAGCAGCTGCAGAAGTTATATCAGTGAGTACTGCAGAACTGTTAGTTGAGATATGATCTAAAAACCTTCCTTTTTGTAGAAAGATCCTGTTGTAGTTCCCAGAGAATTCATTGCTCAAAATCACATGGTGTCTCATCAAGCTGCACAGGAGCCATAAGAAAGGCTGGGGAAGCAAGAGAGGCCCTTAGGAGCAGAGGAAGTTCATTCAATACATGAGATACAATCGATGCAAGTCATTTTGAAGTGTCCCCCACCCTCTTAAAAAGAGGAACTCCCAGTCAGTAACATACATGAAGGGTTAACACAGGCAGTGAGTCCAGTTATAAATTGATGTCCATGTTGTAATTTCTCATTCTCTCCAAATGTCCCATCAATGCTCACACTGCCTGGGGCTGTGGCTAACAACCAAAGCTCTGGCAGATCCTTTCCCTCAGGAGATACTATAATAGGATGTGGGCAATGGAGGGGTCCTAGAAAGTTGTCTTCATCCAGACCCTCTGGGTATATTCAGGAAAAGTCATCCAGTTGACCGGTACCTCAGGTTGTTCACTCAGAGGCACAGAGTTCTTTGGAGCCCAGGAGCACACCACCCAAGGGGGAATTCCACTCTCAAACCAAGTCACCAGACTCTCACTGCATACTGGGAAATGTTCACCCAATGGGGTAACATGTGGATTATTAGAGATTGGAAAACTCAAGTGACGAATAAACTACTGATGTCTGAAAAGACTATATATCCAACCCCTAGTAGATCTCAAAGCCATAGGCCTAATAGTCCACTCAGATCTGAAGGACACGTCTGTACTGACCCACCATTAATAAATAAGAATGGTGAATGATACCCCAGTACAGTTAGAGAGAACAGTGCAGGCCCCACATGGGAAACATCTAGAACAGTGGTTCTCAGCCTTTCTTATTTTTTCATTTTTTTTTTTTCTTGACAGGGTTTCTCTGTGTAGCTTTGGAGTCTTTCCTGGAACTCACTCTGTATCCCAGGGAGGGCTCACACTCAGAGATCTGCCTGGCTCTGCCTTTTGAGAGCTGGGATTAAAGGCATGTGCCACCACTGCCCAGCTCGGTTCTCAGCCTTTCTAATGCTGCGATCCTTTAATACATTTCCTCATGTTGTAGTGACCCTCAACTATAAATTATTTTGTTGATATTTCATAATTGTAATTTTACTACTGAAATGAATCATAATGCAAATATCTGATATGCAGGATGTCTGATATGTGACCCCAAAGAGGTCATGACCCACAGGTTGAGAACCACTGAAGAAGACCAGTTACCTCAGTCTGATTCTTGTAAATGTCATGTAATGTTTTAAAAGCCAGATATTTAAAAATGAACCTTGATTTAACATACATTATAGTCATTTTTTAAAAATTAATTAATTAATTTTACATTGGGACTGCAGTTTCCACTCCTTTCCTCCCACCCCCTCTCCCCGACCCTTTATTGTGTCCCCCAGTGGATCCACTCCTCTTCCATTTCTATTCAGCAAAGGGTGGGGGATATTGACAAAACACGGAATATCAAGTTAGAGTAAGACTAAGCACTTCACCTTGTATTAAGGTTGGGTAAGGTGACCTAATATGAGCAGCAGGTTTCCAAAAGCCAGCAAAAGGGTCAGAGACAGGCCCTGTTCCCACTGCTAGGAGTCCCATAAGAAGACCAAACAAAACAACTGTCACATCTATGCAGAGGGCCCAGGTCAGTCCCATACAGGATCCCTGGTTGTTTGTTCAGTTTCTGTGAAATCCTATGAGCCCAGGTTAGTTAATTCTGTGGGTTTTCTTGTGATGTCCTTTACCTCTCTGGTTCCCACAATCCTTCCTTCCTCCTTTTAGAAGGATTTCCTGAGCTCTGCCTCAAGTTTGATTGTGGGTCTGCATCTGTTTCCACTAGTTGCTGGATGAAGCCTCTCTGATGACAATTGGGCTAGGCACCAATCTATGAGTATAGCAGAATATCGCTAGGTATCATTACTTTGATTTTTCTCTACAGTCCTCTTTGGTTCCGATCTCTCTGGGCCATCTAGCCTCTGGGTCCTGGCACTCCAGGCAGTGTCAGGGGTGGGCTCATTCCTTTGGCATGGGTCTGAGGCTGGACCAGTCATTGGTTGGCCACTCCCACAATCTCTATATCACCCTTACCCCAGCACATACCATAGTCAGAACACAATGTAGGTCTAAGGTTATATAGCTCAGTTGGGGTCCAGACACCTACATTAGAAGTCTTGCCTGGTCACAGGAAGTTGCCAGTTCAATGTAGGATTCCACTATTGCTAGGAGTGTTAGCTGGGATCATCCTTGTAGATTCCTGGGAGTTTCCTTTGCACCAGGTTTCTACTGACCCTGAAATACCCCCTTCCCCATTGGTTCTTTCAGTACTCTCCCCCAAACCACCCCACCTGATTCCCGACCCCACCCCCACCTTGATTGGACATATGTAAAGTCACACACCCAGTTTTCTTTAATTGTTAATCTCAGACCTTAGAAATGAATATCATACATATTATTTTTAAGTCTTATCCTTAACTACATTAAGTGTCTTACTCACACCTTTGTAACTTATGAAAACCTTTTAGTTTTTCAGTCTATAATCATATATCCATATAATCTTTATACATCAATCTTTATTCATTAAATAATTTGAATCATTTTATAACAACTTACCATTTTAATGCCATATCTCATGTTTATAACATCTTTATTTTTAAAACCATCATAGTAATATACATAGATCTCCCATTATTATTTTTTTTTTAAATTGGTTGGGAGGGCCTACTCACCTCCTTTTAGTGAAGGAGTATTAACATTCAACAAATTTTGTTGTGTTCATTTTAGGCTGCCATGGCTGAAGTTAGGAGGATGGTAGTGCACTTAGATGATAGACTAGAAGTCCTGTATTGGATCTTCAGAGAGCCATTTGATTATTAATACGGACTTAAAGACACCACAGGAATTAAAATATCTTCAAAATCTTTAAATGTCTGTATTTATGTATACATATACTGCCTCAACCAGATGTTTCATGAATATCTTTTCAGGATAAGTTTCCATGTATGAATCAAGATGATTATTGGAATAGACATCATCGTCTGGTGAATTGCCTGCCTCTTAATCATGTTTTAAGTTACCAGGTCTCCTTCTGTGTTGTTTGGCTCTTTGCTTTCTGTGTATTTGCTGAAGAGATGGGAACATTTGTGGTTTGCCACAATCTGGACTTTGCTGTGGGTGTCCTGCCTGCTTTCCTGTCCCTGTGTTTCCTAATGTATCTAAGAACACATGGGAAGCAGCACCGTACATCCACCAGGGGGCGCTGCCTCCCTAGAGCCGGAAGGTTAACAGGTCCTGGGGTCCTTCCCTTCACCAGTGGGGCAAAAAGTCGCTTACGTGACTTCACCTTTCCACCTGTACAACTTACAAAGAGAAGAAAAGGCCTGTCACCCTCTTTCACACCCTGCAGGGATGCTCACCTGGTCTCTTGCTGTCCTGTGTGTTCTTGCTGCTCTAGGCACTGGCTAGAAATACCAACATGGCAGGAAAAGCAGAAGCTGTAAGAGCAGAAGCTGAGCTGGTGGCTTTACCAGTTTTCCTGGCTTGAGGTCCTGGAGAGCACCAGAAAAGTTATAGTGATTGTATTCCACAGGGGCTTCCCGACCCTGCCTCCCCGCTTCCCCCTTAGAGTGATGCTTGCCCCATTTACTCACCAAGGAGTGTAGGGACATCGATGTTTTGGCTTCGGTGCCTCAGGCGACAGGTAAAGTGTGGTTCCTGTCCAGGAGGAACCCAAATAGACACCCAGGTCTGGAAGGTCCCATCCCCACTGGGAAGGATGGTCCCAGGGCCAAAGGAATACTGCTGTGCCGGCTTCCCATCCTGAAGCCAGGCCAGGGTGGCCTCACGAGGATACAAATTAAAAGCCCGGCACGTCAGGGTGATCCTGCCCACTGGGTATGGCCTTCTGGACACTGTCACCTTCGGGGGACCTGAGAGAAGATAAAGGGAGTCAGTGAGGTGAGGACCTTTCTATCTCTACATGGAGTGTAGCCCAGAAGAACCACCCCGTTCATATTTGCTTCCAGCCTCCCCTCCTTAGATGGCACAGCTCCCAGTGGGTATAGGACTGTGGGAGGCTGGGGCTAGGCTCCACTGGCCCTTGATGCTCTTGAGGATCCGTCCCTTCTTTACATGCTGATGATGAGAGGACATGGTGTCCCTGCTGTCACGGGCCAGCAGTCCCTCTTTCCAGCACAGGTCACAGATGAACAACAGGCACTGAGAGGACAGAGGCTCAGTGCTTATAGGGGCCACAGATCAGACCGTGGTGGGCTGTGCCTCTTCTCTAGGACAAAGCCAGCTCCGCAGTCTCTAGGGGACAGGTGAGGGACTCTCTAAGTACAGTCAGCTGACTGTGGCCATGATTCTTTGTTCCTGGAGTTGGCCAAAAACTGATGACTGGTCTTTTTTCCTCCACAAATATCCTAGGACATTCTGTTATTATCTGTTACAAGATTTAATCAAAGCTTTAAACCTCACACTTCAGATCCCAGACAGGTGCATTATCATAACACTAGAAAGGTAGAGGCAGGTGGTAGGTGAATTATGAGACTCTGTTTTCTAAAAAAGACAAGCCAAATAAAAAATTAAACTTGATCTTTTAAATATTTTAGAATTATTTACTTTATTGTATGTATATGAATGTTTTGCCTGCAAGAATGTACATGTACCACGTGTAACCTAGTGCTTACAAATTCAGCAAAAGGTATTGGATCCCCTAGAACTGGAGTGACAAATGATTTTAAGCTCCCTCATGGATACTGGGAATTCACCCTGGGTCCTCTGCAAGATCAACCAGAGCTCTTACCCACTGAGCTATCTGCTAAGCCCCAACTTGGGGGTGGGGATGGCAAAGACACAGGTTAGAAACAAAGCATGTCAGAGTGTGCCACCCCACTGCAGAACTGTGGTGGGTCACAGTCATCTCCTGCACACCTGCTGAAAGATGAGGCAGAGCTCAGTGAGGCTGAGGACCCCAAAGGCCTTTCCTGGTGAGAACCTGAGGGCAGGAACAACCAGTTATTATGTAGTATCACCCTGTGGATGTTTTCCAGCCTCCTTTCCCTGGGAGACAGGCCACCTATGGTCAGATGAGTATATGGGATTCTCACACAGCTCCATTGGCCCTGACAATCTATGGGTGTCAGCCTCCACCTACCTGGAGAACTTGAGATGATATGAAGATCTTACCGTCAGAGGCCAGCTGATCCAAGCCTGTGATGCAGAAGACTTTGTAGACGCTGATGGGACAAAGAGCTTCTTTGGTCTACATGGGCTCGACACCTGACCTCAGTAGACTGTAGCTCCTTATGCCACAGAAAAAAAGAAAGCCTGTTCTGCATGTTCTAAGGCACAGTGAGGGACCAGCCTTCCTAGGACAGGGAACTGACCGGGGTCCTGATGGTTTGCCTAAGGCTTCAAGATTTCCCCTTGAAGTTCCCTGGATGGTCAGTGGTTTCTTCATCCTGACTACCCTCTCACCACACTGGTTTCTGTGGACACTCTGTAGGGTCTCTGTGTACATGATGCCCAGCAGAGAGTGTGGATCACAATAGGCAAGAAGGAAGTCTGGTTGAACACTGAGCAGTAGCCAGTGTTTGTTCAAACTTTGAGAGTCTGATCCCGGGTAGTTTGTTTTAGGTATTTTTAAGTTCAGTACAATTGGAAAAAAAGATTGCTGGTGATAATTAACTCAATCCTGTGTGCACAATGAAGCTCAATGCATGACTATATCAAAAGTCTTGTAAAGTACCAGTGACATTGTCCATAAAAATAGATTCTATAGATTAACTGAAAAATCTACAGATTAACTGAAAAAAGAAACAAGTTCATGATGAAGGTCTAGAGGAGGATAGTGTTGTAGATTGGATGAGTCAAACAAGATTAAGATAAGGGTCTTGGGGAGCCTGTGTGCCCTGATCATACAGATTGCTCAAAGATCAGGAGGCTCTTACCCTTGTCACTCTGCTCCCAAATTCCTGGGTGAAAAACATCTCTCCCTTTGGAGAGACAACCCTTTGTGTTCAACATTCTCCTGATTCCCAGATGCTTATCAGTGAGCACAAGGACCCAAAGGCCCACTACTGCTCTGTGTTTTTGACACAAGTTTAAATTGAAGAAGCAGCACTGAACTTGATCTTCCTTAATCAAGACCAGAACAAGAGCAGAATGACTTTGACCCATGACACAGAATAGGTTGTGAACCAGCTCCAGGGGCAGAAGTCTCCCGTCTCAACTCCCCATCATGATGACCCCATCTAACGGACAGGACTCCACACACCCAGTTGTCTCAGTTCATCAAAGTGAGCATCCCAGAATGTGGGGCAATCTGATGAAATCTAAGATTGCTGACATTTGGGGACTTATAACTATGGACTTATGTCAGAGACACCTAAGCTTCCCCACTTAAGGTGCATAACAGAGGCTCTAGAGGAGATTACTCACACTCCATCTCAGTGTCACCTTAGACTATGTGATGCTTGTCTAATTTAGTGAGAATGCAGTACCTCATAAGCACTGTGGTAAGTTGCAATCAGACTCAGTGAATGGACCCACCCACCAATAGTCATACCTGTATCCATCAACTGGTTCTCCAAATAAATCAAATGTCTCTGGAGATGATCAGGACATATGTCATTCAGAAAAGTCTTAATTTGATCCACACTGGGGACATGTTCCTCCCAGAATGTCTTGGATGAGTGTGCTGAAGGCACGACCACTTTCCATGTTGGGATCTTCTGGTCAAAGGTGAGGAAGTCTTGCCCATCATAGCCCAAGCGCCAGAAGCCTCCAGTGTTGTTTCCTTGGGTTTCACAGCCAAAAGTTGCCTGAAGGGTGTGAATGCCTGGCCATACCAGGCAGAGACTTGTCACCTTATTTTTAAGGACCTTATTTCTGTCTTAAGGTGAGTTGGGCACATCCTGTGACCTCTCAGGATTCAGGTCCTGCATCCCTCACAGAAGCATCACTGGTTTATTCAATCATCCTAGCTGTGTCCAGCTCCAACCCTGACTTTAGAGACCAGAGTTGAATTCTGTGCTTCTGTCCCTGCCTACTCACCTCCATGCTGGCCCTTCTGGGTCATGACCTCAGTCAGCATCCTCACGAGTTGCTCCTCCTTCTCCTGCAAGTCCTCAGTCTCTCTTGTCCAGATCTCATCTCCTCCTTGTCTCTTGATCCTAGGCCCCCAGGGCTCTGCTCTTCTCCTGTAGCCATCATAGCGCAGGAAGAGCACATTGTCAATGTATCCCTGGGCCCTGAATTCGAACTCCCTTGACCCCTCCTGAGACAAGGCCATGAGGTCATAGTGTAGAGTATGGGTTCCTGAGAGAGGAAGAGAAAGATGACACAATTAACAAGTTGATGGTTTTCATAGTCAGCTCTGCCTTGAGGAATTGAGCTCAGACTGTATTCTGTTGCTGTGTGAGTGTGAGAAGCCAAGAGGAGTGTTTTGTTAGAGCATGAAAGAGAAAAGAAATGAAGAGAATGAGTGAGAGTCAGAAGGAGAGATTGTAGTAGAGAGATGTAAAATGTCCTTCTGGTGTCTGAGGTCCTGGGAACCATGAAGCCATGGTGCTCTGGGTATCTTCTGCTGCCACCCAGGGCCCTGGTGTTGTCTGGGCCTGGGCTGCTGCTGCGGGTCATGTGTGTGTCTGTGGCCCTACAGCAGCCAGGGTCTGATTCAATGTCTGTGGCCCCTATTGCATTTGAAGACCATGTGGCTGCCTGGTGTCTGATTCCTCTTTCTCTCTTGCTATATGTCTCTGTAACTTTAACACTAACCAATAATATTCTGATAGAAGAGTACTAAACACTATAATATCATAGTTACAAGCTCTGGATTTTAAATTCCCTTTGCTTGCTTCTTAATATGTCTAAAATTTCTCTCTTTTGTAAACTTAAAAGTTCTTCTAAGCTCCATGGAGTTGGCTTGGACCTACCTGGACAGGTCAGATTCACTCCAGATAAGTATCACTTAATCTTTCCATGGTCCCAGGACCCACCTCCCTCAACCTGGAACCCGTCAGGGATGCCCCCTCACCCATCTTTCCTTCCCCTCCAAGTACCAGGATCTAAGAAAAATTTTTCTAAACTTCATCTTCTGCCTCACCAGCATCTTGTCCGGTCCAAACTGTCAGATAGATCCAAGTGGCACCGGAGGATGATTCCACAGAGATCAAACAGCTGCAAAGACAATCAGCTACCTCAGGATGACTGGATAAGCCCTCCCCCACCCCCAATAACTAATGGCCACCACATCAGCTGGAAGCAGTTTTGAGAGACCTGGTAACCCCATTCCCATCCACCTGCCACCCCTAACCCCTCACTTTTTATAGCAACAAAAAGGGTGGAATGTCATCATTCCCGACAGCCTCCTAGCCACTTCCAGAGTCCCATGACTGACCATGTGCTGCTAGCATTCTTGCAAAATGCTCTGTCACTCCAGGGCCTTATGTCCTACATAATCTATGCGCATGTGTGGTATGGTTACATAAGCTCCTATATGCATGCTGCATGATCGAGGTGATCCTTAAAAGCAGACTCCACCCATTTCCCACCCTTTACCGCACATTTCCTCTCTGGCAGGCTTGCTCACTTGCCCGTCTTTCCTACTTGCCCCCCCCAACCCCCGCCCCTTAATAAAACTCTTGAAGTGGATTTTGTTGTATCTTGTGGTCTGTTCTCTTGCCCAGTAAATAACAGGTAGATGATGGTTGGAGATCTGAGGAAATTATGTCAGAAGAATTCAGTTATCTGGTTTACAGGGGCTTTCAGCAAGTCCAGAGCTCACTGGTTTTGTGGTACTACCTGAAGCTGACATGTTGAAGGCTGTTTTGAAGCAATTTGCCATCCACAGTTGCTTACTGGATGGTATCTGTCAGCTGAGGTGACATCTGCTGGGACAGACTAGGGACAGAAGGGTAAGTTCAACAACTTAGGGAAAATCTTTATCTTGACTGTACACTTGAAACTTCCAGGGCTGTGGTCCTGGTAGTTGGGGAGGTGGAAGGAATCACAACATCGGGAGAGGGTGGGAGCCCAGGCTCAGGGAGAGGCAGTAGGCAGGAGAGCTTAGACTGTTGACTAAACAGTCTAAGTATGTATCTGTGTCCCTTTGACCTGTGACAGGTGGGTCCACGTTGAGACTCCCTGAAGTTACATGAGTTTTTTAAAGTTTACAAAAGAAAAGAGATAAAAGTTTCAGAAGCATCAGCATGACTGCTGTCTACAATCTGCATGAAATGTGGAGTGTAGAAAAATCAGTTAACATGTGTCTGTACCAGCTTGACCCTCCCATTTCCCTATTTTTTCATCCCCCACTCCTCACCCTCTGCCACCCCCCCTCCCAGTCCACTCATGTAGATCTCATCCACTTCTCCTTCAGGGGGTTGTGGTGGTATTTTACTTGTACTGAAATGTGATTTTAATTGTATGTTAATAAATAAAGTTGTCTGGGCGTCAGAGCTATTAGAGCCATAGCAAATGCGTGGCGGCGGTGGCACACGCCTTTAAGGACCTGGAGGGCAGTACATTCAGGCAGTGACGAGGCAGTCACATGTTTGGGTTTACAACCAATGAGAAGGCAGAACAGAAAGACTATAAAGACATACACACACAGGAAGTAGGTCCCTTTTCGGAGAGCTCTCTTGGCTGAAGAGGATCCCTGAATCAGGAAGGGTGAGGCTCTTAGCTCTGACCTCTTGGCTTTCTTCTCTGAATCGGCTCTGTGTTTCTTATTTAATAAGACCGTTGGTTACATCTGCATTTGGCGCCCAACGTGACAAGAATCCATTAAAAACCGCTTAACTTGGCTTGGAGGCAGGTCACGTTTCCCGCCAGGGCGGCCGGCTCCCTAGCCCAGGCCCAGGTCGGCTTGGTCTCAGGCCGGACTAACTTTGAGCTACTTGCTTAAAGCCGGTGCTACAGACAATTCAGGCCTGCCCTGCCGAACAGGGCCCCTGCCTGTAAAGCCAATGCACGTGGTTGGAGCTTAAGGTAGCCAGAGAAAGGCTTGACTAGGCTCAAGCGGGAACACGTGGCTGGATTCAAGCTCTTAGGCAGAACTTGCGGCTACGGTTCTTGGTGTTCTCTCTCTCTCTCTCTCTCTCTCTCTGGATTCACACCTCGGACACTAGGTGGCTGTTTTGAAATTCCCTCAGATTTGTACTGTTCTATGAGGACTTGGTAAGTCACTTAACATATCGAATATTTTAAAGGAAACTATTTAAAAGAGAAATTTTTTTCCACATTAAAAAATAAATGGGTTTTCTGTGTTCATTGGAAGAAAATTGGGCTTTGTTTGCAATTTTAGACAGTCTGACAATGGAACAGCTATATGAGAAGATTAATGTTGATCGAATTATGCATTTTATTACTATGCTTATTCTCATTTTACTATTTAAAAAGATAGTCAATTTAAGTGCCAGGATGACAGCTTTAGAAAAACTTGATAAACCTGTAAAAACTCAGACAGAAGAAACTAACAGTGAAGTTGCTTCAAGATTGGATCATAGGGTTACAGAAAGAAAGCCTGTTTTCACACAGTCACCCTTAGTTTGTCCAGTAACCGTATAGCAGTTGCCTGATCAAATGACTACACAAAATATTTGGGCTCCAATTGAAATGTTAGATTTACGAAGGTTTAAGGAGGCAATAGTATCTTATGGCATGCATTCCCCATATGTAAAGCAAATGTTAAACTCTTGGTCAACATATAATAGGATTGTACCACAGGATTGGCGGGAGCTGGCACAAGCTGGTCTTGAACCCAGTCAAAGGCTTCAGTGGCTAACTTGGTTCAAGGATGAAGCTAAAAATATAGAAAAACAGTGGAGGGATAAAGGAATACAAGTCTGCCAGGATCAGCTTATTGGAGAAGGTCAATATGCTTCAGCACAAGCACAATGTTTATATGATATCCAAACCCTAATTTTATGTCGAACAGCAGCCTTGAATGCGTGGGACAGAGTTGAGGAACCAGGAAAAAAAACTGAGTCATTTACAAAGGTTGTACAAGGCCCAAAAGAGTCTTTCACAGATTTTTTACAAAGACTGACTTCAGCAGTAAAGAGAATGGTCCTGGATTCAGAAGCTAGTAAGATAATAATTGAATCTTTGGCCTTTGAGAATGGGAATGCAGCATGCAAAACAATAATCAGGCCATTAAAGGCAAGATCTGCACCTTTGGAAGATTGGATTAGAGACACGGTTAATGTTGAAGCTCATGAGCATGATGATACGTGGGTAGGAGAAGCAATTTCAAAAGGTTTGAGGAATGTTAGATGTTTTGGATGTGGAAAGCAAGGACATTTGAAAAGGGACTGTAAACAGGTCATTCCTAGAAACAATGTTTCTTCAAGGAACAATGGCAACAGACTGTCCCTTCCTTCTGGAGTATGCAGAAGGTGTGGTAAGGGAAAACACTGGACCAACGAGTGTAGATCAACAAGGGACAGACAGGGTAATCCTTTGCCTCAGTCTTTGGGAAACTCCCAGAGGGGCCTCATGCAGGCCCCAATAACAAATCCAGTTCAAACCTTTCCTGCAGTCATAGAGGAAACCCCTACTCAGAGCAATTAAGTAACCAAATGCCTATTGGAATAAGTCATGCTGGTCAGGATGATGAAACAGAGAGAATAGAAAATTCAGGAGAAAACATAAAGAAAATTTTTTGGCAAACTTCTATTAATGAACAAAGACCAAAATTATCGATAAAAATAAATGGTGTTTTGTTGTCTGGTCTGGTAGACACAGGTGCGGACCTTACCATAATTGCACCAGAATTTTGGCATCCAACTTGGCCTCTTCAGGAGGTAAACATTCAACTGTTAGGAATTGGGACATTATCTCAGGTGAAACAGAGTGCAAGATGGCTCGAATGTATAGGTCCAGAAGGACAGAGAGCAAAATTAAAACCATATGTGGCTAACATACCTATGAACCTGTGGGGTCCAGACTTGTTACAACAATGGAATACTCAGATTAACATCCCTCCAATCTCAGAAACAAATCATAAACTAGCACATGTTTCTGAGAGAAATATTAGAAGGCATTATTCTGAGTGGTCACCAGCCATCCATATTATACAAGAACAGGGCACAACAACTGATGATCTTCCAAAAAAAACAACAGCTCTACCTTTAAAATGGTTAACAGACAAGCCTGTATGGGTCCAGCAATGGTCTTTAACAACAGAGAAACTCCAGGCTTTAGAAGAGCTGGTAGAAGAACAGTTAAATGCTCAGCATATTGAAGAATCAACCAGCCCTTGGAATTCTCCTGTATTTGTTATTAAGAAGAAATCTGGTAAATGGAGAATGGTAACAGACCTTAGAGCAATTAACAAAGTAATTCAGCCAATGGGCTCTCTACAATCTGGAATTCCTTTGCCTACTCTGTTACCAAAAGGATGGCCTCTCATAGTTATTGATTTAAAAGACTGTTTCTTTTCAATACCCTTACAAGAAAAAGACAGAGAAAGATTTGCTTTCACAGTGCCTACTTACAATAATTCTCAACCGGTTAAAAGATTTCAATGGAGGGTCCTCCCACAGGGAATGTTGAATAGCCCAACCCTGGGCCAATATTTTGTACAACAGCCATTGGAAGTGATACGTAAAAAAATTCCTAAATCTCTAATTTATCATTATATGGATGATATTTTACTAGCTGACTCAAATGCAGATACTTTAGAAAGAATGTTTGAAGAAGTAAAGAAAATTTTGCCTTGCTGGGGATTACAAATTGCTCCTGAAAAGATACAAAGAGGAGATTCTATTAATTATTTAGGATATAAAATAGAGCTACAAAAAATTAGACCCCAAAAGGTGCAAATTAGGAGAGATAGACTACAGACTCTTAATGACTTTCAAAGATTATTTGGAGATATTTCTCATCTATGAACTATTGTTGGGGTAAAAAATGATGAATTGCATAATTTGTTCAAAACCTTAGAAGGTGACAAGGACTTAAATAGTCCAAGAGAATTATCACCTGAAGCTGAGAAAGAATTGGCCTTGGTAGAAAAGAAAGTACATGAAGGACACGTGGATCGTATTGATCCAAAGCTGGATTGCATTTTGGTTATTTTACCTTCTAGGCATTCTCCTACAGGAATATTAATGCAGAGGGGAGATATTATATTAGAATGGATATTTTTACCAAATAAACCAAATAAAAAATTAAAAACTTATGTGGAAAAAATCTCTGACTTGATTTGGAAAGGAAAATTGAGACTTCGTCAATTAGCAGGAATAGACCCAGCAGAAATTGTCGTACCTTTAACTAAGGAGGATATTGAAAAATTATGGACAGAAAGTGAACCTTGGCAAAGAGCTTGCAGTAATTTTTTGGGAGAAATTAACAGCAAATATCCCAAAAGTGATAGAATTGATCTTATAAAGAGAGCTGATTGGATCTTGCCTCGAATTGTACGGGAAAAACCCATATCTGGAGTTCGTACATTTTATACAGATGCCAACAAACAAGAAAAGGCAGGTTGCAAATCAGAAAATTTAAGTAAAGTGGTTCAAAGTCCTTATAATTCAGTTCAAAAATCAGAATTGTATGCTATTCTGTTGGTATTAATGGATTTTTCAGAACCTCTCAACATAGTAACTGACTCTCAGTATGCTGAAAGAATAGTATTACATATTGAAACTGCAGAATTTATCCCTGATGCTTCAGAATTAACTACGTTATTTATTCAATTACAAGATACAATCAGGAAAAGGAGTCATCCTTTATATATAACTCACATCTGATCCCATACTGGTCTGCCAGGCCCTCTAGCACAAGGCAATGATGAGATTGATAAATTATTGATAGGAAATGTGCTGGAGGCCTCAGAATTTCATAAAAAACATCATGTCAATAGTAAAGGTTTAAAAAAGGATTTTTTCCATAACCTGGCAACAAGTCAAATAAATAGTAAAGAAATGTCCTACTTGTTCCTTCTACAATCAAACGCCATTACCAGCAGGATGTAACCCAAAGGGTACTCAAAGGAATGAAATATGGCAGATGGACGTGTTTCACTTTGCAGAATTTGGAAAACTGAAATATGTACATCACACTATCGATACTTATTCAGGATTTCAGTGGGCAACTGCTTTGAGTTCTGAAAAAGCTGATTCTGTAATCACTCATTTGCTAGAAGTTATGGCCATCATGGGTATACCTGCACAAATCAAAACTGATAATGCTCCATCATATGTCTCTGTTAAAATGAAACAGTTTTTTGCTTATTACAATATAAAGCATATTACAGGCATTCCACATAATCCTACAGGTCAAGCAGTTATAGAAAGATCAAACAGAACTCTAAAGGATATGCTAAATAAACAGAAAGGGGTAACAAAAACCCCCAGAAACAGACTGCATAATGCTCTATTAACTTTGAATTTTCTTAATGCCAATGAGAAAGGAACAACAGCTGCAGAGAGACATTGGATAATAGAAAAAACTACAGAATTAAATCAGCCTATAAACTTTAAGGATGTGCTGACCTCAGAATGGAAACCAGGGTATGTGTTACATTGGGGATGAGGTTTTGCTTTTGTTTCTACAGGAGAAGATAAGCTGTGGGTACCATCAAAATTGATAAAGGTTCGATTTGAACAAGAGAGTCCTCTTAATTAGAGGAGGTGATAGTTCATCAACCATCATGAACATCCAATTTAAACTAACTTATACTAGTAACACATGCCTTTTCATTTAATCAGATAATAACTTGCCAAAAAGGAACATCCCCAAAATTAGTCTTGGGGAAAGGTTTTTTTTTTTGTTTTTTAGGAGAATGAAGGTTAAGGAATCTGAAGAACACTGGACAAATGAGACAACTGAAGAAAAGGGACAAATCATCTATCCCAGGAAACAGAGTGAAACGGCGTATGGGTATATATTATCTAAAAATTTTTATGTCTTCCTAAATGTTTGTTTCTGCTTTTCTCTAAAAATTTAACACTATTGGTCTTCTAATAGTCCCAGTTCAATTAAAATTTAAAGCTGACTTTAGAGTTGGAGAATGGCTCTCTCCTTCTTTAAACTCAAGCATGTTGTTAAAAGGAAAATGCAAACCCCCTGTATCAAGCCAGAATAAAAGAGCCATCTCCTGCTATGGGACAGGAGAAAAGCCAAATTAATTAAGGGACTATTCTATTACTAATCTCAACTCTTTGATTCTATTCTGATTCTTTAAAACTTTTCTTAAAGTATAAATTTCATATCAAAATTTACAAGATTAATATATATAGATATATAGTTATATATACATTTTAAACTTTGTTGAGATATGAATGGTCATATAGAGTACTAATTAATTCTAGAA
Organism: Peromyscus californicus insignis; assembly: GCF_007827085.1. Classification (NCBI taxonomy): domain Eukaryota; kingdom Metazoa; phylum Chordata; class Mammalia; order Rodentia; family Cricetidae; genus Peromyscus; species Peromyscus californicus. Next base: position 168,242,799 of record NW_026294562.1, on the reverse strand, counting down.
AAAAGGCTTCAATTAGCTGCATATACATGTCTTTGTGTTCGAGTCTCTTATCAGTTTTCTGCAGGAAATCACGGCCAGGCCTAACATCAACTGAAGTCTCCAGGAAGAAGTTGGGGCCCCACAACAACAACAATTCCACGTGGACAATAATAATATCACTAAGCTGACAAACATCATCTACAGATCAGCTTTGAACTACAAGGTGCTCAGAGCAATTTTGAGATGACTAGCTGAGATGATCCAGTCTCAAAGACTACTTGAATAAGGACTTGAGATAAACCTTGAACTTTGGCATTATACACAGACTGGATAATGAAGGATATGGTTACCTTTCCTAGAATTTGACAATTAACCTAAAATTTTTCTTTCAGGATAAAGATAACTTCGCCCATACCCAGAAGGAAGCAATTTTAAGAATACGACGCCCACATTCCCAAAGAGGTGGTGTGGGGCGGGTGGTTTTTTGGTCTTTTTAATGGGTTTTGGGTCTGGGATAATTTTCATTGTTTAGGGGGTTGGTTACAAGTTGTTATCAACGGTTAGGAAAAAGGCTAAGCAAAGGAGATTAGATTTAAGGTTCTTGTTTAAAAAAAAAAAGAAAGAGAAAGAAAGAAGAAGAAAAAGACAATTACTAGTTTTAAATACTTTACATTGGATTGGATTGTTTTATATTGTATACAAATTATATATATTGAAATTGATATTGTTAGAAAATGCTATATGTATATTTCTAATTGTACTTACACCGTTCATTTAACAATGCAATTTTCTGATCCTTGAATATTATTATTACCAACTATTAGGATATAAAGAAATGAAAGTTAGTAGTTAGACATTACAATAGAACTTGTAGTCATATTAGATATGTTTTAAAAATTGAGCAGATATATTTTAGACAGGTCATCTTCAAACCCTTCAGAGATCTACAGAATATGGCATTTGAAATGTTTTAATAACTTAGAAAATTTTTCTTTTTTGTTATGATTATGAGACATGTCGGCTCCTGGCAGTACCAATCTACTTCAGAGAAAATATAGGCATTGAAGAAACTGCATATGGAGTTAACTTTCATTGTGGCAAAAGTTAGCCACTGGACAACAAAGTATCCTCGAATCAACTGCTGACAAAATGGACAGACAGGACATGAAACAAAGGACTACTGATTCTTGCCTAAACAAACGTGGTTATGGCTTTATCAAAAGGCATCTTCTGAGGCCAGGACAATATGGCACCATCCCTGAAGTGGCCTTCGCAATTTGGAAAAGGTACAGTGCCCTTTTCTTCAAAGGCAGCTGAACAGGCAGTGGGCCGATGGCTTCTGATGTGCAATGGAACAGCAGCTGAAACAGTTATTCTTGAAGAGTAACTAAGCTCACGCCTCTCAATAGTAGACTGGCATTTGATAGAGGGATGTGGAGAAGAACAGGATGCTGAGATGAAGCCATATATACACAGCCAAGAAGAATGGACAGCTGAATTAAAAAACCATCAACAATTTCCAGAATTTAAAATCCTGAATCATGACATGACACTAGTGGAATTCAGGTGTTTCTGGTACATGGACTGCTCTCACCCAATGTGAGGTTGAACTGATGACCTTGTGTACATCCTTCTTCACAAATGAGTCTGTCAGATATGCTAAGCCTATAGGCTGAAGATGATGCCCCAACACTGTGGAGAAACCTCAGGTGACTGTCCAGGCAGCTGGCTGTTTCTGTCAACTCACAAATTTTTTGGAAGTTGCTTGCATGCACTTTCTGTTTTTATTTTTGTTAGCTAATATTATTTCCTTCTTGGGTCTCTGAGGGAGTTGAAGATTAGGTAGTTATAGTTGAAGGTTAGTTAGTTATAGTTGAAGATTAATTAGGATAGAAAGTGAATTAGATACATTTTGGACTTAACAAAATAGGATAGATAATGAAATTATTTTCTCTGAATTTGTCAAATACAAATGGACTAGACATTGTTTAGACATTTATTACTTTTATATATTGTATATAGTCATTGTACTTTTGTATATAGTTTTTCTTTTGTTAGTTATAACCTTTTTCTTTTTTTTCCTTTTTATTAAAATAGAAAAGGGGAAATGTGGTGGTATTTTACTTGTACTGAAATGTGATTTTAATTGTATGTTAATAAATAAAGTTGTCTGGGGGTCAGAGCTATTAGAGCTATAGCAAGTGCGTGGCGGCGGTGGCGCATGCCTTTAAGGACATGGAGGGCGGTACATTCAGGCAGTGACGAGGCAGTCACATGTTTGGGTTTACAACCAATGAGAAGGCAGAACAGAAAGACTATAAAGACATACACACACAGGAAGTAGGTCCCTTTTCGGAGAGCTCTCTTGGCTGAAGAGGATCCCTGAATCAGGAAGGGTGAGGCTCTTAGCTCTGACCTCTTGGCTTTCTTCTCTGAATTGGCTCTGTGTTTCTTATTTAATAAGACCATTGGTTACATCTACAGGGGGTCATCCATGTGTCCCTCCTAGGATCTTTTCCTGTTAGCTAGCCTCTCTGGAGTTGTGGGTTGCAGTCTGGCCATCCCTTCCCTCCCATTTAGTATCCACTTATGAGTGAGTACATACTATGTTTGTCCTTCTGAGTCTGGGTTACCTCACTCAAGATGACATTTTCTAGATCCATCCATTTACCTGCAAATTTCATGATATCACTGTTTTTTTTTTTTTACTGCTGAGTAGTACTCCATTGTGTATATGTGCCACATTTTCTTTATCCATTCTTCAGTTGAGGGGCATCTAGGTTGTTTCCAGGTTCTTGCTATTACGAATAATGCTGATATGAACATAGTTGAGCATGTGTCCTTGTGGTAAGATTGAGCATTCCTTGGGTATATGCCCAAGAGTGGTGGAGGAAGATACCATGATAGACGAGGACATCATGGGAATAGGAAGAGGCAGGGTGCTGGGGAGGCTCTCAGGAATCCACAAGGTTGACCCCACCTTGGTCTGCTGGCAGTGCCTGGACCGATCTACTCTGGTGACCAGCCTAGCAAATAACCTAGCTGTCATCATAGAGCCTTTGTCCAGTGACAGATGGAGGCAGATATAGAGATCCATGGCCAGGCACTAGGCTGAGCTCCAGGAATCCAATTGATGAGAGAAAGGAGAGATACTGCAGGCGAGGGACATTGAGATCATGATGGGAGGACATGCAGAGATGATGGACCACACTAGTGGAAGGCCGTGAACTGTGGACTGGTGACTGTGGAGCCCCCATGGGACTGGACTAGGCCCCCTGGACACGGAAGATGGTTGTTTGGCTCGAACTGTTTGAGGGGCACCCAGGCAGGGCGATCGGGATCTGTCCCTGGTGCATGGGCAGGCTTTTGGGAATCTGGTGCCTGTGATATGACACCTTGCACAACCTTGGTGCAGTGGGAAGGGGTTTGTCCTGCCTAGGCTCAGTCAGTGTGCTGGGCTCTGCTGACTCCCCATGGGAGACCTCAATTTGGGGGATGTGGGGATGCAGGGTTGCTTGGGAAAGAGGGCTGGAGGGTGAGAGGAGGGAGGAGGTGGGGGTCTGGATAGCATGAGGAGTGAGTAGAAAATTTCTTAATAAAGAAAAATAAAATTTAAAAAAATGTGTCTGTAAGCAGACATGTTTTCACCACAATGAGAAGCACTTTTAATTCTATATTTAGAAAGCAACCAAAGGAAATTTAAAAATTTGAGCCTGGTAGCCAGTGCTTTGCCATGGCTAACTAATAGCTTATAAGACTCCATTGATTAACTTTTGAAGTCTTTACATCATGCATCATCTTTAAGTCTCTTTTTTCATATATTTTTAAATCACTTTCTTAGACTCTAACAATTTATATAAACTTTCATTCCAATCATTTATCATGAGGCATAGGGGTTGATTACTGATAGCAATCATTGAAATCGAGCTTTTAAATAAAGGTAATAAAAGATAAACGTTTAGTTAGTAATAGTAGCATGATAGTTTGTGTTTGGTTCTACATTGAAACCTGTTTTGTGAGTTTATCTCTTTCAATGTGAAGTCCCTCAGCAAGGCAAATCTGTCTGTGAGTCTGCCTTTCTCAGCAGGAGACCTGGTAGGTAGCTCTGGAAAAAAGCAAAGCCTGATTTTTACATCTGAAATGGACTGACCAGGCAGCTGCAGGTTTTGGAGAGAACTGACTGCTTACTGTTGTTAGACTGATAAAGCTTCAGTTAGCAATCAGCAGCATCAGAGATCTGAGAAGAATAATTTTGGGCAGGAAGTAGAATCTAAATGACCTCTGTATCAATGAAAATGACAGAGACTTACCTGCTACCTAGATGGTTACCCTAGGCTCCTCCACAGTGACTTTGAAGGCTTTATTGGAAGGAGAAGCCATCAGTTTTTGGCTGTTATACAGGACAGCATTAAATCTTTGACTACCACCCACTAAACAAAAGTTCAATCCAAGTTAACATACAAACATATGGAGCAAATTAAGATTCCTTATTGACATAGTCAGTGTTCTATCACTGTAAAGAGACACCATGACCACTATAACTCTTATAAAAGAGCATTTGATTGTGACTTGCTCACAATTACAGAGGTTTAGTCCATTGTCATCATGGTGAGAAGCATGGTATAAACCAGGCAGACATGGTGCTGGAGAAGTTGAGAGTTCTATGTCCAGATCTATAGACAGGAGGAAGAGGGAGAGTCAATGGACATGGCTTGAGCTTTTGAAACTTCAAAACCCACCCCCCAGTGACACATTTCCTCCAACAAGGCCACACCTCCTAATACTTCTCAAACAGTTCCACTCCCTGGTGACCAGGCATTCAAATCTATGAGCCTATGGGGGTCATTATCATTCAAGCCACACACCTAAGTAAAGATTTTTAAATTATCAACTTTTTGTTACAGATTTTTAAAGCACACCCGATGACTTTAAAATCCTGAGATAAAAGAAGTTCGCACAGTAGTCTTACAAATCTTGAGATAAAGTTCATACTTTAGCAAAAATTTTAGGGATATGAGAAGGGAGTATTTAGACAGTGAAATAAAACCAAGAAGAGGAGATAAGCAGAAGTGATCCCTACTGGCAACAGCTTACATTTCAGCTGTTTTAAAGCACACAGGGCTTTTTCCTGGGCTCTTCCACTTTGCTCTACGTCTCCCTGGCACACTCAAGTGCCCACTTGACTCAAGACAGAGATGTTAGAGGAAGCTGCTAAACAGGCATCCTCAGGTGTGCAGAGGGAGGGTCATAACCCACTTCCAGACCCATCTTTTTCATGGAGTAAAACAGCGTGAAGCAATTTTTAAAAATATACTTTCAAAATATTCAAAGGTATTTGAATCTCTGTAAAACTGAGTTTACTGATCAGAGAGAGAGAGAGAAAAAAGGGAAGAGAAAGAGAAAGGGAGAGAGAGAGAGAGAGAGAGAGAGAGAGAGAGAGAGAGAGAGAGAAAGAGAGAGAGAGAGAGAGAAGGAGAGAGAGAGGGGGAGGGAGCAAGGAAAGCGAAGAAGGCCCAGAGATAAGACATTCTTGAGAGTGGAGAGCAGAGGAAATTTAGAGATAAGAGATTTGGGGATCATTTGTACAGTGGCAGAAATTGTTACAGTTTGCAAGAATTTGGAAATCAAGCATGCCATCTTTAGCTGCTGTGGGATGGTCTGTATGTCAAGTGTGTTGCTGATTGGTCAATAAATAAATCACTGATTGGCCAGTGGCCAGGCAGGAAGTATAGGCGGGACAAGGAGGAGAATAAAGCTGGGAAGTGGAAGGCTGAGTCAGAGACACTGCCAGCCGCCACAATGACAAACAGCATGTGAAGATGCCGGTAAGCCACGAGCCATGTGGCAAGATATAGATGAATGGAAATGGATTAATTTAAGCTGTAAGAACAGTTAGCAAGAAGCCTGCCACGGCCATACAGTTTGTAACCAATATAAGTCTCTGTGTTTACTTGGTCGGGTCTGAGTGGCTATGGGACTGGCAGGTGAGAGAGATTTGTCCTGACTGTGGGCCAGGCAGGAAAACTCTAGCTACATTTAGCCATTGATTGAGCTGTATTGAGACTACATCATTTGCAGTAAAACATAATGAAATCTCTGAGTTCAAGGAGGAGGAGATTAGAGAAGTAGAGGAAAAGGTCACAAACAGGAACTTAGCCAGAGGGAGGATTCTAATTAGCTACAGGAGAAAACTGGGAGCATGCAGGGAGGGAGAGCAAGGGTGGGAGAGAGAAGAGTTAGTGTCCCGGTGACAGGAATTTCAATCCAGGGCATCCTCCAAGTGGACTGAGACTTGTCGGGGAGACGTGTCCCAAATCATAACTGATGGGCATACTTTTCCAAGTGATGGAGACCCAACAGGATGAGAGAAGTTGCCTGGCTCACCAGTGTGACTTTTGCAGAGTCAGAGTAAGAGGGAGGAGTAGTCGTAGTCCAGGAGCCAACAGAGTCAGAGCAGGAAACTGTGGGGTGACACTTGCCAGGTCCCAGGAGAGGGCAAGCAGAAGGAAGAAGGAATTGAAGAGGTGGACTCTGTAGGCAAACATGGTGGGTGGCAGAAGCCAGCAAAAACAATGATCCATACCTGAGGGGAGTTCAGTCAACAGTTTGGTTCAGTTAAGAGAGACTGGGCTCCTTGGAAAGGGGCTCAAAAGCCATTGTGTGTTTTGGCACCAGATGTGTAAACTGTCAACATACTGCTCCATGATACGGTTAAGGGGAAGGTTTTATTGCAGACATGAGAGAGTAAACATCCAGAGCAGAGAGAGAAAGTAGCAGGCTGAACATGGTCGTCTGACTGAACCTGGCTATGAGAAAAGCAGAATCAGAGCAGGGATGGGGGTGCATTGAGACAGGGAGAGTATTGGAAAACAGAGAGAAGGTGATGAGGGAGACAGAGAGCTGAAGACACAGAGTGAGGAAGAGGGAGCACATCCAAAACTGTAGGGTCCTAAGGAGAATGAGCAGCTGGGAGGAGGGAAGCCCATGAGCTGGAAGAGTTGAGGGCAGGGGAGTAGCTGAGAAGAGCCTAAGATGCTAGCATTGTCTCTGAAATGTGTAGCAGGCATTTGAGCTATTGCGGGAGCCAGGAGGCCAGTATGCACTTTGGTATGCTAATGGTCACCACAGAGAGCCATTTGTCCCTTCTGCAAGTGATAGAGAAATGGGTCTTTTTGGTAGAGGGGAACTGGCTTCAGAAGTTCTTGAGGAAACTTTGTCCAACCACCAGAATTTGGGGAAATGGAGTTTCCTATGGACCTCACACCCTACTCTAGCCTTCATCCTTAAAAACCTCTATTCTCTCAAGTAACCATGGGCCCAGATTCCTGAAACTGAAGATATGTTTATGCTGTGATTTTTATGTTTTGTTTTTGATCATTTTTTACATAATACATACACAAACATACTTTTTAATCAGCCTGCTTCCATCTTAGGCTTAGAAGCCATCTTATAGTAAAGACAAAATAGGTTGATTCCTGTTTGTGATTAAATCTGTTTCTTAAGGATTGGGCTATGCCCCACCTGTAACCTTAAATAAATGGTTCCATACTGCCTGTTCCAGGAAACAGAAACCATGTTTTTCTTTTTCAAAAGGTTATGATCACCTTGTTATGACCTCCTTTTTATGATCACCTTGTTGTGACCACCTTGTTATGACTACCTTGTTATAACTACTTTGTTGTGACCACCTTGTTATAGCCACCTTATTATGACCACCTTGTTATGGCCACCTTGTTATGACCACCTTGTTATAGCCACCTTGTTGTGAACACCTTGTTATGGCCACCTTGTTATGACCTCCTTTTTATGTTTACCTTGTTATGACTGCTTTGTTATGACCACCTTACAACCATGTCTTTATTTCAGGAGGTTGTTATGACCAACTTGTTATGCTTATGTTCTGCTTCTGTACCTCCCCCCATTGGCCTGCCACCCCCCCCATTTGGAAATCCCCTATTCCTGAACTATAAAAACCTTTGTGTTACCCATGTCCAAGGCTGATTGGTCTCTTGAACCCTGCCTTTAGGGAGAGACAGTCTATTACACGAATAGAAAAGTTTGCTTTATTAATGTGGCCATGATGATTTTGGGTCAATGGTCTTTCTCCTCACATCTGTGGGGTTAACAGTACCAACAAAGAGAGCTATGTCTTTGAGTTCAACAACAAAAAACATAAAAAAATCAAAGGACAATTACAGCTGTTGCCACGGAAGAGCTGCTGAGGTCATTCTGCTGGGTCTTCATGTGTGAAGAGGTGGTTGCTCCTCCTGAAGGACACACTTTTCCCAGCTGACAGTTGCTTTAGGTTAGAATGACTTATATCTGTGCCTTTAAATATGAAATATATTTATATATCTAAATGCAATCATTTAAAAGATTTTAAAGTTATATTTGACCTCTATTACCTCAAATTAATAATCAAATGAGTTTTTAAAGGTCCATTAGGATAAAAGATAAAAATTACTTTAATGAATTAAAATTCTAAAACTGTAAATATTTTTTTAATAAATATGAATTTGTAATAAATAAAATGAATATGTTTAAAAAAGAATAACTAAAACTTTCACGAGTTAAAAAAAGTCTGAGTATGTTGTTTAAGGTATATAAAAATTATGAAAAGACTTAGGGATAATATATATGATATTAAAATTTCAAGGTCTGTGATTAACAGTCACAAAAAACTGGCTTTAATGTACATCATATCAAAGTTTATTATAAAATATCTGGCTTTCATGAAGGGAAAAAGAGAATTTGGGTTCTGTATCCTTGTCCAGGACCAGACTTAGCAAGGCCTGTCTGAGACTGGAATAAGTCCCTTGAAGGAGTCAAGATTGAAGTTTCTGGGCACCTGACACTTCCCTGGGCTGTGATTATCATTGTAGGGTAAAAAGAGCCAGTGAAAGAATACCCTGTCCCTGAGACCAGAGCCAAAGAAATACACCCTGCCCCTAACCAAGTTCAGGACTTGAAATCCCACCAATCCCTGAACTTGGCTCAGAGTCTGACCAGGGTTTCCCCAGCAAAGTGTTAACAGCCCTTGGTCTGGGAATGGTTTCCTTAATGCAAGTGTAAGAACTCTGCTCCAGCAGGGGAGGGGTTTACAGCTCTGCTCTGCTCCAGCAAAAGAGTCATTACAGGAAACCTCACTCAATAGATTTATTGGGAGGGAAAAATCCAGCAGAGTGTTTGTCTCTGCTAGGGTGAAAAGCAGTGACAAACTGGACAGGATACAGAGCTTATATAGTTTCTTGGGGGCGGAGCTTTCCAGCTCTGGGAAACCATTGGCCATCCTGCCCCACCAAGTTCCCAGGAGTCTGTGATTATACACTATGCTAGGACAGCCAAGGACACTTCCTCCCAAAGTCAGTGTCCTTTAGACATGAAAGTCCCTCCAATGCATCTCCAGATGTTCATCTTTCCAGGGACTCAACTAGATAACACACATTTTGCACACACAGAGACACACAGACAGTCACACACAGATATACACAAAGACACATACACACAGAGACACAGACACAAACATACTATACAGACACACAGATACATAAGCACACACACACAGACATATGCTCAGCACATGGACACACACACAACACAGAAATACAGATACAAACACACACAGAAACACACAGGCAACACACACAGAAATACACAGACATACAAGGACACACACTCACACAGAAACACATGCACAGAAACACACAAACACACATTACACAGATACTCATAGGCACACACACAGACATACACACACTAACACACCACACAGACACAGACACACATACAGAAACTCACACAGCATGCAGACACACACAACACACAGACACACAAACACAGACACACACACACAACACACAGAAACACAGATACAAACACACACAGAAACACAAACAGAGAAAGACATAGACAACACAGACACACACTCATACAGAAACACATGCACAGAAACACAAACACATTTTATACATACACACATAGGCACACACACACAGACACATACATTCACACACCACACAGACACACACACTCACAGAGACATACAAAGGCACAGACACACACACTCACATACCACACAGATACACAGACACACATAGACATACACACAGAAACATACACATACCACACAGACACTGACACGCATACCATACAGATACACACACACAAAGACACACATACACAGAGACACACATACACAGAGACACATACACACAGAGACACACACACATTCACATACCACACAGACACATAGACACATATTTACACGCCCCAAATTCCTTCATGCTACACCCCACAGCACAGGGACATAGGAGGTCCCTCTCCCTGCCCATCACTCACCCGCACAGGTGCACAACAACGCCTCCAGGAGCAGGTACTTTAGTGACAGCTGGACTAGGACTAGGGCTCTGGGTTCCAAGGACCACATCGTCTTCATCTGCCTTCATGAATCATCTGAGTTCTCTGCAGATTCAAAGCCAGACACGCTTCTCTTCTGGGTCCACCCAGCCCCGGATGCCAACAACTGAAGTGTGTCACAGAGGGTGGAGCAGATCTGGCAGCAGGTGAACAGCTGGCTGGTGGGAGAACAGCTGGTGTGGGGCTCAGTGGAAGGTGAGAGTCGCTGATACAGTGAGAATGCTGTGGGGTCAGGCGGCCCTGATCCAAATCCTCTACTTCCTCTCCCTGAAAGCATTAAAGCTTTCCTTTACAGCTATCCCCACTGCATCTCTGCAATAAACAGGAAGGTTTCTTCTTCTTGACTGTTTATTTGTTTGTTTGTTTGTTTGTTTGTTTGTTTTTTGAGACAGGGTTTCTCTGTGTAGCTTTGGAGCCTGTCCTGGAACTCAGTCTGTAGACCAGGCTAGCCTCGAACTCACAGAGATCTGCCTGTCTTTGTCTCCCGAATGCAGGGACTAAAGGCGTGTGCCACCACCTCACGCTCTTCTTGATGTTTTAATCAGGAGTCTGGAATACATATAAACCCCTTATCAACCAGAAGCCTTGTTTCATTATCCACTCCCCATAGCAAGATTCCATAGACCACTTAAATGTAAATACATACGCATGCCCACTCAGCAATCAGGAAATTCCTGCTTGGGATTCCCCTTCTGCAACCACAAAAGCAAATGATGTCAGCTCCTTGTTCATAACTTACTGAGAATTAACAAAAATTCCCATGAATGACCTTTGGGTTTAGTTATGCTGCTGTCTGGATTGGGTTTAGCCCCTGGGACTGAGCTCACCACCCACTGCTGCTGAGCAGGTCCTGCCCAGCCTGAACTTAAGTATTTTTAAAGCAGAAAAATAAAGTAAAAAAAATATTTTATACACATGCACATGCATACATACACACACACACACACACACACACACACACACACACACACACACACACACACACACCCAGGAGAGACACTAGGTAGTTAATATAATTTCTCACTAGTTTAGAAACTCAGGGAGTAAGGGTGGTACTGCACACCTTTAATCCCAGAATGTTTTTAATAAATGAATTTATTTATTTATTACGTATTTATGTGTCATTTATTTTATTTCCCTGGCACACCCATCTCCTGGGGAAACAGAGAAAGTCACGAAGCCAGCACAGCTGCTTGACAAAGCTCCAGCAAAGCTGAGCCACACACTATGATTGATAGTTGACCTGAGGCCCTTTACTTTTGATTGGAATCTCTGTGTGTTACACTCTTGGTGGGCTATTACTGTAATGCTTCACCCATGTCTTTTCTGGGGAAATTGTTTCTGTATCTTCCTGAAGAAATCTTGAATGTACTACCCCCTGCTTTTAGGGAAGTAACCTTAGTTGATCACACTTGGGAGTCTTCTCTGTGCCTTGGAGATTGGTATCTGCTCATATGCAAACTCAAGAACAAATAGAACCTTATAACTTCAGAGGAGGCTGACAAGGTTGAGCAGGATAGGAGAATTGACAGCAGATCAGTGTAGCTGGACTTTCTCCGGTCCTTCCTTGCCCAGCAGTCTGGACGAGTCACTCCCACCCAAGGTCCCACAGTCTCCTATAAAATAATTATTCAGAGGCTTATATTAATTGCAAACTGTATGGCCTATGGCTTCAGCTTCTTGCTAGCTAGCTTTTTCATATTAAATTAACCCATTTCCTTTTTTTCTTAAGAAATTTTTTATTCATTTTACATACCAATCACAGATCCCCCTCTTTCCTCCTCTTTCCCCTACAACCTTCCCCACCCAACCCTCATTCTCTCCTACAAGAAGGTAAGGCCACCCATGGGGAGTCAGCAGAGCCTGGTACATTCTACAGAGGCAGGTCAAAGCCCCTCCCCCTGCATCAAGGCTGTTCAAGGTGTCCCACCATAGGTAATAGGCTCCAAAAAGCCAGCTCATGCACCAAGGGTGGATCCTGATCCTACAGCCAGGGGCCCCTTAAACAGATCAAGCTACACAACTGTTTTGGTTATGCAGAGGTCCTAGTCCAGGCCTATGGAGGCTCCACAGGTGTTGGTCTAAATTTCATGAGTTCCCACTAGTTTGGTTTGGTTGTTTCTGTAGGTTTCCCCATCATGAGCTTGATGCCCTTTGCTCGCAGAATCCTTCTCTCTCTTTGACCGGATGGGCTGGAGGGATAGCTCAGCCATTAAAGGCTAGCTCACAACCCAAAATTAACCCATTTCTATAAATCTATATGTTGCCACATGGCTGTGGTGTTGGTCTGCTGACATCTTGTAGCTCCTTGGATGGTGTGTTCAAGTCTATCCCAACTCCACCCTTCTTTTCTCTGTATCTCTGCTTGGATTTCCTGCCTGGCTGTAAGCTTTCTTGCCATAGGCCCAAACAGCTTTATTTATTATCCAATAGGAGCCACACATATGCACAGTATGCAGAAAAACATCCCATAGCAGATCAGAGCACAGAACTCCTTTTACAGTATGCTTAGAACTTCTTAGAACATAATCTATAAGATGAAAGACCACATATATTAAGCCTATAAAGAGAATTCAGCAATAAAAGCTAGAATGACTTGGATAACATAATAGCACATACAGGTGGTGTAAGAATGACATAGGATATAAGAAGAGTAAGGTTAAATTAGAATTTGTCATTCCTAAAAAGATTGATTTACGTCAAGTAGCTATGCTGTTAATTTAGAAACACAAGAATTCTTTTATTTAGCAAATTCCTATTAGGCTATAAATTAAATATTATAAAGAACTGAATAATAGCTACAGCAGTTCCTAAGCCTGAGTAAATTCTCAGGCTTAGGGTAATTTGCAAGTAATATGATTGACCATTAAAAGTTAATAAAATACTGCTCAAAGCATGGTGATTCACCTGGACTGAATCAGATGTTTTCTAAAATATCTTGAAACCTCAAACTATTGCCAGCCTGAGAACAGGATGCTCTATTATGCTGTTTAAGCTGAAATGATTAGTAGAATTCTAGCAATAGGGATATAGAATAGATAATAAAATCTGTTCTATCTATACTTAAACTATAACCCTGGGCATACCAGAGAAGTATGCCTGGGACAAAATGAGGCCATCTGTATCTCTTTAGAAATCTTGAATCTGTTCAATAAAGAAATTTTCTGATTGCTAGTCAGTCAGCTTTGCAAAGTCTTCCCATCTGGGTTTCTGACTCAACCTTCCTGTCTTCTGACCCTAATATCTTTTCTGGAATCTGTTCACTGCAGAGGGCCCTCTCCCAACTGCCACAATTCCCCTGCCTCCTCTCCGCCCAGTCCCTCTCCATTACCTCACCTCTGCTCATCCCCATCCACTCCCCCTCCATTTCTGTTTAGAAAAGGGCAGGCCTCCCATGAGTATCAACAAAACATGGCATATCAAGTTGCAGTAAGACTAAGCACCTGTCCATGTATTAAGGTTAGGCAAGGTGACACAGAATGAGGAATAGGGTGACACAAGCCTGTAAAAGAGTCCAAGACAGCTCCTGCTCCCACCGTTAGGAGTTCCACAAGAGGACCAAGCTACACAACTATAATATGTATGCAGAGGGACTAGGTCAGTTCCATGCAGGCTCCCTGGTTGTCAGTTCAGCCCCTCTGAGCCCAGGTTAGTTGATTCTGTGAGTTTTCTTGTGGCTTCCTTGACCCTCTGGCTCCTACACTCCTTCCTCCTCCTCTTCTGCAGGATTCCCTGAACTCCACCTACTGTTTGGCTGTGGATCTGCCTCTCTTAGGACAACTGGGATAGGCACCAATCTGGTCACAGGAGATGGCCAGTTCAGGCTACCTGTCTGCTATTGCTAGGAGTCTTCTCTGGAGTCTTCCTGGGAGATTCCCTCATGCCAGGTTTTTACCTGACCCCGAAATACCCACTGCCCTCCCCTGTCTCTCCTGCCCCTGCTCTGATCCCCTCCCTCCTGTTACGCAGCCCTTCCATCTGCTTTCAGGCCACATGATTCCTTACAGCACTCCTTAGACCAGTGGTTCCCAACCTGCTTAATACTTCAACCAGTTAATACAGTTCCTCCTGTGGCGGTGTTGCCAACCACAAAATTATTTTCACTGCTACGTCATAATTGTAATTTTGCTACTGTTGCAAATCACAGTGTAAAGATCTGTGTTTCTCCATGGTCTTAGGTGACTCTTGTGAAAGGGTGGAGAACCATTGCTTAGACATTATAGATTGTTCCCTTCTCTCTCATGATCCCATTTCTACTTTCATGTTTCTCACACACAAATGCACATTTAGTGCACACAGGCACACACATACATATATATCCACATACATATACACACAGGTGCATTTACACACACACACACACGCACACACGCACACACACCCCATGCATGAGTTTATATCTAGATAGCTTGTATGAGAGGAAACATGCCATTTCGTCTTTCTGAGCTGGACTTGTGTGACATACTGGCTCCAGTGCTTTCAGGAACGTAGGTGTGACTGACAAAGTGCCTGACCATTTGTAACCCAAAGTGTGTTCTTTGAATCTTTCACCAACAGCTGACATGTTCATCATAAGCCAAGTTCTCAAGCCATGACACATACACTGAGCATCAAAGAGCCTGAATGTGTATCTGAGGCAGTTATTTGGATATTATATGCCTTATGACATCGGGAAACACGCCTATTGTTAGTGTGTATGTGTGTTTTATTCACCAGTGTTGATGTGTCCCGGCCAGAGGGATCTTCAACAAAGAGCCCAGGAGGGGGATGGCGAATGAAAGGGACAAGAGACACAAAGAATTGACAGCAAGACAGGTACTCTGAACAAGCTGCAAAATTTTATTTTTCTCAGGCAGGTTTCACAGCAAGTAGAGCGAGGAGCTTTCTTTGGGAAAAAAATCAGGGGACTGTCGGGTTGCTAAGCAACCCAACCAAGCAACCGAACTGCAAAATATTCTTACTAGTGGTCACTGTAGCAGAAAGATAAGAAATGTTATTTTGTAATAACTCAGGACTTCTCCAGGCATGTGACAAGTTTCTGGTAAGGGGCTCAATACTGGAGAACAGAAACTTAACTCAGGCAGGCAATCTCCCTCTTACAATTGTCCCCGGCATTCGTGTGTGTGTGTGTGTGTGTGTGTGTGTGTGTGTGTGTGTGTGTGTGTGTGTGTGTGTGTAGGACATAGGGAGATCATGTGGAGGGCAAGGCCAACTTCAGGTGCTTCTGCACTGCCTTTCAATTTATTTCCCATTGAATCTAAAGTCTCCATTTTGTCTACACTGGCTGGCTGTGACCTCTCCAGGCTCTCTCTGCCTCTGCTCCACTCTTACACTGATGTTACAAGTTCTAACACCCATCCTAACTTTTATGTAGTGGGAATCTAATAGAGTCACTGTGTCTAGGATAATATTAGCATGTACTAGTTGTTTTTGCTACATCTAGAGTAACAGTAAAATGTATTAGTTGTTTGTTAGAGGTAGTAAGACCTTGAGGAAATTCTTGTAGAGAGCAGTGATTGTTTTCTATGATTTATAGAGTTGTTTTTCTGAGGATGTTTTCCATCTGTTGCATGACTAAGTCACAAGA
Organism: Peromyscus californicus insignis; assembly: GCF_007827085.1. Lineage (NCBI taxonomy): Eukaryota > Metazoa > Chordata > Mammalia > Rodentia > Cricetidae > Peromyscus > Peromyscus californicus. Next base: position 168,226,817 of record NW_026294562.1, on the reverse strand, counting down.
CTAATCAGGCACAGATGAAACATCTTGCATTATTGGGTCCTGCAAACAGTGCACAGTAAGGACTGAAGTGGCATTGGTGATGACTTCCTTCAGAGAACACAGAGAGTAGATCAAAGGGACCTTGGTATGAGGAACTCGTAGGAACCAAAAAACAACATTTGTGTACAGTCAGTAAATATGCTCTGGATGGAAGTTCAAGGTTCAGTTCACAGTTCACTGTTCCTCCCTCTGTTGCCAGAGAGCTTAAAATTACATTCTGGAGTGACTTTCCTTCAAACGCTCCACACAACACAAACCCTCACCCTTTTACATGGAATGGGGCTCCAAATAGGTCCTCTCCTTGTGCAGCAAGCATGTTACCTTCTGAGCCACATCCCCAGGCCCAAAATGTCCATGGTTCCTCACGGTAGAGCCAAACTTACCGTTACCATGGCCGTTTTCAGTGTTGTCTTTCGCTTCAGCTGTAGTAAGAACTCAGCATTTGGGTGCTTTGTGCAATGTTCTTCACTTCACTCCCACCAGCAGACAGGGTAACATTCACCCCAACTTTCACGGCATACTTTTTCCTGATAATCTTACTTCTAAGTTTTCTGAAGACACATGGAATCCTGCACTAAAGCCATTTTGAACTGCCTGGCTTTCTCTCCAGCTCTGCAACGGACAGCTTTTGAGATGAGTGCTGTCATCAATGTCATCAGCAGAGTTTGTGTGACATTCTGACAGGGATGGGGGATCCCACACCATCACTGAAGTCTTAAATAGGTCACACAACCCAGGACAGGTCAGAACCCTGACAGGTCGCCTTTAAAGTACTTTCCCTCTTTGATGCAGTCTGAGCTTCTGTGAGAACAGAGAACAGAGCTTCCTCTAACAAAACTGTGAAGGGAGAGGAGAGAACTGCCCCCCTGAGACTGACAGCTCACAGTGTGCTATCACAGTGTTTGTACAATCCAGGTCATGATGTGCTGTCCACTTATTCTGTGATTGCAGCTGATGACTGGTGATTGTAGGCACAGAGTCAGCTGTGAGCCACAGGCATGTGGTTGATGCTGCTGATATCCTGGAATTCTGCAGCCCCAGGCATGCTGGGTCCTGTGATTAGGGTGTAGCCAAACACTACACCTTTCTGATTTAAAGGAATATGGCAGCATGGATGGAAAATATTCAGCATGTATCTGGCCTTATCTAATAAGCCTGCAGCACAGAACAGGTGCTGCCCAGCAGTTTAGCCTCCTTCCCAACCCGTAGTTTGAAAGAATCCTCTGTGCTATGCTGTAGAGCACATCTGCTTCTTATCCTTGTCCAGGCTGGCTGAATACCTTGGTGGCCCCTGAGGGGAGGAAACTCAATTATCTAAATGCAATACTGATGGCTTCATAGAACAGAGCTCCTACTCAAGGAATAACCATTGATTTTCTTTCTAGCCCTTGGGATTGGACTGGTGGACAATGCTGTATCCTAGGCTTCCAGTATGACAAAGACCAGGGATAATAGAGGAAGAGTGGTGGCAATCAAAAAAACCTGCACCAAAGAGGCTCTCATTCCTCCCTGGGGTGCAAAAGATGGAGTGGAAAGGATGTAAGAGATTCAGAAAGTCTTCTGTAAGACTTAATCTTCTAGACATGCCAGGGAAACTGCACCCATGAAAGCTCAACAATATGGCTCTCCAAAGAAGACCTGAACAAGGACACCCACAGTTGTTCTCAACACGTGTGGGAGAAATCTCCTAGGGCCCAACCCCTAGATGAAGAGCTACAAGCAGTTGATGACTGCTGAGAGATGGAGAATTAGACTTCCCCAGGGATGAGATGCCTAATTGGTTATTCAACACCAAGTGGTCAGCCCTAGAAACGTGCAAGCAACACTAAACAAACTGAAGTGGTTGTATTTATACATTTACTTGTTTATATATGTCTACAAAACATAGAGGGGATACAGATAGTGGTAAGGATTAAGAAGGAAAGGGTGGGGAGATAGAGAAAATGGGGGGCAGATGTGAGGGTAAGAGGGTATTAAAAAGGATATGGTCTATCCACTAGGTGCTGTACCCTTAAATAAAATTGGCTCTCCCTCTCACAGCAACTATCAGTTGACATTATCTTCTGAGCTATGGTTGGGACTGCATGCCTACTCTTTCCATGTTGGGATTTTGTCTGGCTTGAGTCCTTATGTACAAGTGCCCCTCTGTGTCCAAAAAAAGACTGTTCCTTTATAGTCATCTACTGCCTTTGGATGTTAGAACCATTAATCCCTTAGTCCATAATGTAGGTAAATGGGAAGTTGTGACGGATCTAGAAGGAGTTAGGTGAGTGAATTAATGTGACTGTCATACAGTTTTATCATTAAAAAGTGATAAAAATGAGAAAGAGAAAAGAAGAAAAAGCTCTATATAAACCTACAGTCTTGTAAACAAACTTAAAAGTTGGAAGGGAGGTACCCTACATGGCTGGCAAAAGCTCTCCTGGAAGTGATGGGTTATAGAACAGTAACTCCAGGGCCAGGAGTAGGATTGCTCATGATTGGTTGATCAGGGAGCCCCTATGGACTCAAGAAACAACACAGGCTCTTGTCCTTGCTCTTGGTTGCCCAAAGAACTAGGTGATAACACTTGATTGCCAAAGGCATCACACATCATAGTCACATGATACAGAGCCATGGAGATGGAGCTGTGTTTGAAGCCTCCTTCTACCTGGTAGCTTTCATAGTGCCAGTAAATGCTATGCAGGCTGTTGGGGAGAAAAGTCTTACCCAGCTATGGATCCACCTATGATATTAACTAACGAATTCCTCCCAAGTGCCTGCCTTTAGGAGATTTCTATCAGGGTCCAGAACAGATGCTACAAGCGGCCAAGGATACTAATCTGAGGGATATCAAATGAATCTAAGCACACTGAGTTCTTTAGTCCATTCACTTTATTCTTCTAAGTCAATTCTATCTACCCAGTTTCAGCTCTGTCCTTATAATCAGTTCCTCTCTGTGCCCAGTTTTCCTGTCCTCATAGTTTTAGTAAGCTCTTATGCTTTTGATCTCGTCTTCTTCCTCTGTTTCATGGTCCTCCATCTATATCCTTCCTGGCTCCTTACCCCTGGCCCTGATAAACTCTACAAGAGATTTGCTTTACCCTCTACTCAACCTCTGTCTTCCTCTTTTCTCTGGCCATGCGGTTCTGTGTCCTCTGTTCCTGCCTTACCCTTCACTCTCCCTCTCCTCTCTCTGGCCATACAATTCTGGAATTCTGTCCCCCTCTGGAATTCTGCTCCAGTCCTTATTGCACCTGTGTATCTAGAGAGTTTTCTCTCTGGGTCCCACCAAGCCCCGGCAGTCGGATAGCCCACTTAGAAAATAAACACATAGACGCTTATATTATTTAAACTGTTTGGCCTAATGGCTCAGGCTTCTTGTTAACTGTTCTTATATCTTAAATTAACCCATTTCTGTTCATCTATACTTTTCCACGTGGCTCGTGGCTTACTGGTACATTACATCTTCCTTGTCATGGCGGCAGCTGGCAATGTCTCTCTCTCTGCCTTCCTGTTTTCTCAATTCTCCTCTCTGTTAGTCCCACTTATACTTCCTGCCTGGATACTTGCCAATCAGTGTTTTATTTATTAACCAATCAGAGCAACACATTTGACATACAGACCATCCCACAGCACACCTGGTTCTGTAAAATACCCTATAGTCCTCAATCAATCTCTCTGCCATGCCCCTAGGCATGAAGGAAGGGGATGGTTTGAGCTTCATTTGCCCAAGAAACAAAGCTATGCATCTAGGAGCCTGAAAGTGTCCTAGGCTCATCAGGGGAGTTAGTACCTAGTGGAACAGTGTTGAGAAGCTACCTGTTTGCTAAATGGTCTATAGCATTTGGGCACTCAAGAATTTCATAGCAGAAGACAGCTGAAATATTAAATACTGGATAACACCAACTACTCCATAATAAATGGCTTGCCTTTTGACAGACCCTTGGCTGGTCAAAGTATAGCTTTAATACACAGCTGAATCTCTATAATATATTCTTTCATCCCGCAAGAATCAACCTGCCAGTAAAGATGAGCAATAATGGCACAGATGGTATTCGGTAACCAACATGCTCTCTGATTGGATTGGAGGTCCACTCCACAGAAGGGATTCTATATGTGGTACCATAAACCCACTCCAAATCCCATGGCATGGAAGGTCATAGGGCCTGGGGGTGTGGTGTGTGTGTGTGTGTATGTGTGTGTGTGTGTGTGTGTGTGTGTGTGTGTGTGTGTGTGTGTGTGTATGCTTACTTCTGTTGTGTAGTCAAATTCACAAAGCTTGAACTACTTTCGAAATAAGAATGTTTATACTTATAGACAGTAAACACTCTTCTTGGCTTTAATCACAGAGTCTTCTCTTCAGCTGAACCACATTGAAGGCAGAGAAGAAGGAGCAGCACAAGGTGCTGAGAACAGCAATTGTTTAGTGCTCAGCACTAGATTAGACACTTTTGTGTCTTCTCCTAGGTTCAGGGAACATTGCCAAAGAGGGGATATAAAGATTGTCAGAGCTGGAAGATGGGGAGAAGCACTGCAAAATGGCATCTTCTGTGCAAGACAGTCACTGCAAGCAGGAACTTACAAGTCTGGATAACTGTGCTGGGTCTGCACAAGAATGGGCCCATCGATGCCAGGAAAGGATGGAGAGGAATTTAGGGGGCCCTGTCTCTCATTTCTGAATTGTTTTTTTTTTTTTGGATAAATTTGGGGGAAGGCAGAGTCAGTGATTTCAGCTCTGTGCCATTGGTGGCCTCTCAGGCTACAGTGAATACTCCCAATGCAATGGTCACACAGATGCATCAGATTAAATTGAGTAGGTCATACAATAAAGTCCTAAATCATGAACCCAGGAAAGGGACATGTAGGGGGGAGGAGGTGTTTATTGTGGTAGGAGGGAGATTAGAGGGGGTTGGGGAAGACATAACAAGAATGTATTATATACATGTGTGAAACCATCAAAGAACCAATTTAATAATAATAAAAAGTAGAAATAGTGAAAAATCACTCTCCAAATGGCTGGTTACAAAATATCAGATTCTGAAATGACTTGAAACTCTGTTCTCCAAGATGTTCTAGAGGAAGTCAGATCTGTCTGAGAGCTGGTAGGGTGAGGCTCCTGCAGAGAAAGGGACATGAGGGGGTATAAGGTGGGAGACAGAGATACATGGAGTGTCTTATAGCTACCCAGATATAGGAAGGTGGGGCCTCAGCAGAGAGTGCACTCATGGGATGAGGCTCAGACAGCCATGGTCCGTCCCTGCTTTATCCTACCCCTGCCTGGACTGTAATAGAACACTTACCTGGGCACAGATTGTGGAGATGGGGGAGGATCTGCAGTCGGGCTTCATGCCTGGGACCTTGAACCTGACAATCCCTTGGTTCTTGGAAGCTGAGGACTCCAGGCAGCAATGCTGAAAACAGGGCCAGTAGATACATCCGGGGCCACAGAGGCCGGTGCCATTCAGGGGCAGGATGGTGTCATTGTCACAGCACTGCTTGAAGGGGTTGTAAATCTGGTCCCCACATCTGGGTGCTGGCTGGCACAGCAACGGACCAGTATCTGGGATGAGTCACAGCTGGATGACCTACAGAGGACAGCCTAGGACCCCATCCACAGTCCATCCCCTCCCTCCTCACTGTGTGGTCCATTCTCACCTGTGGCTCCTGCTGAGTGCAGGAGTGAAGAAACCAGGACTGCCGCTGAGGAAGAGAAGGGAAGGAAGGATGATGTGCAAGGTGCAGCCTGGAGACCAGAAGATGGTGCCAGAGAGTCATTTGCGTCTAATAGCTCAGGGTGGATTTGACACTGATTTGAGTCCTGGGATGGGAATGACATGTGAGGAAATGCAGGGAGGGCTCCAGGAAGAGGGTGATTGAAAGTTACAGCCTTGAGGATTGCAACACAGTCAGAGGCTAGGAAGGATGCGTGGCGGGAGTGGGGGATGGAGTGTGGGGGTGGGGATGGGGGCTGTACCAGGGGTGGGGCTGGCCACAGAACAAGAAAGAAACACACGAATTTGATCTTCAGAGGTAAAAGATGGGTGTCACGACACCTCTGTCCCCTTGGCCTAATGTCTCCTTACCTACAATCCCAGACACCATGGTTCTGTTTCTGCTGCCGAAGAGCAGGAGGTGGCGAAGCAGGAGCAGTAGTAAAGATTCTGGGACCTTGAGCTGTCATTTATACACCAAGGCAGGGGTGGGGCAGGAAGGTTAGCAGACTGTGGATGGGAATTACGGAAACAGCTCAGTAGCCTGCTCCAGTATCTCTTTCAATGTGAAAGATTCTCTAGGAACTTCTAGTGTTCTGACTCAAGAGAGCTTCTTTTGGAACGCAAGTGAGGAGAATACTATCAGAAGAGATAGTCCCTAGCCGGTATGAAGTCTGCCTGCCAAATACTGGCGGTCTCTAGGCTTCTCATGCTCAACACCTTGGAAGCTTTAAGGGCTCTCCCCACCCTCATGTCAGTCCAGCCCTGAATTCCCTCGTTTCAGGAAAGACCCCCGGGCCTCACAGTATGGATGGAAGGAAACACAGGACTTCTGTGGGCTTGCTTGTTTGTTTTGCCTGGCTACTTGTGCCAAGAACGGCTTTACCACGTGATGTACTGTTATTTTATCATCTCCATCATCATCGTGTGTGATGAAAATTTAGTTTTGACACTAACAGTGTGTCTCTTGCTCCTCTTTGTCTCCCTGTGCGCTACAGTAAAACCTGAAGAGGCTGAAGGACCATGACAGAGCTTCAAAGCCAGGGTGTCCAACCTTCTGATGCTTTCGGAAGAAGAACTCTCCTGGGCCACACATTCAATCCAAAAACACTAATGGAAGCTGATAAGAATGAAAATGTATGTCAAAAAGACCCACATAAATAATTCCAACTATGTAAAACAGGGGGAGAGTGGTTTACAACCTTCAAGCAGGTCCCAAGACTTAATAAAATCTAAGTAGTATAACTTGATTTGTTGTTTCGATAGTTTGTTTAGAAAAGTAAAAGAAAGGGGGCAACACAAACCAGCGGGAGGTTTGACTCTGCATTTGAGAAGTGAATGAATGCATTGGTACTCAGGGAATTCCCGGGGAGCTCCTCATAGATTGGGTTGTGGTTTCACTCTCCTGTGCTTCCTTCTTGCAACATTTACTTAGGCAGGTCAGTGCTGCCCTGAAGCAATGATGTGAATGAGGTGTGGGTGTGAGACAGGTGTATTTATGTCTGAAAGATCAGACCTATGAGTCTTGAAGAGACATGAGCAAAGTTTTCTTGAAGTCGATGTCATATTGCAGCTTTCTGCATTCCACTTCAAGATCAGAAGGAAACATGCATGTGTCAATAGAAATGGAATCAGAAGTACATCAAAGTACTATTGCCCCTAAAATCTTTAAATCTGTTTTCAAATTTTTGCATCAAATCAAGAACTAGACTACAGATTTTTCACTGTGCATGAGAGATGTTTAGTCCAATTTTAACAGAATGCTCAAAATTGTTTGCCTTACTTTTAACATTAATAATTTAAGTTTTTAGAATGCTGGTATGATTTCAAACATTGGGTTGATAAGATGGTTTTTACCTTGAAGATGCAAGTTTGACTCATTTAAATGAGCAGTTATAACCTCTAAAAATGCCAAAGGTGTAAGCTAGAGCTTTAATCATGTTCTAGAACAAGTTTTGTTTTTGATGCCATGACTGACTTGATAACACATCAAAAATCATAAAAACTTTGTAACATTCAGCTTCGACTAAGCCATTTAATTTCCAGAAGGTAAATGTCCAGAAGGTAAATAAAGTACCCACGCTTTAAAGACATTCTTTGAATAAGCAGTTGTGATGGTTAGGACCTGAGTTTGATCATCAGGACCCACATGGTGAAAGGAGAAAACCAACTCTTGCAAATTGCACTCTGTTCACATGCATACATAAAGAAGTACATAAGGAAATGGAATTAAAACGCTTTAAATAGTCAAAAGAACTTTGTTGGGTACTTGCATTCATGAGCACATAGGCCTGCACAAAATTTAGTAATAAAATAAAATAACCAAGAGAATCAGTTTGCCCAGGAATGACAGGAAAAAATTACATTGGGAGACCACAAACATAATACGCTGTTTCCTTTTGATGAGCACTTGTCGAACTTCCACTGACAGACCAGGTTTGGAGGACAGTTAAAGTACAGGCAAATGTCACTTCCAAGTCCTCTGCAAGAAGTGTAAATCCTTCTTCCAAGAAAAGATTCCCTTTTTCAGTCTGAAGGGCTTTGAATTTGCAACATATCCCTTCAGGTTGAGGAATTGGAACACTGTACCCTGCATTCTGGGAAATGAGAGCATTGTCTGTGGAAGGATGCCTGTTTTTAGAGTGCTCAGAAAACATGTCCTGGGATATAATTTCATTAGGCAGGTCCCTGTAGGTATTCAGACAGGGCAGCGAACTGTGCAAAGAGATAAGAATGAAAATCCAGTGCAGCTTGACTTTGTCAACTTGGATTAGATTTCATGGAGTCTGGCATGAAATATCAGGCAGTTTGCTGCAAGCTGCAGGAAAACGTAATGGAATTCAGCTACTATCGCAAAAGCTGCTACTTGGAAAAGTCAAGGACTTCTCCAAAGGTCAAGACATGGCTTAAGAAGTCTTGGTGATATATATATATATATGCTGGTTCCTAAACTGATTTTCTTGTGTGCTTCCAAGAACTCCTAACAGTGTATTTATCTAAAATACCTATCAAGCATCCAAGGCCAAACAAAACAACACCTGTCTCCTAGGTCAGGCAGATGGCTTTATTTCTTGTGCAATTTAGGGTGAGACCCTCCTTTCTTATACAACCTTACTAATAGACCCCTAACTTCTTACCTAACCACTTCTGGAAATGTAGACTGAGCACATAGATCCCCTTTTTGATATACTAACAGTCATTAGCACTCAGTTGACCTCCTCTTTTATCACTCCCATTTTGGGTTGTAAAAGAAGGCCTGACAGTCACTACCTGAGGAAAATTCTTACCTACCTTTTTGACCCCATAGAATTCAAGCCTGGTGACCTTGCTAGGCCAGAGGATTGCTATTGCTTGGGTTTATAACTGGATTCCAGAGAGACTTAGAGAGAAAGGAGAGAATAAGGAGACGGAGAAGAGAAAAGAGAATGGAAGAACTAGATGGGTAAGAACTTGACAGGAACAAACTGAGATGGGCAAGAACTAGATTGAAGGAGAAGAGAGGACTAGAGGAACGAGATGGAAGATGAGGAAGAGCCAGATGGGGAAGAACAAGATAAGGAAGAAGATGGAAGAGGAGCTAAGATGGGAAAGAACTAGGTGGATGAGAACCTAGATGGGGCAGAACTAAGGTGAGAGAATTAAGATAACACTTAGAGGGGACAGCAGATTAATGTAGGGAGAAATCAGGCAAGAAAGGAGCTAGGCATGAGAACAGAATAGAAGCTGTGTAGAGAGAGAACTGACTCAGAAGAATAAAATGTGTGGACTAAGGAGTTTCGTGCACATAGATTCATTTCTTTTCATCAAAGATTTAATTACCAGGTGGTTGTAGATTCTTTTCAGACCTTGGGAGGGGACTATGGAGGGGCTGGACCCCCATAGCGCCCGATAGCAGTTTATTGTCGGCATGCTTAAATATGATGGAATTTGGGAAAAGGTCTCCAGGCAATAATAATTCCAATTCCGGCTGTGCAATAAAGCATAAGGTGTGACTACACAGAACTTCCTTTAGAAAGTACATGTTACCATGAGGGTGTGTTCTATAGCTAAAAGGCCTACAATCCAATGTGGCCTCTGATTGATAACATAAAAGTCAGCAGGCCATAAAGTACTTGTGACATGTCCCCTAAGGATGGGTAATGGCCTAGGGAGGGAAGAGTCTGGGATAATCATTCTGGGGAATTAGGGTGAGGTCTGCCCCCACAGATACCAAAAAGTTCACTAGGTCTTTAATAAAATCTATTCTCAGGTTTCTGTTTGAAATGCAGCTATTTGGTTTTATCACCTCCATGGAGGAGACACCCCTGCATGGCTAACATTACTGGCTCTCATAGTGCTTCTCTGTGAGTACAAGGCCCTCCTGCCCTCTACAATTTCATACACCAAGCATATAAGTGATAGTTGGTGGGCTGTTCTCATAAACACCAACTTTTTTTTTTTTTTTTTAACAGATCCTGCCTCAAGTTTATTTGTAAAAACAGCATGGGGTCCTGATCATCTGCAAATAGTGTGTAGGTGTGTCACACCAGTCCATCTGTCTGGCAGACAGAAACCTTTCTGTGGGGCCTTCACAGGGGCCTGGGCACCTTTGGGAGCCTGAGCAGGAGCTGAGGCCTCTGCCTTGGTTTGAGCCTTGGGCTTTGGCTGGCAGAGCCTACGACCCTTGGCCATGTAGCTTCTAATCCGCTTCCCGAGCTTGGGGTGAGCGATGAAAGCGAGATGGCTGAGCTTGCGGCTGGGGCCCTTTGGCATCTTGGGCTTAACCGCCTTGGGCTTCACAAGGGCCTTGATGGCCTCTGCAAGCGCACTCACTGCCTTTGCGTTGTTGGCCTGCATCTTCTTCAGGCCTTTCCTGTTGTGCTTCTTGGCAAAGCGCATGTTCCTCAGGAACTTGGGGTCCACCCCCGTAAGAGATTCGTATCTTTGTGACCGGGGTTTCTTGATACCATTTCTGTGCCATTTTCGAGATTGGTTGTCTGTGGTGTGGTTCTTGGACTTGGCCATGTCGGAACGGTAACCGGCGGCTCCCGAAGCGCCTGGGACCGAACACCAACTTTTGAACATATTTGTCCACGATTAGAACTTTAGGCTATTTCTATTTAGAAGACACAAAGTGAGGGCTCTTTGGACACTGCTTTTGTTCCCTCCTGTTTCTTGTGTATGTTTTATCTGCTTGTCCTTTTAAAATGACAACTATAAAACGTATCTTCAATTTACTGAGTATTGCATCCATTCTAGCGTGTGTGAAGCATTCTTTTGTGAATAGAGGTATACATAGACTAGACAGACTGAGCTTTGTGGCTTGAAATGTCAGGGAGACACCATCTGAATGATAAACAATGTGTTCCACTTGGTACTTTGTTTCTGTTCTTCTTGTCTCTTGTCTCAAATGTGGATTTATTTGCCATGGTTTGTGTTGAGCACAACACCGTCTTCTGTTATGGGGACCCCACCAGAGATGACCACTCAGACGCAGTTGACAGTCAATTGAAAGTCTTTATTCCAGCTGTCTGGGACTACATTCAGGTATTTGGGACCCAAGAGTAGCACTGAGTGTTTAGGGTAAGAGGTTTTTTAAAGGCAAACACCACACACACCCTGCTGTCTTCTCACTTGGCAGCTGGTCTGGCAAGTTCTGATTATGCAGGCAGTTTAATAGACACTAAGTTAGCCGGGGCATCTTGATGTTTGGTGCCTGGAGTAGAACTGGGTGATTTTTCATAGGGATTTACACCAGGGAAATCACATTCCTGTTAAACTTGAAATGACGTCAGCAAGAATACAAGATGGGGGAGGGGGACCTCTGCACCATCTTGCCCTGCCACACTTTGCTAATTTTCTCCTGATGACGAGTTTCTTGGACCCGACTCCTACAACTGTGTTTCCACCTTTTGCTCCCTCTCTTTTTAAATTCTGGGAGAGGGAGGCATCACCTCAATCAGAAAGCTGATTTCTTGGTTCCTGGATGGAATATGGAGGTAAAAAATGAAGTTCATCTACTGTAGGTATTAGTAGTCTGACCCTCCCCTTGGGGACCCGCTGGGTGTCCTCCTGATGCCATCCTGCGTTCCCTTTAAGAAGGAAATTCCTCCCCCTTTGCTGTCCTCTTCGTTCCTTTCTCCCCCGCGATGAGGCGCGCACACCTCCGCTTTCCCTCCCTTCTTTCTTTCTGTCCCCCTCTTTCCCTGTCTTTCTCTTCACCTCCCTATTATAATAAACCCTCTTTCCACGTGGATGCAGTGCCTGGGGTTTGGGTGACTTTCCATGAGCCACAGCTTGCCACAGCGTCTGCATGGCATGCTTTCCTCACGCCTGGGACACCGTGGCTTGGCCAGCCAGGGCCTCCCGTGCACCATATCATTACAGTCGATGTACTTTTCTGTCCCGCCAGCCCACTCCCAAATTAGCACATAGAGACTTATTGTAAGTGCTTGGCCCATAGCTCACTCTTGTTACTAACTAGGTCTTTCAACTTAAATTAACTCATATTTCTTATCTATCCTTTACCATGTGGCGATACCTTTTTTCAGCACTGGCATGTTCATCTCCTGCTTCCTCTGCATCTGTCTAGTGACTCCTCCCTTCTTCATCTCTGCCCCTTTCTTCTTGTCCACAAGTCCTGCCTAACTAACCTCTACCTGCCTAGCTATTGACCATTTAGCCTTTATTAAACTAATGAGAGCAGCAAATAGTCAAAGTGTACATAAAGCTTTTCCGCAGGAATGTACAATAGTGTAATGATCATTAATTGAGCAAGATGGGTCTCTGGGCTGTTAACTTTTTTTTGCAGCAAGATACTACTTAGGCAATGCTGGAACTAATGCAAACAATAATGACCTTCCTTTTGTCCTTTAGGTTTTTAAAATGTGTGTTGGCTTTTTCACTCCAATGCAATGCCTGAGAGGATGAGGAAGAAGTTACTTTTTTTGATGATACAGTTTTAAAAACCACCTGGAATGGTCCCTATTCCTTTATCTGAACCAAGCCCCCCTTTCCTCACACATAGGATTATGATAATTGTGGGGTGTCAACCAGAGAAGACCCCGGGTGAAACTCCTCTTCATTTGCAGAAGCCTGAGGAGCTTGAACGTCCTGATAGTGTTCTGGACAGAAAAAGCCTGTTTGTTTACTTGTGAATTATGCCCACTACAGCAGGGGATCTGACAGTGGAGAAAAGGACAGGCATTGTCGAAAATGGCTGTGCAGATTCCGGAAATGGCTGTGCAGATTCCGGAGCCCTGGCAGGATGTAAAGAGCCCTGCTCCTCTGATCAGCCTGAGACCAGCCCCTGCCTTGCAGGGGATCCCCGCAGAGCAGAACAGATGGCCCTGAGACTGCAGGAGGGACGAAGGTGTCTGTGGGGTGAGGGTGGGGATAGGAAGGTGATGTGTAGGCTCAAGACTCTGACAACTTCACAATGACAAAGATTTAAATTGTTTCCCACCTTCAAGCAGTTTCTGTTTTCACTCCTCCCTTAGCTTCATTCCTGCACATGGGTTTATACAGTTAAAATCATGAGGCTTATCTGGTTGATGAGGCACCCGCCCCGCGCTGGCACCATCTAAGTGGAGCAGCCACTGCCCTGCTGACCCACCACCCAGGGCAGCTCTGCTGACTGGAATGTGGACTTTGCCCACCTTCTCATATTCAAGCACGTTTTCTCTTAACTGCCTTCCCGAGTCAGACCCGCCCTCTGGCTCTGTGACAGGGGAAAAGAACAAAACAGCTTGAAAGATATTTGCAAGAGACGAAAACTAAACCTGAGCAGGATCATTTCTTAGGGAGACTTAAACGGTTACTCTGATCTCTTTACCCTCTTCTCCAATCACACTCCCGACTCCCTATGGGCTCAGATTCCTTGAACTAAAAAGATGCTTATTTTGTGATTTTAATGTTTTGTTAATTGTTCTTACATATTACGTAACACTAGCACACCAAGAAAGAGCAAACACTTTGAGACTGACCGATTTCAGCAGAAAATTAGAGGACAATGACAGCTGCTGCCACTGAAGAGCCGCTGAGGTCGCTCTGCTGGGTCTTAATGTCTCAGGAGGTGATTGCTCCCACTACAGGACATTAGTAGCTGTCACCAGTGTTTTTGGTCTTAGCCATTCTGACAGGTGTAAGATGGTGTCTCAGAGTCTCTTTGATTTACATTTCCCTAATGACTAAGGATGTTGAACAATTCTTTAAATGTCTTTCAGCCATTTCAGATTCTTCTGTTGAGAATTCTCTGTCTAGCTCTGTAGCCCATTTTTAATTGGATTATTTGATATTTTGATGTCTAGTTTCTTGAATTCTTTATATATTTTGGAGATCAGCCCTTTGTCAGATGCGGAGATGGTGAAGATCTTTTCCCATGCTGTAGACTGCCATTTTGTCTTATTTACTGTGTCCTTTGCCTTACAGAAGCTTCTCAGTTTCAGGAGGTCCCATTTATTAATTATTTCTTTCAGTGTCTGTGCTGCTGGTGTTATATTTAGGAAGTGGTCTCCTATGCCAATGAATTCTAGGTGACTTCCTACTTTCTCCTCTGTCAGGTTCAGTGTAGCCGGATTTATGCTGAGGTCTTTGATCCACTTGGACTTGAGTTTTGTGCATGGTGATAAATATGGATCTATTTGCATTCTTCTACATGTAGACATCCAGTTATGCCAGCACCATTTGTTGAAGATGCTTTCTTTTTTCCATTGTACAGTTTTGGCTTCTTTGTCAAAATTAGGTGTTTATAGGTGTGTGGGTTAATGTCAGGATCTTCAGTTTGATTCCATTGGTCCACATGTCGGTTTTTATGCCAGAACCAAGTTGTTTTTATTACTCTAGCTCTATAGTACAGTTTGAGGTCAGGGATGGTGATGCCTCCAGAAGTTGCTTTATTGTACAGAATTGTTTTAGATATTCTGGATTTTTTTTTTCCACATGAAGTTAAGTATTGTTCTTTTGAGGTCTGTGAAGAATTATGTTGGGATTTTGATGGGGATTGCATTGAATCTGTAGGTTGCTTTTGGTAAGATTGCCATTTTTTACTATGTTGGTAATATTTATCCATGAGCATGGGAGATATTTCCATTTTCTGATAGTTTCTTCAATTCCTTTCTTCAAAGACTTAAAGTTTTTGTTATACAGGTCTTTCATTTGTTTGGTTAGAGCTACCCCAAGGTATTTTATATCATTTGTGGCTATTGTAAAGAGTGATGTTTCTCTGATTTCTTTCTCAGCCTATTTATCGTTTGTATATAGGAGAGCCACTGACTTTTTTGAATTAATGTTGTATCCTGCCACATAACTGAAGGTGTTTATCAGCTGTAGGATTTCCTGGTAGAATTTTTGGGGTCATTTATGTAGACTATCATGTCATCTGCAAATAGTGAAAGTTTGACTTCTTCCTTTCCAATTTGTATCCCCTTGATCTTCTTTTGTTGTCTTATTGCTCTGGCTAGAACTTCAAGTACTATATTGAATAGATATGGAGAGAGTGGACAGCCTTGTCTTGTTCCTGATTTTAGTGGGAGCACTTTGAGTTTCTCTCCATTTTTAATTTAATATTGGCTGTTAGCTTGGTGTAAATTGCCTTTATTATGTTTAGGTATGTTCCTTGTATTCCTAATCTTTACACAACCTTTATCACGAAGCAGTGTTGGATTTTGTTGAAGGAATTTTCAGCATCCAATGAGATGATTATGTGTTTTTTTTCTTTATGTTTGTTTATATGGTGTATTACATTGACAGATTTTCATATGTTGCACCATCCCTGCATCTCTGGGATAATGCCTATTTGGTCATGGTGGATAATTTTTTTGATGTGTTCTTGGATTTGGTTTGCCAGTATTTTATTGAGTAGTTTTACATCATTATTCATTAGGGAAATTGGTCTGTAATTCTCTTTCTGTGTTGCATCTTTGTGTGGTTTGGGTATCAGGGTAACTGTAGTCTCATAAAAAGTGTTTGGCAATGTTCCTTCTATTTCTATTGTGTGGAGTAATTTGAGGAGTATTGGTGTTAGCTCTTTTTTGGAATTCTGGTAGAATTTTGTGCTGAAACCATCTAGTCCTGGGCTTTTTATGGTTGAGAGATTTTTAATGACTGCTTCTATTTCCTTCGGGGTTATAGGTCTATTTAAATTGCTTATCTGGTCTTGATTTAATTTTGTTATTTGGTACCTATTGAGAAAATTGTCCATTTCTTTTAGATTTTCCAATTTTGTGGAGTACAGGTTTTTGAAGTATGACTTGATGAGTCTATGGATTTCCTCAGTGTCTGTGTCATATCTCCCTTTCTGTTTCTGATTCTGTTAATTTGGAAATTCTCTCTCTGTCATTTTGGTTAGTTTGGATAAGGGCGTGTCTATCTTGTTGATTTTCTCAAAGAACCAACTCTTTGTTTCATTGATTCTTTGTATTGTTCTCTTTGTTTACATTTTATTGATTTCAGCCCTCAGTTTGAATATTTCCTGGTGTCTATTCCTCCTGGGTGAGTTTGCTTCTTCTTGTTCTAGAGCTTTCAGGTATTCTGTTAAATCATTAGTGTGAGATTTCCCCATATTATGTAGGCACTTAGTGCTGTGAAATTTCCTCTTAGCACTGCTTTCACAGTGTCCTATGAGTTTGGGTATGTTGTACATTCATTTTAGTTGAATTCTAGGAAGTCCTTAATTTCTTTTTTTATTTCTTCCTTGACCCAGTGGTGATTCAGTTGAGCATTATTCAGTTTCCATGAGTTTGCAGGCTTTCTGTAATTTATGTTGTTGAATTCTAACTTTAAGCCATGGTGATCTGATAAAATACAGGGGTTTTTTTTTTTTTTTTTTTTTTTTTGGTATCTGTTGAGATTTGCTTTGTGACCAAGTATGTGGTCAATTTTAGAGAAGGTTCCATAGGTGCTGAGAAGAAGGTATATTCTTTTGTGTTTGGGTGGAATGTTCTGTAGATGTCTATTAAGTCCACTTGAGTCATAACATATGTTAGTTCCCTTATTTCTCTGTGTTTTTGTCAGTCTGATCGACAGGTAGGGTGGAGGCAGGTGTGGGCCAGCTGGTCTCTCCCTGGGGCTGAGCGGTATGATGAGTGTCGAGCAACCCCCCTCCCTTCCGGTTCACTGGAGAGAAACACACTGGGCCAGGAGTCTTGTCCAAGCAAGAACTAGCTTTATTGTATCAGGAGTGAGCTTATATAGGTTGGGGTGATGGGGGGATGGGGTGAGGATAGCAGGCCAATGAGATGATGCCATCTGAGAAGTTACTAGGCAGAGGCCGATTCTAGGTCAGGTAGTGCTGAGTCACTCATGCGGAAGTCATGTCCCAGGACAGGTCACCAAACTCGAGCTAGGCTTGAGAAGTTACACTGGGCCTCACGCCCAGGCCTTGTGGGGCCCAACATGTTTTATTTGTATTTTAGTTTTATTCCTGCCCTTGTTCTTATAAAGAATCAGACTGGCAAGAAAGTTAAGAGGCTCACAAAAATATATCATCTATTCAAGACATACATTATTTTACACAGTATATAAGCATTGTTTTATATGATGTTCCAAGCTTTTAGTGCATAATTAGTAATGAATGGACACCAGCTTGTCATCTGAAACTATGGCTGTCTGTGTATGGGACATCTCTGCTGTCAGGTATATAGCATTCTGTGCTGAAATTCACCACAGGCATGCATAGTGCCTCTTCCGACCTAGTCAGCTATAGAACACAGTCCCACACATGCCATGAGGCACTGGAAGCTCTGAGAAAATACCATTGTATCGTATCTGAAACTTGACTTTGCCAAATAGCTCTTCATGCATGTTCTTTCTAGGACTCTCACTACAACTAAATATTAATAATGGTCCTGCTTATGTTAACATATGATTTAAAGAGTTTTAATATTAATCATGCTACTAAAATGTCTTACATTCCACAGGGTAAAGCTATTATGAAACACCATAAAAAACTTAATTGGCAAATTCTAATCATTAAAAAGGGGGTAGTGATGTTCACTTAATTCTCCATAAACTATGCTACATTTAGCTACACTAATTTTAAATTTTTAAAAATTGTATTTATATATACTACCTTAAAAAATTTAAAAATTTTTCACTTTAAAGGATAATGCCTTTTCTGTCTCCCAAAGCATGTTGCCCTAAAAGAGACACAGCCTAAAGTATATATATTAAATGAAAATGTCTAGAAACTAATTGATGGAAAGGGCCTGATGTTCCTCTAACAGCGAGGTGAGGTTATGCTTATGTCTTTAAAGAAAATAAAGTCCCAGATGACTCTTGATCTGATGCATCTCACCAGGACCACATCCTGGAGACCACTTGATCAATGAAACATAGGAAGGCCAATGACAAACCCATCAAGAGGAGGTATCCCAAGAGGAAGAGGAAGACCATAACTTGGGGAAATATCAGGACTTTAACTCATCAAACTGAGACTTTGGGGAACAACAAGAACACTATACTACTGACTCCCAAAATGATGCTATTAATGATATTTACTGACTGTATTACATGTTAACTCTCAGCTTGTCAATGCAGAATCCAAATGTGTTTGGTTGAGGGGGCAGGGATAAAAGGTACCTTTGAAATAGGGACAGTGTGAAGTAGTTTTGCCGTGATAAGCATTATTTTTATCCTTTAGGACCACTTGTCTGGATGAAGGTTGGTATACAAATATTTAGTAACACAAGTGGGGAATATTTTGGTTAGATTAATCTGATGGTTCCAAATGCAATAATATAGATTTTAGCACAATTAAACATCTTTAGAAGGCTCTGATAGTGGAAACTACAGCTGTATAAAGATGAAAAAGGGAATATCGAATGTACTGCTTACTAAAGTCGATATTATTGTATCCAGAACAGTGATATCTGTTGCCAGTCATTTATAAAATAATCTCTGGCTTTATTTGGCGATGACAGTCAACAAGAACAATCTTTTTGTATTTAAGGAGACCCTTCTATTTCTGGGCTCTTCAAAAGAAATTTACATGGCATAAGAGTTACCCATATGCTCCCCCCCCCTCTACAAATACAGGGGACAAAACAGAATCTACCCACACCTGTATTTGTAGGCTTCTTTGGATATTCCCGTCAATGGTGTTTTTCTATCACATTGTTTATACTTTAAATGTACTTGTATCACTCCTTATTGCAATTTAACCTCTAATCACACCATTCCCTCTGGTAAACAACTGCCTTTGGGGTAGACCTTTTGTTGTGAAAATGCTGCTTACACTACCCTTTCCTGTGGGTTATAAGGTTTATGTGTGATAGGCCATATTACACCCATTTTGCTCAGTAAATCTTTGCAATCAATTAATAGAAGAGAGCTCTCCCTGAAAATTGTGATGTTTCTTTGCATCTATTGGATCCTGCAGCAGTTGCCTTGGAATGGTTACCAGAATACAAAGAGAGGTCTCAAATTTTGCTTGCATGATTAGTAAAACTACTAACATACAACAAAAATATTAGCAGGAATTAATTGAGATGGGTGAATTGAGAACAATATTTTTATAAAACAGAGCTACTATAGATTATTTATTTCTCAAGCATAATATTGGTTGCCAACAATTTCCTGGCATCTGCTGCTTTGGTGTGTAAGATTTTTCTCAAACTTTTGATGGTCAAATTATTGATTTGCATAAAGAGATAGACAAAATCTCTCAGGTGACCTTTGAATGGCCATCATGGTTAGATGGTTTTTCTTTTTTCTTGGTCCTCTAATAGCTAGTCTTATAATTCTTTTACACTTGCATATATTAATTAGACTAGCTATGACTCAATGAATTGAAGCATGACCTCTACTGCAGCTGCAATTTGTTTTCTTTAAATACTTAGAAATGGGAGGTGTAGAGGGCATGAGGTCATAGGTAAGCACTAGAGAATCCAGGAATGTTAAGAATGCATGCTTGTCTCTTCAACAGAAAGGATGTGTATACATGCTTTCCATTCAGAATGCTGGGAGTGGGTGTTGTTAATAACCTGTGATCTTTGTTATTTGTGAGCCAGGCCACACCCAAAACCCCAACTTACTATTTTATTCCAAATTCTTTCCTACACCTTCATCTTGAGCTTTGTTTCCCAGTCAATGGAACCCATCCTCCTGATACAGGTAATAAGTACTTTGCAAAAGAATTTCAATGCAGTCACACCTTAAGCTTTATTGTGCACATGAGATTGAGACGAATGTTATCAGAAAACTTTTTTTTCCCCCAAATTGTACTGCACTTAAATATGTCTAAAATAAAGTACCTGGTGTCACACTCTAGAAGTCTGAACCATCCTGGGTAAGTGAGCTATACTGAACCAGGTTTCATTCTTTCCTCCTGTGGGTCCTTTCTCTGTTGGCCATAAGCATTTGCAGGGACCCTCACAATCCCTGAGATCAAATTGTACTACAGAGCTAAAGTAAAAACAAAACAAAACAAAACAAAAACAATCAAACAAAAACCAACCAGCATGGCATTGACATATAAACAGACATGGGATTGATGGATTTTAACTGAAGACTCGGAAATAAGTTTACACACCTATGAACACCTGGATTTTGACTAAGACGCCAGAAATACTGGAAAAAAGAAAGCACCTTAAACAAATAGTTCTGGTCAAACTGGATGGCTACATGTAGAAGAATCCAAATCGATCCATACTTATCACCAGTACAAAACTCAACTTTAATCGAACCAATGACTCCAACATAAGGCCAGATACTGTGAATCTGAAAAAAAGGGAAAATGGGGAATAGTGTTGGACTCATTGGTGCAGGGAAAGAGTTTCTGAATAGAACCCAAATAACACAGGCACTAAGACCAAGAATTAATAAATGGGACCACATGAAACTGTAAACTCCTATATGGCAAGGACAATTATCATTTGGACAAAATGTCTATATAATGGGAAAATATCTTTACCAATTACAAATCCAATAGAGGGTTAATATCTAAAATATATAAAGAACTAAAACAAATACAAAAATAAAACAAACAAAATTCCAAACCCTGGACATTAAGAAAACAAGTAACCTAATTAAAAAATGAGGTGTTGGGGGATATTTGATCAGACTGTAAACCCTGAGTTTTCATTTGTGTTGATTAAATAAAATTAATCTTGGGTCAGGAGGCTGAGTTAGCAACTAGTTGACAGAAAGTAATCATAGGGCATTCAGGAGAGATACAGAGATGCACAGAAAGTAGTAGGGAGGGATTTGGTATGGTGCAGTTTTTTTTTTTTTTTGAGTGGAAGGGTACTTTTGTTGGAAGACATCAGAAAGGAGACAAGGTTAGCTAGTTGTGACCTAACCTCTCTGAGCTAGCAGGTTTTCACCCCAGCCTTTGAATCTCTAGTTTTATTTATAAGTAGAATGATAGAGATTTAGTTAAGCTACCTTTAGCAGAGGCGACAGAGTCAGTGCCTGTGGGAACAGAATTCCCCCCAGACTGCAGCCTGAGCAGCTAGGATGCTGCCAGAGAAGCAGGCCAATAACTGTATGTCACAATTGTTGGCTGAAGTAGCAGTAGATTAAACGCAGCTACTGTGCCAAAGTAAAAAGAACAATGAGGCATAGAACTAAACAGAAAATTCTCAGAAGATGAAAAAAAAATGGCTGAGAAACACTTAAAGAAATAGTCAACATCCTCAGTCATCAGGGAAATGTACATCAAAACTGCCAGAGATTTCATCCTACACCAGTCAAAACAAACAAACAAAAAATGATAGGTCATGTTGGCCAGAATATGAGGTAAGAGTAAAATTTCCCCATTGTTGTTGGGAATGCAAACTTTTACAGCCACTATGGAAATCAGTGGGATGGTTTATCAGGAAGCTGGGAATAGATCTACCTCAAGATCTAGCTTTACCACTCTTGGGCATATTCCCAAAGGACTCTACATCTCAGTACAAAGATACTTGCTCAACCATGTTCATTGCAGGTCTATTCATAATAGCCACAAACTGGAAACAGCCTAGATGTCCATCAACAAATGAATGGATCAGGGGAATCTGGTATATTTAAACAATGGAAAATTATTCATCTGGGGAAAAAGAAATCATAAGATTTTCAGGTAAATGGATGGAGCAAGGGAAAAAAAACATCTTGAGTGACATAACCCAGACCCAAAAAGGAAAAAAAAAGGTATGAATTCTCTTATCTTTGGATATTAGCTTTTAAGTTTTCAATAGAGAAGATACTACCCATAAAACCACAGAGGTTAGGTACAAAGTAAGGCCTGGAGGGGGGGGAGGAGAAGAAATGTATCTCCCAAGGAAGGAGAAATAGAACATATAGTTATGAAGGAGGGGGTTGGGGAGGATTAAACAGAAGAGGAAGAGAAAAGAGGGGAAAGGAAGGGAATACAGGGAGGTACAGTTAACAGTAGAGCTATTTCAGGGGTCATGTGGAAACCTACTACAGTAGAAGCTTCTTAAAATATATACATATATGAAAGAAATATAAATGGAATCACCAAATAATAGGGGAGACAAATCCCAATTAGACCTTTCTTTCCAAGTATAACCTCTAGTGCCAGGAATGGATTACATATAGTTGAGTCACTGGCCCAAAGGGGCCCCTTGGAAATTTCCAAACATCACAGGCTGTTGTTACAGCTATTGGCTGCTCTCCAAAATCTGTTGGTAAGGCCCTATTGTTGAAGACAACATTTATATACCTCATTGATCACTGAGAAGTCAAGAGATGCCTACCTTGAGCCTTCATTCCTACTGACTAGTCTTCATGGTACTGAAAGGTACTCTGCACATTACTAGAGGACAACCGAGCTACCGACCTTTGGATATACAATGGTGACCTGTCTGAATGACACACTGGTGTAATAGTGGCACAAACATTGTGGGAGTAATCAGCCACTGATTGGATTTAAGGCCCACTCCATGAGCTGGAGCCCATGCCTGATACTGCTTGGGTGGCCAAGAACCTGAGACTACATAGCCAGTGGACCTAGAATAAAACCAAATCCTGTTGTTATGCCAAAGGAATATAGCAATAAAATGACCCCTATATTTTGCCATACTCATATATCAGGACCTCACTCAAAAAAATCATCAAAGAAGTTTCCTCCTATCGTAGATGGGAACTAATACAGAGACCCTGTCTTAGATAGGGTTTCT
Organism: Peromyscus californicus insignis; assembly: GCF_007827085.1. Classification (NCBI taxonomy): domain Eukaryota; kingdom Metazoa; phylum Chordata; class Mammalia; order Rodentia; family Cricetidae; genus Peromyscus; species Peromyscus californicus. The sequence continues at coordinate 168,203,983 of NW_026294562.1, read as the reverse complement.
GTTGCTTCAGTGACACAGCATGACCCAAAAGCAAGTTGGGGAGAAAAGGGTTTATTTGGTTTACACTTCCATACTGTTGCTCATTATTGAAGGAAGTCAGGACAGGAACTCAAGCAGGCCAGGACCCTGCAGGCAGGAGCTGACGCAGAGGCCATGGAAGGATGCTGCTTACTGGCTTGCTCAGCCTGCTTTCTTGTAGAACCCAGGGCCACCAGTCCAGGGGTAGCACCACTCACAATGGGTTGGAAACTCCCGTATTGATCACTAATTGAGAAATTGCTTTACAGCTGGATCTCATGGAGGTATTTCCTTAACTGAGGTTCCTTCCTCTCTGATAACTCAAGCTTGTGTCAAGTTGACACAAAACCAGCCAGCACAACTGACCTCTAGTCAACTTGGCACACAAACACATCACTATTGATCCACAACCCTTCCTTTCTTATTAATCTCCAAGATCTCAAATTAACAATATAAATAGCTTTAAAAGCCATAGAGGTTTTACAAATTGACACACTAAAATTTCAATCCTTTTAAAGTAGCCAGTTCCTTTCAAACTCCAAAGTCCTTTAAAGTTCAAAGTCCCTTAACTGGGCTCCAGTAAAATAAAAATGAAACAACTATTTTCTTACTGTAAGAGGGTAACATCAGGGCACAATCACAAGTCAAAGCAAAACCGAACTCCAACCATCCAATATCTGGGATCCACTCATAATCTTCTGGACTCCCCCAAAGAGCTTGGATCACTTACTTCTCCAGCTCTGCCCTCACACACAGCTTGTCTTCTAGCCTCTGGCTGGTTTCACTCCACTGGTGCTACCGTTCTTGGTGGCCATCTCATGGTACCAGCACCTCCAAAATGCTAGGTCTTCTGCTCTACCTGGGCTGCACTTTCACAAATAGCCTCTCACAGGCTCTGTGTGAACCCTTCAATCCTGGGCCCTCAACTGCCCCTGAGGCTGCCCTTTCACTAATGGCTTCTCCTAGCCTCTCAAAGTGCCAATCCTCAACTGCTCTCCGTGACCCCTTCATGCCCTTAAAACTAGTACCACCTGGGTGACTCCTACACTCCCAAGTTTGGCTGTCAGAGTAAAGTACAACCTTGGCCAACTCTGGAACACAGCTTCTCTGTGTTCTCAGGGAACACTTTTCAGAAGATTTCACCTCAATGATGCCGGCCTCTTCTCAATCACCACTAATTTTTTTAGCTCCAGCTGACCAGGATCAATTGTCCCAATAACACGAAGGTTTCATTTCAATGGTCTCTTGTTAATCACAGATGACTCTTCAGTTATAGCTGACCAGAATGACAGAATCTTAATTCAAAATAACAAAGGCCCCTGACAGAGTCTTTAAACTTCCCTCTGAAACTTCACAAGCCGAGCCTCCATCTTCTGCACTGACCTCGATATTTTTATCTTCCAGGCTTCTAAGGGACGCCTCACTGAGCTCTTTACACTCAGTGGCTCTTCTAGCTCACAGTTCCAAAGTCCTTTCACAGTTCTTCCCCCAAAATGGATGGTCAGGTCTGTCAACAGTACCCCACAACTTGAGTCTCCCCACCTCAAGGTCCAGATCAGAGGTATGCCTTCCTACCTCAAAGGTCTGAACTAGATGTGGATTCATCCACTTCAAACCAAGCAGAATCTCTCTCGCAAGTGAGTCCTCCTAATCTGGATTCTAGTTCATTCTAGATATAGTCAGTCACATTTACAATGAAGAATAGCCATCACAAACACACAAGTGGACAATGTGCAAGATGGGAGACCTTGGTGTACTCAGAACTAAATGAGATGTCTTCATCAAATTCCTTCTCTCAGGTCTCAGGGAACTGTATGGAAGAGGAGGCAGGAGGCATAAAGATTGTAAAAGTCAGAAGATACAGACAACACCAAGGAAACAAGACCTTCTAAACACAGCAGGACCAAAGCACGTATGAACTCACAGAGACTATGGCAGCACGCACAGGTCCTGCACAGATCAAAGACAGATGGAGTCCCAGCACCGAGAAGGGAAGTGAAAACAAGCCCCCACCCCTAGCACCCAAACCACCTCCAACTGACAAGAGCTCACAAAAGAAAGATTAGTTTTCCCCAGTGGATCTCAGTGGGAGTACAAATCACACTTCGGTGAGGCCCCATGCCCAGCAATAGATGGCTAACACAAAATGAATTCAAAGGCATTTTGGAGATGTTTTGTATCATAATGATTGGTCAGGGCAGTTTTTCCCTTACTTGTCTTTGGCTTATCTATCATGGTTTCTGATTTTGTGTTTTTGTGTATGTGTGTGCATGTGTGTGTCTCTCTGTGCATGTGTTTCTCATACCTTATCTTTTCTTTCCTTCCCCCCCATTTGTCTGTTTGATTTGTTTTATTCTGTTTTTTTTTAACCTGTTTATTTTCTTTTTTTTCATAGTTCTTTGTTTTTTTTTTATGGAAAACAGATTTTTTCTCATATAATATCCTGATTGTGGTTCCCCTTCCTCTGCTATTCCTAGTTCCCTTTCCCCTTCCCCCCTCCACTCCCCTCTCTCCCTCTCCCCTTTCTTCACCAATCTCCTCCCTTTCTGTCTCTCATTAGAAAAGAACAGACTTCTAAGAGATATTAATAAAATATAATAAAATTATGATAAAATAGAATATATAAGATAAAACAAAAGCTATCACATGGATGTTGGGCAGGACAAACCAAAAGAAGGAAAAGGGCCCAAGAGAAGGCACAAAAATCAGAGACCCACTTGTCCTCTTGGTGGATTTTTCCTTTGATGATGTATCTCTTCTGATTAGTTTTGGTTTGAAGTCTATTTCATCAGTTGTTAAAATGGCTATACCAGCTTTCTACTTTAGTATATTTGCTTGGAATATTTTTTTTCCAATAATTTACCCTGCGGTGATGTTTATCCTTGATATTTAGGTGTGTTTCTTGGATGCAGTGGATGGATGGATCCTGTATTCATATCAATTCTGTCAGTCTGTGTCTTTTTATTTGGGAACTGAGACCAGTGATGTTGAGAGACGTCAATGACCAATGATTGTTGATTCCTGCTATTTTGTTGTTGCTGCTGCTGGTGGTGGTGATTGTGTGTGTGTGTGTGTGTGTGTGTGTGTGTGTGTGTGTGTGTGTGTTTGTGCTTTCTCCCTTTTGACTTTGATGGTCTGGGATTATTTATTCCTGTGTTTTCATGGGGGCAGTTTAACCTCTTTAAGTTGGAGGTTTCTTTCTAGCACCTACTGTAGGGCTGGATTGCTAGATAGATATTGCTTAAATTTGGTTTTATCATGGAACATATTTTTTCTATCTATGGTGATTGATAATTTTTCTGGATATAGTAGTCTTGACTGGCATCTGTGGTTTCTTAGATTCTATAGCACATCTGTCTAGGCCCTTCTGGTTTTTAGAGTCTCCATTAAGAAGTCATGTTTAATTCTAATGGATCTTCCTTTATATGTTACTTGGTCTCTTTCCCTTACAAGTTTTAATATGCTATCTTTGTTCTGTACATTTTTGGTGAGGGGACTTTCCTTTCTGGTCCAATCTATTCAGTGTTTTGTATGTATTTGAACCTTTATAGGCATCTTTTTTTAGGCTGGGAAAATTCTCTTCTCTGATTTTGTTAGAAATATTTTTTTGTGCCTTTGATCTGGATATCTTGCCTTTCCTCTATTCCAACTATTTTTAGATTATTTTCTTTTCATATTGTCCCAGATTTCCTGGATACTTTGTGTCAGGAGGTTTTTAAATTTAACATTTTTCTTTGACCAATGTTTCCTTCATTTTTCTCTATTGTGATTTCAATGCCTGTGATTCTCCCTTTCATTTTTTGTATTCTGTAGGTGAAGGTTCCTATGCAATTGTTATTTGAGTTCATGAATTTGTCATTTCCAGATTTCTCTCTCTCTCTCTCTCTCTCTCTCTCTTTTTTTAATTGAGTTGTTTCCACTCTCAGGTCTTTAATGATTTTATTCATTTGCTACAACTGTTTATTTGTGTTTTCATAGATTTCTTCAAGGAATTTATTCATTTCCCTTTTAAGAACTTCTATCATGGCGGGCGGTGGTGGCACACGCCTTTAATCCCAGCACTTGGGAGGCAGAGCCAGGCGGATCTCTGTGAGTTCAAGGCCAGCCTGGGCTACCAAGTGAGTCCCAGGAAAGGCGCAAAGCTACACAGAGAAACCCTGTCTCGAAAAACCAAAAAAAAAAAAAAAAAAAAAAAAGAACTTCTATCATATTCATAAAGGCTGTTTTAAGGTCTTTTTCTTGTCTTTAAGCTATGTTGGAGTATTCAGTGCCTGCTCTGGTAGGGTTGCTGAGCTCTGTTGAGGACATATTGTCTTAGCTGTTGTTGATTGTGTTTTTATGCTGGTATCTAAGCATCTGTGTTTGGGAAGATTGTAACTCAGCGTGCTGATATCTCATCTTATCTTTCTTGGGTTGGTGTTTTGTTCTTGGTTTCTGTTTCCTCTCTGGTTCTTAGGAGAATGTGGTGGCTGTGTGTTGCCTGGTAAGAGATTCTTTTTTTTCTTTTCATTTTTATTAAGAAATTTTCTACTCACTCTACATACCATCCACAGATGCCCCTCCTCCCTCCTCCCACCCTCTAGCCCTCCCTCCCAAGCCACCCCACATCCCCAATATCAAGGTCTCCCATGGGGAATCAGCAGAGTCTAGCACACTGAGCCTAGGCAAGGACCAAGCCCCTCCCCACTGCACAAACAGTTCGAGCCAAACAACCATCTTCCATATCCAGAGGGGCTAGTCCAGTCCCATGGAGGCTCCACAGCCACCAGTCCACAGTTCATGGGCTTCCACTAGTGTGGCCTGTCATCTCTGCATGTCTTCCCATCATGATCTTGACATCCCCCACCTGCAGAATTCCTCCTCTCTCTAATCAATTGGATTCCCAGAGCTCAGCCTGGCACCTGGCCATGGATCTCCGCATCTGCCTCCATCAGTCACTGAACAAAGGCTCTATGATGACGGTTAGGGCATTCACTAGGCTGGTCACCAGAGTAGACTAGTCCAGGCATCCTCTAGACCATTGCCAGCACTCCAAGGTAGGGTAATCCTTATGGATTCCTGAGAGCCTCCCTGGTACTCTGCCTCTTCCTATTCTCATGATGTCCCTGCCCTCCTACTCTGTCCCTGTTCCAGCTCAACCCTCCTATTTCCCTATGTTCTCATCCCCCATTCCTCACCCTCCACCACCTCCCTACTCCCAGTCTGCTTGTGTAGATCTCCTCCACTTCTCCTTTGATGGGCTATCCTTGTGTCCCTCCTTGAGTCTTTCCCTCCTAGCTAGCCTCTCTGGAGCTGTGGGTTGCAGTCTGGCCATCCCTTCCCTCACATCTAGTATCCACATATGAGTGAGTCCATACTATGTTTGTCCTTCTGAGTCTGGGCTACCTCACTCAAGATGATATTTTCTAGTTCCCTCCATTTGCCTGCAAATTTCATGATATCACTGTTTTTTACTGCTGAGTAGTACTCCATTGTGTATATGTGCCACATTTTCTTTATCCATTCTTCAGTTGAGGGGCATCTAGGTTGTTTCCAGGTTCTTGCTATTACAAATAATGCTGCTATGAACATAGTTGAGCATGTGTCCTTGTGGTAAGATTGAGCATTCCTTGGGTATATGCCCAAGAGTAGTATAGCTGGGTCTTGAGGAAGACATATTTTCAATTTTCTGAGAAACTGCCATACTGATTTCCAGAGTGGCTGTACAAGTTTGCATTCCCATGAACAGTGGAGGAGTGTTCCCCTTGCTTCACACCCTCTCCAACATAAGCTGTCTTCAGTGTTTTTGATCTTATCTATTCTGACAGGTGTAAGATGGTATCTCAGAGTTGTTTTGATTTGCATTTCCCTGTTGACTAAGGATGTTGAGCAATTCCTTAAATATCTTTCAGCCATTTGAGATTCTTCTGTTGAGAATTCTCTGTTAAGCTCTGTAGACCATTTTTTAAATTGGATTGTTCAGTATTTTGAAGTCTAGCTTTTTGAGTTCTTTATATATTTTGGAGATCTTTCCTTTGTCAGATGTGGGGTTGGTGAAGATATTTTTCCATTCTGTAGGCTGTCATTTTGTCTTATTGACTATGTCCTTTGCTCTACAAAAGCCTCTCAGTTTCAGGAGGTCCTGCTTATTAATTGTTGCTCTCAGTGTCTGTTCTACTGGTGTTATATTTAGGAAGTAGTCTCCTGTGTCGATGTGTTCAAGACTACTTCCTACTTTCTCTTCTATCAAGTTCAGTGTAACTGGATTTATGTTGAGGTCTTTGATCCACTTGGACTTGAGTTTTGTTCATGGCAACAGATAAGGATCTATTTGCAGTCTTCTGCATCCTGACATCCAGTTATGCCAGCATCATTTTTTGATGCTTTCTTTTTTCCATGGTACTATTTTGACTTCTTTGTCGAAAATCATAAGTTCATAGGTATGTGGATTAATGTCAGGGTCTTCAATTTGATTCCATTGGTCCACCTGTCAGTTTTTATGCCAGTATCAAGTTGTTTTTATTACTATAGCTTGAGGTCAGGGATTGTGATGCCTCCAGATGTTGCCTTATTGTACATGATTATTTTAGGCATCCTGTTTTTTTTTTTGTCTTTCCATATTAAGTATTGTTTTTTCCAAGTCTGTGAAGAATTGTGTTGGGGTTGATGGGGGTTGCATTGAATCTGTAGATTACTTTTGGTAAGATTGACATTTTTACTATGTTAATCCTACCTATCCATGAGCATGGGAGATCTTTCCATTTTCTGATATCTTCTTCAATTTCTTTCTTCAGAGACTTAAAGTTCTTATCATACAGGTCTTTCATTTGCTTAGTTAGAGTTACCCCAAGCTATTTTATATTATTTGTGGCTATTGTAAAGGGTGATGTTTCTCTGATTTCTTTCTCAGCTCATTTATCATTTGCATATAGGAAGGCTACTGAATTTTTGAGTTAATGTTGTATACTGCCACATTACTGAAGGATCTTATCATCTGTAGGAGTTCTCTGGTAGAATTTTTGGGGTCACTTATGTATACTATCATATCATCTGCAAATAGTAAAAGTTTGACTTCTTCCTTTCCAATTTGTGTCCCCTTGATCTTCTTGGTAGGAGATTCTTATGGGATCCTGATTTATATGACCACTGGGGATATTGGGAACTGACACTTTGGAATTTAGGTGAGCTGGCGGTGAGTTGAAGGGGTTGACAGGGAGAGTAAAGCAGTATGTTCCACCAGAATCTGTTTAGTCCTCTGGGAAAGGGGTCAGAGAGTAAGGAGAGGCCAGCAGAAGGTCTGTTACAGAACTGAGGTTGAAACTGGGGGTTTGGAATTGGAGGAATGGAGGCAGAGTAGAAGATCTGCAGTTAGTCTATTTGCTTCCCTGGACAGAGTGGCCTGTGGGTTCCCACAGAGTGCCTGCTGGAGTTGGGGGCTGAGATAAAGCAGTGAGTGAGGAGAAGAAAAGTTGGGGGAAGATCTGTGTGATCCACTGCAGATGGGTGTGTTGGCCGGTGAGGAAGGCTGCAGCAGGTGTTCTGCTGCAGAGCTCAGCATGAAACTGGGAGATCAGGTTTGGAGGATAGCAAGTGAAGTAAAGATCTGCATTCAGCCTACCTGATGCCCTGGCCAGAGTGGTCTATAGGTTCCCAGGACGGTCTGTTTGATTTCTAAAGAGAAAGAGAAAGAAGGGAGTGGAAATCATGATCAGATAAATTCATTCTTATTTTTCTGCACAAAATTTAACTTCAAATGGATCAAAGACCTCAACATAAATCCAGATGCACTGAACCTGACAGAAGAGAAAGTGGGGAATAGCCTTGAATACATGACACAGGACAAGACTTTCTGAACAGAACAGTTATCATGGTTTGAAAGAAAATGGCCCCCAAAAGGAGTGGCACTATTAGGAAGTGTGGCCTTATTGAATTAAGTGTGGTCTTGTTGGAGGAAGTGTGTCACCATTGAGGTGGGCTTTGAGGTTTCATATATGTTCAAGCCTCATCCAGTGTTTCAGACCACTTCCTGTTGCCTGAAAGAGGTAGGAATCACAGCTACTTTCCAACTCTGCGTCTGCCTTCATGCCACCATGTCCCACGATGATGATAATGAACTGAACCTATGAAGTGTAAGCGAGCCACCTTAAGTGTTTTCCTTATGAATTGCCATGGTCATGGTGTCTCTTCACAGCAATGGAAACCCTAAGACAACAGTTAACACAAGCACTGAGATAAAAAATTAATTAATGAGACCTCATAAAACTGAGTAGCTTCTGCATGGAAAAGGACATTGTCATTTGGACAAAGCAACAGCCTAAAGAATGGGAAAAGAGTTACTAACTACACATCTGATTGAGGGGTAATACTAAAGAAATATAAAGAAAGTAGACATCAAGAAAACAAATAACCAAGTTAAACATCAGGTACAGGTCTAAACAGAATTCTCAATAGAGGAAATTAAAATGGCCAAGAAACATAAAGAAGTGTTCAAAATTTTTAGCCATTAGGAAATTGCAAATTAAAACTACTTTGAGATTTTTTTCTTGCACCTGTCAGAATTGCTAAGATCAACAAAAAAAGTAACAGCTCATGCTGACTAGGCTGTGGAGTAAGAGGAACACTCATCCATTGCTGGTGGGAGTGCAAACCTGTACAGTCACTATTGAAATCAGTGTTGTAGTTCCTCAGAAAGATGGGAGTTGATCTACATCAATATCCAGCTATACCACTCCTGGGCATATACCGAAAGGATGCTTCATCCTACCACAAAGACATTTGCTCAACCATGTTCATTGCTGCTCTTTTGTAATGAAAGATGTCCCACAACAGATGAATGGATAAAAAAAATGGAGCATTACTCAGCCATTTACAAAATGAAATCATGAAATTTACAGGTAAATGGATGTAACTTGAAAAAAAAATCATCCTGGGTGAGGTATCACATGCCTAGAAAGACAAATACGGTATATATTCATTTAAATATGGATATTAGCTGTGAAGCCAGTGATAACCAAGCTATAATTTGCAGAGCTACAGTAGGTGGGTATAGAGTAAGGGACTAGAGGAAACAGATCTTGTTAGGAGAGGGAAATAGAAGAGATAACTTTGGATAGATGGGACCCTGGAATGGGAAGATCAAATGGGAAGGAGGAGAAGTGAAGGGGCTGTGGGAGGGAATGCAGGGAGAGACATCTAAAATTAGGGGACATTTGAGGGGTAGTATGCAAACCTAATAGAGTAGAAAATTTCTAAAACATATACATCAATGAAGATGATCTAATGCAATTGCCAAATAATGGGGGAGACTGAGCCTCAACTGGCCATCTTTTGTCACCAAACAAAATTTCCAGAACCAGGATTGGGTTACACCTAACTGAGTTGTTGGCCAAAGGGGTCTTATAGGAATCCCCAAACAACTCAGGCTATTGCCAAGACTATAGTTTGCTCTTCACAGACTGACAGCAAGGCCCCATTGCTGAAGACAGCACCTACACAACTCATTGAACATACGGAAGTCAAGCTGGTGCCCACGCAGAGGCATTGCCCCTATGCTCTAGTGTCTTTGGTATAGGAAGGTTCTCTTCAGGCTATCAGAAGAGAAGGGTGAACATCAGTCTAGCCACAAAATCTTTATCTACAGTGGTGTTCCTGACTGCAAGATATACCAGGGCAATGGTGGTGCAAAGCTTGTGGGAGTAACCCCCCCAAAAAAAACAAAAACAAAAACTGATTGGACTTAAGGCTACTCCAGAAGATGGAGCCCATACCCAGCACTACTTAGTGACTGAAAACCTGACACTAAATAACTCAGGGATATAGGGTAAAACCAAAGACCACCAGTCTAAAAGAAGAAAAAATATGTAGGGATATAACTACTCTTAATGATAATTTGCTGTACTCAGATCAGTTCCTTCCTCAGCCACTATCAGGGAAGCTCCCCCTCCCACCCCCACCCCCCACTCCCTGTAGCAGATAGGATGAAATACAGATATTCACAGCGTGTCAGTATGTAGACAATGAGAGACCTTGGAATATTCAGCTGTAAATGGGATGTCTCCATCAAATCCCTCCCCTCAGAGCTAAGTGAACCCTGAAGAAGTGGAAAGAATGTAAGAGCCAGAGAGGATGGGAGACACCAAGAAAACAAGGCCCTCTAAATCAACACAAGCAAAGTTCTTATTAACTCAGAGACGGAAACAGTATGCACGGAGCCTGCACGTGTCTGCAGCAGGTCCTCTGCTCACTTATGATAGCTTTCAGTTTAGTGTGTTTATAGGATTCCTGAGTGTGCAAATGTAGTGCATTCCTGCTGAGCTCCTGGCCTGGCTCCAGAGAGCAGCACCTAGCCCTAATCCTTCCTTTGTTTAACCACACCTTTTGTTTCTCTTACCCCTTGTTTCTCTTATTGCCCTATGTGAATCTAGTCGGAGAGTCAAGGATCAGAGAGTCCCCCAAGGATCAAAGGACTATGCAAAACTTGGTCCAGGAAACCCGGAAAACCGAGGTATCCGATAAATCAAGTAATTTGCACTTGGCCTTTGGTCTCTGGGAGCTCCTTTTGGGTTGTTTTGAAGGTACAGAAATTAACTAGCTAAACTGTAATAGAGAGTAAATAAATCTGCCCAAGGCAAAGGGATAGTGCTCCAGTCCTTCGAGGCTGGACCCTCCTGCAGCCATGAAAGGCTAGATTCATTCTTAAGATGCCTCTGAGTCTTCATTCCACGGACCAGCGTGACCCACACACCCGTGTCCCGATGCACAGTTACATGCAGATGAGTGGGTCTCTGACTCATGTGCCTTCCCTAGGGCTGTTCCTTCTGTGGGTTTGTCCTGCCCAACTTTGATGTGAGAGTTTTTGTTTTGTCGTGTGTATTTTATTTTGTTGTATTTTTTTTAAAAAAATGATGATGGTGGCGCACGCCTTTAATCCCAGCACTTGTGAGGCAGAGGCAGGTGGATCTCTGTGAGTTTGAGGTCAGGCTGGTCTACAGAGTGAGTTCCAGGACAGCGAAAACTTGTCTTGAAAAAAAAAATTGGTGATTGATTGAATGAACAAATAAAAACCTAGCCACAGTGGTAAAGATTAACAACTGAACTGTCCATTATACCTGCTGGGAGAGGGAAAATCAGTTTCTTCAATAAAGTGACACTGGGTATATCAACCACTCCGGGACAGGCCTCATGTTCAGAAGTAGTTGACCAATGTATAACTGGACTCCACAGTGTTTTTTTTTGTGTGTGTGTTTACTTTTATTTGCTTACAATTGGTTGTTGTTTTCTTATTTTAGATGTGGTTTTATTTATTTATTATTTTGGTTTAGGGGAATTTTTTTGTTGTATTAGACTTTTGTTTCTTTTCTGAGAAAGAACTTAAAGTTGGGTCTTGTGGTGGTTTGAATAAGAATGGCCCCCAATTGACTGAAAATTTGAATGCTTAAGGGGTGGCTGTGGTGGTAATTTGTTGTATTCTAATAAAATTTGCCTGAAGATCAGAGGACAGACCCAGTCACAAAGTCAGCCATAGAGGTCAGGCAGTGGTGGCACACATCTTTAATCCCAGTACTTGAGAGTCACAAGCCTTTAATCTCAGCACTTGAGATCTCATGCCTTTGCCACCAGTATTTGGGAAGCACACACACCATTAATCCCAGCACTAGGAAGGTTGAGACAGGAAGTGATATGGCTGAGTGGAGAAGGGTGTATAAGGTGTGAGGAGACAGGAACTAAAAGCCTTTTTGGCTGAGGACTCATGGGCATTGAGTCAGAGGATTTGTGGAGTTGACGAGGTGAGAAGTGACTGTGACTTGTTCTTTTGTCTCTCTGATCTTTCAGTATTTATCCCAATATCTGGCTCTGGACTTATTTTATTATTAAGACCAATTAAGATTTGTGCAACAGGTGGCATTAGAATTGTGGGCTTCTTGGAGTAGGTGAGGCCTTGTTGGAGGAAGTTTGCCAGTGGGGGTAAGCTTTGAAGTTTTAAGAGCTCAAGCCGTGTCTTAGTGTTTTTGTGCTGTGAAGAGACCATGACCATGGCAACTCCTACAAAGGAAAACATTTAATTGGGGCTGGTTGAAAGTTCAGAGGTTTAGTCCATTATCATCATGGTTGGAAGCATGGTGGCATGCAGTGAGACATCATGCTGGAGAAGGAGCTGAGAGTTCTACATCTTGATCTGCAGGCAGCGGAAGAGAACTGAGACACACTTCCTCCAACAAGGCCACACCTCCTAAAAGTGTCACTCCCTATGAGTCTATATGGGCCGTTTTCTTTCACACCATCATAGGCCAGGACTAGTGGCTCACTCTCTCTTCCTGTTGCCTGCCAATCTGGATATAGACCTCTTGGCTCCTTCTTTAGCACCATGCCTGTCTGGGCAGCTCCATGCTTCCTGCCATGATGACATCGGACAAAACCTCTGATCTGTAAGCCAGCCCCACATGAATGCTTTCCTTTACAAGAGTTGCTATGACCATGGCATCTCCTCATAGCAATAAAACCTTAACTAATGCAGGTGGGTAGGGAGGGGGGGAGGATCTGGAGAGGCTTGGGGGAGGGAAAGAATATGATCAAAATATATTTGAATTTTCAAATTATTTTAAATAATGAAAAAATGTAATAATAAAAAGAAAAACTGTTTTCAATAAAAATAGTACTAAAGGGAACTGTGTTAAAATTGAACACTTTTTGGAGCATCTGTTCTGTTTGCACATCACTTGTCTGAGAAAAACATGCAAGCACACAGAAAACATGTATACCATGCATCCATGTGTGATGGTTTCATTGCGGAATGTCCCTCATAGGATCTGGTATTGGGATACTTGGTCCCAAGTTGCTGGCACTGTTCAGGGAGGTTTAGGTAGTACAACCTTGCTGGAGGAAATATGTCTCTGGGGTGAACTTTGAAAACACAAAGCTTTGTGCCACTTTCACTTTGCTCTCTCCGCTTTGTGCTTATGGTTGAATATGAAAACTCTCAGCTTGATGCTGCCATGTTTCCCCAATATGATGGACTCATCCCTCTGGAACCATAAGCCAAAATAAACCCTTCTATAAGTTGCCATGGTTAAGGTGTTTTATCACAGCAACAGAAAAGCAACCAATATAACTAGTATGTGAAAAGTTCTCAAAAACCTGATCAGTAAGAACATGAACAACTCAGTGCAGGACAGTGCAGCAATTTCCAAAGAGGGCATGCAGCTGGCACACCCCCTCAAAGGCACAGACCGTCACTAGCCATAGGGTAATGAAAATGAGGACCATGGTGATCTGTAACCTCAGAGCTACCAGGATGGGTAAAGTTTAAAACACCGCTGCAAATGTTCCATGGCACAGCATTCTGGAAAATATGTTGACCATTTTGTCCAAGGCTAATGACTCATTGGCTGCATGGCGTGATTTCAGTCTTATGGTTATTTCTCCCAGAGGAAAGAAATTTACATTCCCATGTAAAAATACAGGGCATTTTCCTACAAATGGTAGATGTTCTGCAGGAGGGAAGTCTGTTTGAGGTGCTGAGGGGGTGGGAATGCTGGCCTGGGAGGCAGTGGTGCTGGGGAAAGGGGTGATCCAGGCTCAGCAAGACAGGTCCTGATGGACCCGAGGGACTTGTGTGTAGTTAAAGTTCAGCCTCTTGGCCAGGAGATCAATGATGTTATGCCATGAAATTCAACATACACAAACCAATACATTTTATCCATCACTCAAATAGACTCATAGAAATCATGCGATCATCTCATTAGATGCTTCCTGCTTGAGGTTCGAGATTGAGCTCCCAGCTTCCGCACCCACTGCTATTCTTTCTGCTCGTTGCCATCACAGACTCTTAAGCCCTGTGGAACTGTAAGCCCATTAGACCCTTCCTTCTATAAGTTGTCTTTGTCACAGTGTTTTATCACAACACTGAAGAGTAAACAACAGGAGAGATGACAACATTTTCAACAATTGTTGCTGAGAAAGGTGAATTTCAGTATGCAGGAAAGGAGAACTGAAGCTGTACCCCTCACTTTGTAGAAAACTCAATTGCAAATGGATCAAGGACCTCAGTGTAAGGCACAATATCCTGAAACTACAAAAGGAACACACGGATGGACTGGACTGATGGTTCAGTGGTTAAGAGCACTGGCTGCTCTTCCAGAGGAGCTGAGTTCAATTCCCAGCACCTTCATAGTGGGGCTTCAGACTCGTAACTCCAGGTATTCTCAGTAGCACTATTGGACTCAATAGGTTATATATAAAAGAAGAGGATGTGAAGCTGAAATGGGGAAATACAAATGTGTTGGGGTGGGGGCAGGGGAAATAGGGGTACATATGACCAAGATCCATTGTATACATGCATGAAATTTTCAACAAGTAAAAAAAAGAACCAACTCATAACCAGGTTGTTTTCCTCCCAATCCAGTTCCCCACATGTGATCCTGACATGTCATGTCACACACTGAGGAGGGTTGCAGTCATCATGGCTTCATGACTCTTTTCCCAGTCACATGTCTGCACAATCTGACTTTTTATACATTTGCTTATTTTTTCATTAGTCACTGGAGGGTCATTAGTCATTTGTAAAAAATAAAATTATGCCATCTGCTGGAAGGTGGCCAGTACTGAAGAGCAATGTCCTAAGCAAAACCATCCAGTCTCGGACTGAGATTCCATGTTTCCTATTACATGGAGGACCCAGATTTTGTCCACATATGGGTACATAAAACATGAGAGTGAAAGGGGATATTTGAGAGAAAGGAAGGGGCCAGGAGTGAGGAGAAGGGAGGAGGGGGTTTTGGATAAAAACACAATGAAAATGACACCACTGAATCAACTATTTCGTACACTGGTTCCATGCTTCTTATTTTTTAAGATATTAAATTTATTTTATTTTATGCATGTAAGTGTTTTACTTGCATGTATGTAAGTTCACTATGTGCATGCCTGGTGGCCCAGAAATACAAAAGAAGTCATTGAATCCTCTGGAGCTGAATTTGCAGATGGTTGTGAACTGCCATGTGAGTGCTGGGGATTGAATCTGGGTCTTCTGTCCCCACATTCTTTGTTTGTTTGTTTTTCGAGACAGGGTTTCTCTGTGTAGCTTTGTGCCTTTCCTGGATCTCTCTCTGTAGACCAGGCTGGCCTTGAACTCACAGAGATCTGCTTGCCTCTGCCTCCTGAGTGCTGGGATTAAAGGCGTGAGCCACCACCGCCCGGCTGTCCCCACATTCTTATTCTTCTACTTTCTTTTCTTTCTTTCTTTCTTTCTTTCTTTCTTTCTTTCTTTCTTTCTTTCTTTCTTTCTTTCTTTCTTTCTTTCTTTCTTTCATCCTTCCTTCCTTCCTTCCTTCCTTTTCTTTTTCTTTCTTCTTTGTAGTGCTGGGAATTGAACCTAGGGCCTCATGTATGCTAGTTAAGTGCTTTCCCACTGAGCCATATTCCCAGTTACATTCTACACTGTCTATAAGTTTGTTTGTCCAGGGAGTAGCTTGAGAGTTTAGACGTGTGTCTTCCTCTATATGAAGAGTAGGATGGTTTGTTGTTCTGTACAGTAGCAATGTTATCAATCTTTTTCCAGGACTACACCCACTGCCCGTGAGAACTGAGACTCCTGGAAAGGCTCCAGCTGATGCTGTGTGCGCTGTTTTTTCTGATGACAAAACATTGATACTTTTGAGAAACTGGGACAGAGTGTCAGATCATAGCGATGTACCATCTCAGTGCCCTCACACTGCTTAAAAGCTCATTTTAAAAAGTATTTATAAATAAGGTCTTGTCAAGGAGCCCAGGCTGGCCTTAAACTGGCATCATCCTGCCTCAGATTTCTGAGTGCTTGTATTAAAGGTATGCATCATCACACTAGAGTTGTTTTCATGTACACACACACACACACACACACACACACACACATATTTATAGAAATCTTTAACATTATATGCATATATACGCTTAGGATTAAATTAAACAACTTTAATTATGTGTCTATGTGTGGGTATGTGAATGGGAATAAAGATGCTCTCATAGGCCAGAGGCATTGGAACCTTGTGAATCCAGAGTTATAGGTGCTTGTGAGCCCCCCAAATGTATGCTAGGAGCCAAACTCAGGTCCTCTGCAAGAACACTATGGTCTTTTAACTGCTGATCTATCTCTTCAGATTCTTGTTTTAATATATTTAAAAATTATTTAAATTTTAATTAAAATAAATTTCATCATTGCCCCTCCAGCATTTTACATGATGTCTCCCTCTTAAATCATGTCCTTTTAAAAATTTATTATTGTTAGCCGGGCGGTGGTGGCGCACGCCTTTAATCCCAGCACTCGGGAGGCAGAGCCAGGTGGATCTCTGTGAGTTCGAGGCCAGCCTGGGCTACCAAGCGAGTCCCAGGAAAGGCGCAAAGCTACACAGAGAAACCCTGTCTCGAAAAAACGAAAAAAAAATTTATTATTGTTAAATATATGTGAATAAATATATAAATACAGCCTGCTGAATCTGTTTATTGTTGCTTTTATATTGTCTTAGTTAGGGTTTCTATTGCTGTGAAGAGACACCATGGCCATGCAAACTTTTACAAAGGAAAACATTTAGTTGGAGTGGCTAAGAGTTTTAGAGATTTAGTCCATTATCATTTATGGTGGGACATGACAGCATGCAGGCAGACATGGTGCTGGAGAAGGAGCCTAGAGTTCTACATCTTGATTTGCAGGCAGCAGCAGGAGACTGTGCTCCACACTGGTCATAGATTGAGCATAAAAGAGACTTTAAAGCTTGCCTCCACAGTGGCACACTTCCTCCAAGGTCACATCTACTCCAACAAGGCCACACCTCCTAATAGTGCCACTCTTTGTGGGCCAAGCAATCACACACTTGAGTCTAATGGGGGCCATTCCTATTTAAACCTATTAAAAATATGTGTATGTGCTTAGGGCTGACTGCTTGGTACTGAATAACTGTTTAGTGGTCTTATCCCCTGGGAAGACTAAGTCTCCCTCTCCCAGTAGCTATTAATTGTGTATAACTCTTTATGAGTGGGGCCTTGTGGGATTTCCCCATCCACACTGGGATGTCAACTGGTGTTGTCATTGTACAGTTCTTATTTAAGCAGCCATGTTGTTGAGATTTCATGGATGCAGCTTCACTGTCATGTCTAGAAGACAATCTCCTGGAGGCTTCCTGGTTCTCTAGCACCTATGATTTTTCCATGCCCTCTTTTGCAATGTTCCCTGAGCCTTAGGTATCAGGGTTGTGTTGTAGAGGTAACAACTGGGGCTCAGTACCCCACAGTCAGCTGTTCTCTGCAGTTTGACCAGTTGTGGCTTTCTGTAATTTCCCCCTGTCTGTTGTAAAAAGGAGCTTCTTTGATGATAGGTGAGGGAGACATGTGTCTGTGGGTATAAGGATAAATATTTAGAATGCAGGTAGAATCACACTGGTTTAGGAAATTGGCAGTAATACATTCTTCTCTAAGATCAAAAACCTCATTAGCCATGTGTAGCTGGATAGGTTTCCAGCACCAGGCATGATTTCCCTTCTTTGGATAGGCCTTATGTCTAATAAGGCAGTTGTTGGTTACTGTCAAGATATAAGTGCCACTATTGTCCTGTTTGAGAGACCTTGCCACGCTGGCCATTGCTATGGTTTGTAGGCGGCTGGGTAGAACTGTGGATTGTTTTCTTCTCTTGGTATCTTACACATCTCCTTGCTGTACTGTGAGAGCTGGTTCTCAGGAAAGAGATCAGATATAGCCTAGACACTATGAATTCTGTGTCTTATATGCATGTGTGTTTAGCAATAGGGACTTGCATTCAGCTTCTGAAAGGCAGCCAAGGACAACAGCAACTATGTCGTATCAGACTCTCTTGAATCCTCTGATTAAAAACTCAAAAGATGGTTTCTCATGCGGTTTTGTTAGACAGCCTGTGGCTCTTGAGTAAGGCATCATTACCCTAAGTTGCAGAACTACATTTAAAATATATGTGGTGATGTGAATGAAAATGCCCACCCCCATAGGCTCATAGGGACTGGCACTATTAAGATGAGTGGCCTTGTTGGAATAGGTGTGGTCTTGTTAGAAGAAATGTGTCACTTTCTCTTGCTGTTGCCTGTTGATCCAGATGTAGAACTTCCAGCTACCCCTCTAGCACCATGACTGCTTTTTTGCCACCATGCTTCCTATCAGAATGACAATGGACTAAACTTCTGAAGTGTAAGCTAGTCTCTATTTAAATGGTTTCCTTCATAAGAGTTGACATAATCATAGTTTCTCTTCACAGCAGTAGAAAACCTATCTAAGACAGAAGTTGGTACCAGGTATTGCTGTGACAGGCTGGATCATATTTTTACTTGGAGGAATGTGGACTTTGGGTTAGGAAAACAGTGGAATGTTCTAAGAATGGCTTAATGGACCACACTAGCAGGAACATGGAAGACAATGGTGCTAAGAGTGATTTGAACTGTGGAGCCCTGGCTCAAGAGGTTTCAGAGGAGAGTAATATTAATATGCGGTCCAGAAATCATTCATGTAGTATTTTGGTGAAGAATGTGGCTGCTTTCTGCCCTTCTACATAAAATCTGTGTGAGGCTAAGTTGAAGAGTTAATGATTAACAGCTTTGGCAGGAGGCATTTCCAAACAGCTTCGCACTGACTATGTTGCATGACTATTAACGGCCAGTCTTATGCAGATCTAAAGTGAGGATAATGCTGAGCAAGGAAAAAATACAAAATGTACAGTTGGAGGAGAAAAGAAGCAACAGGAAAAAGTATAAACGGATTAAAGAAATGTCTGATGCTAAATGAAATAAAGGGAGTGGTGGCCTCAGAGCAAGACCCCACCCAGCTAAGCTTCCAACTTGTGAAAAGGAATCAAAGAAAAGCTTAGGGCCAGGGGCGGTTGTAGTGGGTAGCTGTTCCAGCTTTGACCTGGAAGTACTACCCCCAGTGAGGCTTTGGGTAACTGTCACGACTACCTATGACCTGCCCCTGAGGCGGGGCCAAGATGGAAGTCCTTAAGACCCAAGATCTGGAGGTGCCAGCTCTCTTGGTTCCTGGTGATCCTGGATGCTTGATGGTAGTAGACCAATCAGAGTTCTCCAGAGAACCCAGCTGGACTGCACCTCACCTCTCCCAGATCCTGTAACCAATCTCTTTACTAGCTGTAAGTTACCCCCCAAAATAAACCTCCTTTTTAACTACATGGAGTTAAAATAAATCCCACAATCCATGGTGGTACACACCTCTAATCCCAGTACATGGAAGGAAGAGGCTGGCCATCCTCATTTACCGAGTGAGTTCCAGGACAGCCAAGCTCAAGCAGTTAAGGAAACCACTGAAAACAGAAAACTGTTGAAAATGTATTTGAACAGGGGGGCATGTTCCAGTTCCAGCAAACAGTGGAACCTGGGAGTTTTGGCCACATGGTTCTGGCTTTAGAGTCAAGAACAGAAGAAAGGGGATGTGAAATATGCCTCTGTGACTAAGAAAAGACACTGAGGTCAGAAAAGTGTCATGGGTGTCCCTGAATGGAAGCCTAGAGAGGCCATTGCATAAAGCTGTGAAGTTGAAGCCTGGATTGTCTTGGAGACCCCAAGATGCCAGAGCCATCAGATACCTGTCAAGGAGAGCTGCTGACAGGGAGTGGAACCACCCAAGAGAGAGAAGTGTGCTGCAGTCAACAAAGCTGAAAGGAGTTGGAGATCTGAAGAGCACTTTGATATCAGACATGGAGCTGCAGAGTTTGGAGTTTGCCCAGCTGGTTTTCAGTATTGCTTTGGACCAGTATTTCCTCATTATGTTCCCTGTCCTCCATTTTGGAATGGTAATGTATATCCTGTGCCATTATATGTTAGTATGTGATCTTTTTCATTTTTATTTTACAGGGGTTACAGTTAAGAAAGTGCATGAATCTCAGAACAGACTTTGGACTTTTAAACATTGTTGAGACTGTGATAGGCTATGAGGACTTTTGAAGTTTGACTAAATGCAGTTTTGCATTATGATATGGCTACAAGTCTACAGGGGCCAGAGAGTGGAATATGGTGGTTTGAATGAAAATGTCCCCATCGGCTCATAGGGAGTTGCACTATTGGGAGGTATGGCCTTATGGAGTAGGTGTGTTCTTATTGGAGAAAGTGTGTCATTGTGGAGGTTATCTTTGAGGTCTCTTACATGCTCAAGCTATGACCAGTGTGGAGCACAGTCTCCTTCTGCTGCCTGTAGATCAAAATGTAGAACTCAAGATACCGCCCAGTGTTTTAGACTGCTTCCTATTGCGTACAGGTCAAGATGTAGGAATCTCAGCTCCATCTCCAGCACTATGTTTGCCTACACTCCACCATGTTGTACCATGATGATACTGGACTAAACTTCTAAAAACATAAGCCACCCCAATTAAATGTTTTTCCTTTATAAGAGTTGCTGTGGCCATGGTGTCTCTTCACAGCAATAGAAATCCTAATTAAAACAGCATTGTTAGAGGAAGTATGTCACTCTCTCTTCCTGCTGCCTGCTGACCCAGATGTGTAACTCTCAGCTCCCTCTCCAGTACCATGTCTGCCCGTGTGCCACCATGCTCCCTGCCATGATGACAATGAACTAAACTTCTGAACTGTAAGCCAGCCCCAATTTATTGTTTTTCTTTATAAGAGTTGCCAAGAGGCTCTTCACAGCAATAGAAACCCTAAGACACTATTATACTTTAGTTAATATAAACAATATGGCTTCCTATGGACTTTTCAAACATCCTTAGTGTTATTTACCCTTTCTCCCTCCATCTTCTTACTCTGTTTTCCTCCTTTCTCATTCCCAATTATAGCTCCCCATTTTTGCCATTTCCCCCTTTACATCACCTGTATGATGTTATTATGCTTTCTAGAGTTTCTTTTTCACATGCCCATAATAGGGCATACACTTTTCTGGATTCTCTAGATTATATTCTCACATCAAAATATTCAGAGCTAGGGTCAACAGATAAGAGAGAACATGTGTTTGTCTTTCTGGGTCTGGGTTACCTCACTCAGGATATTTTTTAACTCCATCTATTTACCTGCAAAGTTCATGATTTTTGTCTTTTTGAAAAAATAGAATTTTAAGTAGCTAAATAGTATTCCATTCTGTATTTGTACCACATTTTCTTTGTCTATATATTAGTTGGAGGACAGTTAGATTATTTCCATTTCCTAGTTATTGTGGATAGAGCAGCAATGAACAGGGCTGGGCAAGTGTCTGTGGAGAAGTATGTCAAGTCCCTTGGGCATTTGGTAAGGTGTGGTGTAGCTGGGTCATATGGAAGACTTATTTTTATCTTTCCAAGAATTCTCCACACTGATTTCCAGAGTACTGCACCAGCTTGCAATTGCACCAACATTGATGTACTTTTTTTTTCTTTTACTTCTTTCAAGAAGTTCTTTGCCTTCCCACTACTTTCCGCCATTGGTGAAGAAAAGCAGAAACATGTAAAAGTGATTCCTTGTTCTTCATATGACCTACATGGAACTCCCTTTAGCTGCTTCATGGAGGTCTGGCTCTTTGTCATATACTGACCAGTTTGAAGACGAGATTCTCATCAGTCAGCAATGGTTTAAAATGACTAATACTGTGTCTGAAGAACACTGTTAGAGACTCCGCCTCGTTGAAACCACCCTCCTGATCTGGATTCAGACTCCTTCATGTCAACTTCTTGTCGACTTTATGGACTTAATCATGCAGAGCTTCTGAGTTATCTGGAGGCATCTGCACCTGTACTGAGCCCCAGAACTCTCTCCAGGGGGAGGAAACATCATCTGTCTATTCTGACTAATATGTCAACCACCAACTATCATGGTTGCTGGGCTCTTGAAATGTGAGTAGTGACTGGGACTAGAGAAGGCTCATGGGTTAGGAATATAGGATGCTCTTCCAGAGGACCTGGGTTCCACACCCAGTACTCACATGATGGCTTACAACCGTCTCTAAGACCAGTTTTAGGGGATCTCATGTCTTCTACAGGTCTTTGCAAGAACTGAATGTTTCACAGACATGCAAGCAGGTAGAACACACATACACACAAACACAAGGGCATTACATTTAAAAAAATGTTTATAGTGAAATGAGGCCATGGATTCTATTGCCTTCAGTGTTAATTGATTTAAATTGTGTCTAAGGGTTTCTATTGCTGTAATGAAAACTATGACCACAGAGCAACTTGGGGAGGAAAGGGTTTATTTGGGTTATACTTCAGCATTGCTGTTTATCACTGAAGGAAGTCAGGACAGGAACTTCAAACAGGGCAGGATCCCAGAAGCAGGAGCTGATGTAGAGGCCCTGGAGAGAAGCCACTTACTGGCTTGCTTCCCCTGGCCCACTCAGCCCATCTTACAGAACCCAGGTCCACCTGCCCAGGGATGGCATCCCCCACTATGGCCTGGGCTGTTCCTCAATGATTACTAAATAAGAAAATACCTTACAGCTGGATCTTATTGAGGCATTTCCTCAACTGAGGCTCCTTCCTCTCTGATGACTCTAGCTTGTGTGAAGTTGACATGAAACCAGCCAGTACAACTGACCCCTTGTCAACTTGATACAGAAACACATCACTATTAAGCCTCAATCCTTCCTCTCTTAACCATCCCCAAGATCTCACATTAAGAACACAAATAACTTAAAAATCCCACAGTCTTTACAAATTCAGTCACATTAAAATTTTAGTAACCAATTTTTTAAAATTCAAGGTCTTTCAATATTCAAAGTCTCTCAGCTGTGGGCTCCAGTAAAATATGTTCTTCCTTCAAGAGGGAAACATCAGGGCACAGTCACAATCAAATCAAATGAAAACAAAATTCCAACTGCAATGTCTGGGATCTACCCTGGACTCCTCCAAAGGGCTTAGGTCACGTCTCTGGCTCTGCCCTCTGCAAGACACACAGCTTGTCTTCTAGGCTGTGACTGGCTCCTCTCCACTGCTGCTGCTGTTTTTGGCAGTCTTCCTATGATACTGGCATCTCCAAAACACTGGGGTCCCTTGTTGCAACTGGACTCCACTTTCATCAATAGCCTCTAGTAGGCTTTCCTCATGGTGTCAGGCCCCAACTTATTCAACTGCTGCTGAAGCTGCACCTTCACCAATGGCCTCTCCTGGCCTCCCACAGTGACAAGCCTCAGTTGCTCTCCATGACCCCTTCAGGCCTTCAAAACCAGTACCACCTGGGTGACTCTTACACATTACCATGTCTGGCTGCCAGCATGAGGTGCAACCTTGGCCACCTCTTGAACAAAACATTTTGTGCTCTCAGGAAACATTTCCCAGAAGATTTCACCAGGGATGCTGGTCTCTTCTTAATCACCACTAATTTCTTAGCTCCAGCTGACCAGCATCAATTGTCCCAGTAATATAAAGTTTTCACTTCAGTGGTTCTGGTATCTTGTTAGTCACAGCTAATTCTTCAGCCCCAGCTAACTAGAACCACAGGATCTTAATTCAAAATAACAAATGGCCTGATAGAGTCTTTAAAATTCCCTCTGAAACTTTGCATGCTGGGCCTCCATCTTCTGCACTTCTCTCATTATTCTTATCTTCCAAGTTCCCACAGAACATCTACTGAGGTCTCTCAACACTCAACGGCTCTTCTAGCTCAAAGTTCCAAAGACCTTCCACAATCCTCCCCCAAACATGGTCAGGTCTGTCACAGCAACACCCCACTACACTGGTATCAATTTGTCTAAGTCAAGGTTTCTATTGCTGTGACAAAACACCATGACCACAGAGCATGTTGGGGAGGAAAGGGTTTATTAGGCTTATACTTCAGCATTGTTGTTGGTCACTGAAGGAAGTCAGGACAAGAACTCCAAAAAGGGCAGGATCCCAGAAGCAGGAGCTGATGCAGAGGCCATGGAGAGGAACTGCTTACTGGCTTGCGTCCTCTGGCCCAATCAGCCACCTTCTTATAGAACCCAGCACCACCTGCCCAGGGATGACACCACCTACCATGGGCTTGACCCTCACTCAGTTATCACTAAATGAGAAAATACTTTATAGCTGGATGTCATTGAGGCATTTCTCATCAACTGAGGCTCCTTCCTCTCTGATGACTCTAGCTTGTGTCAAGTTGACAAACAAAATCAGCCAGTACAAATGGTCAGATGTGCCTGGTGGCTTCAAGTAGATAGCACAGGTTGGGATGTGACAGTGGGGTGCATTTAGGGGAGATTTTCAGGATGCCTAACCTTTCTTCAGGG
Source organism: Peromyscus californicus insignis (assembly GCF_007827085.1). Lineage (NCBI taxonomy): Eukaryota > Metazoa > Chordata > Mammalia > Rodentia > Cricetidae > Peromyscus > Peromyscus californicus. The sequence goes on along the minus strand of NW_026294562.1, from coordinate 168,179,800 downwards.
TCCCTCCCACACTCCTTTTCACAAGGACAGTTCTGAGATGTGATTTGAAGCCAGGTGGTCCTTGAAGGTGGTCCTGGGTTTGATAATTTCCCCAGATGATGTTTCCAAACATCAGAGTGACCTGTCATAGCTGATGGAGTGTCATTGGCTCAGACCCACAACCTTAGAAGTTTCCTCAAATGAGGCCATGATCTCCATTCAAGAGAGAGTCCAACAGGTGAGACACAGGCCATCCTGCTTGATAGTTTCCTGTTTCTATCTAATTGTTCTCTAATACATAATTCATAACTTACATTTTTATGTGTGTGTGTGGTTTTTCAAGGCAGCATTTATCTATGTAGCCCTGGCTGTCCTGGAACTCATGCTGTAGACCAGATTGGCCTTGAACTCAGAGATTCACCTGTCTCTGCCTCCCAAATGCCAGGATTAAAGGTGTGCACCACCACCACCTGGCTTTCAGCACATAACTTAAATCCTTAAACAGGAGCAAAATATCATTCCAATTTATTATAAAGTGACAATTCAAACAAATCATTGCTTTATAGTACTGTGTTGTCTCTTCATTTTTTATACATGGGAACCTCAGGATATGGAGAAGACCCCATGGTTGCAGGTCTCCAGGTGAATAGACCAGAGCTCCCACTTTGTGTTTTTTCACAAGTCGAACAAACTACATTGTGCCTTTGTACCTGGGTACCTTTTGTACAGGACACACGGTGACTCTTTTCTTCACACAGCTGACTTATTTTCTTTAATACATCATTTTTGCTGTGACTAATCAGTCTCAGCTTTGGTGTGAAGATCAATGCAGAGCCTTGCAAATTGGATTGAGCCTTGGACAAAGTGAGTCAAACACAGTCAAAGGTTTGTGTTGGTGATAGAATGTCAGTAGTTCTGGCAATATAGGTCACAGTGATACATGTAAGGTGTCCACTGTAATAAGTACACAGACGAAGGTCCTTCTTTCTCACATAGGCTCTGAGGGTGTGGCATTCTCAGAGGATGATAAAAAAAGGTTTGTTTCTCCTCTTGTTATGGAAATGATAGATGTAGCCTCAGAGTCAGTGAGAAGCGATTTCCCACAGCTGTGAACAGAACCTTGCGTGGGAAGCACAATCTGATGGAAATGTGTGTTAAAGATTCAGAGCCATCATGAGCAAGCCCATGGCTTATAAGCCCAGGAAAGCGGATCCCTGACATCTCAGTGTGCCCACTATAGCTTACAAAGATTACAATAATGTTAAGATCTCCCATTTCCTCTAGACTGTGATCTTGCCACTCCTGTCTTTGTGTCTTTGACTGTGTCCCCTGGATGGCCCCTTCTAAAATTCCCCCACTCAGACCCTATTTAGTCATTTGCAGTAGTTACAGGGAGGGACCAAGAGTATCTGTCCTTTTTTGTTTTGTTTTGTTTGTTTGAGACAGGGTTTCTCTGTGGAGCTTTGCGCCTTTCCTAGAACTCGCTTTGTAGACCAGGCTGGCCTCGAACTCACAGAGATCCGCCTGCCTCTGCCTCCCGAGTGCTGGGATTAAAGGCGTGAGCCACCACCGCCCGGCAAATATCTGTTCTTATCTATCTGCAGCTGCACTGAGCATTGCTTCACTCTGCCCTGGGGGGCCATATTTTTGTGCCATGGAAGTTTCAGGTGGTTTTGGCTCTTTGCCATTGAGTCATTCCAGCCTTTAGGCATTCTTTTCTCGCTGCCCCCACCTTTTTTACATGTAAGTGATGCAGATGTCTGCTGTCTGCGTATGCATGTCTGCTTGTTTGTGCGAGCACCTGGATGCAGGTGGGTGTGCATGTGCATATGAGGAGGCTGAGTTTGATGTTAGGAATTACCTTCCTTTGCTTTCTACCTCATTCACTGAGGCAGGTCTTGTTAGCCAGCTTGATTATGGGGTCCCCATCTCTGATTTTCAAGACTGGAATTACAGGTGGGGTACCATGCCTACCTGGCATTTACTTGGGGTCTGGGGATCTGACTCTGGTACTATTGCTTATACAGCAAGTGCTTTAGCTGTAGAGCCATCTCTAGACCTCAAGTATCTCCCAGGGAGCTGCCAGTAATAATGTGGCAGAGATGCAACATGGGTGTCAAGCCTTGTTTAATTTGGTAGTTGTATGTTTGTTTGAGACAGGTCTTATTATGTCCTCTAGTACAAAGAGCCTATAAAAATGATAACATGGCCATTTTATGACACTATGTCTGTGGTTGTTACTAAGGAAACAACATTCTCGCCATGAACATTTTCTCGCCAGAACAGACATTGTTCTGTGGTGGAGACAAACTGCCCCTGACAAAGATATCTGCCTTGTCCTGGGTCTGGGTTGTGAGATGAACCCTTTTGAGGTCTTAGTCTGTTTTCCTGCGGCACACAAATCACCAGAGGCTGGACACTTTAGAAAAAACAGGAGTTTGTTGAGATCCACTCTGACGGCTGAACCTGCAAGATGAGTGTCACCATTTTTTTTTTTTTTTTTGGCTCTGCTGGGATTCTCTGGTCACATCACAATATGGGAGACATGTGAGAGGGACAGATGGCAAGGTGGAACAGCCTTACTTAAAAAAAAAATCTGACTTATTTTAGATTCCTGAAAGTGTACATGCCTGATTCTTCTTCCCACTCAAACTTCATGCCTATGGAAATGTCTTCTTACTGGGGACTAAACCCTTTCCCTTGGGAAATGCCTGCAGCAGCCAACAGTGAGGCTTTGACAACAGTTATGGTCAGAAGAAGCAGAAATAAACAAAACATGGTGACAGGACAGCATGGAACAATGTGAACTAGGAGTGCCGAGGGGGAGAGAACAGGCCCTAGACTGACCCGCATCTCTGGTTTCTCAGTGATGGATGTGGACACTTAGTTCCCAGACAGCATTTGTTTAGTTTTCTGTCTCAGAAGTCTGTGCAAATTTTTTTGTGTGTGTGTGTGCGTTTTACTCAAGTTGACTCAGACAGGTTCCCAGATGTTAAATCCCTGTCCAACCAACAGTCGTTACTATAGGATGGATGGGATCCATTCGTTACTGGTAAAAGTAGAGGGCATGGGAACCCCCGTGTGTGTGTGTGTGTGTGTGTGTGTGTGTGTGTGTGTGTGTGTGTGTGTGTGATAAAATCAATTTTTGCATTGATTGAATCGGCTCTGACCTCCTACCAGGAGAGAGGGGGGTCTCTGGGGAAAGCACCATGGGTATGAAGAGAACAGGTAGAAGAGATTTTTCTGCTTGCATCAGATCTGAGTCTGTCACACTCACCATCCTGATATGCTTCTGGGAAGCTGAAAAGAAGAAAAGAAGAAATAAGAGGAAGGAAGACAGTGGAGACTGTTGTGTGACATTATTCCTGGGAGGCATGAACCCATTACTCACTTAATACAGGGTAACAATGGCAGGCCAAAGCAATGGTACCACTGAATCTAACTTTACAAACCAATGAATTTATTGGATTCACTGACAGGAGTATGAATAAAGGGATCACTTACAGGAGCACGGATGACTCAAAGACAACTCCATACCCAAAACCCACCCTACCATGGGTGATGACTCAAAATCTAGAACCCTGGAGCTCACTTCAGGACTTCGAGGAAGTTCAGCAGTTGGAATTCTCCTCCTTAGTAATCCTTGCTGCTTATACAGCCTTGTGGGGTAAGGGACCTTGTTAATCCAGTAAGTTACAGGGAGTTCCTGAGACTTGTGAATTACTTTCTTTCTGAGTCTTGCAGAGCTCCTCTTTAGAACTGAGTCTTATCAAGCTCTCTTCCAGGATGGCGTGTTTTGATTCAGAGGACATTGCTACACAAATGGGATGGCCAGGGGATGTTGTCTGCATGATGTCTTAGTGTATGGTGGTGCTTAGGGGACTCAGTGCTATGGAGCCTGAGCAGCCATGTAGGCATCATTAGCCAGAGTAGCACCACCCTGGGCTCCCTGATATGGGAAATGCCACCTTGATATCCTACGTGATCACTATCTTGGTTGCCTATGTGACTGTCCATCACCATGTTTGGTTGGCATCTTTGCTTCCCCAAAAAATTTACCTAATTTTTTATTTATATGTACATACTTGCATCTCTATTTGTGAGTCTGTATATGTGAGTGCAGGTGCTCATGGAGGCAGAGGGGTCAGATCCTCTGGAGCATGATTTATAGATCAGTGTGATGTGCCTACAATAGGTGCTGGGAACCAAACTCAGGCTCTCAGTCACTTGCTCTGCATCCTTCATGCTCCATGTGGCTAGCTGGCTGGTCAGCCAGCCCCAGCAACTCTCTAATCTCTCCCTTCAGCACTAGGATTACAGCCACAAACATGCATTGGAGGAAAAAGCAGCCTCTTTATCAACTGGTCTTGGGAAAGCCAGATTTCCACATGTAAAAGAATGAAACTAGATTTCATCTGTATCAAATTATAAAAAAAACCTCAATTCAAAATGTATCCAAAGCCTACACATAAGTCTTGACAGGTTAAAAGTACCAGAGAAAAATGTGGGGAAAACACTTGAAGATAAGTAGATAGGCAAAGCTGTTCAGAACGGGAATCCAAAGAACAGATATAATCCCAATTATTGACAAAGGGATTGCATAAAATCAATGATCTTGAGATTGGAGAGATGTCTCAGAGGATAACGACCTAAAACAAGGAAACTCAGATGAGTTGGAAACTCCCAATTCCACCTAGTGATAAGAACACTTCCTTGACAAGAAAGTCAACGTCATACGAGAACATACACCAACTCATTTGGCTTTGTAACTGTATGACACACATCTATTGATAAAACTTCCCTCCCCAAAATTCCCCTTTATCCTATAAAGCCCAACCCCACCGCACCGGGACACAGTCTCCACTACCTCAGAGAGACTGCTGACCTTCACTGTTCTGATTACAGCACAGTTCACTTCTGCAGAGGTTGGTCTCCTCTGCCTTTAATTTCACTCTTTTCCACCAATCCCAACCTAACAGTTAAGCACAAAGACTACTTCTTCAGAGTTCCAATGTTTGATTCCCAACCCAGACATGGTGGCTCCTCTGGTACCAGGAAATCTAATGTTTTCTCTGACTTCTGTAGGAACTGCATGCACCTGGTACACGGACACATACACAGACAAAACACCCATATACATAAAACTAAGACTAAATATACCTCATTTTTTTTTTAAATAAAAGAATTCTGCAAAGCAAAGAGTACAATCAGGAGTGTGAAGGGAGACCACAGAGTGAGAAAAAGTCTTTGCCAACTACACACCAGACAAGAGATTTTACACATAGGATATATAAAGAACTGTAGAAATTAAACACCCCAGTATATCATCGACTCAGTAAGTGGACTGCTGAGCTGGATAGAGAGTTCTTGAAAAAGTGTTTAACATCCTTAGCCACCAGGGAGATGCAAATTAGAACTACTTTGGACTCCATTTCACCTTACTCAGAACAGCTTGTCAGTAAGGGGACATTGACAACACGCTAGCAAGGATGTGGGGGAAGGGGAACCCTGTTCATTCCTGTGGGATTGTAAATTTGTCCAAGTGCTGAGGAAATCAGTATGGAAGTTCCTACAAACACTGAAATTAGAATTAGCATGTGACCCATCTCTAAAACTCTTAAGTATAAACCCAAAAATTCTAAGTAAACTTGCTATAAAGATGCTTATTATGCCAGTTTAAATGAGAAATGTACCCAGAGGCTCATGTATTTGGACACTTGATCCTCTATTGGAGGAGCTGTTTTTAGGGACTATCATGGAACCTTTAGAAAGTGGAGCCTTGCTGAAGGAAGTAGGTCACTGGGGATGGGCTTTGAGACTTTCTAGCCTTGCCCCACTTACCTTTATCCTCTATTTTCTGTGTGCAGATGAAATATGATCTCTGTTTTCAGTTCCTGCTGCCATTTCATGCCTTCCTCACTATGATGGACTTTATCCCTCTGCAACTATAAGCTGAAAGAAACTTTCTTAAGTTGCTTTTGGTCATGGTATTTTGTCTCTGCAACAGAAAAGTAGCCAATATGATTATATATTCAGGTGTATTGTTGCACTATTCACAACAACCACGAAAAGGAAGTAGCCTTGATGTTAATGAACAGGCTCATGGGCAAGACGAATATGGTGCCTAGACACAATAAAACTATGCAGCCATGAAGAAAAATGAAATCATGACATTTTCAGGAAAATGAATAAAAACTATTTTAAGTGAAATAAGCCAGACTCAGAAAGACAAATCTTATATGCTTTCTATTATGTGTGGGGTTTAAATTTAAAAGTGTGTGTGTGTGTGTGTGTTTAAATTTATAGACATGTATAGGCCATGAGACTGGAAAGGGGATTATAAGAACAGAGTAGAACATTTTTAAGGCAGTGAGGAACACACAGGACAATGTAACCCACATGAAATGTCAGCAGATTGAAGGGCTAACTTGGGACTCACTTGAGGATAAATAGGAACCAGTTGGAAGTGGTGAATGTGATCATGGGAGAAGCAATCAGGGAGAGGAACAAAAGAAAACAAAATGACACACATAGGTATAGAGATGCCATGATGGATAACTCAGTTCTGGCCCATGTGAGTAAAAAAAAAAAAAAAAAAAAAAAAAAGACATAGAGATATTTAAAAAGGGATACCAACAGCATAATGAATATTTTTCCAGTTGTTTTCAATATGCTAGAGCTGTCTGAGAGGCAACAAATTAGATAAAATAGCTTGAGGCATTTCAAAGTACTCGATTTTGTTGTCCTAGTAACAATGGCATAAACTGTCACTTAGCCCAGCATACTTGACATTTCTTGAGGCAGCCTGCAGGGTCTGCAGAGCAATGGGGGATGTTAAATAATCTGGGGTTGAGCTGTATATTATCGCTGAAAGTCATAGACCTCAGAGGAGGACTCACTGCTGCCATTCTCCTAAATCAATGAAATTCCTCACTAAAGTCTGAATTCTTATCCATATACCCACAGATACTGCTCTCATGCCTCACCAAAGCAGCTTCTTTTTTTAAACAGATGGGGAATACACAGAGATTCACAGCTGGTCAGAGTGCAGAATAAGTGACTATGGACCACCCAGCCCTAATTGATACAACCACAGTGCAACCCTGTGGTGGTATTGTGTTCCCCAAAATATTGTGCACCCTAATAAACTTATCTGGGGTCAGAGAACGGAACAGCCACTAGATATAGAGGCCAGAAAATAGTGGCACACAGGCCTTTAATCTTGGCATTCCAGAGGTAGAGATCCGCCTGGATCTCTGTGAGTTCAAGGCCACACTGGAAGCAGATATGTAGATAGGAGATGGGGTGTTTGGTTTGAGTGGTAGTGGGAGCATAGGAGGAGCTGGGAGAGGAAAGGGTACCAATTACAAAAATATTCATGTATGAAATTCTAAAGCAATGACAAACAGTTAAATGAAAACAGTCTACCTCTCAGCTGTGTCTTTCCATTTCTTGGGCTCACTCACCACCTGTCACCACACTGAATGTCTGAAACAGCGAAGACTTTGTTCATGGTGACTGTTTGTCAGTCAGCACTTACTTGGGCTTGCTCTTGAGAAGGTCACCACTCAAGGCTCATGTTGGAACTGAAAGTCATTCAGTATCTCTAGTCTCTTTTGTAGTATATGGATGTGGCCGAGTCAGTTGTCCCTGTCACTCACTGTGGATGCTTACATGTTATGCACCACTGCTGGTATCTTTTAATTAATTTTTAAGATAAATCAAAATGGAACCAAAATATGTTTTCCTGGATGTGGTCCTAGACAAGTAACTGATACCACATCACTGTGCAATGATACCTGGCAGTAGAATGCTTCCACTGAAGATTTAAAGCCTGTCCAAACATGACTTCTTTTTGAGGCTATGATTGTCTTACAATAAATATAGGAACTCTATATCAAAGCCCATTCTTCCAAACCCCAACTAATCTTTCTTTAGCAATACATATTGTGTGTGTGTGTGTGTGTGTGTGTGTGTATGTGTGAATATGTGACAATAATTAAAGAAAAAGAGGCAATGAAGTTGAAGTAGACAAATGGAGGGCATATGGGAGTGTATGGAGGGTGGAAAAATGAGGAGGAAATGACACAGTTGTGTTATAATTTCAAAAGATACTTAAAAATCATTCAACTCATTTCCCCATCTTTCTCTTGGCACTAGACTCCCAGTTATACCACAAAGGCCCTGTTTCTGAATCTTTACCCTTCACCCTCTTCTCTCTCCATTGCTGCCAATCATCCACATTCACCCACATTCTTGTTCTTTCTTTTAGGTTCAGAGTTCCAAAAGCTGATTACTATTTTTCTTTCTGGACAGTTAAGTGTATTTAAATGAAAATCTTAAAATGATTTGACCCCAATGACCAAAATTATATAGGGTAGTGAGAACCTTCAGCTTCTGTTTCAATTTGTGCAGTAAGAAATATTCATTGGAGGTGTTGGAGATTCAGGACTGGAGAGATGGCTAGGTTGTTATGAGCACTTGTTGTTCATGTAGAAGGACCTGGGTTCAATTCCCACCACTTACATGGTAACTCATAGGCATTAGTAACTCCAGTTTCAGGATGCATGTGATTGCAGACATATGTATGCTTAAGACGTACATATAAAATACATAAATCTAAAAAACTTTAAGGAAAACAATGATGTTGAAGATTCAAAATACTAAATAGAAGCTTGCCTATGTGCTGCAGGAAGGGGGTAATTTTCTTGAAAAATAATGAAGGCTCTGGTTCTTGTCTGTCTTGAGCATCCTTCTCTTTATTTTTCTGTACCCTGAAACACACTGATGTAAACACCCCTTGCTGTTGTGGAAAAATATTTTTGTACACTGTGAAGATGTGTTGCTCTCATTGGTTTAATAAAAAGCTAAATGTCCAATGGCTAGGCAAGTAGAGGTTAGGCAGGACTTGTGGACAAGAAGAGAGCTCTGGGATGAAGAAGGGCAGAGTCACCAGGAGACAGGAGACATGGCAAGAAGCAAGATGGTCACGCTGTGATGAGGAAAGATACTGAACCACATGGTATATAAGAAATACTGGCAAATTTAAGTTGTAAGAGCTTGCTAGTAACAAGCCTTAACTATCAGTTGAGCATTTATAATTAATAATAAATCTCTCTGTGGTTATTTGGGAACTGGCTGGTGAGACAGAAAATACTGCCTACACTCTTTGTCTGGGAGAATCTGACATCAGGAATCTCAGTGGAGTTGAAACATGTCACTCAGTATTGAACTGGAGTGGCTGAATCCTGTCCCTCAGACTTCCTCATAGATAGACTGCCTCAATTGTTTCATTATGGTCACAAAAGCTGACTAATAAAATTGACTTTGCGACTTTTATATTTTCCTTTATGTCCTAAATCTGGCAACTTTGGACAGTAGCACCAACTTGTGCATCTATGAACTGTCCCTCTAGATTTAAGGCAAAGGAGGCCCTAATACTTCCTGAGCACCCAGTTGGAACATGTTAGTGAGGAACATCTAAGCCATTTGAATATTTTCATTGAATCTCACTTAAATAAACCCTACTAAATTCCAGATCAGGTTAACACGATTCCTCCAAGTGAGTAATGTCATCATCAGAACGACACAGATTGTCACATCTTCTTATGGTCTATGTTTAGTCAAAGACCCTGCCAGAAGCACACATGAGCTTCAGGCTGCTTTAACAATTCCTGCTTTCCACATCCTCTTATGGCTTTAGAACTAAGGCCAACAGGAGGAAGTTGGGGTTCAAGTCAGGAGAACAGAACCCAAACTCCATCCTGACATGTCTCCACTCAACCCACATCACTCTCTGTCCTACTTTTCAGTTTCAGTCCTGGCCCCTCCTGTCTTCATTATTAGTGATGCTTCTACCTGAGGACCGCCCTCTACCCACCTATGAAACACACCCTTCCCTGAATCCTCATCTCATCTTTAATGAACTCTGTTCATACTTCTCCTTTCCGCATTGATGATAGCCACAGACAAGCTGCCAGGGATTCTGTTCCCTCCTACTGAGCTAGACTTCAAAAGAATTTACCTCATGGAAAAACAACATGCTGTAGGTGGCACATTGAAAAGAAGTCTAAGGCATCTCCCTGGTAATAAATTGGTCTCTGTGAACGAGATTAATTGTCAAACACTTTCATTTCCCACATGTTGGTTTCCATCCTCACCCATCTGCAAGCTGACACAGAGGGAGTTTCATTTGATGGTGGGAATACGAATCGGAGGAAGCAGGCAGACATTCATGGGATTGTGTGCATTGGTTACTTGTCCTGGTCACCTTGTTGACTGGCCCCAGACAAGGGAGGTCATGAAGAATTGTTCTAGTATCTACCCAGAGATCGTGACCTGCCAGTTTCAGGAATGGAATCTTTTGTCCGTCCTCCACTGTGTTCCATCTGTCTGTCTGCTGCCCAGGTCATTTCCTCTGTCTCTTTCCATCCTTTGTGAATGGATCTCCACTTTCATCACTTTGTTTTTCAATTTTTCTCAGCCTTCAAAAGGGAAGTGAATAGTTGATCTTTGCTGCCTGTTCTAAGAGGAACTTGAGGAAGGGAAAGTGCATACTTCCGCCACCTTGAAGATATCTACCACCATGCCCTACCCTCCATGATGGACTATAGTATATCAAACTGGTTCCCACAATTATGTAGGAGGGTCACAACCAAAGAGAGATATTGGAACATTGGGTAAAAATTCTTTCATGGTGTATAAAGGACATCCCTTGAGACCTTGATGATACAATCGAGTGTCTTGAATCACTAATTTTCACTCCTTGTAAGGTCTGAAGCTACGAACAGGCAGTATCTCAGATGTGGCCCTGCACAGGGATCAAACATCTTCCTAAAGGAAATCCACAGGATGCAGATTTTGGAGAAATGAATGATATTTCAGAAATCATTTGGCTTCAGGTTCAGGCCTCTTTTTTATTTTTATTTAAAAGGTTTTTTTTCATTTTACTTACCAACCACAGTTGCCCCTCCCTCCCCTCCTTCTGTTACCCCATCTCCCCTGGCCCCGCCCCCACCCACTACTCAGTGATGGTAAGGCATCCTATGGGGAGTCAACAAAGTCTGGCATATCAAGTTGATGTAGGAACAACGCCCCTCCCCCCCAGCAAGGTTAAGCAAGGTATTCCTCCATAGGGAATGGGCTCCAAAAAGCCAGTTCATGCTCTAGGGATAAATCCTGGTCCCACTACCAGGGGCCCTACAAACTTCCCAGGCCACATGGTTGACATCCACGTTCAGAGGGCTTAGTTTGGTCCCATGCTGTCAGTCCAGAGTCTGTAATCTCCCACTAGCTCGGGTCAGCTGTCTCTGTGGGTTTCCCCATCATGATCTTGACACCCCCCCCCCCCCTTGCTCATATGATCCCTCCTCTCTCTCTTCAATTGAACTCCAGGAGCTTGGCCTAGTGCTTAGCTATGAATCTCTGCATCTGCTTCCATCAGTTACTGGATGAAGGTTCTATGATGACGATAAGGATAGTCACCAATCACTCAGGCCTCTTTCAATGGGACATCCTTCTACCAAACTCCAGAAATGACCAGAGAGACTCAAGTATCCAGTGGCTGTCCCTCATTCTTTACATTCTGGCTGACACTTTCAGGTTGATTGTTAAAACAGTCACTCTGTTTGCCTTTGAAATATTCTGCCTCTAGTCTCGTGTGTACTTCAACATGTACAAGAGGGAGAATTTGCATATCATATTTAAGCATTTAAGCAATTTTCTGGGTTATGGCCCGAGACTGGTGATCAACACATGGGGCAGAAACTTTCATCTGACCACAGTTTTAACAATAAGGCCATCACTGAGTCTGAGATGATGCCTACTCTGGGATTTTTGCCATGAGCACTTGAGGACCAACCAGAATGATCATGTGACCATCTGGTAGAATGAAAATTTTCCAGGTTACCAAGACAGCTTTGAGACTAGGATGGTAATTTAATCAGATTCAGTATGTGGGTTTTTTACCAGACGAGACTTTCTTTTCAGATATGAGTTGAAGCCTTTATTAGTCTTTATTAGCAACCTGGCAACTATACTGGATGTCCAGGATCCCAGTGTAACCCAAGCCTTTCTCAGGTTGACTCACCTCTGCCAATGGGAGACTGAAAAATGCATTCTTCAGGTCCAAGATAGTGTATACTTGATTCTTTGGAGGAATCAGACTCATGAGAATCAGATGTCCCAGGTTTCTTTACAAGTAAGAGAGGTGTATTCCAAGTGGCTGGCAGGGCCCGTGGGTACCTGTTTCTCTAAGCCAGGCAATATGGACTGCGATTTCTTCTTTTGTTTCAGGGTCATTGGGTATTGTTTATTCTAGATGGTGTGGGGTTGCTTAGCTGGTTAGTTGAGCAATTATAGGAACTTAGTGTTGGGCCAGTCTTGGTGGTTGGTATCTACTCAAACCCTGGGAATCTTTGTTGTCAGTCTTTGTGTATCTTTTGACTGGGGGCAGGACTTTCAGCTAGGAGGTATTCCATCTCCTAGAAGAGAGCAAGACACAAAAATTTTGCTGTGTGTCTGTAAGTGTCATCATTGAGGAAGGTGATGGTGCCTTTCAGATTATCAAAAGGTCTTGTCTCTCAATTGGTTCTCGGTCGTTAAAAGACCTTTTGAGCTACCCCCAGTAACTGGGACCTACTTATAACTTTATTTTATTCTTTTTTAAAAAACTTATATAACTTTTCCCCTAGAAGAGATTTGGGAACAAAGGATATCTTTTTAGCAGCTGTCTTTAATACTTCTAAAAAAGGATCTAATGAAAAAAATTTTAAAATCTCCTTTGTCAGTATTGGACAGAAGAGAAAATATGTTCTATCTAGGCTGCATTGTCTGGCAGCTATTCCCTTGTCTGGGCCCTAGGTGGTTTTTCTACATTTTTCCCCCCAGAGAATGATGGGTTTTGAGTATTTTAATTATATGGATCATTGGTTGAAAAGATGATATAAATCATGAAAAAGAGCTCCCTCTTTTACCCTTCCCCAGAGCTACTTAGATCTGGCAGGGGAGCTGAGGGAATTTGCACCTTGGGGAAATATTTCCCCCTCCCTGTGGGATTTCCACTTAGATGGCAGGGGGCCCTGCATTGGAGGCCTGGCTCTTCCCTGCCTTCACTCAGGTACTGGACTGACCCAGAGTGTGAGTGTGAGTCAAGGGATGAAACAAGCAAATGCTCTGTTGTAGGGCAGAAGGAGGTTTTTTGGATTCTTTTGGTGACCTGGTAGAGCTAAAAGGATCCAGATCCCCAACAAGAGGCACAGGAGATGGGTGTCTCATACCAGAGAAAGCCACCGGTCAATATAGGGAAACAGAACTTACAGAAACACACACACACACACACACACACACACACACACACACACACACACACACACAGACACACAGGGTTGGCTACCACACATTCATACACCTGAACAAACAGGGTGACTCAGGTGATATCTTACACAGATCCCAGACACCGGATCAGCAACCACATTCAACCTTTCCTATGTGTCCAAACAGAATGTACCTTAACTAGACTTACCTCTGAAAGTGACAGACTAGGCAAATTTCTAATTTGTTTCACTTTGGGGTGGATTTATCAGACTTCTCTGAAGTGTTAGGCATTGATTGATCAAAGGGAGTCCTGGTGTCGTGTCCGCCTCGACCAGCAAGGAAGACACAACACCGAGCTCTTCTTCTAAACTGTTTTATTTCAGGTCCTTTTAAAATCTGTCTCCTTTGTTCTTCTCCCTAGGGAGAGCCCGCCCCAGCCTTATATAGGTCTCAGACCACCAGCCATCATGCGCCACATGGGATTCCTGGATAGGTGCACAGTATGCCTTAGCAAGCCGAAATCTAAAGCCAAGCCAAATAAGGAGTTGTTTAACATAGAGAGCACTCGCCATCGGGAGGGTGGGGGGCGGAAGCCAGAGCCATCTCAAGAATGCAGTTTCATACAGCTCTCTACATCCTGGGACCTAGAACATCTCAGGTTGTTCACTACCTAGGAGCAGCTTGACATTGGCACTCTTCCACATTCTGAGAATCTCTGAGACTTTTGGTGTCTCGAGATCTGGTTCCTGGTGATCTCATTGGGACCCTGAAATGTTGTGGAGTATCCATCAGAGAAGACTGCTCAGACACGTGTTTAAGCTAGTACAATGTTTTTATTAGCTGGCCAGAGATTACACTGGGTGTTTGAGTTCCCAGTGAAGACTGTCATGGGCCTTTGAAACCTCAAATCCCACCCCAGTCGCACACTTCCTCCACCAAGGCCACACCTCCTAACCATTCTAATCCTTCTCAAATAGTGTCTGTGGTGGTTTGGAAGAAAATGGCCCCCAAAAGGAGCGGCACTATTAGGAGGTGTGGTCATGTTGGAGTAGCTATGGCCTTGTTGGAAGAAGGTTGTCACTGTGGGGGTGGGCTTTGAAGTCTCCTTTGCTCAAGCTATGCTCAGTGTGGTACAAGTTGTTTCTGCTGCCTGCAGATCAAGATGTAGCACTCTCAGCTCCTTCTCCAGCACCATGTCTGCTTGCATGCTGCCATGCCACCCACCATGACAATAATGAACTAAACCTCTAAACTGTAAGCCTTCCCAATTAGATGTCTTTTTTTTTTTATAAGAGTTTCCATGGTAATGGTGTCTCTTCAGGGCAATAGAGACCCTAATTAGGACAGAGCCACTCCCTGATGTCTAAGCATTCAAATATATGAGCCTATGAGAGACATTCTTATTCAAACCACCATGTTAGTATCACTTGGCTTAGTTCTCTCAGATACTACTCTATGGGCATATCCTTTCCAAGAAAGAACCTGTCAATGTTCACACAAAATAAATAAGTACATGAATAAATAAAATTTCAAAGTTCATTGAACTAATATGGAGAAATAGAAGATAAAGAATGATTGTGGAAGCATGTGTGAGAATGCCGTAAACTTACTGTGACATACCGATGGGGCAGAATACAGAATGTTCTTCCCACGAGGTATTCTTGTGGAAAGAATTGCACAAACTATGAGAGGTGGATGCACTTGAAGCATAGACATGAAGGGAATGCCCTGATATGTCCCCATTGTCTGCATGGAAAAGTTGAAGGCCACCCCCATCAGCTCCTCTGTTTCTCTTAAAAAAAAAAAAAAAAAAAAGAAAAGAAAAAAAAAAAAAAAGAGGAGCTGACCTCCCAGGGATATCTACAGAATGAGGCCTAACAAGATACCATAAAACTGGGCACAAACCCTCATATCACGGTTGGGTGTGGCAACACAGTAAGAGGAAAAGGGTCCCAAGCACAGGCAAAAGAGTCAGAGACACCCCCCATTCCCATTGTTGGGAGTCCCACAAGAACACCAAGCTACACAACCATACATATATGCAGAGGAGCTAGCTCAGACCCACACAGGATCTGTGTTTGTCGATTCAGTCTCTGTGAGCCCCTACAAGCCCCGCTTAGTTGATTCTGTGGGCTGTGTTCTCCTGATATCCTCGACCTGTCTGGCTCATACAATCCTCCCTTCCCCTCTTCTGTAGGGTTGCTCTGGCTCTGCCTAGTGTTTGGCTGTGGGTCTCTGCATCTGCTCCCATCGGTTGCTGGATGACACCCCTCTGATGACAATTGGGCTAGGCACCAATCTGTGGGTATGGCAGAATATCATTAGGAATCATTGCATTGACTTCTTTTTTTTTTTTTTTTTTGCCAGTGGTGCTTTGGTCTATCTTGAGTCTCTGAGCTGTCCTCCCTCTGATTCCTGGCCATCCAGGCAATGCCAGGCATGGGCTCCCTCTCGTGATGTGGGCCTTAAGTTGGACTAGTCTCTCTCACAAATTCTGTGCCACCATTGCCCCAGCAAGTCTTGCAGGCAGACAGATTGTAGGTGGAAGGTTTTGTGGCTGGATTGATGTCCCAGTCCCACAGCTAGGAGCCTTGCCTGGTTATAGAGGATGGCCAGTTTGGGTTCCATATTCCCCATAACTAGGAGACTTTACAAGAGTCACTCTCATAGCTTCCAGGGAGTTTTAACTGCGTTAGGTTTCCATATCACTCTCCAAATGCCTCCCCAGCTCCAGTCCTCTCTCCCAGTATTCTCTTCCTCTGTTTCCTCCCCTCCCCCACCACCTCATCCCTCCTCTTGCCATCCCCACTTACCCCCAGTTCACCCCCAAAACTATTCTATTTCCCCTTCCCAGAGGGATCCATGCGCTCTGAGAAACACTTAAATGTTCAGCACCCTTAGCCATTAGGGAAATGAAAATCAAAACTACTATGAGATTCCATTTGACACCTATCAGAGTTGCTGAGATCAAATAAAGAAGTGACAGCAGAGGATGTGGAGCAAGGCGAACACTCCTCCATTGCTGGTGGGAGGGCAGACTTGTACAGCCACTGTGAAAATCAATATGGAAGTTCCTCAGAAAATTGGAAACTGATCTACCACAAGACCCAGCTATACTGCTCTTGTGCATATAACTAAAGATGCTCTATCCTACCATAAGGACACCTTACTTGCTCAACTGCATTCATAGCAGCTTTATTCGTAAGACAGAATCCGGGAACATTCTAGATGTCCCTCAACCGAGGAATGGATAAAGAAAATGGATAAATACTCCATTTACGCAATGGAGTATTACTCAGTTGTTAACAACAATGACATCACAACAAATGGATGGAACTAGAAAAGATCATCCTGAGTGAGGTAACCCAGACCCAGAAAGACAAACATGATATGTGATAATTCATGAGTGGACATTAGCTGTTAAGTAAAGGAAAATCATGCTACAATCCACAGACCCAGAGAGGGTAAGTAAGAAGGCTCAAGTTTTATACAGACATGGTGATGGGTGGGTTAACCACCCGGAGCATTTGCCCAAAGAATAACTAATTTCCTTTCTGGGAAATGAGTTCTGGGTGTCATGTGTCAGCCCCATCCAAGCCTGCTGGTGTTCTGGCTCCTTCACGGGGCTTTCCCACGGCCTGGCAGCTGAGCGCCGTGAGTAAGTTTTCCTAGGAGCTTCGCCAGTGCCACACAGTTTCTCATCTGTACTTGGACAACACACCTAGACTTCAAAAGAGCAGTTTCCATACCTTTAGCGCTGGGACACAGGAAGCGGCTAGGCTCTTTCCTCATGGCTGGCGTTACAGATCCTGCAGGACACTATGGAACCCTCCTCTGTGACACGAACCACCCAGGCGCCTGTAGCGTCCCAGACATGGAAGCTGAACCTCCCAAGTGGAGTCGTGGCCACAAGGTCCGCGTTCACATTTCAGTCCCGTGTCCACTCGGGAAAGTTCGGTCTACAGCTCTGCACCGGGCTGGTGAGGAGCAGAGGAGGGTTTGGTAGCGAGGGCCAGGCAATAGGGAGCCCGAGATCTCTGCGTGACTGGGTTCCCGGTGGCCCCCGCCTTCTCGTTCCACAAGAAGAGCCTAGCTTAGCCACAGGAATGTGACTCAGCGAGAGCTGGCTGAGGTCTCAGGACTCGGCGGTGGAAGGATACCGGCGGAAGTGAAGCCACAACTCAAACCTTAGAGGCAAGATCCCTACCAGCGGAGGACCCTGCGGGGCCTCCAGTTCAGCTGCCCGGCAGCAACAACTCCTAAATAGTCACCTCAAAACCGAACAGTGAGGGCAATAAAGATCAGAAACTTCTTAGCCAGATCCCTGTTGCGGTAGTACGCTTCTGTAGTTGCCTGCGTGATGTCACTCCATTCGCTGACTGGCGTTCTATTGCCATCTAGTGACAAGTTTCTGGAATGCAGCGCAAAAAACCCTTTGGGCAGAGTGGTT
Source organism: Peromyscus californicus insignis (assembly GCF_007827085.1). Classification (NCBI taxonomy): domain Eukaryota; kingdom Metazoa; phylum Chordata; class Mammalia; order Rodentia; family Cricetidae; genus Peromyscus; species Peromyscus californicus. Next base: position 168,162,057 of record NW_026294562.1, on the reverse strand, counting down.
GGTTCTCTTTGGAGTGCAAAGGTGATAATAATATGTTACGTGTATGGGAATGTGCCTTGGACCCCAAGATCAATGATATAAAACATGTGTTTGGAAAGATAATCCACGGAATGGAAAAAGGACACTTACAAATTAAAGTTCATATAAGAGCTGGCGCAGTGGCCACCTTTTAATCTCAGTAGACCAATTTCTTTAAGTTGGAGGCCAGCCTCGTCTACATACCCAGTTAACAGTCCAGCCAGGCCTACATAGTGAGGCCCTATCTCAAAAATAAAACTCACATAAGAAATTCATACCCAGAAAATAGCTCCCAAAATAAACAAAAGAAGCTGCCTAATATAAAATTAGACCAAGATTCAAATAGGTATTTATACAATGAATATACACGAGTGATCAATAACCTGAGGAAAAAAACACACACAACCTACTGACCCCAAGGAAGGCAAAGCTCTAAGGACTTCACACTCAACTAGAATGGTTATGACCAACAAGAAAATGAATTGAAAAGTGTTGTTGAAATTGAAAGGTGTGTGCATTGCTACTGGGAATGTAACAATGCTCAGCTGCTGCTGAAGGCAATGTGGCAATTCCTCACAAAAGTTAAGTGGAATTCTCATGTGACTCAGCAATTGCAATTGTGGACATGTGGCCAATAGAATTGAAAATGGCAACTCAATAGATACTCAGGTATTCATGCCCATAATGGCATATAACAGCCCCAAGTGGAAGCAACCCAGTGTCCATCAATAGAAGGATGGAAAAGTGAAATGTGGTCAATCTGTATGTGGAATGTTAGCCATAAGAAGGAAAGACATTCTGGTTTTGCTTTTACATGGTAAATGTTGAAGATACTATGCTAAACAAAATAAGCTGGACATGTTTATAATCACATTTATTTTCCATTTTTTTTAGTTCTGTGAGAATTCTATACAATGTATTTTGATCATATTCACCCCCTCCTCCAATTCTTCCCAGGTCCAAGCCCCATCTGTACCCACCCAACCTGCGTCCTCTTTATAACAAATTAATTCCACTTTGTCTTGCTCCTGTGTTCTTGGATACATAGCATTTCAATAGAACATGGTCCTTGAGTGGGAATGTAAGTCACTTGGATAAAGAGATGCAGGTCCCCAGTGCTCAGAGAGTGTTTGCAAAGACCCCAGATGCTGAGGTGGCCAGGGGATGTCTCAGTCCTTAAAAGTCCCTTCATCGGAACCCATGGTTGACCTAAGTTGTTTTTAAAACAAGCTTACACTGTGGCTACACCAATGAGCCTGATAGATAAAATGTGGCTTTGGATCTTTCTCCAAAATGTCACGCAGAAGTTTGTAAGACTGAATGTGAGGTTAAGGAGGGTGCTAGAGATCAGCGAGGTGTCCTGGAGGCAGAAGTACCTGGTGACTTCCTTCCTAAGGAGACTCAGGATCTCTCTGACCAGAAGGGAAAAAAGCAAACAAGATCTACACAAGCTCAAGCCAGGTAAAATCTCAGCACGGAGAGGGAATGTGGGCACGTCATCACACCCTGGCTGAGGAGCTATAGGCAATGATTGATAGCTGATGGGAGAGGGAGAGCCAGTTTCATTTAAAGGTATATCCCCTGGTAAGTCTATCCCACTCCAGTGGATGGCCTTATATCTAAGAGTGTATGAGCAGCACAAAATGGACTTGATGTCTTTTTAAAAACAGGACACAAAGCTGGGTAGGTAGGGATGTGGGATGGATCTGGGAAGACTTTGGGATATGGGGTCAGTATAATCAAAATATATGAACCTCTCAGAAGTTAGCTTTAAAAGAAAATAAAGCAGGGCAAAGTTAAGCAAACAACATACATGGGATGCACAGGATACAGCAAAATGTGATGAACCACTGGAATTGTGTCAAGCAGTCACAGATATGGGTCAAAGTCAGGAAGTTCAGCGCATGTGTCTTTTGAGACCTGCTGCTTCTGCCTAGCTAGGAGCACAACTTCTCACTTCAGTTCTCAGAATGGATGACTCATGATGGAGTCTTTGTTCATAATGGGCTGGTTTTTTATTAATATATTTTTTAATTTATTCTTCAAAAAGTTCATGCATGTATACAATGTATTTTGATTATATTCTGTCTGGGATGAAAGCCCATTGCTGGAGAAGCCTTAGGCCCTAGGCAAGAATTTCTTACATTTTTCTATGGACACAGCATCAAACCTCTTTTTAAACACTTATCTTTATCCTCATCCATTGCTGCAGCTCTAAGCCCTCAACAAGGGAGCTTTTTTGTGTTGAAACTCTTACAACTGGTTAAATCACTGAGAATAAGTGACTGTGGGAGTGTCTGGTCCTAAACAGAACATCTGTATCACACCTCCTTCTCCCAAGGTCTATTTCCCTTCCTTTTGTGTATGAATATTTTTCCTGAAATGTATGTCTATGTACCATGTACATGCTTCGTGCCTGAGGAGGTAAGAAGAGGATGTTGGATCCACTGGGACTAGATTTACAGGTGGTTGTGAGTGGCTATGTGGGTGCTGGGAATTGAACCCAGGTCTTCTGGAAGAGCAGCCAGTGCTCTTAAGCACTGAGCCGTCTCTCCAGCCCTTGTTTTCTTCATTTCAAAATTTTCCAATCTTTTAGCATGTCTCAACATTTCCTCCTGTGTGTGTGTGTGTGTGTGTGTGTGTGTGTGTGTGTGTGTGTGTGTGAGCCCATAGAGAGATTACATTGTCTTTCAGGTGGGAGACATCTGTTGGTGGGAGACATCTATACTTTTAAATGTTGCATGTCCGTTGTTGTATGTTGATCATTATTTTTATGCATCTTCTTTAAGTACGTTCAAATCTAAATTTGCAATAGTATTAGCTTTCCGATCATTTTTTCTTTCCTTATATCTGATTAAGTTACTGTCTAATGCTTTTTCACTTTCTCCCTGAAGCACTCCCTGGGATGCTTCTTGCGTTATTATGGAAAGTAGATTCTAAGGATCATGGGGAGACCAATGTCTGGGAGAGGAGTGTTGGGGAAAAAGACAAAATTTATGGAGCAGTTGAAGAACCGAAGTGAAGGAACTGTAATTACAGGCTGACTTCTCATCTTTAAAGAGTTGAGAGGTAACTGATATAGGATGAGAATAAAGAGGTGGAGAGGGGGAGGCTACCAGAGGGGATGAATAGACATGTGCTTCTTGAGAATAGATGGAGTTCTTCCATGAACTCCAGTTCTGGTTCTTGGACTCTTTCAGTCATGACAGCTGGTTGGTATATGTGGTGGTTTGAAAGAAAATGGCCCCATAGGGAGTGGCACTTTTAGGAGATGTGATTTTTGTTAGAGTAAGTGTGACCTTGTTGGAGGAAGTGTGTCACTGTGGGGGTGGATTTGAGGTCTCCTTTGCTCATTATGCTCAGTGTGACACACAGGTGCCTCTGCTGCCTGTGGATCAAGATGTAGAACTCTCAGCTCCTTCTCCAGCACCATGTCTGCCTGCACGCTGCCATGATGATAATGGACTAAACCTCTGAAATGTAAGCTTGCCTCAGTTAAATGTTTTCCTTTATAAGAGTTGCCGTGTTCACAGTGTCTCTTCATAGCAATAGAAACCCTAAGTGAGACAGTAAATTTAGCCTTGAAGAAGAGGACCAGAAAGGTTATAGAAATCTAGTTCAAGTTAATCATGTAGTATAGTCTTCAACAAAACTTTTCTAAAATGCCTACCATATCTACACACACGTGTAGGAGTAGAACCAGAACCAAAGGTTGAGGCAGTGAAAGGAACTGGTACACTTTGGAATCAGGCACACCAAGTGTGATGGTTTGAATTAGAATGGCCGCCATAGGCTCATAAATTTGAATGCTTGGTCCCAAGTAGGTGGAACATTTTGCAAAGAGTAGGTGGTGTGACTTTGTTGGAGGAGATGTGTCACTGGTTAAAATGCCAGCACCATTCTAAAATAGCTCTCTTGCCTTGTGCCCGTGTCCCAGGAAGTGAGCTCTCAGCTGCTGGTCTAGTGCCATGCCTGCCTGCCACTATGCCCCCCTCCATGATGGCCATGAACTCTCCCTAAAATTGTAAGTGAGCCCCCCAATAACCTCTTTTTTTTTATAAGTTGCCTTGGTCATGGTATATCTTCACAGCAATAGTAAAGTGACTAAGATAGAAGTTGGTCCAGAAGTGGGGTATTGATGTGATAAACCTGACCATGCTGGCTTTTGGAGGAATGTGGACTACCTCACGACTTTAGAATAGAAAAGTGCTTGAATGCTGTATACATGACTCAATGGTCCACCTTAGTAGGAGTTTGGAAGACAGTAGTGCAGAGAGGCCTGTGGACTACGGAAATGTGCTCTACCTTTCCTTGCCTTGAAAGATCTTGGTTTCTCTGTTATTGCCACTATGTTTCCCTTCCATCTCTTTAAGCATGCTTATGGATGACTGGGCCTCCATGATCTCCGAAAGAGAACAGGCTGCTGGTTGGGATGGGTGGGAGGAGCTTCCTCAGCAATCTTATTTCCCACTCACTGCTCTTTACTTAGGGAGTTGTGCTTCCCAGGTTCATCTGGGTTTGGGTTCCATTTTGTCTAGGCAGGACAAGGGTGGGGGATTGTATGGAGATCTGGAGAAAGAACAGGGCTCTTCTGTCTCCCCAGTCCCACCAATGTGGATAGGAAAGTATTCAGTGAGTGACTTAGGCCAGTGAACTTGGACATGATCACAGCAGTCTAGGGCTTCCTTTCTTAAATCCTTAATTGCAACTCATGATCTTTTCACAAAAACTCTGGATTGGCAGAGCTACAGAAACACAGTGGATTATAAGTCTGGCTATAGTTCCAGCATATCTTTATGGTAAAGAAATGAGGGCTGCCTGGAGGAGTTACAAAGATCTTTATCACTGTTTTTGCTCAGTAGCCAACTACCTGCTAGTTTCGTGATGACTTAGAATTTAGATTTTGCTTGCTGGCACTATACAGCAGTATACTAGTAATAGGGATTGGTTCTTCCAGCTGAATCAGGGTGGAGATTCAGTTTGCAACTGAGTGTAGCTTTTTTATTTGGGGAAACTTCTAGAACAATCATAAACTTCAGTTTTAGTGGAATAGATGGGATCCAGTTCAGGCAAAGAAGCTATACTTCCCAAAGGTGTTCTGAGTTAGTATATTTACATTTATATGTGGGACGTGTGATCTGGACACTGGAGTGGGCAAGTGTGGGGCTGGGGGAGGAGGCAGTGATCACACTGCTCTTTTCCATTTTCTTATTCATAACTGGTTAAATTACTTGTACCAGATATTTCTGTGTTTCTAGTGTCAGGTGACTTTGGGTTTGATTCAGCAAAGTGAGGGACATGAGTAAAATTTTGGGATGCACGAGGAAGGAAAATATGTATGTCCTTTGCTCTAACCCTGCCTTGGTCAGCACATCTAGGAGCAGATGAAACTCCATCTCCTCAGACCCTGGCCACAGCAACCATCCCTTCTGTTCCACCCTCATCAGCGAGCCTTCCCTGAGCTCTTATCACCCCTCCCTTTCCCTTCCCCTCCCCTCCCTTTCCCTTCCCTTCCCTCCCCTCCCCTCCCTTTCCCTCCCCTCCCCTTCTCTTCCCTTCCCTTCTTTCCCTGTAAAGCAGTTGCTATGAATTCTCTTTATCACAAATCTGTTTATGTGCAGCCTTTCCATCTACGATGTAAACAATTTCCCATTTTGTAAATACTTGGTATGACTTGTGTTTTATTAGAGTACTTCTGGTTAAAATAGGTATTTCAAGAGGAATGTATTTGTAAATCTTTGTTATGACAGAATTTAAAACAACATATATGGTGTGGGGGATGTTGGTCTGTCATAGAGAATTTACCTAGCATGAATGAGACCCTAAGTATTATACTCAGCCCTACAGGGTGATAGAAAATAATTGTAAGTCTTTTAGGCAAAGTAATAAAAAAAATTAACTCTTAAGGGCAGTATAATAGAAAGTAGGTGAGTATATGCCATGGAGAGTAGACTTAAAGGGTTTTAATTTAGATGCTTTTATTGTGCCACATTGAGTCTCATGGCTAGGGTGATGAATGTATCATTTTTTTTTAACTGAAATGCTCATGTTTTGCCAAGATCTTTCTGGATTGGCAGAGCTACAGAAATGTGGTGAATATTGAGTATATCCAGAATTTAAAATTCTCAATACTGTAAGTCTGATGTGGATATTGGAGCCAGGAAACTCAATGTCACATAAGGGCACCTTAGAGAGCTCACATATCTGTTAGAAAACACTTCAGCAGCAGTCTTGCTGGGCATATAGGAGACACTGACATATGAAAACAAATATAATTGGCTGCAGCAGTGAATAGAAATGGTAAAGACAGAGCATTATTGTGGCTCACACATTATGTGTATAGTGACCATTGGTGTGTTGCTTAGCATTGCAAATACACAAGGAATGCCCAAATACAGAGGAAATTGGTGTGACATAACAGCATAGAGACACTGAATCATTTGCTGGAAAATTCAACAGCCTTTTCCATGAAATATTTTAGTTAGTATTGTGGTGGTATTTTACTTGTACTGAAATGTGATTTTAATTGTATGTTAATAAATAAAGTTGCCTAGGGGTCAGAGCTATTAGAGCCATAGCAAGTGTGTGGCGGCGGTGGTGCATGCCTTTAATCTCAATACCATAGAGGACCTGGAGGGCTGTACATACAGGCAGTGATGAGGCAGTCACGTGTTTGGGTTTACAACCAATGAGAAGGCAGAACAGCTAGACTATATAAAGACATACACACAGGAAGTAGGTCCCTTTCGGAGAGCTCTCTTGACTGAAGAGGATCGCTGAAGCAGGAAGGGTGAGGCTCTTAGCTCTGACCTCTTGACTTTCTTCTCTGAATCTGCTCTGTGTTTCTTATTTAATAAGATGGTTGATTACATCTACATTTGGCGCCCAACGTGTCAAGAATCCATTAAAAACCGCTTAACTTGGTTTGGCGGCAGGTCTGGTTTCCCGCCTGGGCGGCCTGCAGGTCCGGTTTCCCGGCAGGTCCCATTTCCCGCTTGGGCAGCCGGCTCCCTAGCCCGGGCCCAGGTTGGCTTGGCCTCAGGCTGCACTAACCTTGAGCTACTTGCTTAAAGCCGGAGCTACAAACAACTTAGGCCTGCCCTGCCAAACAGGGCCCCTTCCTGTAAAGCCAACGCACGTGGTTGGAGCTTAAGGTAGCCAGAGCCAAGGCTTGACTAGGCTCAAGCGGGAACACGTGGCTGGATTCAAGCTCTTAGGCAGAACTTGCGGCTACGGTTCTTGCGTGTTCTCTCTCTCTCTCTCTCTCTCTCTCTCTCTCTCTGGATTCACACCTCGGACACAGGTGGCTGTTTTGAAATTCCCTTGGATTTGTACTGTTCTATGAGGACTTGGTAAGTCACTTAGCATATCAAATATTTTAAAGGAAACTATTTAAAAGAGAAATTTTTTCCACATTAAAAAAAATGGGTTTTCTGTGTACATTGGAAGAAAATTGGGCTTTGTTTGCAATTTTAAGCAGTCTGACAATGGAACAGCTATATGAGAAGATTAATGTTGATCGAATTATGCATTTTATTACTATGCTTATTCTCATTTTACTATTTAAAAAGATAGTCAATTTAAGTGCCAGGGTGACAGCTTTAGAAAAACTTGATAAATCTGTAAAAACTCAGACAGAAGAAACTAACAGTGAAGTTGCTTCAAGATTGGATCATAGGGTTACAGAAAGAAAGCCTGTTTTCACACAGCCACCCTTAGTTTGTCCAGTAACCGTACAGCAGTTGCCTGATCAAATGACTACACAAAATATTTGGGCTCCAATTGAAATGTTAGATTTACGAAGGTTTAAGGAGGCAATAGTATCTTATGGCATGCATTCCCCATATGTAAAGCAAATGTTAAACTCCTGGTCAACATATAATAGGATTGTACCACAGGACTGGCGGGAGCTGGCACAAGCTGTTCTTGAACCCAGTCAAAGGCTTCAGTGGCTAACTTGGTTCAAGGATGAAGTTAAAAATATAGAAAAACAGTGGAGGGATAAAGGAATACAAGTCTGCCAGGATCAGCTTATTGGAGAAGGTCAATATGCTTCAGCACAAGCACAATGTTTATATGATGTCCAAACCCTAATTTTATGTCGAACAGCAGCCTTGAATGCATGGGACAGAGTTGAGGAACCAGGAAAAAAAACTGAGTCATTTACAAAGGTTGTACAAGGCCCAAAAGAATCTTTCACAGATTTTTTACAAAGACTGGCTTCAGCAGTAAAGAGAATGGTCCCGGATTCAGAAGCTAGTAAGATAATAATTGAATCTTTGGCCTTTGAGAATGGGAATGCAGCATGCAAAACAATAATCAGGCCATTAAAGGCAAGATCTGCACCTTTGGAAGATTGGATTAGAGACACAGTTAATGTTGAAGCTCATGAGCATGATGATACGTGGGTAGGAGAAGCAATTTCAAAAGGTTTGAGGAATGTTAGATGTTTTGGATGTGGAAAGCAAGGACATTTGAAAAGGGACTGTAAACGGGTCATTCCTAGAAACAATGTTTCTTCAAGGAACAATGGCAACAGACTGCCCCTTCCTTCTGGAGTATGCAGAAGGTGTGGTAAGGGAAAACACTGGACCAACGAGTGTAGATCAACAAGGGACAGACAGGGTAATCCTTTGCCTCAGTCTTCGGGAAACTCCCAGAGGGGCCTCATGCAGGCCCCAATAGCAAATCCAGTTCAAACCTTTCCTGCAGTCGTAGAGGAAATCCCTACTCAGAGCAATTAAATAACCAAATGCCTATTGGAATAAGTCATGCTGGTCAGGATGATGAAACAGAGAGAATAGAAAATTCAGGAGAAAACATAAAGAAAATTTTTTGGCAAACTTCTATTAATGAACAAAGACAAAAATTATCAATAAAAATAAATGGTGTTTTGTTGTCTGGTCTGGTAGACACAGGTGCAGACGTTACCATAATTACACCAGAATTTTGGCATCCAACTTGGCCTCTTCAGGAGGTAAACATTCAACTGTTAGGAATTGGGACATTATCTCAGGTGAAACAGAGTGCAAGATGGCTCAAATGTATAGGTCCAGAAGGACAGAGAGGAAAATTGAAACCATATGTAGCTAACATAGCTATGAATCTGTGGGGTTGAGACTTGTTGCAACAATGGAATACTCAGATTAACATCCCTCCAATCTCAGAAACAAATCATAAACTAGCACATGTTTCTGAGAGAAATATTAGAAGTCATTATTCTGAGTGGTCACCAGCCATCCATATTATACAAGAACAGGGCACAACAACTGATGATCTTCCAAAAACAACAACAGCTCTACCTTTAAAATGGTTGACAGACAAGCCTGTATGGGTCCAGCAATGGCCTTTAACAACAGAGAAACTCCAGGCTTTAGAAGAGCTTGTAGAAGAACAGTTAAATGCTCAGCATATTGAGGAATCAACCAGCCCTTGGAATTCTCCTGTATTTGTTATTAAGAAGAAATCTGGTAAATGGAGAATGGTAACAGACCTTAGAGCAATTAACAAAGTAATTCAGCCAATGGGTTCTCTACAATCTGGAATTCCTTTGCCTATTCTGTTACCAAAAGGATGGCCTCTCATAGTTATTGATTTAAAAGACTGTTTCTTTTCAATACCCTTACAAGAAAAAGACAGAGAAAGATTTGCTTTCACAGTGCCTACTTACAATAATTCTCAACCGGTTAAAAGATTTCAATGGAGGATCCTCCCACAGGGAATGTTGAATAGCCCAACTCTGTGCCAATATTTTGTACAACAGCCATTGGAAGTGATGCGTAAAAAATTTCCTAAATCTCTAATTTATCATTATATGGATGATATTTTACTAGCTGACTCAAATGCAGATACTTTAGAAAGAATGTTTGAAGAAGTAAAGAAAATTTTGCCTTGCTGGGGATTACAAATTGCTCCTGAAAAGATACAAAGAGGAGATTCTATTAATTATTTAGGATATAAAATAGAGCTACAAAAAATTAGACCCCAAAAGGTGCAAATTAGGAGAGATCGACTACAGACTCTTAATGACTTTCAAAGATTATTTGGAGATATTTCTCATCTATGAACTATTGTTGGGGTAAAAAATGATGAACTGCATAATTTGTTCAAAACCTTAGAAGGTGACAAGGACTTAAATAGTCCAAGGGAATTATCACCTGAAGCTGAGAAAGAATTGGCCTTGGTAGAAAAGAAAGTACATGAAGGGCACGTGGATCGTATTGATCCAAAGCTGGATTGCATTTTGGTTATTTTACCTTCTAGGTATTCTCCTACAGGAATATTAATGCAGAGGGAAGATATTATGTTGGAATGGATATTTTTACCAAATAAACCAAATAAAAAATTAAAAACTTATGTGGAAAAAATCTCTGACTTGATTTGGAAAGGAAAATTGAGACTTCGTCAATTAGCAGGAATAGACCCAGCAGAAATTGTCATACTTTTAACTAAGGAGGACAATGAAAAATTATGGACAGAAAGTGAACCTTGGCAAAGAGCTTGCAGTAATTTTTTTGGGAGAAATTAACAGCAAATATCCCAAAAGCGATAGAATTGATCTTATAAAGAGAGCTGATTGGATCTTGCCTTGAATTGTACAGGAAAAACCCATATCTGGAGTTCGTACATTTTATACAGATGCCAACAAACAAGGAAAGGCAGGTTACAAATCAGAAAATTTAAGTAAAGTGGTTCAAAGTCCTTATAATTCAGTTCAAAAATCAGAATTGTATGCTATTCTGTTGGTATTAATGGATTTTTCAGAACCTCTCAACATAGTAACTGACTCTCAGTATGCTGAAAGAGTAGTATTACATATTGAGACTGCAGAATTTATCCCTGATGCTTCAGAATTAACTTAACTATTTATTCAGTTACAAGATACAATCAGGAAAAGGAGTCATCCTTTATATATTACTCACATCCGATCCCATATTGGTCTGCCAGGCCCTCTAGCACAAGGCAATGATGAGATTGATAAATTATTGATAGGAAATGTGCTGGAGTCCTCAGAATTTCATAAAAAACATCATGTAAATAGTAAAGGTTTAAAAAAGGATTTTTCCATAACCTGGCAACAAGCCAAAGAAATAGTAAAGAAATGTCCTACTTGTTCCTTCTACAATCAAACGCCATTACCAGCAGGATGTAACCCAAATGGTACCCAAAGGAATGAAATCTGGCAGATGGACGTGTTTCACTTTGCAGAATTTGGAAAACTGAAATATGTACACCACACTATTGATACTTATTCAGGATTTCAGTGGGCAACTGCTTTGAGTTCTGAAAAAGCTGATTCTATAATCACTCATTTGCTAGAAGTTATGGCCATCATGGGTATACCTGCACAAATCAAAACTGACAATGCTCCATCACATGTCTCTGTTAAAAATCAAACAGCTTTTTGCTTATTACAATATAAAACATATTACAGGCATACCACATAATCCTACAGGGCAAACAGTTATAGAAAGATCAAACATAACTCTAAAGGATATGCTAAATAAACAGAAAGGGGTAACAAAAACCCCCAGAAATAGACTGCATAATGCTCTATTAACTTTGAATTTTCTTAATGCCAATGAGAAAGGAACAACAGCTGCAGAGAGACATTGGATAATAGAAAAAACTACAGAATTAAATCAGCCTATACACTTTAAGGATGTGCTGACCTCAGAAAGGAAACCAGGGTATGTGTTACATTGGGGATGAGGTTTTGCTTTTGTTTCTACAGGAGAAGATAAGTTGTGGGTACCATCAAAATTGATAAAGGTTCGATTTGAACAAGAGAAACCTCTTAATTAGAGGAGGTGATAGCTCATCAACCAACATGAACATCCAATTTAAACTAACTTATACCAGTAACACATGTCTTTTCATTTAATCAGATAATAATTTGCCAAAAAGGAACATCCCCAAAATTAGTCTTGGGGAAAGGTTTTTGTTTTTGTCTTTTAGGAGAATGAAGGTTAAGGAATCTGAAGAACACTGGACAAATGAGACAACTGAAGAAAAGGGACAAATCATCTATCCCAGGGAACAGAGTGAAACGGCGTATGGGTATATATTATCTAAAAAATTTTATGTCTTCCTAAAGGCTTGTTTCTGCTTTTCTCTAAAAATTTAACACTATTGGTCTTCTAATAGTCCCAGTTCAATTAAAATTTAAAGCTGACTTTGGAGTTGGAGAATGGCTCTCTCCTTCTTTAAACTCAAGCATGTTGTTAAAAGGAAAATGCAAACTCCCCATGTCATGCCAGAATAAAAGAGCCATCTTCTGCTATGGGACAGGAGAAAAGACAAATTAATTAAGGGACTATTCTATTACTAATCTCAACTCTTTGATTCTATTCTGATTCTTTAAACTTTTCTTAAAGTATAAATTTTCTGTCAAAATTTACAAGATTAGTAGATATATATATATTTTAAACTTTGTTAAGATATGAATGGTCATATAGAGTACTAACTAATTCTAGAATAAAGGCTTCAATTAGCTGCATATATATGTCTTTGTGTTTGAGTCTCTTATCAGTTTTCTGCAGGAATTCACAGCCAGGCCTAACATCAACTGAAGTCTCCAGGAAGAAGATGGGGACCCACAACAACAACAATTCCATGTGGACAATAATAATATCACTAAGCTGACAAATATCATCTACAGATCAGCTTTGAACTACAAGGTGCTTAGAGCAATTTTGAGATGACTAGCTGAGATGATCCAGTCTCAAAGACTACTTGAATAAGGACTTGAGATAAACTCTGAACTTTGGCATTATACACAGAATGGATAATGAAGGATATAGTTACCTTTCCTAGAATTTGACAATTAACCTAAAATTTTTCTTTCAGGATAAAGATAACTTCGCCCATACCCAGCAGGAAGAGTGGTCGAGAGACAGCCCGAGCTGACCTACTCTGGTGATGGGATGGCCAAACTCCCTAATTGTTGTGCTGGAAACCTCATCCAACTGCTGAGGGATCTGGATGCAGAGATCCATGACTAGGCCCTGGGTGGAGCTCTGGGAGTCCAATTGACGAGAATGAGGAGGGCTTATATGAGCGAGAATTGTTGAGACCAAGGTTGGATGAAGCACAGGGACAAATAGCCAAATGAATGGAAACACATGAACTATGAACCAATGGCTGAGGGGTCCACACTGTATCAGGCCCTCCGAATGGGTGAGACAGTTGATTGGCTTGATCTGTTTGGGAGGCATCCAGGCAGTGGGACCAGATCTTGTGCTCATTGCATGAGTCGGCTGTTTGAAACCTGGGGCCTATGCAGGATTGTTTGGCTCGGCCTGGGAGGAGGGGACTAGACCTACCTGGACTGGGTCTGCCAGGTTGGCCTCGGTCTGTGGGGAGGGCTTTGCCCTGGAGGAGATGGGAATGGGGGGGGGGGGGGCGTTGGGGGGAGGGTGGGGGGGACGGGAGGGGGGAGAACAAGGGAGTCCGTGACTGATATGTAGAACTGAATTGTATTGCAAAATAAATTAAAATGAATTAAAAAAAAAAAAAAAAAAAAAAAAAAAAAAAAAAAAAAAAAAGAATACGACGCCCACATTCCCAAAGAGGTGGTGTGGGGAGGGTGGTTTTTTGGTCTTTTTAATGGGTTTTGGGTCTGGGATAATTTTCATTGATTAAGGGGGTTGGTTAAAAGTTGTTGTCAAGGGTTAGGAAAAAGGCTAAGCAAAGGAGATTAGATTTAAGGTTCTTGTTTAAAAAAAAAGGAAGGAAAGAAAAGAAGAAAAAGACAATTACTAGTTTTAAATACTTTACATTGGATTGGATTGTTTTATATTGTATACAAATTATATATTTTTAAATTGTTATTGTTAGAAAATGCTATATGTATATTTCTAATTGTACTTATACCATTCATTTAACAATGCAATTTTCTGATCCTTGAATGTTATTATTACCAACTATTAGGATATAAAGAAATGAAGGTTAGTAGTTAGACATTACAATAGAACTTGTAGTTGTATTAGATATGTTTTAAAAATTGAGCAGATATATTTTAGACAGGTCATCTTCAAACCCTTCAGAGATCTACAGAATATGGCATTTAAAATGTTTTAATAACTTAGAAAATTTTTCTTTTTTGAGACATGTCGGCTCCTGGCAGTACCAATCTACTTCAGAGAAAATATGGGCATTGAAGAAACTGCGTATGGAGTTAACTTTCATTGTGGCAACAGTTAGCCACTGGACAACAAAGTATCCTCGAATCAACTGCTGACAAAATGGACAGACAGGACATGAAACAAAGGACTACTGATTCTTGCCTAAACAAACGTGGTTATGGCTTTATCAAAAGGCAATTTCTGAGGCCAGGACAATATGGCACCATCCCTGAAGTGGCCTTCACAATTTGGAAAAGGTACAGTGCCCTTTTCTTCAAAGGCAGCTGAACAGGCAGTGGGCCGATGGCTTCTGATGTGCTATGGAACAGCAGCTGAAGCAGTTATTCTTGAAGAGTAACTAAGCTCACGCCTCTCAATTGTAGACTGGCATTTGATAGAGGGATGTGGAGAAGAACAGGATGCTGAGATGAAGCCATATATACACAGCCAAGAAGAATGGACAGCTAAATTAAAAAACCATCAACAATTTCCAGAATTTAAAATCCTGAATCATGACATGACACTAGTGGAATTCAGGTGTTTCTGGTACATGGACTGCTCTCACCCAATGTGAGGTTGAACTGTTGACCTTGTGTACATCCTACTTCACAAGTGAGTCTGTCAGATACGCTAAGCCTATAGGCTGAAGATGATGCCCCAGCGCGGAGAAACCTCAGGTGACTGTCCAGGCAGCTGGCTGTTTCTGTCAACTCACAAATTTTCTGGAAGTTGCTTGCATGCACTTCCTGTTTTTATTTTTATTAGGTAATATTATTTCCTTCTTGGGTCTCCGAGGGAGTTGAAGATTAGTTAGTTATAGTTGAAGGTTAGTTAGTTATAGTTGAAGATTAATTAGGATAGAAAGTGAATTAGATACATTTTGGACTTACCAAAATAGGATAGATAATGAAATTATGTTCTCTGAATTTGTCAAATACAAATGGACTAGACATTGTTTAGACATTTATTACTTGTATATATTGTATATAGTTATTGTACTTTTGTATATAGTTTTTCTTTTGTTAGTTATAACCTTTTTCTTTTTTTTTCCTTTTCATTAAAATAGAAAAGGGGAAATGTGGTGGTATTTTACTTGTACTGAAATGTGATTTTAATTGTATGTTAATAAATAAAGTTGCCTGGGGGTCAGAGCTATTAGAGCCATAGCAAGTGCGTGGCGGCGGTGGTGCACGCCTTTAATCTCAATACCATAGAGGACCTGGAGGGCTGTACATACAGGCAGTGACGAGGCAGTCACGTGTTTGGGTTTACAACCAATGAGAAGGCAGAACAGCTAGACTATATAAAGACATACACACAGGAAGTAGGTCCCTTTCGGAGAGCTCTCTTGACTGAAGAGGATCGCTGAAGCAGGAAGGGTGAGGCTCTTAGCTCTGACCTCTTGGCTTTCTTCTCTGAATCTGCTCTGTGTTTCTTATTTAATAAGACGGTTGATTACATCTACATAGTATAGCTTGATAAGCCATGCTTTGTTGACACCCATGGGAGGCCTGCCCCTTTCTAAACAGAAACAGAGAAGTGGATGGGGGTGGGGCAAAGGGGAGGTGGGGCTAGGGAGGAAAAAGAAGGATAGGAGGGATGGGAAACTGTGGAAGGGGTGTAAAATAAATGAAAAAAATTAATTAATAAAAAGAAGAAAAGTAAATAAAGGAAAAGAAGTTTGGGGTCCTGTTTTTCTGGAGGGATACAGTTATAGGAGTGTTAACCTTTTTGATTTTGCTGCTTTTTGTTTGTTTGTTTTCAAGGTTGTTTTTTTAAGACACTGGAACTGCATTGCAAAAGGCTTTCGTGGAATTGGCATAAGTACAGCCCAGAGTAAATCGTATTCCCATGTTGAGAACATAAGTCCTGAAACATAGGGTTTGCAGTGGCGTGCTTAGACAAAACGTTTTTCAGCAGGGAGTTCCAGAGTCTGTCCAGTGTGGAGTATGTGGCAGTCTCATGTATAAAGTTGTGTGATGAACAGCATAGCAGGATATGAAGGAGTTGAAGCACAAAGTTATGTGGTGCTGAGGCAAAAAATTAAAAATTAGGTATAAGGGACCGAGGACAAGATTGGAAATTTCCCTGAAGACATTTTCGACTGTGTCATGTCCGCTCAGCAGTTGACTTGGGCGCCCTCTATGGAGAATATGGTGTTAGGTCAACGAAAGGCAGCAGTGTTTCTGTTTGCTCTTGACTGAGTGCCTCTGTGAAGCACCCAGTTAAGAGCAAGCCTGTGGTTTCACACACACACACACACACACACACACACACACACACACACACACACACACACACACACACACACACACACACACACACACACACACACACACACACACACATTAAACCTTTAAGCAAGACACTCTTGGAGAGCTATTTTTATCATAAAGTTCTTACGGGTGGTAATTTATAAAGAGTTCTTTATATTACAATAATATGGATGACACTGGAAGTTCTTTCAAGAGTGTATTCCTCTCTTAAATGAAAGAACTTTTAAAAAATGAGTTAGACTCCAAAAAAACCCCAAAACCCAAAAACTTGTGCCCTCCCTTTGGCTATCAGACTATTCAAACAACAGTTCTCAAGAAATTAGAATTTCCCAAAGGATTTCATCCTGGGAGAATGAAAAAGATGGGGTCCCAGTACCAGTGAGGAGGGACTTGTCTCCTGGAGGGATTTTACGGAGTTCTGACAACTTGTGAGACCACTTTACAAGAAAGAAGGAAGCTACGACAATGGTGATGGATGGGACCACAACCTGACCCAGGATAGCTCAGCTATGGACAGTTGTGGCCCTCTGTTTAAGCCTAAGCTCCACGTTAGGACTCTGAAGATGTGTGTGTGTGTGTGTGTGTGTGTGTGTGTGTGTGTGTGTGTGTGTGTGTCTGTCTGTCTGTCTGTCTGTCTGTGTCTGTGTGTCTGTGTCTGTGTCAGAGAGAGAGAGACAGAGAGACAGACAGACAGACAGACAGACAGACAGAAAGACAGAGAGAGAGAGAGAACCTCTTTGTTCTTCCCAGAGCAATTGCATCGAACAAACCTGCTTTCCATCGCCTTTGTGTCTTCAGTTGGATTATTGAGGATGGGTGGTGAAGCCTGGCTTGTTAGGGATGCCAGGGCTGTCAGTCCCTGATCCTAACAGCTCCAGTAACATTGAAGTGTGTCAATATGGCTCTACTCGATTGGCTACTTCTGTTCTATGGCGGTTCATCCCCGTGTGGGTCTGTTACTCTGGAATCCAAGGGGACTAAAGAGGGTGAGGTGACAAGGAGGGTAGCATGTCTTGCTGAGACGAGACAATGGGCGGGGGGATTCTGGGTTGATTGACAGTGTCTGTCTGTCACAGACAAACAGAACCTGTTCCTTCAGTGTGCCCATCAGTTTATCCCGTTTCCCCTTCCAGGGAGACAGTGTAAGATTCCAATGAGGTCCTTTTTGTAAAGTATGTGTCGTTTATATCCTAGCATCAGATGACAGAAGACACATCAATACATGACATTGGAGAGGTGATTTGGTGAAACCTGTGGTCTAGGTACAATAAAGATCTCATAGAACAAGGTGCCCATTCAAGAGTCAACCAGTCACTATCATTCACTATCATACCTCTCCATGGCATTTGTGTGTGTGTGTGTGTGTGTGTGTGTGTGTAATCCTCTGAATAACATTACCCAGGTCAGCTAGTGTGACAGCATGGAACAGATCAGATCTGAGAGCGGTGACAAGATACAAAAGTCTAACAAAGAGGAGGGGAACCCTAAGATGACACAGGGGACAATCTCAGGGGTACCTTGATAAAGAGATTATGTGTACCTTGGGTTCCAAGGAAGTCAGTCCTAACAGGACTCTGTGTAGGACATCCCTGTGTCCTGCTGTGAGGAGGGGAGAGGTGGGTGAGACTGTGGCAGCAAGGAGTACTTCGAACAGAGCAGTTCCTTAGTGATGGAGCAGGAAGGACCACACTCGTGACCTCTCTGAAGAGAGGGTGGCACACCTTCCTTCAGCTCGTGGCTCTTTTTTCTGCTCCCTTCCAGGTATCAGCGAAGTAGGGTGCTCCAGCAGGATGTTCCACAGTGTGTGTCAGGAGAGCTAACCATGTTACACAAGTAGTGGTTTGGGCACACCAGAATTTGTTTTTGTTTCTTACAAACAATGTGATTGCCATTAGGCAGAAGTTAATGTGGGATAGATTAGAGAATAGCAGTGTAATCAGTCCAGAGTCTCACCATTTACAGCAAAGATCATATCTCTGTGGGTTGGGTCACCCCATGCTGTAATAGCACCTCCTGGGGAGGAATGGGGAAAGATCAGTCTCTGCTAGGGCTCACCTCCTGCCACGCCCACGACGGTGTCGCCCGCGTGACAAATGCCTTGGATGAGGTGGTTACGTGGGAAAGGGGGGCTCGCGGCCCTCGGGTCTATGCCCCCGGCGACCCCTTATCAATCTGCCCGAATCATGGTGCCAGGCTACACGGGACCACGCAAAATCTGCTTGCAGAGGCTGGCTGGCACTCTGCTTTTTTCTCTTTGCAGCTGTGACTATTGCTGTTTCCTTGTGTATTGATTTCAGGGAGTTAACTCTCAATGTTTCTGATGTGCCCCATAAAGAGAATAATGATTCCTCAAAAGTGGCCTCAATACCCCCACCTATAATTCAAGCTTTTAGGCAAACAGTTAAAGAGGGTCCTAGAAGTTTGGGGGAATTTATGAATGACTTAGAACAAAAAGAACTTATGACTCAGAGGGACAAAGAGTCTAGCGAGGAGAGATGAAAGTAAAAGTCCAGGAACTCATAAGCAATCCATACGCGCAGCCAACAGCAGCTGTAAGGAAGCAGTTACAGGAACTAACCAGTCCTACAAGAATTATCAAGGGACAAATAGAGTTTCTCATCAAGGGTCGGTGGTGGCAACCCCCTAACTTTAATCCTAGATATAATAATTATTTGGAGCCATTGCCCTTTACGGGAGCTTATGATAAACATGGGAACCAATGGGTGAATCATAATAGTATGAAAACAGAATGGCATAAGTTACAGTTCATGGAAAGAATAGCTAGGTCCCAACCCCCCTGGTGCCTTCTCACCTGCAAGCAAAGGTTAAATATTTTCACACAAATGAAACCGTGGTTAGAACGATGGTGGGAAGGGTTTAATTGTGATACAAAGCAAAGGTCTAATAACTACGTAGAAGGAAAAACTTCAGCTAGGGCCGTAATGTTCTCTGTCTGGATGAGGGATCACAATAGAGGAAATAGCACCTGTACTCATGAGATCTATTAATCATTCTGAGAAAATTGTGTGAACACATTGTTAATTCTATGTCTATCGCCCCACTGGCCGATTGCCATGTTTCCTCAAATGAATGTATAAAAAACACTGCTTGATCTGAGTAAAATTGCAGCAGTTCACAGCATACTCTGGTGTCTGTGTCTGTCTGTCATTCGCCGAATCCCACTTATCCTGAGTACCTTCAACCCGTTCTCCCTCGGTCTGGTGTTCCTACTGAGACCCAGTCCGCGGCAGGTGGCGCTTCGAACAGGGACATGAAGGACAGGTAATTTTCTCTCTTCTTTCTCTCTTTTCATAAGTAGGGATCGGCTCCTGTCAGGGTTCTGCAGACCCGCCGGTAAAGGCTCACCGGTTAAGCACAGGTAATCCAGAAGGTAAGCATGGGGCACCACCTCTCAAAGGAGGACAAATTATTTGCATCTGTGATAAGACATATGTTGGCAGAAAAGGGCTTGAAAGTAACACCAGAGGCCTTGGCAGAATTCCTTAAACTCGTGAAGGAATTGTGTCCCTGGCTCACAGAGGATGGCAGCCTGACACTGACGGAATGGAGGAAGGTAGGGAAGGCTATGCACAGATATACAAAAGAAAAGGGAAAAGAACGCCTCAGTCTCAGTCTGTTTTGCCTCGCGATGTCTTGGAGGCTATTACTAGCAATGCAGTCGCTGCTTGGCGTCGCATTCCGCCTCCCGGGACAAAGAGCACGGTGTTATCAGGGATTATACAAGAGAATGAAGAAACATATCAAGCCTTTATCTCTAGATTTGAGGAAGCAATATATAGAATGTTTTCCCCTTCAGAGGGGACGGACATGCTTCTGAAACAGTTAGCCTGAGAAAATGCCAATACTCTTTGTAAAGACTTAATTAGGCCCGTCAGGAAGACAGGCTCATTACAGGATTATATAAAAGCATGCATGGATGCCTCACCAGCCGTAGTGCAAGGAATGGCCTACGCTGCAGCAATGAAAGGACAATGATTTAGCGCCAATGTTAAGAAAATAAGTAGCGGAGGGGCTGATAGCTCCCCGACCTGTTGTAAGTGTGGAAAATCAGGGCATATGCAAAAGGAATGCCCGAATGCTGAGAATAGAGGAGGAAGAGCTCCTCCTGGCATTTGCCCACGATGCAAAAAAGGGAAGCATTGGAGAAATGAATGCAAGTCAAGGTTCACTAAGGAGGGAGTTCCCCTTAAGCCCAACAGTCAGACAAAAAACTAGCTTCGGGGCTCCCCCTTAGCCCCGAGAAAGAAAAGGGGAATGTCCAAAAGGAAGTACAGTTAACACCAGGGCTAAACCCTGCTGCGCCAAAATTCACTGTTCATAACCTGCCTAGGGCTACTCCAGAGAGTGCTGGATTAGATATATCATGTCCTCAGGACTTGCTCCTGTCCCTGTGGGATGGGGTAACAGTCATAGATACAAAAATTACAGGAACCCTGCCACCACAAATGGTAGGATTAATTTTGGGGAGAAGCTCTAATACTGCTACCAGCTTTGAAGTACTCCCTGGAATGCTAGATGAAGATACCTTAGGTACAATAAAGGTGATGATCAGGCCTTTAAAAGAAACCATTCAATTACACAAGGGACAGAGAATCGCACAGGTTGTTCTACTCCCCTACATAAAAATGCCTAACCCTGTTATGAAAAGCCATAGGGGGTCAGGACAGTTTGGCTCTTCAGACTCCGTAGAAGGAGTCAACTGGGTACAAGAATTAGGGCGACGACCCTTTAAAACAATCATCCTGGACAGCAGGAGCTTCCAAGGACTCTTGGACACAGGTGCTGACAGGACCTGCATAGCAGGAAAGGATTGGCCTTCTTCTTGGCCAACACACAGAACAGGATCCTCCCTTATGGGAATAGGGATGGCTTCCGGAGTAATGCAGAGTTCAAAGCTTTTAAAATGGCAAACAGACAGTAAAGAAGGGTTTATACAGCCTTATGTGCTACCCTCTCTACCATTTACCCTATGGGGAAGAGACTTAATGGAGTCACTTGATGTGCATTTAGTAACAGGAAGTTCTGAGCTGGAGCAGCATTTTACATAGGGGCCACTGCAAAGGATCTCTATGCAGACTCTATACAGTGGAAGTCTGATCAGCCTGTATGGGTTAGTCAGTGGCCCCTGACACAAGAAAAAATACAGGCATTAGAACAGCTGGTATCAGAACAATTGGAAAAAGGGCATATAGAAGAATCTAATAGCCCATGGAATACTCCTGTATTTGTCATAAAAAAGAAATCAGGAAAATGGAGACTACTACAAGATTTAAGAGCAGTAAATGCTACAATGGAGGATATGGGGGCCCTACAACCAGGACTCCCATCCCCTGTGGCCATACCAAAGGACTGGCACATTATAGTCATTGATCTACAAGATTGCTTTTTTACAATAAGATTACAGCCTCAGGATCGCCCTAGATTTGCCTTTAGCATACCCTCAGTTAATTTTAAGAGACCCTATAGACGATTTCATTGGAATGTATTACCCCAAGGAATGAAGAACAGTCCTTCATTATGTCAAAAATTTGTGGATATGGCCCTTTTACCAATAAGAAAAACTTTTCCCTCTGCATATATTATTCATTATATGGATGATATATTATTGGCTCATGAAAATAAAGATACAACAGAGAAAATTCTCAAAGAGACAATTAGTAGTCTAACAGCTTATGGCCTTGTCATGGCTCCAGAAAAAATTCAGAAAAATAGGTCACTTAGTTATCTGGGACAATGGATAGGGGATAATTATATAACAACCCAAAAGGCATCTATCAGAGTAGATAAATTAAAGACCCTCAATGATTTTCAAAAATTGTTGGGAAATATAAATTGGGTAAGAAAATATTTAAATGTCACAACAGGTCAATTAAGCCCCCTGTATCAAATATTACATGGAGAAGCTCACCCAAGGTCAATAAGACACTTAACTCCTGAAGCCTTGCGGGCTTTAAGACATATAGAGCAGGCTTTGGAAAGAGCTAAAGTACATCAAGTAGACTATTTGATTCCATGGTATTTAATTGTTTTTGCCACAGATTATACTCCAACAGCTTGCCTATGGCAGGGAGGTGTATTGGAGTGGCTACACCTACCACACACACATAAGAAGGTACTTATATCTTATCCCTCTCTTTGTGCACAACTTATATATAAGGGCAGAATTAGGTCTAGAGAATTGTTTGGCAAGGAACCGGCCTTTGTAATTATACCCTATAATAAAGAACAATTAGAGCTCTTATTACAAGAATCAGAAGATTGGTGTCTCTCCTTAATGGGATACCTAGGACAAATCGCCTTTCATTACCCCAAAGACCCTCTTATTGAATTCATAAAAGAAGTTCCTCTTATATTTCCAAAGATATGTGTTTCTCAACCCCTAACAGAGGGTATTGTGGTTTTTACAGATGGGTCAGCAAATGGGAGGTCTGTGGTATACTCGGAAGGGGAGGAACCTTTAATAGAAGTTGTACCGCAGATAACAGCCCAGCAAGCAGAAATACGTGCAGTTCTGCTTGCACTTAGACATTTTCCCCAGACCCTTAACCTTTATACAGACTCAAAGTATGTAGTTAATTTATTTCCTGCCATAGAAACAGCGAGTTTAACAGGTTCTTCTACTATTAAGCCTCTGCTTAAGGAACTGCAAGCTCTGTTATGGCAAAGAACAGAGAAACTCTTCATAGGACATATTTGGGGTCATACAGGGTTACCAGGACCCCTGAGCCATGGTAATCACATGGCTGACTTATTAACTAGAATTAATCTCCTTACAGTACAGGAGACACAAGAAAGTCATGCTCTGCATCATCAGAATGCTAATGCATTAAAACAAGCTTTTCAGATAACTAGAGAACAAGCTAGACATATAGTTAAGGAGTGTGCTTATTGCCCTCCACAAAATCAGAGTTTAAAGATGGGAGTCAATCCTAGGGGATTGAAGCCTCTTGCATTATGGCAGATGGACGTAACCCATATTCCTTCCTTTGGGAAGATGAAGTATGTTCATGTAACAGTGGATACATTCTCTCATTTTATCCACGCGTCTGCCAGATCAGGAGAAGCAGTAAAGGATGTGATTCAGCATCTGGTACAATGTTTCATGATCATGGGGAAACCCATGCATATCAAAACTGATAATGGACCTGCCTACACTTCAAAATCTTTTGAGGTATTTTTAGCACAATGGGGGATTAGTCACACGACAGGAATTCCCTATAACCCACAAGGACAGGCCATCATAGAAAGAACTCATCAGACATTAAAATTACAAGTAGAAAGATTACAGAATGCTAACTCATATATGTCCCCTCATCATGTTTTAAGTCATTCTCTCTTTGTATTAAACCATTTGAACATGGACTCAAATAATAATTCCTCTGCTCTTAAGCATTGGGCAGTAAAAGAGATGGCATCATCATTGCCACAAGTACTATGGAGAGACTTGCTTTCGGGATCCTGGAAAGGACCCAACCCTCTAATAACTTCGGGGCGAGGGTATGCTTGTATCTTTCCACAGGATGCGGAATCGCCCATATGGATTCCAGACAGACTCATCAGGCCGGCGCCGCAGAAAACTGCAAAAGCGAAAGGAAAAGTTAGCGACGGCCCGGCTCACTCAGGAGATGAAGAAGCTGACCCTGAAGCCACAGAAGCTTCCGACATGGACCCAGCTAAAACATCTGGCGACGGAAGCAAAAGCACTTGCCTCGCAACAATGTTCTAACCCTCCTTTAGAAATGCTGTTTGTAGCCATGTTGTCCTTGATTGCTGTTGGGCCTACTACGGCCTCTACCAGTCCTTCTTCCTATTGGGCTTATGTTCCTCGTCCTCCCCTCTTACATGTAGTGGGGTGGTTGGATGATGAGACTTATAAGGTATTGAGCAATCAGACGGAGATCATCGGGGGTTTCCAAGATTCAGATGAAAGGGCAAGTGCTTCCTCATTTATAAACTTTGCAGGAAGCTCAGATTCATTACCAATTTGCTTCGCCCTGGAAGGAGTAGCTCCTCCCGGGTGTCTCTCCACCAGCTACAGAACCTTTTTAACTGCTGCCCCCAGCTCTACCGGTAAGAAAGGAGATCCTAGATGGATCTGGGAGACTCAGCTGCTTACTCTGGGACTTCCCACTATGAATGAAACCTTTAAGTCTGTCAACTTTATGCCTCTTGATTCCTGTATTACTAAGTATCGGGATAAGAATCAATTTTGGGATGATGGTGTTACCGCCTTTCCTACTTGGTTGCGTTGTGGGTTTCCTCACGCAGCCTCCTCCTACAATCCTTTACTGTCTAAATTGCTTATTTGGGATTTTTACGCCTCTTCTGGAGAAAAGAAGTATGAAGATTATATCTCAAAGAATAAAGATAAGTTCCATAATTATACATTTGTGGGTCATGGAGAGAAAATCACTAGGTGGTTTTCACCTGGGTATGTTGAGCCAGTGTGGGTCGCTAGAACCCCCTCCGGAAACATGAGAAAACATCCAGACTTGTTTTGGCTTGTTGCCGCTTCAGGCCCAGTGTCTCAGAAAAGACCCAAAGAAACTACTCCATCTCCCATTGCAGTTAGAGCATGTATTTCCTATCCTTTTGCTCTGCTACTAGGCTCTGCTGCCCGTGTAAATATCTCTGCTCTTGGGTCTAACTCATATCATGTAACTTGCTTTAGATGCATTATCACTAATTGTATTTCACCAAGGGAAAGACAAAAAATGCAGATTATGATGATTGTAAAAAGACCACCTTTTATAATGATGCCTGTGCAATTACATAACATGACTTGGTATGATAATTCAGCTTTACAGGTACTTAGACAGCTTCATGAATTAATAAGGCCAAAAAGATTTGTTGCAGCGTTGATATTAGGGATAACAGCATTAATATCTATTATTACTACTTTTGCCATTGCCACCACCGCCCTGGTTCAAGAGATTCATACAGCTCAATTTGTAAATGATTTAAATAAGAATATTTCCTTTGCATTATCTGAACAAGCAATTATTGACAAGAAATTAGAGGCAAAAATTAATATATTAGAGGAAGTAGTGTTAGCCTTAGGACAAGATGTGGCCAATATTAAGAAACTCATGGAAACTAGATGTCATCAAGAATACAAAGCTATTTGTGTGACTCCACTTCCCTACAATTCCTCTGAGAATTGGGATAAAGTTAAGCATCATTTGTTAGGGGTATGGAAGGATTCTTCCATTACTCATGATTTAGAGGTTATTCAAAAGGACATATCGGCCATGAGCCAAGCTCATATACAAGCTGGCTCATTGAATGTCTTAGCACAAGGATTACAAGAAGACCTTAAGGCCATGAATCCCTTAGATTGGATTCAATATTTTATTTTCATAGGCATTCTTGCCTTAATTGTAGTTTGTGTTATCGTGATTTTCCCTTGTCTTTTCAGGACAATAACCAGATCTCTGGGCAGTGTACGTGAGGACCTGTATGCCTTCCGCCTTAAAAACAAAAAAGGGGGAACTGCCATGCCCACGACGGTGTCGCCCGCGTGACAAATGCCTTGAATGAGGTGGTTACGTGGGAAAGGGGGGCTCGCGGCCCTCGGGTCTATGCCCCCGGCGACCCCTTATCAATCTGCCCGAATCATGGTGCCAGGCTACACGGGACCACGCAAAATCTGCTTGCAGAGGCTGGCTGGCACTCTGCTTTTTTCTCTTTGCAGCTGTGACTATTGCTGTTTCCTTGTGTATTGATTTCAGGGAGTTAACTCTCAATGTTTCTGATGTGCCCCATAAAGAGAATAATGATTCCTCAAAAGTGGCCTCAATACCCCCACCTATAATTCAAGCTTTTAGGCAAACAGTTAAAGAGGGTCCTAGAAGTTTGGGGGAATTTATGAATGACTTAGAACAAAAAGAACTTATGACTCAGAGGGACAAAGAGTCTAGCGAGGAGAGATGAAAGTAAAAGTCCAGGAACTCATAAGCAATCCATACGCGCAGCCAACAGCAGCTGTAAGGAAGCAGTTACAGGAACTAACCAGTCCTACAAGAATTATCAAGGGACAAATAGAGTTTCTCATCAAGGGTCGGTGGTGGCAACCCCCTAACTTTAATCCTAGATATAATAATTATTTGGAGCCATTGCCCTTTACAGGAGCTTATGATAAACATGGGAACCAATGGGTGAATCATAATAGTATGAAAACAGAATGGCATAAGTTACAGTTCATGGAAAGAATAGCTAGGTCCCAACCCCCCTGGTGCCTTCTCACCTGCAAGCAAAGGTTAAATATTTTCACACAAATGAAACCGTGGTTAGAACGATGGTGGGAAGGGTTTAATTGTGATACAAAGCAAAGGTCTAATAACTACGTAGAAGGAAAAACTTCAGCTAGGGCCGTAATGTTCTCTGTCTGGATGAGGGATCACAATAGAGGAAATAGCACCTGTACTCATGAGATCTATTAATCATTCTGAGAAAATTGTGTGAACACATTGTTAATTCTATGTCTATCGCCCCACTGGCCGATTGCCATGTTTCCTCAAATGAATGTATAAAAAACACTGCTTGATCTGAGTAAAATTGCAGCAGTTCACAGCATACTCTGGTGTCTGTGTCTGTCTGTCATTCGCCGAATCCCACTTATCCTGAGTACCTTCAACCCGTTCTCCCTCGGTCTGGTGTTCCTACTGAGACCCAGTCCGCGGCAACCTCCCTTGCCCATTGTGTCTCCCACACAATGGTTCAGTTTTCACAGCTCTGGTTCTACTCATTTCCAAGCACCCAGATGGTTTCCCTTGCCAAAAGCGTGATGGAACTGAATGTAGGTCCAGGCAGATTACCGAGGCCATGATTATTCATGTAGCCCTTTTCACTGTAGAACACACCATCACCATAACTAGACTCTGAGCTCTGAGCCGTGGTTACTCATGTTTATATCCCAGTAAAGACATTGATTTCTTGAAAGGCAGAATCATTAAAAAAGTTTTTATTTCTTTATTTATATGTCAGGCTAAGTATATGGAGATGAGTGTGTGGGAGTCAGCTCTCTCCTTCCATCATGTGGGTCCTGGGAATTGAACTCAGGTCATTCATCTTGGCAGCAAATCGCCTTTACCCACTGAACCATCTAGACAGCCCACAGTCATCATTTTACATCAACACGTGAGATCAAAGTTTTGCCTTGCACTAGTGAGTCAGAACACAGAAGCACTTTGCCATGTCTGCCTGTGTGTTTGCCCTTGGACTTGGGGACACACCTAACATTTAGCAATCTCCTAGAATCAAGCTCCACCTGAATGAAGACATTTGTGTCCCTTGTTATGAGAGTGTGCTGCCATTCATCATTACCGCGTACCATCAATTTGAAAGTGAGAAAACAGCTTGCCCCTTGACATCAGGAGCTGACCTGGCCTCCCAGTAAGGCTTGCTACTCACATACCATCTGCATCAGGCGACTGTGTGACTCTGATGGATACAGACAAGTGTCAGAATGCTCCATAGCCATGTCTGCACATGGACAAAACAGTGAGCATTGTCCAAACCCCAATGAGCAAAGGTCCCTCCATCTGGGCTACTGTAGGTGAGCGCTGGTCCGGACCAACTACTTAAACCTTCTCTCATTCCACACAGCAGTTATGAAGGAACTGCGTCAGTCAGGTTGAGTTGTCACAACAAAGTACACAGTCTCACAAATGTAGGCAACAGACACATTCTAACAGTTCTGAGGTACGAGAGATTAAGGAGCCTGCTGTTGTGTGTGACTTTTCCCCGGGAGTTATGACACAATATCTACTTACCTCATTAAGTAGATTAAGGAGCTGACGGATCACAGTAATAGTCCAACCACAGTCCAACTTTTCATCCAATGAGTTTATTTGGGTTCCTTCCATAAGCGTGGGAGAGGACTTACTACGAAGGTCTGGGAGGACTCAAAGGCAGCTTCACTACTAAAAAGCTGAGCCCAGCGTGGGTGACTACCCACAGGAGCTCCATCCCGGGAGCTTCCTGCAGGACATGCAGGCAGCTCATCTGGTCTAAGAGTCTCTTCCCTCAGCCATAGCTTACTGCTTTTATAATCTTGAGAGGGTCCTGGAGATCTTGATGATTTCCCTTTCCTAGACAGACATGTGATCTTTGTTCACTTCTGGAGTCTCTGGTGCCTCCAAGAGGGAGTATTTGGAGGAAATGACACATGGCACCCACTTCTTGAGTTTCTGTGAGGGTCCCATCCCTGGCTTGCATACAGCTACCTTCTCTGTGCTCTTGTGGGCTCTGGATTGGATATATTTATCTTTAATTGCACTGACCCATGTTAATTTTAGAAAGTAATAGGGGAACGTTCCAATACATATTTTAGTAAACTATGCTCGAATGAGCATTGTAATGAACCACACTTAATGCCACTTCACTCCAGTGCTTCGGGTGCCCATCCTTCAAACAGGAGCATTCAGAAGTCAGTGTTGATTGGACGAAACCAGACCTTAAAAGCTGACCAGGGAAGACGATTGAGAGTTGAGATCCTTAAAACTGTAGCTGGAGACACATGAGACCAGAAGACAGATATGAGAGTGTGAGGGACAGAGGGTAATCTGAGAGCAGAGGGTCGGGGTGAGAACAGGGGCACCTACTAAAACACACTTTGTTTGAAAATGCCTAAATGATGTTGATTGCACCGTGCACTGACTTAAAAAAAATAATGAGAAACATAACAACCTGTCACTCTTTGGCCCCAGGGGGTGTGTGGGATCTACCAATTCTATTTTGCTCAATGGTCATGTTGTCATATGACCTTGTTTGGTTTTCTTAATTTTTAATTTTCATTTTTACATGTATGAGTGTTTTGCCTTCATATATGTCAGTGTACTGTTATTTTCAGTACCGGCAGAGGCCAGAAGAGGGCATCCTGGGACTGGAGGTACAGGTAGCTGTCAGCCATCACGTATGTTCTGGGGATGGACTTCAGGTTCTCTGGAAAGGCAAGGGCTGCTCCTAACTACTGAGCCATCTTTCACATTACCTTCTTAATATTTGTATTTATACCTATGCACATGTGCTCTCAACCTTGGTCAGAGAAGTTTCTTTTGTAGTAGGTAATGGTCGATACTGAGACTCATAATGGTCAAAGTGCTGAGAACAAGTGACTGTGAGTCCCCAGCTGCAGATGGGTCATCTGTGTTAACCTCCCCCATCAAGGCTCCAGGAACACACTGGAGGAGTGAGTAGAAAGAATGTAAGAGCCAGAGGTTATGGAGGAGAGCTATGAAAGGCTGTCTTCTGGACGTGACATGGCTGGTGCACACACCAACTCACAGCATCTGTGATTGCCCCCACAAGACCTGGGCAAGTTCAAATGAGTCAAAATTCCAGTGTGTGGGGGTGTGGGGTTTCCTGAGGTCCCAACCCAGGCTGAGGAGCTATGGGCAGCTGGTGTCTACTGGGGAGGGACAGTTCCTTTCCTCTGGGGATGTGGCCTCAGGTGTATTGCTCATGCCTCAGTAGATGGTCCCACACTCATTCACACCTGGTCAGCAGTGACAGGACTCAGGGTATATTAATAACAGTAATAGAACTGGAGGACTTCATATTGGCAAGAACCAAAGAATTAATAATTCTTTTTTTTTTCAATGATGTACCAGTACTACTGACACAAGAGTGACCTCAGGTTGACAGGAATCAAAGGACTAATAACTGTTCTTATGACCCACTGATTATAACCAGGATCCTTTGTGTGGCCACAGGTTCAGAACCATCTATTGGAGCCCAGTGGCTTACCATTTGACACATGAAAGACCATGACTGTCCCTTCCCTGGATTCCGCCACTAGCTAATTCAGGAGGGAGAGAGGAAGCCCAATGAGCTCACTAGTGCCCATGGTTGGCTGTTGACAGGCTGAGCTGTACCCAGGCAGCTGAAGTAAGACTGAGCTTGCCAACAACCCAGTCTCTTCAGAATGTTTCCTGAGCCTCAGAGGGGATGGTACAAATGTCCTGTTTACAGCCCAGCACTCAGCCATCATCTCAGGTAGTGACTGCACAGACATTGAAGCCGACCTGAGCATCACTTTGTTGCCTAAGAGAAATTTGGTTTTCTTGAATATCTTCTCCGTGAAAATGTCTTTCTGCTGCAAAGGAGAAAACAAAAGTGAAGATTAAGAGAAGTGAATGAACAAAACAGCCAGGGGGTTTGTTAGTGATAAGAACAGGGGGCAGGGGTTTTCATAAAGGGAGGTGCACCTGCAGAACCCCCTTTCCCATTTCCATATACAACCCTATGTACAGACAGGAAGAGGATGCTTACCTGTCACAGTCCCCAGAGATGGGGGATGAACTGCAACGGGATCTCTCCCCTTGAAGTTTCAGCTTGATAAGAAATTTCTGCTGGGGGCCAAAGGACTCTGGACAACAGAGTTCAAAACAGGGCCGGTAGATGCAGCCAGGGCCACAAAGGCGGGTCTGATTAAAAGACAGGATGTTGTCATCCTCACAGCACTGCTCCAAGGGGTAGTAGATCCTGTCCCCGCACCTGGGTACTGGCTGACACAGCCATAAGCCATGATCTGAGGGAGTCAGGAATGTGTGAGCTACTGCAGCTCCTGAGTTTGCGAACAGGATTACAGGAATAAGAATGATGCCTGAGAAACGTGAGAGGGAACAAATTAGAATGCTGCCACAGCTGGTGTGGGTCAGAGACAAATAAGTGATCCCTTTCATCTTGTCCCTGAGCATGACTCAGAGTGGAGTTGGCAACTGACTCTGAATGTGTTTTCTCGGTCTGGGCTGACTCATGAGGAATGCAGGAGGCTAGCAAGAGGGGAATTTCTGAAGTTTGCAAGTGGAAAGAAAGATAACACTTGGAGATACCAGGTGGATGGTGATGAGGGAGACCCTGGAGAATGAACACAGAAACAGGGTTAATTTGAAGTTTAGAGGTGCATTAGTGCTGCAATAACATCCAGACCTTGTTGGAGACCGACTCTGGACAGCTGTGTCTTGAATTTTGTGTGACCTTCCTTATTTTATCAAACCTTGCAAAAACAGGTTCCTGGCCTAACCGCGGGCTGTGCAACTTCCTGGAGTACGTGCTAATCAGCTAGCTGCAGGGGCCTGGGACCAAAGCGACCTCACCCTTCCTTAGGAATTTTCCATTCTTCTCTCCTTTTGCTTCCTCTGCTCCCCCTCCCTGCCTAAAGCCCTGCTTATAAGCCTCAATACCCAGTCAATAAATGAGACCTTGACGCGACTCAGACTGACTCTGTCTTCCCTTATGCGCCTGGTCTCCTTTCTCTCTCGCCCCCATTGATCTTTCAGGAGGTGCCTCCTCGGGTCTCCCCAATAACCTGGCCCGCGGGACGGGTCAAGACCTGACTTTGGCTGGACTCTCCTTCAGGAAGATTCCACACACCATGATTCTGATCAGGCTGCAGAGTAGTAGATGACAGAGGGACAGCAGGAGTGTGTTGGGGATATCTTTCTGTATGCTGTGAATGTGTTGCTCTGATTGATTGATAAATAAAATGCTGATTGGCCATAGTATAGGCAGGATAAGCAGAGAGGAGAATTCTGGGAATAGGAAGGCAAAGTCAGTAGTTGCCAGTCAGAGAAGGAAGAAGCATGATGTGAAAGTACCAGTAAGCCACAAGCTACATGGCAACTTATAGATTGATAGAAATGGGTTAATTTAAGATATAAGAACTGGATAGCAAGGAGCCTGCCATGGCCAAACAGTTTATAAGTAATATAAGTCTCTGTGTTTACTTGGGTCCTGCTGTGGGCCCAAGCGGGACTGAGAAAACTTCAGCTACAAAAGTGGGTTCATGCCTGGAGCTGTTGCCTCTGAAGACTGACAAAGGATGACAGCCTCAAGGTAGACTGAGCAGTGTATAGAAAGAACCCATGAAAGTTCCAGAAAGAGATTCTTGGTTGGGTATCAAGAGACAGCTGGTGTTTGGTGGTCCTTTGTGTGTAGGTGAGGGAGAGACTGTGGAGTATTTTCCTATTGGAGATTCTGTTAGCAGCTTTCTTGATAAGCTGTTCAGCAGAATCATGTTTAAAATGTTTTTTTACTTTAGTATTGTTATTATTATTATTACTGCTATTCTTGTGTGTGATCCACATACACACACACACTCTGAGAGACAGACAGACAGACAGAGACAGAGAGACAGAGACAGAGACAGAGAGAAGAAGAAGAGGGGCGAGAATGAGGATATTCAAGGAGGTCGGAAGACCTTGTGGAACCAGGTCTTTCCACCTCTACATGGGTTTTAGCAATTGAACTCAGGTCATAAGGCTTTCTGGTAATCACTTTTATGTGTTGAGTCATCTCAACAGCCCCATGCTAAATAAAGAAAAGAAAACAAAACAAACAAAAACAACCTTTCTGTGTGCCCATTCACATGTGTCATTGTGTGTGTGTGCATGCCAGGGATGGCATGTAGGGTTAGAAGGACGATCTCTTGTGTCAGCC
This sequence comes from Peromyscus californicus insignis, assembly GCF_007827085.1. Lineage (NCBI taxonomy): Eukaryota > Metazoa > Chordata > Mammalia > Rodentia > Cricetidae > Peromyscus > Peromyscus californicus. The sequence continues at coordinate 168,129,173 of NW_026294562.1, read as the reverse complement.
TTGGCTTCTTACCTTGTTTAAGACAGGGTCTCTTATTCCCTGCTGTGCTTGCCAGGCTGCTTGCTCTCTAGTTTCTAGGAGAGTCTCTTGGTCTAGGAGAGTTTCTTGGGAACACTGAGTTTATATGGTTTCTGGGTATTTTAATTCAGGCATTCATACACACAGGAAATATTTTATCCACTGACCTATCTCCAGTCCCAGTGTCACACTTAAAATTTCAGAGTGGAGTTTTGTTGAATCTGTACCTGAATTAGAGGCATGTTGGTAAGCTGACTGATGTTCAGGGTTTTCCAGTCCCACTCTTACAAGGAGCCCTGCAGCCTCTGCTATGCTATGTGGTAGGATCTATTCTCAGCAATGGCACGAAATGGCTTACATGATGTTAAAGAACATACAAATATCAGCAGTCAAAGTATTTGATTTTCTGTTGGCAGTTTTGCCAGAGGCTTGGTACTTTCAACAACAAGACGGTGAATTGTGGTTCCTGGCTATAAAGGCTGGAAAGTCACAGACTACACAGCAGCCTTTGGACAGGACTGTGTGCCTCCTCATCTCTGTGTGAAGGAAGGCCCAGTAGATATATTGGAAAGATAGAGTATGAGCAGTGTCCTGATTCTTTCCAAGATGCTGTCACCTACAAGGTGCAGATGGAAGCTTCCTCATTGTTGTCATGTACTGACATCACTTCATTTAGGACAGCTCTGCCCCCATGCTCTAAAACAGTCTATAGGCGATGCTCTGACTCCAGTATTGACAAATTAAGATTTTATGACATAAACATTTGGGGACAAATGCAAAACCATTGCAGTAGTAAAAAATCACTGGTGTCTATTAACCCATATCAGATTTAGGTGACCTGTTAGCATCTGTCCCTATGTGGGTAGAGAGAAAAATTAGGGGATTTGAGTACTTGCTTTGCAAGCAGGAACACCTGAATTTGAATTCCCAGAACCTATGCAAAAACCCAGGCATGACTCTGCACATCTGTAACCCCAAGACTGGGAGCCGAGACAGGAAGATCTAAAGAGCTTGCTGGCCACCTAGACTATTCAAAACAGTGAGCCTCAGATTCAGTGAAAGACCTTGTCTCAAGGCAATAAGATGGAAGGCAACATAAGACACCCAGCATCTTGCTGTCACTCTGTCTTAACTCACATGGATGTTCACATTCATCCAACTCATAAGCATGCAACACACACACACACACACACACACACACACACACACACACACACACACACAAACCCTAGCAATAACAATAATCAACAACTGTCAAAAAAATCTAGGTGAAGTCAGATTTGGCCATGAGTGTTTCAGGTGAGATGGCTGTAGAATGAGAGATCGGATAGAAGAGAGTGAGGGAAAGACAGAGATATGACAGGGGCTACCACATGGTTGCCTAGAGGTGGAATTTAGGGGACAAATACAACCAGACTCTGTGTCTTCTCCCTCTCCCTCAAGCCTGCATGATAGTAGGACACTCACTTGCACACGCACCTCTTGTCTAGTACCGTGAACCTCATGACCTTCTGATTCTGCGAGGCCCAGGACTCCAGGACACAGTGCTGGAAGCACAGCTGAGATGTGCAGCTGGGGCCACTCAGTGGTAGAGATGGCCTCCTCCTCACAGCACTGCTGCTAGGGTGTAGCTCTGCTTCCCCACCCCAGGCACTCTTGCCAATTAATAGGCCGATATCCCGAGGAGTCCCGGGCAGGTACACTCCAAGACCTCCCAACAGCCATAGTGCTCCACCTTCTCAGTCCTCACTGAACCTGTTCTTACAAGTGACTCCTTCCGAGACTGAGCACAGAAGTAAAAAATGAGGAGCAGAAAGGGAGTGAGTCTGATGCTGGAGGAGCCACCAGGTGGCCGCGATCACGGCCAAAAGATCATGCCTCTGGGATCCTTTTGTTGCCTCTCTAGACTAACCCTGAGAGTGTCTGAGGTTGACAGGAAACTTGTGAGGAGCATCTGGGAAGAAGGTGAGCTCTGAAAATCGCAGGCAAAGTCATTGAACTGTAACCAGAGATGCAAGCAAGGATGATGAGATAGAAATCAAGAATAAAGTAGGGAAGGGAGGATTACATAAATTCAGAATAGCTGGGCATGGTGGCTCATATCTTTAATCCCAATACTGGGTGTGGGGCTGAGGTAGGAAGATCTCTGACAAACTGGTCTAAATAGAAAGTTCCAGGACAGCCAGGGCTATATAGAGAGATTGTCTCAGAGATTGACAGATACATAGGTAGATAGATACATAAGTAGGTAGATAGATAGAATAGAAAGATAGATTAGATAGAAATAAAGAAAGAAAAACAGATAGATAAATAGACAGACAGATAGATAGAAATGAGGGATGCCAAACACTTACGTCTCCTTGGGCTGCAGGATACTTACTGAAGCTGTGATGACCACGTTTCTTGCAGAGTGGCAGAGTGACCATCTTAGACTTAGGGTGTGGCTCATACACCCATGCTATTTATACTCTACAGACAATGGAACTCCTGGATGGGTGGAGTGCAAAGTGCTACAGAACAGAAAAATATACGCAAGAGTTTAGCAATCTTCTCCTGTGGCCAGCCAAACATCCAGATAGTTATACTCTGGAAAATCTCATTGTGTGACTGCTGAAAATCTTGTGGAATTCAGTCTAGAGGGGAGATCACATCTGGAGATAGTCTCCCTTTTTGTGTACAGACTATCATCAAACACCATCGAACTTTCTACCTTTTTCATACATTTTGCCCTGGAAGTCTTAAGTTCTCACCCTACCCTTAGCTCAGCTTAATTCTGAATTCTGCTGTTTAAAATTAGGAAGGTCTGCTTAGCATTTGCAAGGAACCAAAATTCAAGCCCCAGCAATGAAACATGCTTTTAAAATTAAATTCTAAGAATGAAAAGCAAGTAAAAGAATCAGCGGTTTTTGAAACTCCTGTTGTAGATTTTTATTGAGCTTTATAATTGCCACCAAATAGCTATGAAGACTTTTAACTAAAAATTTTATTTTGCAGTGATGGGGGGTATTGAATACTGGGCCTTGGTACTCTACCACTGAGCTGCATTCAGGAAATGTCAACAATATGGTCACCTAAAAAGTGATGCCACCAGTTGACATGCCAGTGTATATGGGAGAACTCTTACGAGGCTTCAACCTTAGAAGGAAAGTTAGAGACAACGGATCCTGAGAGGGAGAATCAGTCTTCTCTAGGGTCAAATCCTGATAGGTTAATCAATTCCAAGAGGGCATCCCTAAACACATATGAGCGGTCATTAATTGAACTAAGCAGGTTATATTTATGAACCTATACACACATATGTAAGAATTATGATTAGAGAATAAAGGCCATGAATTTTAGGGAAAAAGAGGGAATATCAAGGAGGAACTGCTTGGCATACATGGGAGAAGAAATTGATGTAAATACAGTAATCGTGTATGAAGTTTTCAAACACGAAAAAGAACAAAAATGGAATCAAAGGTTTTGGGAGTCAATGCATAAAACTAAAGGATTTCTGTAACCCTCTTAAACACATGTGAAACCCTAACGTAAAAAGAGTGTTTCCCATCATCCTCCTGTGAAACAGTAGATCTCACTGTAAAAACACAGTGTATGTTTACAGAAAGAACTACCCCTTGGGATTCAAGAGGCCAAGGACAGATTAGATAAAATAAGGCCTCTAGAAATCCAAAATAAACATGTAAGGAAATAGGCCTCTTCAAAGTCAACATAAATAAACATTAGAGAACATAGTTGTGGTCTCAGAAAGTGTATCCGAAACACAATGCCAGAAAGCAGTCACTAATAAAGGGCTGCAGCGGTAGCTCAGTGGTAGGGAACTTGCTTTGCAAGCTTAAGGCTGTAGGGTCAATCCCCAGTACTGAAAAAAAAATAGGAATTTTGTCAAAGGTAATCCTTTTTGGAGAAAATATTTGCACATATTTTTGATGTCCAAGCACATGGAAAGTGCATTTCACAGAGAGATCAGGAACCGTGGAGTATTTCATCAGTGAGATTATATTATCCTAGACCCAGATGCTAGAAAGCTGTAATATTAAGAAAAATAAAGATATAGGTCCTTGAAGGTCTGGTCTCCTTATCATCTATAATTTTATTAATTTGGATTGTATCGCTCTATCTGTTTTGGTTAATTTGGTTAAAGGCTTGCCAGTCTTTCTTGTCTTTTCAAAGAACCAGATCTACATTTCACTTTTTCTTTGTTGTTGTTGGTTTTTTTTCCACTTCTATTTCAGTTCTGACTCTTACTATTTCTTCCCATTTACTCTTTCTGGGTGCTGTTTATTCTTGTTTTTCTAAGGTCTTTAGTGGCATCATTAAGTTATTAATGTGTGATGTCTCCAGTTTTTTTATGTAGGCACCTAATGCTATAAAATATCCTTATGATTTATTGTATAGGGTTTCCTTTTAATTGCAACATTCTCTCCAAATTGAAACAGTTGGTCCTAGAAGGCAGGGAGACTTCACTCATGCAGGGAAATAACGTGACAGAATGCAATCTGTGGTTCCAAGTTGGCTTCATCTCCTATGAGACTCTTAATGTCTTCTGGCCCTAGGAAGATAGGTGTGAACTACCATGGCTGATATAAGTGCGTTGTTACTGTCTTCTGAGGTCTAGGTCTAGCAGAGACAATAGACATGACAAACCAGAGTTGGTTGTTTTGGAAGAGAACACATAGATGGCTATAATTGAACATTTTGTACGAGCTTCTGTGATTAGGGACCGTGGTGGGTTTTAGAGGGTGGCACATAGGTACTAATGGATAGAAAATGAGTTACCATTGGGGGAATGGCATATTAGGATGCTCAAAGAGGCCTTGGCCTTTGTCCAAAGTAACTCGAGTAGGAAATGGATTGATGGGTTTCATCACATTGTTCCTAAGAGTTGGGGACAGGTGAGAACTGCTGCCTGTGGGCTAACACTTCAGGGACTGAACTTCCTATTGCTTCTAGAAAGTGAGCATGTGCTGTGTCCAGTTGCATAGTAAAACAAAGCCACTGCTATGCAGTAAAGTGTTGAAGAAAAATATCCAAAATCATATTTTTTCTTGCAAGCAGAGAGGTGAGCAATGTCACTTAAAAACTGGTTCACTTGACTCTGTAGGGAAATGTGTTAAAACGTGCCTGCCTGGAGCGCTGTGACTGAGTAAGTAGCTTTCAACGTGCACAGGGACCCAGATGGTCTTCACTGCCTGTTTAGCTTATGAATACCCTTGCCGGTAATTAAATCTCTCCATCTTCTTCTGGGCCCAACTGAATCACCACAAGAGATCAGACTAAGGGTACAGAGCAGGACCAGGATCTTCCTCCTTAAGGGTGCTCACTGCATCCCACCCCCATTTAGCTAATGTGGATATTGCATCTGTATTTGTTATTCTCCAGATTCAGAGTCACTATGATTCTAATGGAGGCGTCAGTTTGGCTGCCCATGCAGCAACTGGATCTGAGGCTATGAGAATGAATCTATTGTGTTGAAACTTCAGTGGGGGCAGCTCTTCTGGAAGTGCTGGCATTCCATTTCAGTTTTACCAACATTTTTCTCTGACTCACCTGTAATGTTGATATCATTATATTGTGAATAACTCAGAGATTGTCAGAGACCAAACATGGACCATGGAAAAGTACAAGCTAGGCCAGAGAACAAGCCCCTACCCTAAACCGGATGCCCCCAAAGATAAAGAACAGGTCAGGCAGGTCAGGTAGCATAGCAACAGAACAATGGGCCCTGACCAGTGACCTTACCACCTAGCAGCCTCACGACTTGCACGTAGCCCTTCACCTGCACGTCCCCCTTCACCTGCACGTACGGCACGTCGTGCACCCCTTCCCTCCTTCCTGCCCCCCTCATGCTATATAAGCCTTGCTGAGGAGAATAAAATTTGCAGCTTGATCAGAACACACTGTCTTGCTGTTGTCCTTTCGTGTCTCCCCCGTCCCTCTCATTCTCTCCCGCAGGTGGGTCGCCCCCGTTGACACCCCACTGGCCGGGGCAAGAGATGATCCATGGAACATGCTAATTTTAATTTTACATTACCTGATAAGAATTTGTGCTATGCACACTTCCATGCTATAATCTATGATGTTTTAATTGTAAAAGTCTAAGCAATAACTAACACTGATAGTACAATAGAAGCAATGTCGTGATATAGTTGGGAGCACTCTGCTCTGCCAACATCTGGAGAAGAGGTCAGGTCAGAGATGGACATGAGCTAGGGTGGTGTCTCCCCAGAAGAGGCATGAGCTTTTCTTACTCCATCACTGCATGATTGCTCTGATTCCTCACTAGCCTCCTGCCTCATCAACCTCTTGCCTCACTTCTTCACAGAGAAAGGCACACATACAAATCTGATTGCTTCTGTCCTCTGTGAGGACTGCCTTCCTTGAAACCCTGGCATATCATCCCCACCTCTTGTCTATCTAAGAAGGCACCTGGAAAAATTCTCTTGCACTAGTCCTTGGTATCAGAGCCTTTAAGCTCTACTTCTGTTCTCAGATAGATCATTTATCTTGACCCCAGAGTCTTGCCTAAAACTCATATGTTGGAGATATCAGCAGCTAGATGAATGACAGTAGCCCAGATGCACCTCAGTCTCTCCATGCCGCCAGCTCAGGTGCAGTCATGTTTACAGTTTAGAGGCTTTCAGGGTAGACAAGGATGTAATGGACACATGGAATTGTGATGCCATCACATTCCTCTAGGGAAGCCTCAGCCTCTGTGTCTGCAGAAGCCAGAGGCTGCCAGGTATTCAGCTTCACATACTCACAGTGTCCACGGTGCCAGTGGTAGAGCAGTAGTGTTAGAGGTAAGGGAAGAGCCTGCTACTCTATATCACCTCCATGAGTGACCCAGCAACACAGTTCCATGAGCCTAGTCAGTAATGATGGCAATGCACTGATGGGCATCCAGATGTGGGTATGAAAGGGACCTATATCCTGCTTTGACTTCTGGTTTTTATGAGAGAATATGTAAAATATGACTTTAAACCCAAAGTATTCTTTTCACTTTTATGTGCCTTTGAACACTTTTAGTTGATAGAATGAGGGTATTTATTAAAGAGAAATTAACAGGAAATGTGAAGTTTACTTTTTGTCCAACCAAGGAAGAACCTAGAGTCATAAGGTATATTAAAAGGTAACAGGTGTGTATAGGTGTGTGTGTGTGTGTGTGTGTGTGTGTGTGTGTGTGTGTGTGTGTGTGTGTGTGTGTGTGAGAGAGAGAGAGAGAGAGAGAGAGAGAGAGAGAGAGAGAGAGAGAGAGAGAGAGAGAGAGATTTAAAATTTGGGGGATAATTTTGCATTCAAGTACTGTATTAGTGTCATTTCCACACCTCTTTCTCCTCTTCCAACTCATACTACCCCCTTACTCCTCAATTCATAACCTCTTCTTTACATATATATCTTTTTATATGTATATGTACACATATTCACACACATGTGACTGTTGGGTCCACTTAGTGTTGTTGTGTGTTTAGGGCTGACTCTTCAGATTGGATAACCAACCTATCAGGGGCTCTGTCCCTGAAGAAGACTGATTATCCATCTCACAGCAGCTATTAATGACTCGTAGCTCTTCATCTAGGTTCAGGGGCCTTGTGAGATTTCCCCTATTTACATTACATGTCAACTGGTGTTGTCACTGTTGAAAGTCTTATTTATGTGACCGTATTTTTAAGATTTCATAGACACAGCTTCCCTGTCATGTATAGAAGGGACAAAAGACCTCCTGGTCCTCTGTCCTTTTTAAAAAGGGCAATCTTTTTAGTCCTTTACTCTTTTTCTTTCACACTCTGACCATCACCTGGGACAAGTTTTCTAGACATTCTGGGTTTTCTCAATCTTTCCCTGAAGGACCTCTGACCCCTACACCTGTTTGTCATTCAGCTGTTTGTACTTTGTGATCTCCTTGCTTTACTAAAAACACATGCCTTTTTTCTTCTCCATCTTCCTCCTCCAGTAAGATGCCATGATTTACATTTGCTTGCCCTGGGGTTTTTCCTTTTAAATTCTGATAAAATTGTGGTCAAACTTAAAAAAAAATTATAGCTGGGTGTAGTGGTGCATAACTTTAATCCCACATTTGGGAGACAGAGGCAAGAGGCCAGCCTGATTTACACAGAGAGTTACAGGATAGCCAGGGATATAGAGAAACCCTGCACAAAAAACCAAACCAAACCAAACCAAAACCAAACCAAAAAACAGAACAAAACAAAAAATGTGTTCATTAACAGGTTCTCATGATATAACCCAGGCTGATCTTGAAATGTCATCCTCTTACATATGCCTCCAGAGATTTAGCTTTGGAAACATATTTCAGCATAAAGGATTTCTTTTTTTTTCTTTTCTTTTTATTAAGAGATTTTCTACTCATTTTACATATCAACCATAGATTCCCCTGTCCTCCCTCCTCCTACCTCCCAGCCTTCCCTCTACCCAAACCCACCCCCATTCCCACCTCCTCCAAAGCAAGGTCACCTCTGGGGAGTCAGCAGAGCCTGGTAGATTCAGTTGAGGCAGATCCAGTCCCCTCCTCCATGCACCAAGGCTGAGCAAAGTGTCTCAGCATAGGCAGTAGGTTCCAAAAAGCAGGCTCATGCACTAAGGACAAGTCCTGGTCTCACTGCCTGGGGGCCCCCTCAACAGTTCAAGCTAAACAACTGTCTCACTTATCCAGAGGGCCTGGTCTAGTTCCATGGGGGTTCTTCAGCTATTGGATCACAGTTAATGTGTTTCCACTAGTTGTCTCTGTATTTTTCCAATCACAGTCTCAATATCTCTTGCTCATATGATCCCTCCTCTTTCTTGTCTATTGGATTCCTGGAGCTCCACCTGGGGCTTGGCCATGGATCTCTGCATCTGCTTCCATCAGTCACTGGATGAGGGTTCTATCATGACATCCGATCACCAGAGTAGGTCAGCTCAGTCACTCTCTTGACCATTGCCAGTAGTCTATAGTGGAGTCATCTTTGTGGATTCCTGGGGACCTCTCTAGCACTCTGCTTCTTCCTATTCCCATGGTGTCTTCATTTATCATGGTATCTCTTTCCTTGTTCTCCCATTTGGTTCCTGATCCAGCTAGGACCTCCCGCTCCCCTAAGCTCTCTTTTCCCCGACCCTTGCCCTCTATTACCCCCTCACCTCCAGTTTGCTCATGTATATCTCATCCATTTCTCTGTCCCTGGGTAATCCCTGTGTCTTTCCTAGGGTCCTCTTTACTAGCTAGCCTCCCTGGAGCTGTGAGTTGCAGTCTGGTTATCCTTTGCTCTACATCTAGTATCCACTTATGAGTGAGTACATACCATGTTTGTTTTTCTGAGTCTGGGTTACCTCACTCAGGGTGATATTTGCCTGCAAATTTCATGATGTCATTGTTTTTCTCTGCTGAGTAGTACTCCATTGTGTATATGTACCACGTTTTATTTATCTATTCTTCAGTTGAAGGGCCTCTAGGTTGTTTCCAAGTTCTGGAAATAATGCTGATATGAACATAGCTGAGCAAGTGCCCTTGTAGTATGATTGAGCATTCCTTGGGTATATGCCCAAGAGTGGTATACCTGGGTTTTGAGGGAGATTGATTCCCAATTTTCTGAGAAAGCACCACATGGATTTCCAAAGTGGCTGTACAAGTTTGTATTCCCACCAACACTGTAGGAATGTTCCCCTTGCTCCACATCCCCTCCAACATAAAGCTATCTTCAGTGTTTTTGATCTTAGCCATTCTGACAGGTGTAAGTTGGTATCTCAGAGTCTTTTTGATTTTCATTTCACTGATGACTAAGGATGTTGAGCAATTCCTTAAATGTCTTTTGACCATTTGAGCTTCTTCTGTTGAGAATTCTCTGTTTAACTCTATATCTCATTTTTTAATTGGACCGTTAGGTATTTTGATGTCTAGTTTCTTGAGTTCTTTATATATTCTGGATATCAGCCCTCTGTCAGAAGTGGGGTTGGTAAAGATCTTTTCCCATTCTGTAGGCTGTCGTTTTGTCTTATTGACCATGCCTAAAGGATTTCTTTAAATATAGTTTAATTTGTTTTCTTCTTTTGAAAAGATCTTTTCATGTATCTTCCTGCTACCACAGGTCTGCAAGGGCCACACCACACATCATGAATCTTTGTTATTAATATGGTTTCTACCAATGACATTTGACTATTTTATAGAGATATGGTTTATAAGTAATCCTGTTTGTCGCTTTAAAATATTTAGTTAAATAGCATTTAGCTGACTATATTTTCATATGTCTTTCTCGTTTATTCATCTGAGGACTCCCATGGAGTCTGCTCTATGTACATTTTCCTCCATGCTGTGGATTATACCGACTCAATCACTCAGAGGCTCTGAGTTCTTTGGAGACATCTGGACCAGTAGGGACCTGCAGAACTCTCTGCAAGGAAACATTGTCCATCTGCTGTGTCTGATATGGCAGCTGTGGCCACTATAGCTGCTGATTGCTTGAAATGTGGATTATGAATTTGAGGCATTGAATTCGCATCATTGCATTTAATGTTGACTGAATTAAATGTCCATATGCACTAAGTGGCCATCATGTTGACAGTAGAGGTCTGGGATATGACATTGAGTATGTTTAAGAGAGACACTCAGGATGCCTAGATACTTTCCTGGGTCCCCAGAATCTTTTGACCCCAGGAAGTTCTAAGATGCGATTTGACACCAGAAAGCTCTGGAAAAGATCCAAATTCAGCAACTGCCTCTTGCTTGCAGTTTCTCTGGATTCCTAGTTGTTTCTTCCAAATTGTAGTTAGACATGTCACAGCCTCTACAATCAATGAAGATTGCTAGTGTAGCCTTCAGAACTTCAGAGGGTCACTATGAGCCTTTTTCAAATGAGGTCATTCCCCACCCTAGCATCACTCTGATTGGTAGGATCAAGTTCATCCTTCTACTTTATATTGTCCCAGTTCTTTTCAACTCTTCCCCCAGCATACTATCACAGTTTATTATTGCATTCATCATGCCAATCACTGCAAGATAACATTTAAAAGAAATCATGGTGTTTATAACTGCTTCATCTCTCTTCTTCCTCCTCCTCTTCCTCTACTTCTTTTTTTTTTTTTGAACTTTTTTTTAAATTTATTTTGCATTACAATTCAGTTCTACATATCAGCCACGGATTCCCTTGTTCTCCCCCCTCCCGTCCCCCTCACCTTCCCCCCAACCCCCCCCCCCCCCCATTCCCATCTCCTCCAGGGCAAAGCCTTCCCCACAGACTGAGGTCAACCTGGTAGACTCAGTCCAGGTAGGTCTAGTCCCCTCCTCCCAGGCCGAGCCAAACAATCCTGCATAGGCCCCAGGTTTCAAACAGCCAACTCATGCAATGAGCACAAGATCTGGTCCCACTGCCTGGATGCCTCCCAAACAGATCAAGCCAATCAACTGTCTCACCCATTCAGAGGGCCTGATCCAGTTGGTGACCCCTCAGCCATTGGTTCATAGTTCATGTGTTTCCATTCATTTGGCTATTTGTCCCTGTGCTTTATCCAACCTTGGTCTCAACAATTCTCGCTCATATAAACCCTCCTCATTCTCGATAATTGGACTCCCAGAGCTCCACCTGGGGCCTAGTCATGGATCTCTGCATCCAGATCCCTCAGTAGTTGGATGAGGTTTCTAGCATGACAATTAGGGTGTTTGGCCATCACATCACCAGAGTAGGTCAGTTCGGGCAGTCTCTCGACCATTGCCAGCAGTCTGTTGTGTAGGTATCTTTGTGGATTTCTGTGGGCCTCTCTAGCACTTTGCTTCTTCCTATTCTCATGTGGTCTTCATTTACCATGGTCTCCTATTCCTTGTTCTCCCTCTCTGTTGTTGATCCAGCTGGGATCTCCCGCTCCCCCAAGCTCTCTTTCCCTCAACCCTCGCCTTTCATTACCCCCACTCATGTCCAGGCTGTTCATGTAGATCTCATTCCATTTCTCTGTCATTGGGCGATCCCTGTGTCTTTCTTGGGGTCCTGTTTTCCAGGTAGCCTCCCTGGTGATGTGAGTAGCAGACAAGTCATCCTTGTTTCATGTCTAGTATCCTGCTATGAGTGAGTACATACCATGTTTGTCTTTCTGAGTCTGGGTTACTTCACTCAGGATGATTTTTTCTAGATCCATCCATTTGTCTGCAAACCTCATGATGCCATTGTTTTTCTCTGCTGAGTAGTATTCCATTGTGTATATGTACCACATTTTGGTTATCCATTCTTCAGTTGAAGGGCATCTGGGTTGTTTCCATGTTCTGGCTATTACAAACAATGCTGATATGAACATAGCTGAACAAGTGCTCTTATGGTGTGGTTGAGCATTTCTTGGGTATATGCCCAAGAGTGGTATAGCTGGATCTTGGGGGAGATAGATTCCCAATTTTCTAAGAAAGCGCCATATTGATTTCCAAAGTGGTTGTACAAGCTTGCATTCCCACCAGCAATGGAGGAGAGTTCCCCTAGCTCCACATCCTCTCCAGCACAAGGTGTCTTCAGTGTTTTTGATCTTAGCCATTCTGACAGGCGTAAGGTGGTATCTCAGAGTTGTTCCTCTACTTCTTTTATACAGGAGCCTCAGAAAATAGAGAAGATACCCTGGGTACAGATTTCTAAGCAAACTACCTGGGTTCCAACTTGTGTCTTTTTGAGGTAGAACAAACTGCAACACGTCTTTAAGCCTTAGTCTCCTTGAATGTAAGACACATAGTAACTTCTGAAAGCTGACACTGCCTTCTTTTATGTGTCTGCTTGGCCATGATCAGCTAAATGAGGATCACTAGGGTTGGGGATGGGTTCTGCCAAATGGTCTGAGCCCCATGCAAAGTGAAGCAAGGGAGGTTGCCTAGGACTTGGGAATGGTATGTTCCTTTGGGAAAAAAAACCTGGCATGGCCATGGTAGAGTGTTAATAGTTCTAGCGATATTGTAGAATATGTGGAATGTTAGAGTCCAAGGGTTTCCCATGGGCCCATCCTGTTGATGTGATATTTTTGTTTCCAATGGGCTTTAGCATTCTCAGTTCTCACACTCTGAAAAAATGAATGTGTGGGAAGCCTGGCAGTGGTGGAGCTAATATATTTCACAGGATTGTTTTTTTTTTTCTCATCATCATAAAGATAATACTTGACATTGTAAATGCATGAAAGCATACACCAATCAATTGTGAGAAAGATACTCTGTGAGAAATACAGACAAATCACATGAAAGTTGAAGATTATGACGCCCCACCCTTCACTGAGGAGTTTTTTTTTCAGTTAGTGGCCATTCCAGGAGGATGAGTCAATTTTCTCCAGGGGTGTAGTTACTGGTAGTGGCCAGGGAGATGATAGTAAATAACTTCACATCGAAACTCATGCAAGCTAAACTGATGGAAGTCAGGGGGTCATAAAATAGGACATGAAAGTAGGTGGGGGAGGTTGTTGGGAAGAAAAATGGGGTTTATGTGGAGTGGGAAAAGTATGCTTGAGTACTGGAGGGGATAAATATGATCAAAATATATTACAAGAATAAAATAGTACATATTGCAAAGTGTTTAGAAAGATAAAGTTATTGATAGCAGAGACATGAATGACCTCCAAGGAAAAGTCAGGCTGGGAGAAATGGGGACCTGCTGTCTCAGTGTGTCAGACTATGTTTTATGAAGCAAATTACAACCGTATTTGATCTGCACATTTTTTCCTACATCCCAGGAACAGATTTCTGTCCTTCTCCAACATTTTACCCAAACGCAAATTGGGGCTCTTCTAGTTGTCATGGACTTTTTCAGAGTGTGAGAACTGGGAACACTGAAGCCCATTGGAAACAGAAATAATGCATCAGCAGGATGGGCCCATGGGAAACCCTTGGACTCTGTAGCTTGAGAGTTTTCTCTCCGGGTCCCGCCAAGCCCCGGCAGTCCCTAAGATATTCTAGTGTCTTCCTGCTACCTAGACGCAGGTCAAAAATCTTATGCTGTTGCAGAATGGTTTTGCTACTTCCCTATATTCCTCCCATGGGTTGTGCTGTCCCCAGGATAATGTCTCCTGAGATGCTCCCATTCGGGACACCACCGCTTCCTTTTATTTGTCCAAGGCACAAGGCATTGCCGCATCTCAATGTTTTGGATGAGTAATACTTTGGAGGAGCTTTGAGTCATTGCATCACAGGTGGCAGACACCAGTGCAGTGAAACTTGAAGCTAGTTTCAGCATCTGTGGTCCCGCATCACTCCGAATTTCAAGTCTTCCTAGTGGAGACAGGAACAATGGGGGCAGAGAAACCATTCGCATCATGCCTTGTCCAAATTCTTTCCAGATGTTCTTAGTGTCTGTGTGTGAGTGTGTGTGTGTCTGTGTGCGCATGCCTTCGTGTGTGTGCAAGTGTTCTCTTGTTTTAAGTTGTGTCTTACTGTGTCCCCTAGTCTGGTCTTGAATGTGTAGTCTTTCTGTCTTAGCTCCTGAGCACTCCACATTAGTCCAAGTCCTTTCTCAAATTCTCGGCTGTGGCGGCATTCCTGCTGAGCCATACCTGGCCTGGCTCCAGAGCATAGCACCTAGCCCTAATCCATCCTTTGTTTAACTGATACCTTTTGTTTCTCTAGCTGCCCTATGTGATTCTTGTCTGAGAGTCTCCTAAGGACACAAAGCCTGTACAAAACTTAGTTCAGGAAACCCTGGAAAACCATGGTACCTGAGAAATCAAGGAATTTGCACTTGGCATTGTATCTTTGGGAGCTCCTTTCAGGTTGTTTTGAGCATATGGAAATTAACTGGCCAAACTGTAATAGAGAGAAATAAAAATACCCTAGGCGAAGGGAAAGGCTTCAGTCCTTTGAGGCTAGATCCCCCTGCAGCCATGAAAGGCTAGATTCATTCTTAAGATGCCTCTGAGTCTTCTTTCCATGGATCCATGTGAATCCACATGCCCATGTCCCAACAAACAGTGACACTTGGCCCTGAAAATGATAAAAAAAAAAAATAGCTGTTGATTGTTTCTAGGGTTGCATAGTTTCACTTCTCCAGATATTGGAGCCTCTCTGTCCAAGTGACCATATGTAAAACCTTGTCTGGAGTCTAGCTGATGGAAAGACTTGGGAAAACTCATGCATGTAAGAAGGGTCTTAATGTAAATCTTGGTGAATGGTTGAATGGGAGCAATTTGTTACTGGAATCTGAATCAAACACACTATTCTTAAATCTGTGAGCAAGAAGCTTGCCTATAACACTTATGATAATGTTGAAAATGACACGTGGGCCTGGGATTAGAGAGCACCTGTGGGTCACAGAGTCTTAATTTGGTCTTCCACAGCTCTGAGGTGAGGGAAGATTGGAGAGGCAGTTGTGGACAAGATGAGGGCTTGGACATTGATACGCCAAAAGGTAGGTGACCTATAGCTGCCCCACAGGGAAGTTCATAAGGAGGTATAACTGGTAGGATTCTGGTGCTCCTTCAGCTGCATGGCTACACATGCACAGTGCAGCAGCTAAGTAAGGGGTCTTACATCTTACATCATCAGTGCACGCTGCGTGATTATGTGCCCGCGGCATGGTCACGCAATCTGCGCATGCATGGCATAGCTCCGTAAGCCCACCTGTGCCTTAAAAAGCTGGACACAGGTGACTTCTCCCTCTCTTCTGTTCTGTCACCCTCCATTCTTTCTCTTTCTGCATGTGTGTCTCCCCCAGGCCTGGTTCTTCTGTCCCCCCTCTCCCCTTCTCCTAATAAAGCTCTGATGCTGGGTTTTGCTCTGTCTCAGGACCTTTCTGCCTGGTAACTGTGCTGCTATATTTTTAAAACAACATTGGTGCTGTGGTGAGACAGGTTCTCCAGGTGCTCTGTATCCAGGGCTCTGTGTCTGGGACCCTGTACCGAGGTTTATTGGACTTACGACTGCCCACTCCACTTTTTTCATTGGCCCAGCTGCCGGGACACTCCTCACAACACACCAGCCACCAAGATTGGTGAGTTTTCCCCTTCCCCATCCCTAGCCATTTCCCAAGACTGTGGCTTGAGATATATTTCTCATGCCAGACCCCCAGGGATTCCTCAGCTGCGTACCATGACACATTTTCTCTTATAAAGTATTGAATGCTGTCTGGACTCCCAGGGAGTCCTCCAGTATGTACACTCCCCTCCCCCCCAGCCCTTGCCACTCTTGTGATGACGGTTGGGGTAACTTGTGCTGATATATTATGCTGGTCCACAGACTACCAGTCCTCAGGGATGCCTGAGATGGGAGCCTGGGATCCCGTTTGTTATTTTAGTTTTTTATTTTTATTTTTCCTCTCAGCTGCAGTCACAGAACATGGAGGCTTCCTCCTCTTGGTTCCACTACTCCTTTGAGAAATGCCTTAAATATCCCCAGACACCAGTAAATTTGGCCACATAATGGCTGCTTGAACCCCGATATTTCACAGGAACTAACTTTTGCCAGTGAACAGGTAAATGAAAAGAGTTACCTTATCCCCACGCTTTTACCTAAGCACTGAACCCTCCCTTTCTGAGTCTTTCTCTCCTGTCCACTTGCATTCCTGAACCTAAGGAACCTCTGATTCCAAAGAATCTTATTTTATCTATTCTCCAGGACTGGGCAAGCCGCAAAGCCCAGACAGGTCTGGAAGCAGGCTAGGATGCATGCAAATAAGTTTATGATCAGGACCCACATAAGGATCATAATAATCCAGATGGCTCTTTAGCCAGAGATCAGTTTACAGCCTGCCTCCTGGCAGGTCTTCCTAAAGCTGTCCTCAAACCAGCAAACTATCAAAAAAAAAAAAAAGTAATTAAAGACACGTAATAAAATCCATCTGTTGTCTCCCAGAGCTTCCTGACATCAGGGCTAAAACTTAAGCATCTGAAGAGCAAGGCTCCTTTCCACACAGGTGGAAGTCTCAGCTGTGGCATTTAAGGTGTACCATGGGAGAGATGAGAAAGCCCATGAACAGAATTGCCAAATGCTGGCACATGCCATTTGAGCGGCTGCATAAGGGCTTCCAGGTCCCTATTTTAGAAGGCCATGTGGGCTAGTGCATGCCCTGCCAGGCCATCAACTGAGCCTTGTTCAAAGTGCCACCCAGAGAGATAACTGGTCAGCTGACTGCCCTCGCACACCTTGTGGCATGGGGACATCAAACTAAGACCTCCAGCAGACCTCCGAGGCTTGGCCATGGGCTCACAGGGAACCCAGGATGCAGCATGGGGCAATCCATTTCCTTCTCATTGGACACTGAGCCACTTACTCAGACCTGAAGGAGTTTTGAGGTCCCACCTCTCCTCATTTCCCTATTGTTGGGGTAGGGGGACAGCCTTACCCACCTCACCAGACTTAATTGTACTTTCAGGGTTACTTAATGGGAAAAGATTTTCCAGCTAAGGTAGGAGCTTTCATTTCATTTGCTCCCTTCATGTGCCTCCCTCCAGACCTCTCAGCAGTGCTTCTCTTCCTCATGCACAGTGATGCAGACAGGGCCCTGATCTCTCTCAAGTTCCGGAGGACACCAGGATCCACTGCCTTGTCACCAATTCCAGAAGAATGAGGTCTCACCCCACAAGCTTTTCTCTTCCTGGTTCCCTCTTCTAATTAACTACTCAGCTAATTGTTACAGGATCACCATAGAGCTGGGGTCCAAGGACCATCAGATGTACCCAGGCGGTAAGGAACAGTAACAGTCCAAAGGTATTTACACCCCCAGACCCAAAAGTGTTTGGGCTCTGCAAAAACAGACTTTAATGTAACAATCTATTACTGTTAAATGCTCTTAGCAGTTGATCACCTGTGTCTCCTGGATGCTAAACTAGTAAAGGAAACAGGTGCCTTAAAATAATCTGTCTCTGATAAAGCTTATCTCAGGTAAAAATTAAAAACATGTTCCAATCTCTCTCTTTCTCTCTCTCACTAACACTAACCAATATAAGCAGAGTACTAAAGACTACAATGTCATGTCATGGTCACCAGCCCAAGACTTTAACTTTCTCCTGGCTGCTTCTTAATATGTTCAAATATTTTCCAAGCTCCAGAGAATCCACCTGGACAGGTCATTGAACTCCAGAATCGGCTTGAATCCACCTGGACAGCACCTTGTCAGATGATTTCCAAAGCAGCAGACAACCCCAGGACAGCTGGATGCCTCAGAACCCCCTTCCCTACCCCCCCAAGAGTCAACTGATGCCCACAAAGTCAGCTGGAAGCAGTTTTTCTGGGAGAAACGATGCCCCTATTCCTGTTCACCTGCTCTTTATAATAAGCAAAAAGTCTGGAATGTTAGAATTCTGCTGCTCCTCCAGCTGCATTGCCACACATGCACAGTTCAGCAGCTAAGTAAGGGATCTTACGTCTTATGTCATCAGTGCGTGCTGTGTGATTACATGCCCACAGCATGGTAACGCAATCTGTGTGTGCATGGATTAGCTCTGTAAGCCCACCTGTGCCTTAAAAAGCTGGACACAGACAACTCCTCCCTTTCTTCTGTTCTGTTTCCTCTCTCTCTCTCTCTCTCTCTCTCTCTGCATGTGGGTCTTCCCCAGGCCTGGTTCTTCTGTCCCCCCTCCCCCTTCTCCTAATATAGCTCTGGTTTTGTTGTGTCTCAGAACCTTTCTGCCCGGTAACAGCGCTGCTATATTTTTAAAACAACAATAACCCCACCACCAGTGGCCAAGAGCAGATGTCATCAAATGGGAGTTACTCTGACATTTAATTGCTCTGATCCAGAAGGCATATCAAATTCATTCCTTTAAACTACCTATCTCTAATTAACAGCAGTAGAGCCTGAGAACTCTAAGTTTCCATAGGAGAACCTGTCCAGTAAGGTGCCTAATATTTAGGAGTATTAGAAAATACAAAGGAATTTCTTTGTCCTCTGTTGATACTCATCTCAATGCTGTGGTTGCTTCCAACATTACTGATGATGTACTTGGAAGACAGCTTTCAGCTACAACAGCCACCTCAGGGGGTGATCTAGGGAAACCTGGAGGGTGGGAGAGCCTGCCTTGCCCACAGAATAAAAAACTAACTGTGCAAGGGAAAATGACCAGTGTGGAGATAATTCTATGGAAGAAGACATTTGTTGAATACAGACTCAGCAACAGTACAAACCAAAAGAATGAAGGATCCACAAATAAGCCAACTCTCTCCTCTGTGAATGCAACTACCACTCTCCTGCAGGCCCTGTGCTTCCTGCTTCAGTCTCTGTGAGTTTATATGACCTTTGCTCAGTCATTTTAGAAGGCCTCATTCTCCTGGTGTCTTTTGTCTCCTCTGTCTCCCCAGCTCCTTCCACTTCTTCTTCAGGGTTCCCTGAGCTCTGCAAGGAGGGATTTGACAGAGTCATCTCATTTAAAGTTGTGTGTTCTAAGGTTCCTGTCTCTACATAATGTCTGGCAGTGGGTATCTGAATTTGTTCCCATCTGATGGAGGATGAAGCCTCTCTGATGATCGATGAATAAGGCGCCAATATATGTCAATCTCCAATTTTCAAGGAACTAGAAATGAGCAGCTCCAACACCCCATCCTTTCTGTTCCTTTGTATGATCAGTTTTCCCTACATACGTAGGAGAAGTTTAGCTGTATTTATTTAAGTTTTTGTCTTCTCCTTTCATAAATTTGTGTAAGGAATTTTTTTGAGGCACAGTCTTTTGTTTGTTTTGAAGATGGCCTCAACATCACTAGGTAACTATATTGTTGGAACTATTTTCTCTACTGGAACTGTTCTTTTTATTTTGTTTTGTTTTGTTTTTCTTATTTTAAATATGTTATTCTTTTCTCTCCCCCCCCCACAACACTTTTTGTTGTTTGTATGTGTAAGATTTCAAGGCTGACTACTCTGTATTGGACAGCCTAAGGGGTCTTATCCTTAGGGGTGACTAATTCTCCTCTTCCCAGCAGTCCATAGCTGCCTGTAATTCTTGAGAAAATTTCTCTCTCCATGTTAATATCCATCGATATTGCTATTGTTCTAGTCTTGTTTATGAAGCCGTTGCTAGGAGAGACAGTCTCATGATAGTCTTCCTTTTATTATGGCACTTGCCATCTTTCTCTTCTCTCTTCTGAGATGACATTCCCTGAGTCACAGATGCGGGATCTATGATGGAGGTATATCCTTTGAGATTGGGCTCCCCATAATCTGTTTATTTCTGAATTGTGTCCAGTTGTGTTTTCCAGTGATTGTCTTCATTTGTTATAAAGAGAGACTTCTTTGAATGGTGAGGGTAGATATACACTTACCTGTAAATATAAGGAGAAAACTTAGAGTGCGTTAAGGAACCATGCTGGTCTAGCAAAGTCGTAGTAGTAGATTCTTTTCTAAGGTCCATGACCTACTAGTCCAGGGAATATGACTGAATTTCTAATACTGTGTATGATTTCCCTTCTGTTGAGTATGCTTTAAGTCCACTTAGAGAACTGTTAGTTGCTTCCAACATGTATGTGCCACTTTTTGCACCTTTGTGTACATCTTGATTCATATCAGCATATGCTGGTAATTGATGTGGTTCACAGGTGTTGGGGCTCTGTAGGACTGTTTAATTGCTTCCCTTGGCAACTTGCACAATATTTTCTGGAACCATGGAAGCTAGACTACAGTAGAGACTTTCAGGGCAGATCTAGCTTGAGTCATCTGAGTTGTGTCCTAACTATGTGGTGCATTTAGCAATAGGGCTCCACTCTCAACCCTGAGAGGAAACCAAGGGCTATTTCTATAATCTATATACTTTTGAAAGTCACATGGGCTATCCTGACAAACCATTTGAAATAAGATATTTTGTGTCTGGTACTGGAATTTTTGTCAGTCTGTGGTTCTTGTGTGGCGCACTCTCAGCCTGAGTGATATGTGTGTGTGCATACACACACACAAACGTGGTGTGTGTTGCACATACTTTTAGATAAATATAAAACAATATTATCCCTTCCAAGAAATCATGGTGTTATTTGTTCCTCATCTCTCCTACTTCTGTATTGACCTCCCTCCCTCTTCCACAGTTGGAGCCCACTCACAGTTATTACACTTCCCACTCAATATTACCCATATCCCACCGTTCCCTCCCACTCCACCCCCATACCCTTGCCTACAGTCCTATTAAAGTTTCCTAAATTTTGTCGTTATTCTTGTGTTGTACACTCACATCTGGGGACTTAGAGCTAGGAGCCAAATATGAGAAAACATGTGGCATTTATCTTTCTGGGTATGAGTTACCTTACACAACATAATCTTTTCTAGATTCATCCATTTACTTGAAAATTTCATGTTTCTTTACAGCTGAGGAGTATTCCATTGTGTATATATACCACATTTTCATTATCCACTTATGGGTTGATGAACGTGTAGGCTATTTCCTCTATTGTGAAATGAGCCCAATGATTGTGGGTGAGCCATATACACCAGTGGAGCAGGATATAGTGTCCTGTGGGTGTATGCTCAAGAGTGCTATAGCTAGAGCATATGGTAAATCTATATTTAGACTTTTGAGGAACCTCCCACTGATTCTGTAGTGGTTGCATTGATATGCATCACCAACAACAGTGAGCAGGTGTTTCCCTTTCCCCATATACTCTCTCCAGTGGCTTTCATCATTTGTTTTCTTAATTTTAGCCATTATGACTGGAGCAAGATAGAATCTTGCTTTTAATTTTTGATTAATTTATTTTAAAAAGTTTTTTTTTGTTTTACATACCAATCCCAGTTTCCCCTCCCTTCCCTTCTCCTGCCTCCTCCATCCATCCCATTCCACCCCCATCTACTCCTCAGAGAGGGTAAGGCTTCCCTGGGGAGTCAACAAAGTCTGGCATACTAAGTTGAGGCACGACCATGCCCTACTCCCTGTGTCAAGGCTGAGCAAGGTATCCCACCCTAGAGAAAGTGTTCAAAAAAAGCTATTTCATGCACTTGGGATAAGTCCTGGTCCTACTGCCAGGGACTCCCCAAACAGATATAGCTGCATAACTGCCACCCACATTTAGAGGGTCTAGTTCCGTCCTATGCATGTTCCCCAGCTGACAGGTCAGCATCCATGAGCTCCCACCTGATTGGGTCAGCTGTCTCTGTGGTTTTCCCCATCATGATCTTGAGATCACTTGCTCCTGTGATCCCTCCTCCCTTGTAGGAGCTCAACCCTATGCTTGGTTGTGGATCACTGCATCTGCTTCCATCAGTTACTGGATGTAGGTTCTATGTTGACAATTAGGATAGTCACTAATCTGATTATAGGGGAAGGTAACTTCAGGCACCCTCTCAGTTATTGCTAGGAGTCTTCATTGGTGTCATCCTTGTAGATTTCTGGGGATTTCCTTAGCACCAGGTATCCCCATCAAAATCCCAATACAATTCTTCACAGACCTCAAAAGAACAATACTCAACTTCATATTGAAAAATAGAAAACCCAGGATAGCCAAAACCATCCTGTACAATAAAAGAACTTCTGGAGGCATCACTATTCCTGAACTCCAGCTCTTTTATAGAGCTATAGTCATAAAAAGAGCTTGGTATTGACATAAAAACAGACACATGGATCAATGAAATCAAATAAAAAACCCTAACATTAATCCAAACACCTATAAACACCTGATTTTTGATGAAGAAGTTAAAATTATACAATGGAAAAAAAGCATCTTTAACAAA
The DNA here is from genome assembly GCF_007827085.1 of Peromyscus californicus insignis. Lineage (NCBI taxonomy): Eukaryota > Metazoa > Chordata > Mammalia > Rodentia > Cricetidae > Peromyscus > Peromyscus californicus. Next base: position 168,106,587 of record NW_026294562.1, on the reverse strand, counting down.
TGGTGCTGGCATTACTGGATGTCGACATGTAGAAGATTGGAAATAGATTTATATCTATCCCCATGCACAAAACTCAAGTCCAAATGGATCAAAGACCACAACATAAATCCAGTTACACTTAACATCATAGAAGAGAAAGTAGGAAGTAGTATTGAATGCATTGGCACAGGAGACCACTTTCTAAATATAACACCAGTAGCATGGACACTGAGAGCAACAATTAATAAATGTGACCTCCTGAAACTGAGAAGCTTCTGTAAAGCAAAGGACATGGTCAACAAGACAAAATGGTAGCCTACAGAATGGGAAAAGAACTTCACCAACCTCACATCTGACAGAGAGCTGATCTCCAAACTATATAAAGAATTCAAGAAACTAGACATCTAAGTAACAAATATTCCAATTAAAAATCAGTACAGAGGTAAACAGAATTCTCAACAAAAAAATCTCAAATGGCTGAAACCCATTTAAAGAATTGCTCAACATGCAAGATAGAATCTTAAAGTAGGTTTAACTTGCATTTTCCTGGTGACTAATGATACTAAATACTTAAAAAATATTTCTGCCAGGTGGTAGTGGCCTTTAATTCCAGCACTTAGGAGGCACAGGCAGGCAGATCTCTGTGAGTTGTAGGCCAGCCTGTTCTACAGAGTGAGTTCTGGGACAGCCAGAACTGTTACACAAAGAAACCCTGTCTCACTCTGTCTCAAACAACAACAACAAAAATTTCTTTGGCATTTGTATTTGTTTTAAGAACTCTCTGTTTAGTTCCATGCCATATCTTTAATTGGGTTGCATATATATATATTTGGTGATAAGTCTTTTGAATTTGTATGTTCTAAACAGTAATCTTCTGTCAGAAATGCAGCTGACTAGTAGTTTTCCACATTCTATAAGCTGCCATTTCAGTTAATTAGGATTTTCCTTTTCATTATAGAAGGTTTTTAATTTTACAAGATCCCACTTATCCATTACTGGTTCTGTTTCTTGCTTAACTATTGTCCCGTTAGAATGTCCTTACCCAAGCCTATATCCTGAAGTGTACCTCCTGCTCTTTTCCCTAGACATTTCAGAGTTTAAGGCCAACATTGAGGCCTTTGATCTATGTAGAACTGATTTTTGTGCAGGATGAGAGATAAGGATCAAATTTCATTCTATATGTAGACATCCCTTTTCCCAGAACCATTTGTTGAAGATTCTTTTTACTGACATATATTTTTGACATCTTTGCAAAAAAAAAATCAGATGGTTGTGAGAGCACTGACGTCTTCTATGTGGGTCTTCAATTCTATTCTACTAGTAAATGTATGTGGTTGTGTTTTCGTACCATGTTATTTTTTTTATTACTTTGGCTCTGTAGTATAAGTTAAAATCAGGGATGGTGATATCTTGATAAGCATTTTCATTATTTATTATTTTTTATTTCTATCCTCAGTATTTTGCGCTTCTATATTAATTTTAAGATTGGTAAGTTCATTTTCTGTGGAGAACTGTTTGAATTTTGATGAGTATTATATTGACTTTGTAGGTAGGATGGGCATTTTCACAATATTAATCATAGTCGTCCATGTGCATGGGAGGTCTTTTCATCTGATATCTTCTTTAGTTTCTTTCTTTATTGTTTTAATGTTTTCTTAGTATGGTTCTTTTGTTTTCTTAGTTCAGTTTATTCCAAGGTATTTTGTTTAAGCTACTGTGATTGGGATTGTTTCTCTGATTTATTTCTCAGTATGCTTGTCTTTAGTATATGTAAAGGCTACTGATTGTGGTATGTTAACATTGTATCATGCCACATTGCTGAAAGTGTTTATCAGCTCTAGGAGTTTCCTGGTAGATGCTTTGGCTTCTCTCATATATGGAACCATGTCATCTGTAAACTTGTCTTCTTCCTCTCTTATTTGTATAGTTTAATATTTTCTCTTGTCTTATTGGTCCAGCTCAAATTTCAAGCACTATATTGATAGGAGTAGAGATAGTGGACACCCTTGTCTTATTTCTGATCTTAGTGTGAATGCTCCTTGATGATGATCATAAATGTGTGTGTGTGTGTGTGTGTGTGTGTGTGTGTGTGTGTGTGTGTGTGTCTTTTATTATGTTGAAATGTATGGCTATTGTTTCTTGTCTTTTTCTTAAGTCTTAAGGAGCACAGTGGAAGAGGAAAGCAGAAAGAGTGTGAGAGCCAAAATCTGGGGAGGACTAGGTTGAAACAGTGTCATCCAGACACAATATGGCTGCTGCCCGCAAGATTGATGTGCAACCCTGGAAACACACAGTTAAAATGGCAGCAAAACCTGCCTGGACAACATGTACACACCACAGGAAGAGACTGGAGGATAGTGGAAAAAGCTCTCAGCTCCATCGTGAACCTCCTGAGGTGACCTGATCAGTGTCACCTCAGGAGGTGACACTAATTTTTTAATTATTTATTCCTGATGCAGGAATGTTTCTGCTATGATAGGAATAATCTCTGTTTTAGAAGTCCAGAGTGGTGGGTTCCAGCTACAAGTTGAAGAGTGAGTTGTATTTTAATTTTTTAAATGCTTTCAGACATTGTTGTAATTTAATTTTTAAATGCTTTAAAAACATTTCATTGTAATTTTTTTCTCGAATGTCACTCCAAAAGCACATCCCCCCCTAAAACCAGCACCTATTCCACACTGCTTCAGCTCCTGATGGCTGCTTGTGGAAACTTCAATCATGCTGGGCTGGGCTACATTTCAATGTCACTGATACCATGAAAGCTAAGTTGAATGATTTAAAATGACTCACCTGGCACAAATGAAGAATGTCTTCATATTGAACTTTAATTATTGGCGTAGATGATATCTAAGTTGAGTAATTGCCATACCAGAAAGAGTATATAATAGTTTCATGGAGCAGAAGAATAACAAAAGTCCATCAAAGACTACAAACTTGGTGATGTAGATTCTCTTGTTGGGTGTGGCATTGTTCTGGAGTCAGCAAGTCTTTGTTGGAGCTCCTTGAGTTCCGTTTCTCAAGTTATTTTTCTAGCCTGATCCTCCTATCAGACACCCAGTATGACCACTGAAATAGGACAGTCATCCTGCATCCTTGAACTTGAACCTTTTTCTCTCCATAGCTGCCAATTGCTCACTTTTTAAAAATTACATTCACAGTTTCTTTCTCTTTTATCCTATATGAACACTGACTTTTCATCATAAAACTATGAAAATGAGGAAAGGTGGAAATTTCCATAGCATTTCCAAAAACCATTGTCTTTTCCCATCTTGTTGGCTTATTTTTACTCACAGGTTTTCCGTCCTTGGCAAAGCTTTCTGTATCAAACAGTCATTGCATCACAAATGTTTCCTCCTAGCCTGCACAAACACGTATATTCATGACAACTGCATAGTTATCACCCACAACTCTTCCTTTCTTCAGTAATGCTACTGAAAACATTTTGTGATATGAGAACCCTGTTCTAAGGAACTAATGAAATGTAGATTGTCTGTGGTCAGTGGTCACTCCAAAATGATGCTTTCAAAACTACCTGAGATTGGGAAGGAAAGATAAAGAAACTTCCATACTGAATCTCAAGAAGGCATCACATTTTAAAAATCTGATCAATTTTTACAAATTATTTCTTTAATTTTTTGAGATTATAACATAATTTCTGCCATACTTTTCTTCCCTCCAAACCCTCACAGGGTGCTGCTCCTGCAGCACAATTTTTAAATATGGTCCTTGAGCTATGCCACTCAATGTCATTCACTTCCCCACAAATATTTCATGTCAAACATTTGCTAGTTCTCAGTTTCTTTTTAGAGCTGAGTTGTCTTTCTGGACAATGAAATGCTTTTAGTCAGGAGTAAGGAAGGCCTGAAGATGATTTGATTCACAGCGAACCAAAGCATACAGGAGCATGAGACTTTAAAAAACTTTTATTTCAACTCATTGAGTAAGAAATGCACATTTAACATATTGAAATGGCCATTTGCAATTGCAAAACAAATATGTAGTACAAGGAAGATTTTTTTTTTTTAAAATCAAGTTCTTATTTTTCATGAGAACAGTAAAATACTGAATTCTTAGGATGAGAAATCAAGTGGGGTAAAAGGGACATATATTTTTAAATTTTCTTTTTATTTATTCTTTGTGTCTTTCACATCACGCATCTCAATTTCATTTATTTCCTATCCCCACATATCCACCCTCTGCCTTTGCCGCTCCCCCCCCCCCCCCAATAAAATTTAAGGGAAAAAAGAAAAAAGAAAGAAAAAAAAGGGAAAAAAATCTCATCATGGAAGCTGTAGTGTGACAAAGTGAGTCAGGCAGTAAACCCTCTGGTCCATATATCTTTACTTGCAAGTGTTCATTGCAAAGAGTCATTGGTCTTGTTCGAGGCCTCTGGTTTCTGCTGCAATATTGATGCTAGGCCCTCACTGGAACTCCTCTTGGTTATCCTGTTGTTGACCTGTGTTGTGGAAATCCTGAAGCTTTGGGTCTGCAGGACCAGTCAAAGGGACACATTTTTATAATTAAAAAAAAAAAAAAAACAACCCCTCAAGGCCAGAGATGAAGCAAAAGTACATCAGAGTATACTGATGGTTTGTAACTGGATATGGATTTCCGTCTGATGTGAAAGGACATCAAGTCCTTTTGTCTTCAGTTATATTAATGGATATAATTCCAACTTGCTACAAGTTAGGCATTCTCCAAAACATTTGTCTGCTTATTTTTTTTTTTTTTTTTTTGGTTTTTCGAGACAGGGTTTCTCTGTGTAGCTTTGCGCCTTTCCTGGAACTCACTTGGTAGTCCAGGCTGGCCTCGAACTCACAGAGATCCGCCTGGCTCTGCCTCCCGAGTGCTGGGATTAAAGGCGTGCGCCACCACCGCCCGGCTTGTCTGCTTATTTTTAATATGACGCAATGAGCCTGTTGCTCGTAGTTCAGACAAATGAATACCGGTTCTTACTTACCTGGGACCATTAGGGACTTATCCGACTATTTTAATTCAGTGTAGTCATCATAGATACACCCAGAGCTCCCACCCAAGGCTCCATTTTTTCTTATTTAGAATCATATTTAATGTTTAAATTATATTTAAAAAATCTTATCCTTTAAAACAAGTCATCTATATTGGTGGAATGGCTAACATTCACAATGTCCACCTAGGAAACTGTCAAGAATAAAAAAATAAACATAATAACAAAAAGAACCAATTTAAGAAGTGAGTGCATACCCAGGAGTGATCTCCCTACTTTCTGCCTCTGAGGAATTCCTGTCTAATGATCACTGCCCATCCTGGGATCTCAGGCCACAAAGCACTTGCTTGTCTGTACGTAAGCACTCACTTCCCAGAGGCAGTGTCCTACCAATTGCCATCACAACCCTTTCTGAATCCGTTAGAGGAGATGGTATTTCAACAAATCACTTTACTGCCTACTTTCTGTCCTACAGTTCAAAGGCTTCTGTCTTGTTATTAAGCACTGCACACAGCCCTTAAATAATAAATGTTTTAAATGTTTTCTTCCACATCGATAGTCTTGTAGAGCTTGGTGGAGGTGAATCTAGATCAGTTTGATAATAAAGGGCCAGAAAAAAACAAAAAACAACAATAACAGTAATACATGAAGTTGTCTCGTTAAAGCATGGGCAGTCTTAACAAGGGCAACTTTAACACATTGATAAAGTAAATGAAAGATAATTAAGATAAGTAGATGTTTTATTTTTATAGCTTGGATGCATGGCTGTCCTTATGACATAAATTATGATAAATAATACATAGACTTGTGCAATCAATAGCACATAAGAGCCTATTGTAGTCAGATAGATTCCAGGCTCACACTGACAACAACCTGTGAAATTATGTGTCATTACATAAACTCATTTTTGTCCTCACTTATTTCACTAAAAAAGTTACTTAATATCCACTCTGTGCCAAAAATCATATGCAGGAAAAAAGATATAGATGTGAGTCAAAGTTGATGACATCGTGGATTATTGTTACCTGGGCAAAACAGAGTGACAACAAGCAATGAAGCAAGTTAGCTTAGCCAGACACATGGAGCCACTGCTCACCTCTTACTTGATGCCAGAAGCTCAAGTCCAATAAACATCCTGATGCTGTTCTCAAGAAGGAAAATTGCAAAATGAAACACAAGTCTGCCAGTGGGCAAGATGACTTCAGAAGACATGAGAGCAATCCTTTACATAACCAGGCCCTAAGCATTGTTTCCAAAACACATGTTCAAAATGTTTTCATTAGTCACCTGAATGTCAGGATTTTGGTGCTTCTGTTGTGGTTCAGATATAGCCCAGAATGAACAAATTCCCAGAAATGATAACATGCTGGGACTGAGCACTATAGAACTTCACAGCATATGTCTCAGGAGAGGTCCTGAGGCCGTTGAGGGTGTTGCCTTCAGAAAGGGTTAAGGTAGCTCTCTTAGGACCTTTTGATAGTTTATGAGAAAGTTGTTGTAAAAGCCACAGCTTGCTTGTATCCAGCCCTCTTTTTTGCTATTTGGTGCTGTGACCCACATATGTCTCCTCCATTGCCATCATTAGGGTAAAATACCGAAAGTATTTAATAGTGCTGAGCTGAAACAAGGGTCAAAACGTTGGTCACCTACAGATTTGATTTAACATGTTTTTTCCCTTCATAAGTAGTCTGCCTCAGCTATTTTGTTAAAGTCATGAGAGATCAGCAATATGGTTCACACTCTCTTTATTTCCTGCCTGGAAACCTTACTCGGGAGCATTCAGCAACCAGAATCCATGAAATGTGCCTCCAGACACAAGGAGGCCCAAATACTTCCTTAGAGATAAGTTTGAAAGTGGAAGTGAGTTAAACACAGGTGCATCTGAAATGCTGAGTATTTTTATCCAATGGCTCTTAAAACCATCCCAGCTAAGGCCCAGAGCAGGTTAACACTGCTATTTTGTGTACAGTCCAGTCTTCATTAGAATGATCTAGAACTAGTGATTCTCAGATGTAAGTTTGTACTCTAGAGGCACTGGTAGGTTCCAAACTGCTTCAAATGTCTCCATGTAAGACCTCCTGGATTTTCCAAAATCCTGTCCTCTTTAGAATACGTGCCAACTGAAAGAAGCTACATCTACAGCCTCAGGTTTCCCACTCATCGCGTCTTCCCTGCATCCACACCCAGCATTGCAATCATACTTTTCATTTTCTGCCCAAGCTCCTCCTTTCTGTCCTCATTGCTCCACTTCTATCCCAGCACCATTCTCCACCCAGCTTCGAAACACTTCCTTCCTTGGAATCTCAGCTTGTTTTCCATGAAGATGACTCCAAGCTTCACCTTCCTGCATTCCAGACAGTCCAAAAACAGTTCCCATGGATGCTGCCTCCTCCTCCTCCCTCCTCCTCTCTCTCCTCCTTCTCTCTGTTTTTGAGACAGGGTCTCACTGTGTAGGGCTGACTGTCCAGGAACTCACTATGTGTATAGGTTGGCTTCAAACTCACAGAGGTCTTCCTTTCTCTGCCTCCCAAGTGCTGGGATCAAAAGTGTCCATCATCAAGCCCAGCTAACACTGCCTCCTCTATGAATCATATTCTAAGACAATTTGCTTCAAAATTAACAGTGGAATTTATCCTCCTTCAAGCAGAAATGATGACTAATCAGTTCAATTGCAAAATTCATCCCTTACCCTCAGTATGATTTCTATTATTCATCACTGTGTTAATGGCATGATGAATAGGGAGGAAAGTCTGGGCAATTTGTGGGCATGTGGGATGAACTCTTAATTAAGCCCAGGAATGGATGCAGATCTGATGTCCCTGGACATCCACATCAAATTCGTCCATCCTTCAACAAAGAACAAAGTTTGGGGGAAACAAATCTGTTACACAATGAGGATCTGAAGTATGGAAGTAACCATAGAGCCCTTTACTTACTGGGAGTCCTAGTTTACTTCTCCTCCTGTGATAAAAGACCCTGATAAAAAGGAACTCAAGAGGGAAAGAGAATTATCTGGTTTACAGTCTATTATTGAGGGTAAGTCAAGGCAGGACCTCAAAGGAGTTAGTCACATAACATGAGTGAGTAGAGAGAACAGGTACAAACACACTCTCTCTCATGTAGGTTTCCCCTGCCTCATATAGTTCAGGAACTCCTGTGTATGAAATGGTGCTACTCTACAGCTAACTATTTCTTCCTGTATCCATTAATAATCAAGAAAATTCCCCTACAGACTTGCCTATGGAATAACACTATCTAGGCAATCCATGATGCAGGCTTTCTTCCTATGGGACATAGCTTGTGGTAAGCTGACATTTAAAATGACCACAAACCACATCTTCTCTTTTTGAAACTGTAACTTTCTAACCCTTTCCCTCAAAACCTCATGTTAATGTCATCACATAAAACAGCCCTGCTTTTTTTTTTTTAATAATTCCACTGCTGGTATAAATTCCAACCCCTCAAAAATCCAAAGATTTTGTAATTTAAAGTCTCTTATCTGAGAGGCCCTGTAGAAGGGAATGGGGGAATACTGTAATCATACTATAATCTCAAAGTATAAAAACAATTTAAAAAGTAGGTTACACATTCTTATTCCAAAAGAGAAGAATGATAGCCTAAAACCAATCACATTCAGGCAAGACAAAAATCCAGCGTAACAAATTCGAATCCTTTAATTCAATATTCACATCTGATACCAATTCATTGTTGTAGCCTTCTGGTCTCCAAAGGACTTGAGCAGCCTGTCCACAGCACACACAGCTCTCCTCTTAGGCCAGTCCTATTTCACACTGTAGCTCTTCTTGCTGGATGTCCATGGTCCCGGCATCTCTAATATCCTGGGATTTTGACTGAAGCTGAGTCTTCACCCTCACTAGTGACCTCTCTGCAGGGATTAACCCTGCTGCATGATGCTCTCCATGATCTGTTTATGCTTTCAAACCCAGCACTGCCTGGGAAACCCTTACAGATTACCAAGCTCAGCTGCCAGCACAAACTTCAGACTTGACCTCCTCTGGATCAGAGATTCTGTGTGCTGACCCTCAGGAAACGTTTCCCAGAAGATTGTCTGAATAATATGGTCTCTTCTTAATCACATCAGATTCTTCAGCCCATGATGATCTGTATCCATTGTCTCAGAAAAGTGAAGGTTTCACTTTAGAGGTTCTGGTACCTTCTTAATCACAGCCAAGTATTCCACTCCCAAGTATTCCACTCCGGCTAAACAGAATCACAAAATTTCAATTCAAATGGCCATATAAATGACCCTGGTAGTTTTTAAATGACCTTCAAGCTTCCCTTCGAAACTTCACAAGCCAGACCTTCATCATCTACATTGCTTTCAGCGTTATCTTATGTTGTAAGTTCCCACAACAATGCATTAAGTTCTGAACACTCAATAGCTTTTCCAGTCCAAATAATCCCCCAAAAACGTGATCAAATAATTCCCAAAACACATGATTAAATCTGACACAATACCATTCCATGACCCGGTACCAATTTGTGTCTTAGGGTTTCTATTGCTGTGAAAAAACACCATGACCTGTAGGTAGAGTTTTCCTGCCTGGCCCACAGTCAGGACAAATCTCTATCACCTGCCAGTCCCATAGCCACTCAGACCTGACCAAGGAAACACAGAGACTTATATTGGTTACAAACTGTATGGCTGTGGCAGGTTTTTTGCTAACTGTTCTTACAGCTTAAATTAATCCATTTCCATTAATCTATACCTTGCCACATGGCTCGTGGCTTACCAGCATCTTCACATGCTGTTTCTCATCTTGGCGGCTGGCAGTGTCTCTCTGACTCAGCCTTTCACTTCCCAGCTTTATTCTCCTTGTCCCGCCTACACTTCCTGCCTAGCCACTGGCCAATCAGTGTTTTATTTATTGACTAATCAGCAACACATTTGACATACAGAACATCCCACAGCAATGACCAAAAGAAACTTGAAGAGGAAAGGGTTTATTTCATATTACACTTCCAGGTATCAGTCCACTGAGGCAAGTCATAACAGGAAAACAAATAGAGAAGAACCCAGTGGCAGGAAATGAAGTAGATGCCATGGAAGTGTGATACTTGCTGCCTTGTCCCCCTGGTTTTCTCAGCCTTCTTTCTTATATACCTTAGGCCCATCTACCCAGGTGGAGAAACACTTACAGTGAGTGAAGCCATTATATGTCAATCATTAATCAAGAAAATGCTCCGTAAGTTTCTGTAGAGGCCAATTCTTTCTTTCTTTTTTTTTTTTTATTTAAAAGTTGTTTTTATTTTACATACCAACCACAGTTCCCCCTCCCTCTCCTCTTCCCTCTTATCCCCCACCTTCCCCCGACCCAGCCCCCCATCCACTCCTCAGTAAGTAAGTAAGGCTTCCCATGGGGAGTCAACAAAGTCTGCCATACCAAGTTGAGGCAGGACCAAGCCCCTCCCTGCTGTATCTAGGCTGAGCAAGTTATCCCTCCATAGGCAATGGGCTCCAAAAAACCGGTTCATGCACAGTTTATTAATTGATGCTCTCAGTGTCTGTGTCTGGTGTTATATTTAGGAAGTGGTCTCCTGTGCCAATGTGTTCAAAGCTACTTCCCACTTTCTCTTCTATGGGGTTCAGTGTAACTGGATTTATATTGAGGTCTTTATTCCACTTGGACTTGAGTTTTGTGGAGGGTGATAGATATGGGTCTATTTGCATTCTTTTACAGACCAACAGGCCAATCTTATGGAGATATTTCAACAACTGAAGTTTCTTCCTGTCAGATGACTCTAGCTTATATCAATTTGCCAAAAAACTAGCCACCACAGAGACTTTGGGAGTTGGACTAACTACATTTTGCATTATGATATGGTCAGAAGCCTATGGGGCTCAGAAAATGGAACATGGTGATTCAAACCTCCCATATGTCTCAGGCATTCAATGATTGCTTCCCAGTTGGTGTTAATGTTTGGGGAGTTAGGCCTTGTTGAAGGAAGTATGTCACTGGAGTGTAAAGTCTCAAACCATTTCTAGTTAGGTTTCTCTGCTTGTGGTTCATGATGTGAGCCCTCAGCTGTTCTGGCCACTATGCCTGCCTGCTGACATGCTCCCCTGTTGTAATGTGAGGGACTCTTATTCTTCTGGAACCATAAGCCCCAAATAAACTTTCTCCCCTATTAGTTGCCTTGATCATGATGTTTTAACATAAAAGTAGAAAAGTAACTCACAGACCCTTTTGTCTAATCTAGAGAAAGTTGCAGTTGCTCTTCAGCCAGATTTCTTATTTTTCCTGAGAAGGGAATCAGTGGTGACTAAGCATGATGCAAAAAAAAAAAAAAAAAAAAAAAGTGAGTGAAACGAGAGAGGAGGAAAAAGGGAGTCACATGCTCTCTGAAGCAGCTGTGAATAGGAGGGAGACTGGGTGGAGAAAAGGAAAAGGAAAGGACTGAGATGAAATTATGTGGGGATTGAACTCAAGCCAGGGAGAAGGAAGCAGTGCAAAATTGGCAGAGGAGCTTTTAGTGTATAAAGAGTCCTTGATAGAGGAAGTTTCTCAATACTAGCCATTGCACTGTATGAAGTTATCTAAATATATAGATTCTTGAGAGGCTTTTGATGAGTCAATTCAATAACCTGGTGGAGATGGACAAGACAGACACTGGTTCTTGTAACTACTTAATTCTATTCTGCAGGTGTGTCTAGCATCACAAACAGTTAACTGAAGTGAGATTTAAGTGTAGCTTAATTGTGGGGGATCTCCTTTTCCCCCATGATCTGTTGGCCACCAGGCCACAAAGATAAAAGGGTCAGAAGCAGTGAGCAGGACTTTGTACAGCCTATGAGCATGTTGGATATAGCCTTCTGCAACACAGCTTCAGTGAGATAGCTCAATTTTATTCCAGTGTGAGGGGAATATATAGGATTGGAACAACACCTAATTTGCATCTGACAGCACACTCCTACCATACGTCTGGAGTACAATACATATGTGGCAGCACTGTCCTATCATACAGCTAGAGTGCAATGCCTAATTACCATATGCACAGCATGGGCAGAGCATTTTCAGGGAACTCTATCAAAAGTTACACTTAAGGTAAGTCCAGCATCCAGGCTCAAAGACAGCTTCCAAATAAGGTCAGGCAGAGAGCAGGAAGTCCCTGCTGGGGAAAGGGAGTCCTCCATTTAGTGCAAAGCTCAGGTGAGCTGTCTGGATATGGTGGACTGCAGCCTCCAAGCAGCAGAGCTCATCAACAGCTAATGTCCCTGGTTTAGAGCAATGGGATTGGACCTAAGATTGGGGGAACACTCTCATTCAATGCTGGGGCTTTTAGAACGGTGAATAAATGGAACAGGGCTACCAGAGAACTAACTCTTAGAAAACTCACCAGAGTGAATGGAATGCAGTGTTGGAACGGAGGAATTGGAAGGAAGATTAGAGAAGTCCCCAAAGGGTAATACATTTCATTAGTTCTTCATCTCATTTGAGTTACAGAAGCATTATGGGATTCAGGGTTCAAGAAGGGCACTAAGGCAATTGTCCTATGCGGTAGATTTATCAGGGGAGTTCTTAAGTGTCAAGGAAAGGAGAGCATGACGGAGGCTCTGAGAACAGCTCATGCCAACAAGACAAACTGGTCATTTCCTCTCATAGGTTTCCAAGAGAAGAGGGGGAGTCCCATGCCACATAATTAATTTCCCACAGCACCCGCTGGTGTCAAGTTGATATGTGGGCAACGTAAGAGGGAGAAATTTCAGCCCTTTAGTTAACGTGGGTCCAGCATATGATGTGTGCCACCTGTTACTCCTGGTAGCTTAGGTTGCTTTGTAAATTTCCTTTGGGAAAATGACAACTAGAGTGACTTTGAGGGGAGATTGGAAGAAGGGGCTCCTACAGGGGCATGAACTGAGCAGACATAGGCTAATCATGTGTGGTACTCTTCTATAGGCTAGTGGCCAGGACTGTATAAAAATGAGAAAGCAAGCCAAGCATAAGCATTCACCTTCTTTTACTTCCTGACAGAAGTTGCAATGTGACCAATTGCTCTCATGTTCCTCCCTACATGCCTTCCCAACTCTAAGGAGCTGAACCCCCTGTAATGAACTAAAACTTCTTTTATTAAGTTACTGTTGACAGGTTTGTCACAGCAACAAGAAGAATAACTGAGAGAAAATTCACACCAAGAAGTAAGGTAGTTCTAGTGATAAAGCTGATCATATGAGTCACAGATTTCAGCAACAAGTTTGTGGGAAGAACGTGCTAGGGTTTGAATCTTTGCACTAGAAAAGTCTTAAAATTAGGTAAATAAGGCTTACTGAGCCAATAATCCCAAGGGAAACACAGATAAAAGAGGCCTAGTTTCAATGCAAATTTGTTTGAAAGGACAGAGTCTCAACTAAGAAAAATGTGGTAGGGATTCCTTCATCTAAAATACTGCTTAGCTTGCTGTAGCTCTGTGCTGGTGTACCTCATTCCTATCTCCAGAGGCTCTGGCATGGCTCCCACTCCTGCACTCAAGAAGCTACTGCTGCTGATTGCTACACATCAGCTAGAGGCTGTACTGCCACATTGCACAACCTTGCCAGTTCCACCTTCAATGTCATCTCCTAAACTTACAACTCCATGACTCCCAAGATCTAGAAAGAGACCATGTTCTCAAAGTCTCCCTGTTGGTAATTCTCTGACCATTGTGTGAAGTGCACACTAGAGTCTTCATGCAGAGGACCCCAGCTCCAGCTATGGTTACAACATAGGTTTTTTTAATATATAAAGAAAATAAGGCATACTGAGTGTGTAAAAAAAAAGTGCCAAGGCAAGTGCTGCAAGCTGCAAGAATATGTTATAGAGATTCAGCTGTATATAAAAAAACTGTACCTAGAAAGGTCAAGGAATATTTCTAGAGAGAAGTCATGTATCAGGGAATATCTGGTATTATTTAGCTTTTAATATTCAGCTGTTTCTTGCTTTGAATTTCTTGTACACTCATATACTACTAGGCCACTGTGGCAACCAGTATAAGATTCTCAGGACTACTGCTTATTTGAACTAGGTAACACACCTACAGAGCCTAGGAGACAAGTGCACTGCAGAGGCATAGCTTTGTTTCTTGTGCAAAGGAAGCACAGACCTTTCTTCCCCAGACTGGCCAAATGGCATTCCAGAGCTATTGACTCAGAACAAAGGGTTTTTTGCATAACCAGGTGCAGTGAAGGTTGTGGGGAGGATTCCTGGTCTGAGCAGAGCAGCATGGCCAGGCAGAAAAAAGGAACAAGGCAGATCTTTTGTAGAGAATAAGGATTGGGTCAGGCCAAGAGAGTAGGAAGAGAAGAAATGAGCATGGATGGAGAAACTGAAGACAAAGGTGAGATTAAAAGCATAAGAGCTTATTTAGGGCTATGAGAAGACAGGAAAAGAAGGGAAAGAGAGGAACTGAGAGTCAGAATGGAACTGAAGCTGTGTAGATAGAAATTTGTTATAGAGAAATAAAGTAAATGGACATAAGAAACTGGTGTACTTAGATTCCTTCCTCTCAGATTACCCCGTCTCTGGCCATAGCGTCTTCCCCAGGACTCTGGGAGAAGTCTTCTCAGGGCAGGCCCTTGAGAAAGTTTCATTAGGAAAGTGACTTAGAAGATCCAGCTAATAGGCATACAAAGTACATGCCATGGTCCAAGGCAGCCAGACTCCATCTGGGGCAGTATATGGTACCATTCCCCTGAATTCTACTGGTGCTGGCATGAAAGACGAAAGATTAAGGGTTCATGGAGGCTTGGGCAGTTGTTGTAGTGGCTGGTTTTGTGTGTCAACTTGACACAAGTTAGAGTCATCAGAGGAAGGAGCCTCATTTGAGGAAATGCCTTGATGAGATCCACCTGTAAGGCATTTTCTCAATTAGTGATCAATGGAGGAGAGCCCAGCCAATGGTGGGTGGTACCATTGCTGGGCTGCTGGTTTTGGGTTCTATAAGAAGGTAGGCTGAGCAAGCCAGGGAAGCAAGCCAGTAAGCAGCACCCCTCCATGGCCTCTGCATCAGCTTCTGCCTCTGAGATCCTGCCCTGTTTGAGTTCCTGTTCTGAATTCCTTCAGCGATAACCAGCAATGCAGAAGTGTAAGCCAAATAAACCCTTTCCTCCTCAACTTGCCTTTTGGTCATGGTGTTTTGTTGCAGCAATAGAAACCCTAACAGTGGTTATGAAATGAGGTTATAAAAAAAAAACCAGAATGTTTGGAGTCACAGGATGATGGAGTGGACACTGAGGAACACTACAGGCACAAAGTGCATCTTACTCAAGGGAAAGGCTGTGAGCTTCAGTGGTCAGAGCTGCATAGACCTGAATACACAATATTCTTGGAGCCTAGATGATTCCAATATGATCCCATGATGTTAGACATGCCAGTACAAAGTTTGACTGTTGCCCTACCGATTTTATCCGATCTTTTCTTGCTATACCCCTATTACCTCTTCATTGAGGATGTTTATTCTGTAGAAGCAAATAACATTTTTTATTATTTTGAAGGAGCTTGAAGTCAAGTTATCACCTTGGGTCTCAGATGGCACATGCACTTGGCATCTACAACAGTATTGGAATTGTTAAAGACTGTGGAAACCTTCACAGTTAGACTGAATTCATTCTGCATTAGGAGGTGATTGTGAGCCTATGGGGATGAGAAGCAGAAGGTTGTGGCTTAAAAGTCATGAGAATGTGTGTCAATTTAGCAAAGAGGGGAGTTGTGATGGTTAATCATGTTGTCACCTCGATGGGATCTACAGTTACCCTGGAAACAAATCTCTTGGAATGTCTGTAAAGAACAATCCACACTAGTTTTTTTGAGGTTTGAAGACACAAACTAAAAGTGAAGAGAACAACTCCATTGGATGATCCTAGGACTGAATACAAAGGAGAATGCAAACTGAATGTATGCATTTATCTTTCCATGTTTCCATACTTTGTGATCAGCTGACTTATTCTGTATTTCCTTTCACAAAGTTACTTTTGTTAGTTATTTTGTCATGGTAAGCAGAAAAGGAACTAATACAGGATGTAAACAAATTACTGTTTTCATCATATTATTGAAAGGATGCATGCTGTGGTGGATTGAATGAGATTGGGCCCCGTAGGCAGACATATTTGCATGTTTAGTACCCAGTTGATGAGCTGCCAGAAAAATTGGGAGGAGTAACCTTTTGGATGAGGTGTGGCCTTACTGGTATAGGAATGCTTTGATGGAGCAGGTGTGTCACTAAGGGTGAGTTTTGAGGTTTCAAAATTCCACACCAGTTCCAAAATCTCTGCCTACTGTCTGAGGGTCAGACTGTAAAGCTCTCAATTACATCTGCAGCACCATACCTACCACAGACATGAATATACACCATGGCTATGGCAGGACCATGGCCCTTGGCAGCAGCCCAAGCCTGAATGTCACTATTGTGACATTCATTAAGTATGTCCCACGAGGGGCAGCGTGGCAGCATAACCAACATTGGTGCCGTTCAGACTCGGATACACCACCAAACACCGAGTACCTGCTGACTGCTGCCGCCTCTTCCCCCATCCAGCGAGACCACGAGACCGTGAGCGCATGCGCGTCCCTTGCCGCCTCTGCTGGACCCCCACACCGCCACTGCCATGATTCTTCACCACAGTAAGTCCGCTGTTCTCGCATGGCTGTAGTCTGAGCTATATTATTTGCGACGGACACCCCGGGGGTTGTCCTCTAGCTGCACCAGCAACGGCACATTTTCGTTTCTGATGAGAAAGTAAATGATGTCTTGGTCTACCGGGTGGATCAACTGTGGTGCAACTGCAGCCATTCACATCCTTTGATGAAGAGGATGGCGAAGTTGAGCTGATTCATGGATCTCTCTCCACTCTTTGGGGATGCCCAAGATTGTAGTCTGATCCCGGTTTGTTATTTTAATTTTTTAATTTTTTCTCTCGGCAACAGCCATGCGACAAAAGGGCGGATATATTGGTGGATAGGGTCGGGCACTGGTAAACCTGGCCTCATAACAACATAAATCTGGCTGCATAACAGAGTTGTGGGAACTTCTGCCAGAGAATGGGCAAATAAGAGTTACTTTATCTCCAAGCTTTCTGCTAAAGTTCTGAAACCCTTCTCCTTCCCTACTTCTGTGTCTCCACGTGCAACCTTTTCTTTCTGACTTCCGCCGGCGGTGGGTAGGCTCAAGTGGGTGGGCTTAGGTGGCTTCTACGACTCGCCCTAACTCACCTTAACTCCACCCACTCATTCTCAAACTGCCTTGAGAAGCACAGACGGGTCTGGAAGCAGCTAAGATTCATACAAATAAGTTTACAGTAGTCAGGATGGCTCAGCCAAAAAATTCAGCTTATAGCCTCAGACAAGTCTTCCGGAAAGGATCAGTTTATAGTCTTCCAAAAGCTGTCCTTAAGCCATCAATCAGCAGGAAAAAAAATTCAGGACATAGAGTAATATCCGTCTCTTATTCCCCAGACCTCCTGACTAAAACTTAAGCATCTGAGAGCAAGGCTCCTGACCCCACAGGCAAAAGAGTCATCTGTGGCATTTAAGGTGTGCCAGGGAAAAGATAAAAGTCCAAAAACAAAATTGCCAAGTGCTGGCACTCGCTGACTCCCAAAAGCTGTTGGGTCCCTGTTTTAAGTGAGGAAAAGGTCACGGGCTAGCGAATGCCCTGCCAGTCCATCAACTGCGCCTAGAAAGACAAAGAGTCAGCTGCCTGCCCCCAGGCACCAAGATGCATGGGTACATCAAGCTAAGACCTCCAGCAGACCTAGGCTTGGCTACAGACGTGGCAGTGAACCCAGAACGCAGCAGGGAAGCGATCCGATTCTTTCCTTCTGGACACCAGTTTTGGGATGCCACCTCTCCTTTATTGTCGGGTACAGAGGACAGCCTTACCACCTCACCAGATTTAATTGCACTTTCAGAGTTACTTAATGAAAAAAGATTTCCACCTAAAACAAGAGCTCATTGCTTCATTCCAGATCCACTGCCTGTGTTTCTCACGTGCATAGAGACAGGGCCCTGAACTTTGCCTTGTCCCTAATTCCAAAAAAAAAAAAAAAAAAAAAAAAAAAATTTCTCATGTACCACAAGCTTTTCTCTTCCCAGTTCCCTGTTCTAACTCACTGTTCAGCTAATGGTACAGGACCACCACAAAACCGGAGTCCAGAGATCATCAAATAAGAAACTGTAACAGCTAAAAGGTATTTACATCTCCAGACCCAAAAGCGTCTGGGTGCTACAAAAAGACTTTAATGTAAACATCTATTACTATGAGATGCTTTTAACAATTGATCACCTGTCTCCTAGATGCTGAACCAGTAAAGGAAACAGGTACTTTAAAATAATCTGTCTCTGATAAAGCTTAACATGTTTCAAAATCCATAGGGACAGGCTGGATCTACCTCAGATAAATGACAACATAAAATAATAATGATTCTTTTATCTCTCTAAGTTTTTTTCTGTGTCACCAGCATCTTGTCATACAGAAAGTTCCCAGCCATAGCCAAGAGGAATACATGTATCCAGAGCAAACGGATGACAGACAGCATCCCACAACACTTGTCTACCTCCGAAAACTCCCCTTCTCCATTCCCCCCAGAGCCAACCAACGTCCAAAAGTCAGCTGGAAGCAGTTTTTGAGAGGAACGACACCCCTAGTCCCATCTACCTGCTTTTTTTTATAATAAGGGAAAGTCTGGGATGTAAGGATTTGGTCCTTATTTAAGTCCTTAATTACGTCATCAGCCTTCGCCTGCTTCCCAGCCTAAAATGTGGGTGGGCCCTCTGTGGGCTCTCTGTCCCCTCTCCTTCCCACTCCTTCTCCCATCGGCCCCTCTTCCCCACCCCGTGTCTCTCTCTTTCTGTCTTTCTCTCTCTCTCTCTCTCTCTCTCTCACCCCCCCAATAAAGCTCTGAAAAGGTAACCATGGCTGTGATTCTTTTAATCAGCATGCTCCTCCACTGGCATTGCCACCGCGGGTGGCGACCAGCCATGGGGGCAGCGCCGCGGCATAACCAACAACTATGGCTCCCGGTAGCAAGCAGGCCACCCATTTCAGTCTCCTCACCATATTCACCTCTTTAAACCTTCCTCTCTCCATAGAACTGGAACCATTCTGCCTCTCTGTCTCCCTTACCCCACCATATATTTACTCACCATAAATGGTGCCCAACTGCCCTGTGCTTCAAGGTACCAGGCAGGCTCCTGTTCTCTCCTCTCCACTCTGGCCAGGCAGTCCCAGGAAGGCACATCATAAAAAATATCTTAAGCTCAAAATTTTCTGAGTGATTCTAAAAAAAACCTCTGTAATTCTAGAGAGACTGCCTATTTCAAGATCAAGGGACCATTCAGTTTCCATTTCTGGTGAGGGTTTTCTCAGGTGACCCTCCTCAGGAAGGGTGTGACCCCAGATTGAGAACTGTGTTTACTAATGTGACCCCTCAAATGGGTCCACCCCCAGGTTGAGAACTGTGTTTTCTCAAAAGACCCCCCTCTCAGTGGCCATGACCCCAGGTGGAGAACCGTAGTTTCCCAGGCCGACCTATCTAGATAGCGACCACCCAGTTTGGGAACCGTGCTTTAGTCAGTCAGGTGACCCTGAGGAGGGTGTCATGAACCCTCATTGAGAGCTGTGCTTTCTCAGGGGACCCTTCTGAGGGGGTCACAACCCCATATTGAGGACTGTGTTGTCTCAGGCAACCCCCTTCAGTGGTGTAGTGACCCCAAAGGCTGCGTACTCTCTTTCCTCAGGGCACCTCTCTGAGGGGATTGTGATCCCTAAGGTTGGGAACTATAGACGGAAGTTTTCCTGTGTCCTGCCTAGTCCTGTGGCCACTTGGTCCCAAGTAAACATACAAGGGCTTATATTAATTACAAACTGTATGGCCGATGGCTCTGGCTTATATTAGCTAGTTCTTTCAACTTAATTCAACCCATTCCTGTTAATCTGTGTATTGCCACGTGGCTGTGGCATTACTGGTATGCTGGTATGCTGCTCCTTGGTCAGCAGGCTGGCATCTCTCCAGACTCCACACTTCTTCTCTCTGTGTCTCTGCTTGGGTTTCCCACCTGGCTGTAAGCTTTTTTTTTTTTTTTTTTGACCATAGGTCAAAAGAGCTTTATTTATTATCCAGTGGGAGCCACACATATTCACAGCATACAGAAAGACACCCCACAGCAGAGAATTGTGCTTTTGTCAAGGAGATCTGTGGAGGGGTTTGCGACCCCCAGGTTGAGAACTGTGTTTCCACCAAACCCAGCTAGATAGCAATTCCCCAGGTTGAGAACTGTGTTTCTCTGGTGACCCCTCCAAGGTGGGTTGAAAACCCCAGGTTGAGAGCTTTGCTTTCACCAACCCCCTCCCAGGTATCATGACCCCCAGGTTGAAAACTGTCTTTCTTGTGTGACCCTGTCTGGGGGGGGGGTCTTGATCCCATAGGTTGAGAACCCTGCACTAAGGTCCTCTGTGTTCACACCCAGATTTAGATCTGGGAGTGGAGGATCCCAGAAGGACCGTTCTGCAGTTTTTCCTCGTTTTCATTTTTATTCTTTTTTTGGCCTATTTTTCATGTCTTTAATTTTTTTTCTGTTTTTTTTCATTCCTTGATGCTAAAATACCCACAGGAAAAATTGGATTCTTCAAGGTAAACACTCCCTGATATGGCTGGAATGAAGTCACAAGCCACATGAACACTGGGGATAATTGATAATTACAGGGCTGTGAACGATGGGGACCCTGGAAGGGTGGGAGATCAGTGACATCACAGGGAGGACCCGGAAGCCAATGGCGATAGACTGGTGATGTCATCCATGGGTTTAAGTCTGTTACCCACAGAGATGAGTGAGGGGACACGGAGTCATGTGATGAACGAAGGACATGCTGTGAAATCAAGTGGTAATGGAAGCTCCTGAGGATTGAATCAATACAAAGTTATAAGAACTTCTAGGCAGGACATCAGTGTGACAAGTGGATGATGTCAGAGGATAGGGGAACTTGTGATTCCCTCTGGTGTAGGGAATGGGTAGGCTCACATGAGCTGTCCTGCTTGACAGGATTACATGAGCCAAGTGGATTGACAGGTGGGTGCAGGATCATATTAGCTGTTTATTGACAGGTGCAGGGTCACATTTGCTGCAAGCTGCAGGAAAACGTAATGGAATTCAGCTACTATCACAAAAGCTACTACCTGGAAAAGTCAAGGACTTCTCCAAAGGTCAAGACATGGCTTAAGAAGTCTTGGTAATATTTTAGCTTGTATATATATGTATATATATATACATATATAATATATATAAATTATATATATAAATTATATATATAAATATAAATTATATATATAAATTATATATATATATATATATATATATATATATATATATATATTTTAGCTGGTTCCTAAAATGATTTTCTTGTGTGCTTCCAAAGTACTCCTAACAGTGTATTTATCTAAAATGCCTATCAAGAATCCAAGGCCACACAAAACAACACCTGTCTCCTACATTAGGTGGATAGCTTTATTTCTTGTGCAATTTAGGGTGAGACCCTCCTTTTTTATACAACCTTACTAATAGATCCTTAACTTCTTTACCTAACCACTTCTAGGAATGTAGACTGAGCACATAGATCCCCTTTTTGATATACTAACAGTCATTAGCACTCAGTTGACCTCCTCTTTTACCACTCCCATTTTGGGTTGTAAAAGAAGGCCTGGCAGTCACTACCTGAGGAAAATTCTTACCTACCTTTATGACCCCATAGAATTCAAGCCTGGTGACCTTGCTAGGCCAGAGGATTGCTATTGCTTGGGTTTATAACTGGATTCCAGAGAGACTTAGAGAGGACTGAGAGAATAAGGAGACAGAGAAGAGAAAAGAGAATGGGAGAACTAGATGGGTAAGAACTTGAGAGGAACAAACTGAGATGGGGAAGAACTAGATTGAAGGAGAAGAGAGGACTAGAGGAATAAGATGGAAGATGAGGAAGAGCCAGATGGGGAAGAACAATGTGAGGAAGAACAAGATAGGAAGGAGATGAGAGAGGAGCTAAGATGGGAAAGAACTAGATGGATGAGAACCTAGATGGGGCAGAACTAAGATGAGACAATTAAGAGCAGATTAATGTAGGGAGAAATCATGCAAGAAAGAAACTAAAAGAGAATAGAAGCTTGTAGAGAGAGAACTGACACAGAATAAAGTGTATGAACTAAGGAGTTTTGTGTACATAAATTCATTTCTTTTCATCAAAGATTAATTATCAGCTGGTTGTAGATTCTTCCCAGACCCTGAGAGGGGACTATCAAGGGGCTGGACCCCCATAGCCCCCGATACACATTAGCTGCTGATTGATAGGTGGGTGCAGGGTCATATGATTTGATTGAGAGCTGGTTAGTGTGTCACTATGGCTGCTTGGAGATGTTTGATTGACAGCTGCTCAGGATGTTTGATTGACGGACAGTCTGACAC
Source organism: Peromyscus californicus insignis (assembly GCF_007827085.1). Lineage (NCBI taxonomy): Eukaryota > Metazoa > Chordata > Mammalia > Rodentia > Cricetidae > Peromyscus > Peromyscus californicus. Next base: position 168,084,201 of record NW_026294562.1, on the reverse strand, counting down.
TATAGCAGCTCTCTGGATGCAGCTCTCAGGACCTGTGATTGACAGATAAGGCTGTTCCCCTTCCTCCTTCCCATCAGAACACCCATGGTTGCATCCCCCCATCATCTCCCGTCCCCCTCACCCCCCACCGCAGCTGCATATTCACACAACATGAGCCCCAGCTCTTGATGGTTATTACATTATGGGGTGGCATATTATGGAATAGCAGCTCACCATGGCAGCAACTCCCACCCCTGCTCCTGCACACACACACACACACACACACACACACACACACACACACACAGTCACACACACAGTGTGTCTTCATCAGTTCTCATAACATTTGTCATTTTTATAATTGGTTTTTACTTATGATGGGTGTTTCTTCCTTACAACACTTGCAAGATAAAAATAAATGAATCATTAAAAAAAGAGTGTCCACCCTGAGTGAGTCTGAGTTCCTGGGTTCTCCCACTTCTCCTGGTGGCTGGAATTGGAGTTGGTAATTCCCTGCACATTGGCTGCTGACTCCCTACTCAAGAGGCTGCTGCCCTGTAATTACTTGAAGCTCCAGAATGACACAGTGGGCTAACATCCTGAGTGACACCAACATCCATCACCCTGACATCCCTCACCCTGACATCAGTCACCCTGACATACATCACCCTGAGGATGTTGGTCATCTCCAATGAAAATTTCCAAACAGGGTCCGTAGGGTCTTGGGGGGGGGGTTGTTGGTGGTTGTGGGGTCATGGAGGTCCTGGAGTTCCTAGAGGGTCCATGGGGAATCATGGGGGGTCATGGGCGGTCATGGGGATCATGGGGGTGATGTCAGAGGTCCATGGGGAGTATTGTTGGGTCATGGAGGCTGTAGTATGTCTGTGGTTGGGTCATGGGGTGTTGTTGAGCAGTGAAGGGCCATGGTGGGTCAGAAGGGGTTGCAGGGGTTGTGTAAGCCTGTAAGGGGTCCTGGGGGGGGGGGCAGAAGGGTTGTGTGGGGCCATGGTGTGTCTATTGCTGGGTCATGGGGCCATGGTGTGTCTGTAGTTGGGTCATAGGGGTCATGGTGTGTCTATGGTTGGGTCCTGGAGGGCTTTGAGGGGTCATGAGGGGCCCATGGGGATCATGGGGGGGCTGTGAGGTATTGGGAGGGCCATACGAGGGTCATGAGGGTCCTGTGAGGGGCTATGAGGTGTTGCATGGATAGTGGGAGGGTAGAGGGGTGGGGATGGGGGTGGAGGATGGGGGTGGAGGATGGGGGCTGGGGGGTTGACTGTTCATAGATGTCATGAGGATCCTTGAGGGAAGTGCTGATCCCCTCCAAGGCTTAAAAGTCAAGCATGGTCATGATTCAGATTTCCAGGCAAGCACTGTTGGTTCTGGCAAGCCCAACCCACCTCCCTGCAGGCTGAAACTGGATCACACTGTGGCCTCTAAGCTCTACATCTGTGGTGGTTATCAACCCTGTCACTACTGTCCCTTGGGTGGTGAGAACCCCAATCAGAATCATTTCTGTCTATGGATCATGATGTAACTAACTATCTGATATGCAGTGGGCAAGGGTCATGGGTGTCCTTGGTCAGCACTTGGGAAGTAGAGGAAAGGAGGTCTCTGTGAGTTTGAGGCCAGCCTGCTCAACAGAGCAAGATCCAGGACAGCCAGGGCTGCACAGAGAAACCCTGTCTCAGAAAATAAATAAAAAAAAGAAAGGAAAAGAAAAAAAGGAAAAAAATTGAAAAAAGAGAAAAAAATCAAATAAATAAATATCCAACAAAAAGATACATAAATAATCAAATGCACAGAAGAAGTTACACATGTGGGCATGCATACATATGCAAAGTCATGCATAGGCACACACACACAGGATTACATATGCACTCGCATGCCTCCGTAAGATCAAGAGGCAGGCAAGCCTGTAGAATAGTTTCTCAATTAGCAATTGATGAGGGAGGGTCCAATCCATTGTGACTGGGGGTCCTGTGCTCTATAAGAGAGCGAGCTGAGCTAGCCGTGAGGATCACGCCAGGAGGCAGCACTCCTCCATGGCCGCTGCCTCAGTGCTTGCCTCCAGGTTCCTGCCCTGTTTGAGTTCCTGTCCTGGCATTGTGATGATTGATGATCACTAGGTAGAAGTGTAAGGCAATTAAACCCTTTCCTCCTCAACTTGACTTTTGGTCATGGTGTTTTCGTCACAAAAGTAGGAACACTAAGACACAGCTTTTGCTTGTTTGTTTGTTTGTTTGATTGACTCAGTGCCCTCCCAAGGACTCTATATAGAGATATTCCTTGCCAAGTGTGTCTTGATTGGACAGTTCAGGGTGGTATTTTGTGAAACATCAGATGACTGGGAGCCCGTTTAGGTCATCCTATCAGACACTCTTATCTTCATCAACTTTAGAGCCAACAGAGAGATGAAATCACAAAGCACCATCTTAGGTGAGTAGAATCCTGAGCCCAACATCATTTCGTTCTGTCTCGCATGTACTCACACACATGATCTCATACACACACATATATGGTCATAATGTCACAATGCACACTCCAATTGACCCCCAATCCTTACCCTATGACCCTATTCTCACTACCATGCTTACTATGTGACCCCACCATCACCACCCCCTTACACTGTGATCCTGCCCCTACTCCATGATCCTGCTCTCCCCCCTTAACCTCCTCCACTTCTCATGACATCTACCCCCTCATGATGGATTTCTCACTCTCTATCACAAAAAACCTTGAGGGGTTCCCTATCATTTCATAATGACCCAAAAGGGTCCACAGATGCCCAAAGACCCTGGATGTTGTCAGCCATGATGTGTTCATACCTGTTCTCACCCCAGTCCACAGTGTGTGTGTGTGGGTTGCCGGGTCACACGTGGATGTAGAAGAGGAGGGCAGCACTTTATAATGTCCTTGCACATACAGCAACTCTTCTCTATGAGGATGGTTCATAGAGGAAGCTGAGGCCAGGTGTGGCCCAGCTGTGGGACAGATGTGGCCCAGCTGTGGGACAGGTGTGGGTCAGGTATGGACCAGGTATAGACCAGGTGTGGCCAAGTGTGGACTAGGTGTGAACCTGCTGTGGCCCTGCTGTGGACCAGCTGTGGACTAGGTGTGGACCCTATATGACCTAGCTGTGGACTAGATGTGAAACACAGTGCTGCAGTGTCCTGAGCTCCTGATTTATTAAGCACAAGCTGATTTTACTTTTCTCCCTCCCAATACCACTCCACTTGTCTCTTCTTCTCTGTCTTCACATTATTTCTAATGCCAGCTCCCTCTCTTTTGTCTTTATCACCTCAAAAGATATCTATGCAGGTTTCCTGGGGCCTGCATGAATGAGATCTCATAACGATATTGCCCCAAAGCAAGCAGAAGCCTAACTTTACCCACCTCTTCTTTCTCATCAGTTCTCTCTAAGGACCCTATGGTCACATTACCAGGCTCAAATCTGTTTCTTTTTCTTTCCCTGTAGTTTCTGTATGGAGCTTAACATTTTTCCTCTAGGGTGAAATAGCAATCACAGGTAAGAACAAATACAGGTAAGAGATGGGAGAGGCTGTCTTTAGGGAAAATGATTGGCAGTTTAATATCTAGCTGATCTAGAACATCAAATTGTTTCTCCATGACAGGATTGTAACTGGGAAATGATCAGGAGTTGATAAAGACAGAAGGTAAAGAAAATAATAGCTGGAGTTGGGACATCTTATACAAGCCATGCTTTATGCCAAATAGGATTTTTTTTTTAAAGAAGTATGTCATCTTATACAACATTTTCATGAATGTAATAATGGGAGAGTGACAGCAAAACTATGATACAATTGGAGAATGCCAGCTGGAGGCTGAATCTATGTTGTGCAAGGGTAACACAGTAATCTCAAGAATAGAGACTGGGCAAACAGCAGCCTTGGGACTGATAACCATATCCCCTAAGGCTGTAAGAGCTGAGTTCTCAGGATCTGAAGCCACAGCTCCCTCAAAACCCTGGTCAGGCTACTACCAGCTCTGCCAAGCATGAACCTGGATTAGAAAAAACTATGTTTCTTCTCCATACATCATAGCTTCAGGGAGAGCCTCAGTCTGGACCTCAATGGCTAGCTATTCTTCCCTGGACCTGCACTACATGCTTCTGTGCAAGTGATTCCAATGCTCCATTGCTGCTTGTGCCAGACAATGCCCAAAGGTGGGGACAGGATCTATATCCCCTTGGAGAAATGCTGTGATGATGACACCATCCTGCCCCAGAAAAACAGACCTGCTTCTGTGGCTCTGGCGGTATCTACCGGCCCTGGTTTGAGCTCTGTTGACCTGAGTCAATGTTAGTCCCCAGAAGAAGTTTGTTGTGCGGCTGAAACTTCTGGGTGAAAGTCTCGATGCCACTCATCTTGTTGTTAGAAAGGGCCTCAGGAATAGAGTTCTTCAACTTGTTCACGATGAAAAGGAGGAGAGAGAGATAATGCAGAGACAATGGAGAGATGCATTTTGCATTATCTCTGGCTGTTTCTGGAATCTTTCCATGTTTTTAGGTTCTCTACATCCATTACTGTTTCATTTTTTTTTTTCTGTAGTGGAAGGAAATCTTTCTAGACATAAACTCTGCCATTTGTGGTGTATTTATTTATTTGTTTATTCGCTTATTCGTTTATTTATTTATTTATTTTAGCCCTGCCCCATGTTTTCTATTTATCAGCGCTAAGCCCAAATTACAGCAGAAGCAAGGAGACATAGAAACTGCCCATGAACCCGGCCCTATGCTGCCCACTTTAGGATGTTAGAGACACGTCTTGGAAAAATGTTCAGGCCATGACCTTTGGTTTGAGCCTGACAGGAAGTAAGTTCTTAGAAGCTTTCAGTCACTGAGTTTCCAGATTTTGAATTGGAAATGAAAAAGTAAAAATTATTAGAGGTTAATTCATAAAGATAAAATAAACAAAATCCAGACTCATGTCACTTATTTTTCATAAGGGTTTGGAAATTATATTCTTTTACAATTGCCATTTTGAAGTAGAAAGCAATGTTATGGTTAATTACTACAACTGGTATAATTTTATGAAGCTATGAAGCACATAAATTACATCAACTGTGTGCCATTTTTATAAGGAAGACATTTGAATTTACTCAGTGATTTTGAAGTATACACTATCATATATGTTTAGAATAATCCTTATGCTGAGAGATAGTCCCATCATAGGAATTTAAAATGTGACATTTTGAATTCTTATTGTTGAAGATGCTTATGAAATTTCTGGGTCATCAGCAACAAAACAAAAAGACATGAATGAAGAAAGGGAACCAGTGGTGAAGAGGGGTATAATAATGAGTGGAGAGGAAGAAGAAAGGGTAAAGGGTGGTAACATGATCAAATGTGTTCCATGAGGGCTGGCAGATGTCTCAGCAGGGGAAATCATTTGCTGCCACACCCTGAGTTTCATCAGGAGGAAAGAGAAACCCGATGCTAGCAAACTGTCCTCTGACATCTACACATGTACCCTAGAGGGCACTCACACACCCACACATACACAAACCATAAATATTGTAAAAGTGTCTTGTGTAGGTATATGAAAGTGTCTTGATAAAAACCATTATGTACAATTAACATACATTAAAAAGGGGAATATTTTATATTTATTTTATATTTCTGGTTTTAATTTATTCCCACTTACCATATTTGTGTGAGAAGGGTGTTCAGCCTAGGATTTACGGAAATGGCTGACACAAACCTAAGTAGATGAAACCAACAAGTTATCGGTCACATGACAAGTGGATGCACACTGAGGATGCCCTGGCTGTCTTATATCAGTAATTGCAGGACCTGGTAGGGAACTGAACCTGGCTATTGCATAATAAACAAGAACTATAGCCACTGCCTTGTTGTGTGTGATTCCTCACTTTATCTGCAGTAGCGAATTCATCCCAGTATTCTCAGAAGTCAGGCATTACATAACATTTGTCCCTTTTCCCCTTACAGCACTGAGGATTGAACCTAAGGCCTCACCTACATTTAGTGCTTAACACCTGAGCCACACCCCAAGTCCCTCACTGGAGAAATCTAGATAAACACCCCACTACAGAGAGCTATCTCTATCCCTTTCATACATGCAAACAATGTGTTCTGATCACACTCAACTCCTACTTTCCCTTTCTAAATTCTTCAACATCCTCCCCGCCATCTCCATGTCCTCTCACGTCTAAGGTAACCCACGGAGTCCAGTTGGTACTATTTATTTGGTCAGCCTATCTGGGATCTCACTCCAAAGAATACCATCTCTCACTAAACTGTCAACAGCTTTTTTTTGTATGGTGTGGGAGTTGTGTGCTCCTTTGCATCCATGCTGGAATGTTGACTGCTTTGCTGGAGTGTTGATTGCCTATCCCTACTTTCATTGTTAATTATGAGACATGATCATGCTGACTTTGAGTTCAGCCTGAAGCTATGACAGGTCTTGAACTGGCCTTCCTCCTGTCACAGCATCATGAGTGCCCTAGATTATATGCCTTGCTACCATGTCTGGGTAATGTTGGGCCTAAATTTGAAGCCTTATAACACAATGCCTGTGGAGATATTTACATCTGCATACATCTCTAAAGTAGGATGGTGCTAAAAGGCATATTTGCAAGTCCTTCGTAATTGTGAATTAAATTGTCCCTGTTAAGCATGTTAATCCTCCCTCTTCTTCTTCCCTCCTTCCCTCCCTCCCTCCCTCCCTCCCTCTTTCCCTCCCTGTCTTTGCCATTTTGGAGTAGAAAGCAATGTTATGGTTAATTACTACAAATGGAATAATTTTATGAAACTATGACCCATATAAATTTCATCAGCTGTGTGCCATTTTTATAAGGAAGACATTTAAAGAGAGAGAGAGAGAGAGAGAGAGAGAGAGAGAGAGAGAGAGAGAGAGAGAGAGAGATGAACCTTTTTCTTTGTATTGTTATTTGACTTGTGTGCATTTGTCACTCTCTCTGGTAGTTGGAGATTCTTTTGGTTGATCAGTGTCATTTGGTTTTTCTGGTGTGAATTGCTCACCTATCTGTCAAGGCCCTTCTTATCCTCCTAACCATTGATACTCTGTGCTTTCTACATGCCAGAAGTCTGTCCTTCAGGGGAGAGGCAACTTGCATTTGTTTTATGTCTGTATCTACTTTGAATACCTTTCATGGAGGTGGATGTATGTATCATTTTACATGAGTATTTGTGTTGTTGCTTTTTCATTGCTTGAGATTTTCATGCATGTTTATAATATGTTTTTTTAAATGAAATGCATGCCTCACTTCTTGTCCCTTAAACCCTCCCCTACAATCTCCACCACATTTGCCTCCCTACTGATGTGCTCTTCTTAAAATCCACTGAATCTCTTTAAGGTTGCGAGTATGAGCATAGGTGTAGGACCACCGACTACAGCACAGGCAGCCTTTAAGGGCCTGCATCCTTGAAAAGACCTATCTCCCCATCCCCCATCAACCATCAATTTTGTCAATAGCTCCTCAACTGGGGGTGGACCACCTCATCCCCTCCCCCATCCATGCTGTGATTATTGACTGACTTGATCTTGCATATGCTGTCACTACCAGCGTGAGTTAACATGTGAAAAGACCCTGTCATGTTCAGCAAATGCTGCATACTGTAAATGTGTCCACATTCTCTGGCTGTTATAATCTTTCTGACTCCTCTATCTCCATGTTCTCTAAGTCTTGAGAGAAGGGGGTATGACACACATGTTCCATTTAAATTCGAATACTTCACAGTTTCGTATCCTTTGCATGCTGACTACTTGAAGATCTTTGTATTCATTATCATCTACTTCAGCAAAGAAGTTTCTCCTATGAAGGTGGAGAAATGCATTAGTCTATAGTTACAAATATAAGACCTTAGGAGGCAGTTTAATACTATGTCCATTTAGAACAATAATAGTAGCAAGATTCCTTCTTGGACCTGTGAACTAGCCATATACAGGTTTTGACATACAGGTTTTGACACTAGTTAATGACACTAGGCATGAGTTTTGATTTTTGAAGTGTGCCTTATATACAATCAAAAAGTGATTGGTTAATCCTATAAAATTCACGCCACTCTTGTAACAGTGACACTGTCTTTTCAGGTCAGTGATTATTGTAGCTTTGCAGGGCTCACATCTGGGTAAAACTCTTCCAGTTGCAAGCAGGAACACACCAACCATTGTGAAAGCTAGCCAGTAGGAAAGAAACTTCCAGATCAGTACAAGCACATTTTATGACCCAAATATATATTTCCTTCAGTAATGAAGTTTTACCATCAAGTTCTAGAAGGCATCCAAAAACAATGGTAATGTCCTTTAATGTTTTGGGTGATCTATGGGACTACACAGGTTGTATTAGTCAAGGTTCTCTAGAGTAACAGAACTTATAGAGATTTTCTATCTCTCCATATTCATATACATATATGAATATGAACCAATGATTTTTAGGCTGTGGTCCAGCTAATCCAACAATTACTGCCAAAGAAAGGAAAGCCCCAGAATACAGTAGATGCTCAATCCATGAGGCAGGCAAAGAGCAAATCTTACTTTTTCCATATTTTTATATAGGCTGCCAGCAGAAAGCTTGGCCCAGATTAGATCTAGATTAATGGTGTGTCTTCCCATCGCTAAAATTCAGCTTAGAAGCAGATCTTCTCATTTCAAGTTAAGCATAAATCCCTCACAGGTGTGCCCTCTATTTTTGGGTTGTAGTTAATTTCAGATGTAGTCAAGTTGACAACCATAAATTATCATCACAAGGTCCAATGCCAGTTTCCCCCTATTCAAATCTGGTGTTACCACCTGGGTCAAGTGGGTAGCCAAATGGGTGCTGAAGCCAATTTAAAAAATGAGACTACATAGTGATTCTCTCCAGTCCTGTGCCCACGATGGTATCTGGTATATCATTGATCCTCCATACCCTGGTCGAAAAACAAAAGCTGTGGACAGACACTTTATGGATTCTCTCCAGGTCTGTGGATCCATTCAAATGAAGGTTTCATTGGTCCTCAGGTCCTTCCATTTCCTACCTCTCTACCTATTCCTGAGGCCATGGTTCAACCCAAGATCTCAGGCCTGGACCTGAAAATTGAGGAAGACAGACACAGGAAATTATTAGCTAGTGTGTTTACAGACCAGCAATCTGTATTCATTCTGGCCTTTGCTCATTGATGCCCACCTTTAATGTCTGGTTGTGTTACAGAAAGGAAAGATGTGGGAGTTTACCTTCTGAGACAGGAATATAGAGTTTACAATTCTATATAAGACCTGTGGCTGCATTCTCTCACTGCCAAGAATGAGGGAGTTTCCACTGCAAAAACTGGGGTTGTGAAACAGAGTATTCCTGGAAATGGATGAATATATAGAAAAAAATTCCCCTTCCAATAATGACACAACAGGAAAATGCCATCCAATGGCTATAAAACTGAAGGACTGCAAATTCCTTAAGGAAGATTCTGATCTTTGGGAAACAAACAAACAGACAAACAACCCATGGAATCAGATCCTATGCCAAAGGAAGGTACTCTGGGGATAGATTTACTATCTAGAAGAAACTGCCTCCCTTAGGTCCCCAGTTTTTTTGTTCCTAACAAAGATTTCATATTCATGCCAAGACCCCAATCAACTGTTCCATCTTAAGAGAGACTACAACATTTCATACGCTCAAGGGTAGAGTCCCACCTCCTTCTGCCCAGAAAGCTGAGGTATCTTCATCCCTATTTTCCACTCTTGACAAGTTCCATTGCTTAGTTAATCATTCTCAGGCAGGAATTGCCTGGATTTCTGGTTATACTTAGACCCCAGGTCTACATAGGAACAGGAACTAAGCAGACTGTCATCCCATTGACTGACAAAACTCACTGTGATTGGGAGCAGCCCAGATTAATGTTAGAGAACTTACAAGGGGTCTAAACTTGTCCAATATCCAAAACCTTTAGCCACTACCCCTTATTCTCATGTTTGCTATTTCACCTTGTGACTTAACTTGTCTGGACAATCTTTCTTCCTCAAGTCTCTGCACCTATGTATTCCTTGATAGTGAACCCTCAAGGCTTCACCCTGTGATTCTTCCCATCATAGCAGAAGAAGAACATATCAGAAATATGTCCCAGGGAAAGGAACTTGGGCTAGCCAGTCCCCTCTAGACGTAAGGCAGTGAAGTCACAGCATAGAATTTGAGTTCTTGAGGGAGGAGGGGACAGATGTCATGCCTGTAGCTTTACAGTTTCCAAGAGTTACCTCCGCCTAAAGAGATTGAAATCAGCCTGTTCTGTGCTTACATGTCTAGTGAGTAGGAGGAACTAAATACAGTGTTCTGATAAGGAATGTGAGACATAGTGAGACAACAAGAGAAATGAATTAGGGTAAAAAGGGATTAAAGGAAGAGAGATGTAATGGAAAGCAGAGAGGGAAAGTGTGTATTTGGATAGAAACAGATATGGAAACAACAGGCAGATTCACAGACAACTGAATCTCAGTGGAATTGTGAACTGTCTCCTGATCCATCATCTCCATCATGATTGACAGAGGTGATTGACTGCTGTACTGAGGGCAGAACAAAAGAAATGAGCAAAACTCCTGGTGGACAAGAAAGGAAGCAAAAATACACAAGTCTAAGGCCTTATATAAACTCAGCACACTTGAAGGATGGCAAATCAACAAATACTAATAGGTACTGTAATCTCTTGGGTAATGGCTCTATACACAGTTACATAGTAATGTATAACTAACAAGTTTTTGAAGAAAAAAAGCCACAAAAATTTGAAAGGCTTTATCCACAAAAGAAAAACGAGGGAAAAATAGTGTGCTTTTGTGGCCTGATATAGAGGGAAAGTATAGATACAAACCCAAAATACTAATAATTATATTAAAGTAGTTGAACTAAAATCCCTACATAAGAAACAAAGGTTATTGTACATATTTAAAGATAAATGAAAGTGAACTATGTTGCTTACTATAGTCAACATTTTAATACTCCTGTATTTATTTGTTTATGGTAGCATTGCATGCCTGTGTGTGCACACATGGTCAAAAGGACACAAGGTGTGTTCCTATGATCCTCTCTGTCTTATTCCTTTGAAACATTTTTCTCATTGAAACTGGAACTAAGATGACAACTGGCCACCCCCAGCAATAGTCCTGTCTCGGCCTCTCACACAGCACTGAGGTTACAGGGACATGTGAGGCCACTGGGATCTGAACTCAGGTCCTCAAGCTTACATAGAAAGCACTCTTAACTATTCTGCTTCTGTCCAGCCCTTCAAGTCACAGGTTTAACAAAGAAACACAGAAAACTGAAATGAAAACATTTCTTTGAGAAATGTTGAGTCCTCGTTTATTCTGTAACTCATAATGTAGATCAGGCTGGACTTGAACTCACAGAGATCCACCTGCCTATGCCTCTGAAGTGTGTACCACTATTCCCATGTCTGAAATAAAGTGAAGAAAAATTATACAAATGCCATCTCTGCCAGAAGATGGCTGATGGAGGAGGCTTTAAAAACAAAAAGTTTTTATGAGAAATAAAGATTAGCTAATGCAGGAAGAAAACATTATAAGTGCAAATCTTTATGTTTCCAATAACTTAGCTATAAAATTTTTAAGACAAAATTTTCAGAGTTAACTGGAAAGATTATTCCAGAACAGTGTCAATAATATTAATATGTGCTTTTTTACATTATAAAGAGACATAGAATTGATATAGGTAGAATACTTTCACTTATGGATTTAAGTTGAACCATATACAGAGCAACAGAGTTTACAGAAGTTCCCTATGCTGTAGATGTAACCAACCGTCTTATTAAATAAGAAACAGAGCCAATACAAAGACGAAAGCCAAGAGAACAGAGCTAAGAGCCTTACCTGCCTGCTGCAGCTAGCCTCTTCAGCCAAAAGACCTCTCCGAAAGAGACCTACTTTTTGTCTGTTTGTCTTTATATAGACTTTCTGTTCTGCCTTCTCATTGGTTGTAAAACCAACCACATGACTGCCTCATCACTGCCTGCCTGTATAGACCTCCAGGTCTTCTATGGTTGGTATTGAGATTAAAGGCGTGTGTCTCCAGTGCTGGCTGTCTCCTTGAACACACAGAGATCTACCTAGCTCTGCCTACCAAGTGCTGGGATTAAAGGTGTGCACCACCAATGCCCAGTTTTTGCTATGGCTCTAATAGCTCTGACCCCCGGGCAACTTTATTTATTAACATACAATTAAAATCACATTTCAATACAAATAAAATACCACCATATTTCCCCTTTTCTATTTTAATTAAAAAGAAAAAAAGGTTATAACTAACATAAGAAAAACTATATATAAAAGTACAATAACTATATACAATATATACAAGTAATAAATATCTAAACAATGTCTAGTCCATTTGTATTTGACAAATTCTGAGAAAATAATTCCATTATCTATCCTATTTTGGTAAGTCCAAAGTGTACCTAATTCACTTTCTATCCTAACTAGTCTTCAACTATAACTAACTAACTAATCTTCAACTCCCTCAGAGATCCAAGAAGGAAAATAATATTACCTAATAAAAAATAAAAACAGGAAGTACATGCAAGCAACTTCCAAAAAATTTGTGAGTTGACAGAAATAGCCAGCTGCCTGCACATTCACTTGAGGTTTCTCCGCAGTGTTGGGGCATCATCTTCAGCCTATAGGCTTTGCATATCTGACAGACTCATTTGTGAAGTAGGATGTACACAAGGTCAACAGTTCAACCTCACATTGGGTGAGAGCAGTCCATGTACCAGAAACACCTGAATTCCACTAGTGTCCTGTCATGATTCAGGATTTTAAATTCTGGAAATTGTTAATGTTTTTTTAATTCAGCTGTCCATTCTTCTTGGCTGTGTATATGTGGCTTCATCTCAGCATCCCGTTCTTCTTCACATCCCTCTATTAAATGCCAGTCTACTATGGAGAGGCATGAGCTTAGTTACTCTTCAAGAATAACTGTTTCAGCTGCTGTTCCATTGCACATCAGAAGCCATCAGCCCACTGCCTGTTCAGCTGCCTTCGAAGAAAAGGGCACTGTACCTTTTCCGAATTGCGAAGGCCACTTCAGGGATGGTGCCATATTGTCCTGGCCTCAGAAGATGCCTTTTGATAAAGCCATAACCACATTTGTTTTGGCAAGACTCAGTAGTCCTTTGTTTCATGTCCTGTCTGTCCATTTTGTCCTGTTGATTCGAGTTGTTGTCCAGTGGCTAACCTTTGCCACAATGAAAGTTAACTTCATATGCAGTTTCTTCAATGCCCATATTTTCTCTGAAGTAGATTGGTACTGCCAAGAGCCAACATGTCTCATAGTCATAACAAAAAAGAAAAAAATTTCTAAGTTATTAAAACATTTTAAATGCCATATTCTGTAGCTCTCTGAAGGGTTTGAAGATGACCTGTCTATCTAAAATATATCTCTTCAATTTTTAAAAACATACCTAAAATGACTACAAGTTCTATTATAATGTCTAACTACTAACTTTCATTTCTTTATATCCTAATAATTGGTAATAATAACATTCAAGGATCAGAAAATTGTATTACATTGTTAAATGAACAGTATAAATACAGTTAGAAATATACATATAACATTTTCTAACAATATCAATTTCAATATATATAATTTGTACACAATATAAAACAATCCAATCCAATGTAAAGTATTTAAAACTAGTAATTGTCTTTTTCTTTTCTTTTTTTCCTTTTTTAAAAAACAAGAACCTTAAATCTAATCTCATTTGCTTAGCCCTTTTCCTAACCCTTGACAACAATTTGTAACCAACCCCCCTAAACAATGAAAATTATCCCAGACCCAAAACCCATTAAAAAGACCAAAAAACCACCCACCCCACACCACCTCTTTGGGAATGTGGGCGTCCTATTCTTAAAATTGCTTCCTGCTGGGTATGGGCGAAGTTATCTTCATACTGAAAGAAAAATTTTAGGTTAATTGTCAAATTCTAGGAAAGGTAACTATATCCTTCATTATCCATTCTGTGTATAATGCCAAAGTTCAGGGTTTATCTCAAGTCCTTATTCAAGTAGTCTTTGAGACTGGATCATCTCAGCTAGCCTACTCAAAATTGCTCTGAGCACTTTGTAGTCCAAAGCTGATCTGTAGATGATGTTTGTCAGCTTAATGATATTATTATTGTCCATGTGGAATTGTTGTTGTTGTGGGGCCCCATCTTCTTCCTGGAGACTTCAGTTGATGTTAGGCCTGGCCGTGATTTCCTGCAGAAAACTGATAAGAGACTCGAACACAAAGACATATATATGCAGCTAATTGAAGCCTTTTTTTTCCTAGAATAAGTTAGTACTCTATATGACCATTCATATCTTAACAAAGTTTAAAATGTATCTCTCTCTATATATATATTTTGATATAAAATTCATACTTTAAGAAAAGTTTAAAGAATCATAATAGAATCAAAGAGTTGAGATTAGTAATAGAATAGTCCCTTAGTTAATTTGGCTTTTCTCCTGTCCCATAGCAGAAGATGGCTCTTTTATTCTGGCATGATACAGGGGGTTTGCATTTTCCTTTTAGCAACATGCTTGAGTTTAAAGAAGGAGAGAGCCATTCTCCAACTCCAAAGTCAGCTTTAAATTTTAATTGAACTGGGACTGTTAGAAGACCAATAGTGTTAAATTTTTAGAGAAGAGCAGAAACAAACATTTAGGAAGACTTATAAAATTTTATAGATGACATATCAATTGGCCGTTTTACTCTGTTTCCTGGGATAGATGATTTGTCCTTTTTCCTCATTTGTCTCATTTGTCCATTGTTCTTCAGATTCCTTAGCCTTCATTCTCTTAAAAGACAAAAACAAAAACCTTTCCCCAAGACTAATTTTGGGGATGTTCCTTTTTGGCAAGTTATTATCTGATTAAATGAAAAGGCATGTGCTACTGGTGTAAGTTCGTTTAAACTGGATATTCATGCTGGTTGATGAACTATCACCTCCTCTAATTAAGAGGTCTCTCTTGTTCAAATTGAACTTTTATCAATTTTGATGGTACCCACAGCTTGTCTTCTCCTATAGAAACAAAAGCAAAACCTCGTCCCCAATGTAACACATACCCTGGTTTCCATTCTGAGGTCAGCAGGTCCTTAAATTATATAGGCTGATTTAATTCTGTAGTTTTTTCTAGTATCCAATGTCTCTCTGCAGCTGTTGTTCCTTTGTTCCTTTCTCATTGGCATTGAGAAAATTCAAAGTTAATAGAGCATTATGCAGTCTATTTCTGGGTTTTTTTTACCCCTTTCATTCCAATATAATATCTTCCCTCTGCATTAATATTCCTGTAGGAGAATGCCTAGAAGGTAAAATAACCAAAATGCAATCCAGCTTTGGATCAATACGATCCACGTGCCCTTCATGTACTTTCTTTTCTACCAAGGCCAATTCTTTCTCAGCTTCAGGTGATAATTCCCTTGGACTATTTAAGTCCTTGTCACCTTCTAAGGTTTTGAACAAATTATGCAGTTCATCATTTTTTACCCCAACAATAGTTCATAGATGAGAAATATCTCCAAATAATCTTTGAAAGTCATTAAGAGTCTGTAGTTGATCTCTCCTAATTTGCACCTTTTGGGGTCTAATTTTTTGTAGCTCTATTTTATATCCTAAATAATTAATAGAATCTCCTCTTTGTATCTTTTCAGGAGCAATTTGTAATCCCCAGCAAGGCAAAATTTTCTTTACTTCTTCAAACATTCTTTCTAAAGTATCTGCATTTGAGTCAGCTAGTAAAATGTCATCCATATAATGACAAATTACAGATTTAGGAAATTTTTTACGTATCACTTCTAATGGCTGTTGTACAAAATATTGGCACAGAGTTGGGCTATTCAACATTCCCTGTGGGAGGACCCTCCATTGAAATCTTTTAACCGGTTGAGAATTATTATAAGTAGGCACTGTGAAAGCAAATCTTTCTCTGTCTTTTTCTTGTAAGGGTATTGAAAAGAAGCAGTCTTTTAAATCAATAACTATGAGAGGCCATCCTTTTGGTAACAAATTAGGCAAAGGAATTCCAGATTGTAGAGAACCCATTGGTTGAATTACTTTGTTAATTGCTCTAAGGTCTGTTACTATTCTCCATTTACCAGATTTCTTTTTAATAACAAATACAGGAGAATTCCAAGGGCTGGTTGATTCTTCAATATGCTATATTCCTTTCTGTTCCTGTCCTTGCTTCCTCTCTCTGCCCAGCTACATCACTTTCCTCTTTCCTCCTAGCTCTATCACTTCCTGTCTCTCTGTACAGACCTCCAGACCTCTATGGCTAACTAGCACTGGGATTAATGGCATGTGCCACCATGCCTGGCTCTGTTCCCAGTGTGGCCTTGAACTCACAGAAATCTGGACAAATCTCTGCCTCCCAAATGCTAGGATTAAAGGAATGTGCTACCACTGCCTGGCTTCTGTGTTTAATATAGTGGCTGGATTTTTTTTTGGATCTCCATGCAAGTTTTGTTTATTAGAGCACAAATAAAATATTACCACATCCTGATCCCACTGCCAGGGAGTCCCTTAAGCAGATCAAGCTATACAACTGTCTCATGTTTGCAGAGGTCTTAGTCTAGCCCAGTCCTATGGAGGCTCCAGAGATACTGGTCCACAGTTCATGAATTCTCACTAGTTTGGCTTGGTTGTCTCTGTACATTTCCCTATCATGATCTTGATGCCCCTTGCTCGTATAATCCCTCTTCTCTCTCTCTGACTGGATTCCCAGAGCTCATCCTGGTGCTTGGCTATGGATCTCTGCATCTGCTTCCATCAGTTATTGGATAAAGAAGGCTCTATGATGACAGTGTATTCACCAATCTGATTACTGGGGTAGACCAGTTCAGGCAACCTCTCTACCATTTCTAGTAGTCTAAGGTGGGGTCATCCTTATGGATTCCTGGGAACTTCCCTAGCACCTGTTTTCTCTCTATCCCCACAATGTCTCTCTCTATCAAGATATCTCTTTCGTTGCTCTCCCACTCCATCTCTATTCCAGCTCAATCATTCCATTCCCTTATGTTCTCATCCTCCATCCCCTACCCTCCATTGCACCTCCTTCCTTCCAGTTTACTCATGGAGATCTCATCTATTTCTCTTCCCAGGGTGATTCATGCATCCCTTTTATGGTTCTCCTTGATAGCTAGCTTCTCTGGAGCTATGGGTTACAGTCTGGTTATCCTTTGCTTTTCATCTAGTATCCACTTATGAGTGAGTACATACCATGTTTGTCCTTCTGAGTCTGGGTTACCTCACTCAGGATGATGTTTTCTAGTTCCATCCATTTGCCTGCAAATGTGATGATATTGTTTTTCACTGCCTAGTAGTACTCCATTATGTGTATGTGCCACATTTTCTTTACCCATTCTTAAGTTGAGGGGCATCTAGGTTGTTTTCAGGTTCTGGCTATTACTAATAATGCTTCTATGAATATAGTTGAGCATGTGTCCTTGTGGTATGATTGAGTGTTCTTGGGTATATGCCCAAGAGTGCTATTGCTGGGTCTTGTGATAAATTGATTCCCAGTTTTCTGAGAAAACCCCATACTGATTTCCAAAGTGGCTGTACAAGTTTGCATTCCTACCGACAGTGGAGGAGGAGTGTCCCTCTTGATCCACATTCTCATTATTGGGGGCTGGTGATGCAAAGAATGTTTGACAAGGAAGCTTGCTACATTTGCCGTCCAATGATTAGCACATAAATCCATAAAGGCCTGAAAAAACTGAAAAAATTTTTGAACACAGACTCAGATACAACTTCCTGGTGTGGTCTCTTGAGTCGGCCAAATACTTGCTGCATATAAAGGTATGGCTCTTCTAAAAGGCCCTGCTGTACAGCTGAGCACTTATAAATCCAGCATGCTACTCATCAGGAGGTATAAATGCCTGGCTAGCATGGACACAGAAGCTTCCCAGAGCTGGGATGATAAGGTATGGCTGGGACAGTTAGGCTCAGCTCCCTGTGGCTGCCTGTGGACCCAAAGTGGGTGGATCTAGTCATCAGTGAGCTAAGGGCTAAGCTAGCTGCATCATGGCTTGCATGACAGTTTAAGGTTTGTCTTATGTGGTCAGAAAAATGTTACAGATGAACTGAAAATCAGGTCCAGACTGAGCAAACCTCTGAACAGATATAGTATGCTTAAAAATGTGCATAGATGTTGAAGAAACAAAAGGAAATGGGTATAGACAGTCATAGAAAAATAAATAGTTTAAAAATAATAAAACAGGGCTGGAGAGATGGCTCAGAGGTTAAGAGCACTGACTGTTCTTCCAAAGGTCCTGAGTTCAATTCCCAGCAACCACATGGTGGCTCACAACCATCTGTAATGAGATCTAGTGCCCTCTTCTGGCCTGTAGGGACACATGCTGTATACATAATAAATAAATAAATCTTTAAAAAATAATAATAAAACAAAGTCTCCAAAGAGAATGTAAAGTAATATAAGAGGAATAAAGCACATAAGGATAAGAAAGACCATAACACAGGGCATGTGGATCATATATAGTTCTTTGTTAACTTTGAATTTTATAAATTATGATGAGCAACAAACAACAACTGCTGAGATGCACTGGAATGTAGAAAAGGCTGCTGAATTGTAACAATGTATATCTTTTAAGTCTTAACTTCAGAATGGAAGTCAGGAAATACGTTACATTGGGTTGAGGTTTTGCCTTTGTTTCCACAGGAAACAAAAAGCTATGGAGTTCTTCAAAATTAATGAAGATCAGATTTGTTTGAGGGAGACCTCCAGAAAATCTTGGCTTATAGACATGAAGAAAATAAAAAGAAAAACTACAAGATAGGTGATTTATATATGCTGATCCCTCTACATGGGAACAGCTTTGAGACTGAATGAGACATGATAAATCTTAGTGGCTACAAAGTCCTCATAACTTATTATTACATACCATGCTTTCACATGGAATGGATAGAGGTTTGGCTATACAGTCTAAACAGACATACAAAATTAGCAGATGTCCTTTTCTTGCTCAAATATAACAACAACAACAAAAAAAAACTTTAGCTGACTTGTGCACACTGTAATTCCATACTTGTATTAATGCAGATATATCTTACCTTTAAAAGTTTGTGTGTTTTCAAAAAAAAAAAAAAAAAAAAGGACCAGGCCCCAATGAAAACAGGTAACCCAGGTGATCCATCCTCTCAGAATGCTTCTGTTGTAGTTTCCTAAAAATTCTACATCCAGAACAATGTCAAAACTGCTAGTTGAGATGGTCTAGTCTCACAGACTACTCCATCTAGGACCTCATATAAGTGCTACACTTTCCTATTACACAGAGACTAAGCAAAGAACAATACATCTAGCTCTCCCAGAACTAGACCATTATCTCAATTTTTTCAGGGTCCTCTAGAGATGCCCTCACCCCCAGACCACAGGAAGGAGTCTAGCAAACATGACACCCTCATTCCCAAGAGCTCGTTTGGGTGGAATTTTCATTGTTCAATGGATTATTGAAGTTTATTATCATTTAGGTGGGTTGATTACAAGCTGTTGGTCATAGTCAGGGAGAAAGCTGAACAAAGGATATTAGATCCAGGGATCTCTCTGAAAAGAAAAAATGGGAGAAATACTATAGAAATGAAGGGATAAAAGGGTGGATTAGTGAGTCTACATTTGAACTAAAAAACAATAACTAGTCTCAAATATTTTATATTGGTATGGAGTTTTGTATGTTGATACAAATTAAAGGTTATTTTTGTTATACTTGTTTCTACTCTTGTTTAAGGTATTGTACCTATGCATCTCATTTAAAAATGTAAAGCAATTTTCTAGTCTTTAACAGTTATTATTGCGAACTATTTAGGATAATTAAGAAATACAGGTTAGTAGTCAGTCATCTAACAATCAAAATTGTGGCCATGTTAGGTATGTTTTCAAAGTCAAACTGAGATATTTTTTAGATAGATATATGGTATTCACACACTTCATAGACATATAGAATATGGCATAAATATATTAAAGGCATAAGGCTTTTTATGACAGTGATATATATATCTGCTCCTGGCAGCACTGATCTATGTCAAAAAAGGGTGGTGGGCATTGGAGAACCTCCATATGGAGTTTTCTTTCAAGGTGGCAAAGCTAGACCTTTGGGCAAGAAACTGACAGTATGGTGTTCAAATTGGACAAATAGGACACAAAAGAAGGCAACTGCTGAACTTTGCCAAGATGAAGTAGGACAGTCCTTCAAAATTCCTGCTTCACAAAAAAGTCTGTTGGATATTCTAGGACTATAGGCTGAAGATGGATGTCCCAACATGGCAGGGGAACCTTGGATGACTGTCTAGGCAGCCAGATGTCTTTGTCATTTCTATAGTTTTGAAAGTTGCTTGCTCTTCATTTCCTGTTTACTCAAGTAATATATTCTTCTTGAGTCTCTATGGGGTTGAGGAATAGATAGTTATAGTTTTATATTTTTCTTTTTTACCAAATTTAGAAAAGAAACTTACATAAGAGATATAAAGTTTATGAGGTTGAGAAACATAAAAGCTTAATTTGTTTATCTAAGAAGATGTTTTCAGGTCTAAAAATATGTTTTTAGGATGCTAATACAAGTAATGATAAAACCTTGGATTTATCAAAATAGGATAGATAATAGAGTATTTTCTCAATATATGCCAAATACAAATGGACTGGACTGTAGAATAAATCTTAAAGTGTCTTATTAATAAAAACAAACCCAAGGCCAGTTATTGGAGTGAATGCTGAAAGACCAGAGAAGCAGAACAAGCCACATCCAACCTCACCTTGTCAACTTTTCAACTGGTCTTGTTTCCTCAGACTGAAAGCCTCTGAGTCCTCAACCAAATGGATCTCAGCTGTACTGCTGCTAAAAAGCCTAAAAGTTTAAAAGCTTCTAGTTCCTGGTCCTCATGCCTTATATACCTTTCTGCTTCCTGTCATCATTTCCTGGGATTAAAGGTGTGTGTCTTTCCCAAGAAATACATGTGATCTCAAGTGCTGGGATTAAAGGTGTGGGTCACCATGCCTGGTTGTTTCCAGTGTGGCTTTGAACTCACAGAGATCCAGATAGATCTCTGCCTCCAGAAGGCTAGGATTAAAGGCATGTGCTACCACTACCTGACCTCTGTGTCTAATATAGTGGCTGTTCTGTTCTCTGACCCCCAGATAAGTATATTGGGGTGCACAGTATTTCAACCACACTGGACATTGTAAATTTAATTTTTTACCTCATAATTGTTCTTATTGTATATAGTTGTATTGTGTTAGAGTTAAAACCTTTCCTTTTTATTTAGACAAAGAGAGGGAAATGTTGTGGGACAAATGTTCTGTATACTGTGAAGATGTGTCTTTGTCAAGGGGCTTTCTGACTGGTTTAATGAAGACCTGACTGGCCAATAGATATGCAGGAGAGAATAGGTGGGATTTTCAGGGAGAGAGTGGAAGAGGAGAAGGAATCTAGGTGCATGGAATTCACCAACAAGGTGTGAAACAACTTGGACACCATACAGAGGAAAGTTAATTGAACATGGCAGAACAGATTAATGGAAGCATGTTAATCTGAGTTATAAGAGCTAGTTGGAAAACAGCCTAAGCTAAGGTTAAGCTTATTATTATATATGATAAGAAGTCTCCATATCATTATTTGGGAGCTGGTGATCCAAAGATAGTCAGACAAGAAAGCTTGCTACAGGTGGCAGTACAGGCCATGGACATCAACATTTTCTTGGAGTAAGTGACTGGTTTCGTTAACACTGTCTTTGAGCCTTGATATTTTCTTTTCTACCTTTTAAAAAGTTATTTTCCAATTATATCACATCCCTCTCCCTTCCACTTTATCCAATTTGTTGGTGAGGCTTTCTTCTGAACATTTTATTTTACTTCCTGAGCTTTTCATTTTGAGTTTTATTCCAGCTAGACTTTTCTTCAAAGATTCTATCTCTATTAAACTCTATTTCCGTATCTGAAATTGTTTTTTCTTATTTCATTCAGCTGTGTGTTTCTGTGGTCCTTCATTCCAGAATTTAGCCATATCTTCTGAGTTCCTTGAATGTATTTATAATAGCTATTTTGAAGTCCATGTCTTGTGTATCAGCTAAGTTGCTTTTCTTGGAGAAGTAGAGTTGCTGTTTTCTATGAGACATATTGTCTTGGTTATTCATGTTCTTGGTGGTTTTTTGTTTGAATGTTTTTAATATTATATTAAAATCTAACCTGAATATAGGCTGTTAAAAATTCTTTAGAAAAAAAAAGAAAAAGTTCATTTGAATTCTTCAGCGGTTCTTCCACATTGTTCTCATTGAGGTCATTACCACATGATTAATAACTGAGAGGAGACAGGATATGCTATTATTATTATTATTATTATTATTATTATTATTATTATTATTATTATTTTTTGGTGTGTGTGTGTGCACTTTGCTTCTTTTTCCTCTGTGGGACCTGTACATATGATTTAGTTTGTAGTTTACTTTTTCTGTTCAAATCACTTTTTTTTTCAATAGAGATATGCACAACGTTTTGGAGTGGGATAAGCTGTAAAAGGGTTGAAATGTTTTCTTCTGTGGAATGGCATAGAGGGCTGCATTTTTAATCCACTGTCTTCTTTTGATAATCTTCCATTGTCCACAATAAAAGTCACCACCCAAAGATATGACACCCCTCACTGGCCCCATATTGCTCCACTTTCTGGGGTGGTTCTCTATTCTACCTTGAGTCAGTCAGTATTGGTAAAACACAGGTTGTGGCATGAGATTCTGGGGAATCTGGGTTTGGAGTTGGGAGGTCTAGGGTAAGAAAGATAGCTGAGGAAGAAGTATATGAATAGGTATCTTCAAATGGGTAAAGAATGTGAAGATACTTGTGTCCCATGTAAATACTCATCAAAAGCTGATTTCAGCTGAGGAGAAGTTCAGTTCAATAATCAAGTGGATAAGAGGACCCAGTTACTGGACAATCAGTCTCTTTATCCAGCCATTCCTGTCATTGCACAATGAGCCCAAGAACAAAGTGTCCATGATTGCAGAAATGGGGGTTATGTATGGATTCCACAACATGGACCTATACTCACCAAGACTGATCTAGCTACAGCTACTGTTGAATGCCAGATCTGCCAGCAGCAGAGACCAACACTGAGCCACAGATATGGCACCATTCCCCGGGGTGAGCATCCAGTGACCTAGTGCCATGTTAGCTGCATTGGAGTACTTCCTTCATGGAAAGAACAATTCCTTGTACTTTTAGTAGTATATGATTATTCTGGTTATGGATTTTCTTTTCCTGAATGTACTACTTCTATCAAAACCACCATTTGTGGACTTACAGAATACATTATCCAGTGTCATGGTATTCCACACAGTATTGCTTCAGACCAAGGAACTCACTTCACAACCAGAGAAGAGTTGTGTTGGGCCCTGAAACATGGAAACCACTGGTCTTCCCATGTTCCCCACCATCCTGAAGTGACTGACCTTTTAGAAATAAGCAACCGCCTTTTGAAAACACAGATGACAGCAGCATGGAGAGCTAGGGGAGGGTTCCACAAAAGTCAATATATGCTTTGAATCAGCATCTAATGGTATGGTTTCTCCTATAGCCACAATCCATGGGTCCAGGAATCAAAGAGTGGAAAAGGGAATAGGTCTACTCATTATCACCCCTAGTGACCCTCTAGAAAAAAATTACTTCCTGTTCCCTTGACCTTAAGGTCAGCTGGCCTAGAAGTTTTGGTTTCAGAGCGGGGAAGCACCCCTGCAAGGAGCCACAACAAACATTCCATTGAACTCGAAGCTCAGCCTTCATCCTGGACACTTTCAACTTCTGATACCCTTAAGCCACCAGATTAACAAAGGAACAACAGTGTTGGGAAAGGATGATTGATCCAGATTACCATGGGGTAAGTGAATTGATTCTTCATAATGAAGGTAAGAAAGATTATGTCTGTAGTGCAGGATATCCTTTAGGGTGTCTCTTAATGTTACTTTGTCCTGTGATTAAAGTCAATGGGAAACTACAACAGCATTATCCAGGCAGGATGACAAAGGTCACAGACCCAGCAGTAATGAAAGTTAAGGAAAAGAACCAATAACTGCTTAGGTGCTTGCTGAGGGTGGAGTAAATACAGAATGATCAGTAGAGGATGGTACTTCTAAATATCTGACACCATGTAACCAGTTGCAAAAAAGAGAAATATTTCTGCCAAATTTTAAGAATGTGTTCATACATATATTTGTGCTATCTTTCTCAATTTTCTTACCATGTCATCTAATGTCAATTAACAGAAAATCAAAGGTTGTTGTATTTAAGTTTGAGATACTAAAAGAATGTCCTTAACAAACATAGCATGTACTCACTCATAAGTGGATACTAGATGTGAGGGAAGGGATGGCCAGACTGCAACCCACAACTCAAGAGAGGCTAGCTAACAGGGAAAGACCCTAGGAGGGACACATGGATGACCCTGTGAAGGAGAAGTGGATGAGATCTACAAGAGCAGACTGGGTGTGTGGGGTTGGCAGAGGGCGAGGAGTGGGGGATGAGAACATAGGGAAATGGGAGGGTCAAGCTGGAACAGGGACAGAGTGGGAGGGCAGGGAGGGAGATACCATGATAGATGAGGACATCATGGGAATAGGAAGAGGCAGGGTGCTGGAGAGGCTCTCAGGAATCCACAAGGATGACCCCACCTTGGTCTGCTGGCAGTGGTCCAGAGGGTGCCTGAGCTGGTATACTCTAGTGACCAGCCTAGCAAACAACCTAGCTGTCATCATAGAGCCTTTGTCCAGTGACTGAGGGAGGCAGATACAGAGATCCATGGCCAGGCACCAAGCTGAGCTCCGGGAATCCAATTGATGAGAGAGAGGAGAGATACTGTAGGCGAGGGATGTCAAGATCATAATGGGAGAATGTGCAGAGATGACCGGCCACACGACTGGTAGCCCATGAACTGTGGTCTGGTGGCTGTGGAGCCCCCATGGGACTGGACTAGGCCCTCTGGATACGGAAGACGGTTGTTTGGCTCGAACTGTTTGGGGGCACCCAGGCAGGGGGATCGGGATCTGTCCCTGGTCTATGGGAAGGCTTCTGGAATCCAGTGCCTGTGGTGTGACACCTTGCACAGCCTTGGTGCAATGGGAAGGGGCTTAGACCTGCCTAGGCTCAGTGTGCTGAGCTCTGCTGACTCCCCATGGGAGACCTTGATTTGGGGGATGTGGGGATGCGGGGTGGCTTGGGAAAGAGGGATGGGGGAGGGTAGGAGGAGGGAGGAGAGGAGATCTGTGGATAGTATGTGGAGTGAGTAGAAAATTTCTTAATAAAGAGAAATGGGAAAAAAAGAATGTCCTTAAGGTACATTGCCATCTACTCTAAATTTATAATTTGTTTGTAATTGTACAGTGATAGATATATCATGTTTGTCACAACTATTGTAATAGGGCCCCCAGATCTTCTTAAGTGCTCAGATCTTAGCATAATTGCCTCCATGATAGAAGTGCCATTCATATAGTAAAATTCAGCATGTACAGAGTATCACCTGCCACAATGAAAACAAGACCTAATCCACCAGAGTCCATAGTTCTGGGAAATTCTCTAAATGTACTAACCTGGCTTAGTGGCTTCTTTAAGTTCTACTTCTGGCTAATTGTTCTTTCTAAATGAAGTGTGTCAACCCAAGGCATGGTTTTTGTGCTTGAAACCTCACCTTAAGAAAGGCTTGGTGCTACAATGGATAGAATCTGAGACCCTCAGTGTAGTGGCTAGCCAGCTAATGAAGACTTTCTATTGTCTTAAACTTATGTTTGAGCGATTTTCTCTGGCCAATACTCTACAACATTTCTGGAGGTCCCACTTGATCCTCAGAGATCAGGCCTGGAGACACTAGGGGTCTCAGAGTCCCTTGGATCTGGGAAGTGTGTGGTGATCTAGGAGCTACTTTGTGGGTTACAATCTGAGTTTCAGGTCCCCAAGACTCCCTGTGATGAATCTCAGGCAAATGCTTTGGAGGAATATGACACCTCTACCCCAAAAGGAGACAACTTAGAATGCTCCCTGGTCTGCCATTTTTGGAGCTAAGTTTGGTTAAGGCACCTTCTCTTTGGACACATAAGAAAGGTCAGATGTGGCAGCTGATCCAGTGTCCTGATGTTTGTGAGATGTCACTGGATTTCCCTGTCTTTTCAGGTATATGAATGTGTGGTGGCTACCCCTGGTTGCCTTCTTCTCTCTTTCTCTTCTCTCTCTTCCTGTCTCCTGTCTCTCTGTCTGTCTCCTTGTCTCCTTGTCTGTCTCCCTCCCTCTCTCTCTCTCCTTCTCTCTCTCTCTCTCTCTCTCTCTCTCTCTCTCTCTCTCTCTCTCTCTGTGCACATGCGCACACACACTATTTTGTGTATTTCTATCAGTTTTGTTTCCCTGTATTGATGAGTGGTTTTCTCTGCTGTGAGTCTATCCTAGCTTAAGACTTGTGCCCTCTTGTTTGGGATCCAAGTTCTTTTGGGTCTGATACAGAGCCCAGAGAAACAAACAAATAAACAACAAAAAAACCTGTCACACTCTCAGAGTGCTCACATTAGTTAGTCCCTTGTCTGTTGCTCAGTGTCAGGGTTGACCTGGGCCCCTGTGTGGAGGTGGTAAGTGTTAAGACTCTAGTCCAGAGACCCCTGCTTCTAAGCAGAATCACACAGGTAGGAAGAAATTGTTCCTTGAGGTGCTTATTCCTTCTGCTCCCCTGTATGCTCTAAGCAGTCTCAGGGAAGGGGAGAAGAGGAAATTTTATTCCTTGCTCTTTCCTGTTTTTTCTTTTCAGGCAATGATCTGTATAACTGGAAAACCTAAAAACTACATTTCTGTGAAAAAAGTAGAAAACTACCCCAAGGCCTGCAGGAGGAACAGGAGATGGGGATTTGGCTACTGAGAAATGCAGACTGGACAGAACAGATTTTGCCTTGTCCAACATTGGCCAAGGAGACTTTAAACACTTTTCTCTAGGTCCTCTTATAGAAGTAAAAGTGCTGTTAAAAGAAGACTTTTTCATCAAGTTAGGCATATATATATATATATATATTTTAATATATACATATTAAAATTTAGAAAAATTAGGCAGGCAGTGGTGTTGCACACCTTTAATCTGTGTGCTCAGGAGGCAGAGGCAGGTGGATGTCGAGGCCAGGCTGATGTTCTTGGACAGCCAGGAATATGCAGAGAAACTCTCCCTCAAAAAAGTTAGAAAAATTTTAAAGTTTAAGTAGGTCTCAGCTGTGAGTAGCTGAAAATATGTTTAACAGTAGACAACTGATTGGGACAAGATCTTTTGTATAAACTGAAAGCCACCTTCACCTTCTTTGATGATGAGACTGAGTTGGACTTACAGATATCTAGCAAAATTTTGGTATCTAATACTCTATCAAAAGAAAATCTCCTAGCTGAAAGTCCTTCCTCCAATCAAAAGATACAGTTAGACTCTCTTGTAGATTGGTTGTTCTACTAACTAATTCAGTTATTCCATCCAGATTAAACAATACCTAGTGGCCCTGGAAACAAATACAGAAATTGCAGTTCATATTGTCTGTCTTAGAGAGACAGGTATCCTGGCTCCCTGATTATCACTATGAAATATACCTCTCCTGCCTATGAAGAAACCTGAGACTGCTGATTCTCATGAGCTTGATCCCTCCAGAGAAATAGGTATATGGTGTCTTGGACCTGAGAGATATATTCTTTAGCCTCTCTTGGGCAGAAGTGAGTCCATTCATCTTTGCTTTTCTTTATTTTTTTAATTTTTATGTGAATCTCCTGATGAAGTTTATTTATTGAATATTTTCTTTTTTCCATGTATTTTTTTATTAATAGATTTTCTATTTATTTTACATACAAACCACAGCTTCCCATGTCCTTCCTCCTCCTGCCCCCGAGCCTTTCCCCCAATAGCCCCATTCCCACTTCCTCCAAGGTAAGGTCTCCCATGGGGAGTAAGCAGAGCCTGGGACGTTCAGTTGAGGCAGGTGTCTCACCATAGGCACTAGGCTCAAAAAAGCCAGCTCATGCATTAGGGACAGGTCTCGATGCCATTGCCTGGGGGCCCCCTAAACAGTTCAAGCTAAACAACTGTCTCGCTTATCCAGAGGGCCTAGTCCAGTACCATGGGGGCTCCTCAGCTATTGGTCCACAGTTCATGTGTTTCCACAAGTTTGGCTAGTAATCTCTGTACTTTTTCCAATCATGGTCTCAATAACTCTTGCTTATAGAAATCCTCCTCTCTCTCATCGACTGTACTCCTGGAGCTTCTCCTGGGATCTGGCCATGGATTTCTGTATCTGCTTCCATCAGTCACTGGATGAGGGTTCTATCATGACAGTTAGGGTATTCAGCCATCCGATCACCAGAGTAGGCCAGCTCAGGCACCCTCTCGACTATTACCAGCAGTCTATGGTGGAGTCATCCTTGTGGATTCCTGGGAACCTCCCTAGAACTCTGCTTCTCCCTATTCCCATGGTGTCTTCATTTATCATGATATCTCTTTCCTTGTTCTCCCACTCTGTTCCTGATCCAGCTAGGACCTCTCGCTCCCCTAAGCTCTCATTCCCCTGTCCCTTGCCCTCCACTACCTCCCCACCCCCAGTTTACTCATGTAGATCTCATCCATTTCTCCATCATTGGGCAATCCATGCACCCTTCCTAGGGTCCTTCTAACTAGCTAATCTCTCTGGAGCTGTGGGTAGCAGTCTAGTTATCCTTTGCTTTATATCTAGTATCCACTTATGAGTGAGTACGTACCATGTTTGTCCTTCTGAGTCTGGCTTACCTCACTCAGGATGATATTTTCTAGTTACATCCATTTGCCTGAAAACCTCATGAGGTGTCATTGTTTTTCTCTGCTGAGTAGTACGCCATTGTGTATATGTACCACATTTTCTTTATCTAATCTTCAGTTGAGGGGCATCTAGGTTGTTTCCAGGTTCTGGCTATTACAAATAATGCTGCTATGAACATAGTTGAGCAGGTGTCCTTGTGTTTTGACTGAGCTTTCCTTGTGTATATGTACAAGAGTGGTATAGCTGGGTCTTGAGGAAGATTGATTCCCAACTTTCTGAGAAAGTGCCATACTGATTTCCAAAGTGGCTGTACCAGTTTGCATTCCCACCAACAGTGAAGGAGTTCCACATCCCTTGTTCCACATCCTCTCCAACATAAGCTGTCTTCAGTGTTTTTGATCTTAGCCATTCTGACAGGTGTAAGGTGGTATATCAAAGTTGTTTTGATTTGCATTTCCTTGATGACTAAGAATGTTGAGCAATTTCTTAAATATCTTTCAGCCATTTGACAGTATTCTGTTGAGAATTCTCTGCTTAGCTCTATAGCCTGTTGTTTAATTGGACTGTTAGGTATTTTGATGTCTAAATTCTTGAGTTCTTTATATATTCTGGAGATCATCCCTCTGTCAGATGTGGGGTTGGTGAAGATATTTTCCCATTCTGTAGGCTGTCATTTTGTCTTATTAACTGTGTCCTTTGCCCTACAAAGCTTCTCAGTTTTAAGAGGTCCCATTGATTAATTGTTGCTCTCAGTATCTGTACTACTGGTGCTATATTTAGGAAGTAATCTCCCATGCCAATGCGTTCAAGACTACTTCCTAGTTTCTCTTCTATCAGGTTCAGAGTAACTGGATTTATGTTGAGGTCTTTGATCCACTTGGACTTAAGTTTTATGCATGGTGACAGATATGGATCTATTTGCAATATTCTACATGTTGACATCCAGTTATGCTAGCACCATTTGTTGAAGATACTTTCTTTCTTCCATTGTACAGTCTTGGCTTCTTTGTCAAAAATTAGGTGTTCATAGGTGTGTGGACTAATGTCAAGGTCTTCAATTTAATTCCCTTGGTCCACATGTCAGTTTTTATGCCAGTACCAAGCTGTTTTTTTACTACAGCTCTATAGTAGAGCTTGAAGTCAGGGATCATGATGCATCCAGAGGTTGCTTTATTGTACAAGATTCTTTTAGCTATCCTAGGTTTTTTGTTTTTCCATATGAAGTTGAGTATTGATCTTTCCAGGTCTGTGAAGAACTGTGTTGGGATTTTGATGGGGATTGCACTGAATCTGTAGACTGCTTGTGGTAAAATTGCCATTTTTATTATGTTTATTCTACCTATGCACAAGCAAGGGAGATCTTTCCATTTTATGATATCTTCTTCAATTTCTTTTTTCAGAGACTTAAAGTTCTTGTCATACAGGTCCTTCACTTGCTTAGTTAAAGTTACCCCAAGGTGTTTTATATTATTTGTGGCTATTGTAAAGGGTGATGTTTCTCTGATTTCTTTCTCAGCCAATTTATCATTTGTATGTAGGAGGGACACTGATTTTTTTGAGTTAATCTTGTATCCTGCCACATTACTGAAGGAGTATATCAACTGTAGGAGTCCTCTGGCAGAATTTTTGGGTCACTTATGTACACTATCATATCATCTGCAAATAGTGAAAGTTTGACTTCTTCCTTTCCAATTTCTATCCTTTTGATCTCCTTTTCTTGTCTTATTGCTCTAGCTAGAACTTCAAGTACTACATTGAATAAATATGGGGAGAGTGGACAGCCTTGTCTTGTTCCTGATTTTAGTAGAATCGCTTTGAGTTTCTCTCCATTTAATTTGATGTTGGCTGTTGGCTTGCTGTAAATTACCTTTATTATGTTTAGGTATGTTCCTTGTATTCCTGATCTCTTTAGGATCGTTATCATGAATGGGTGTTGGTTTTTGTTAAAGGCTTTTTCAGCATCTAATGAAATGATCATGTGTTTTTTTTCTTTCAGTTTATTTATATGGTGTATAACATTGACAGATTTTCATATGTTGAACCATTCTTGCATCCCTGGGATGAAGCTTACTTGATCATGGTGGATAATTTTTTGATGTGTTCTTGGATTCAGTTTGCCAATATTTTATTGAGTATTTTTGCATCAATGTTCATGAGGGAGATTCGTCTGTAATTCTCTTTCTTTGTTGCATCTTTGTGTGGTTTCGGTATCAGGGTAACTGTAGCCTCATAAAAAGAGTTTGGTAATGTTCCTTCTGTTTTTATTGTGTGGAACAATTTGAAGAGTATTGGAATTAGCTCTTCTTTGAAATTCTGGTAGAATTCTGTGCTGAAACCATCTGGTCCTGGGCTTTTTTGGTTGGGAGACTTTTAATTACTGTTTCTATTTCCTTAGGGGTTTTTGGCCTATTTAAATCGTATATCTGGTCTTGACTTAACTTTGGTATGTGGTATCCAGAAAATTGTCCATTTCTTTCAGATTTTCCAATTTTGTGGAGTACAGGTTTTTGAAGTATGACCTGATGGTTCTCTGAATTTCCTCATTGTCTGTTGTTATGTCTCTCTTTTCATTTCTGCTTTTGTTGATTTGGATGCTCTCTCTCTGCCTTTTGGTTAATTTGGTTAGGGGCTTGTCTATCTTGTTGATTTCTCAAAGAACAAACTCTGTGTTTTATTGATTCTTTGTATTGTTTTCTTTTTTTCTATTTCATTGATTTCAGCCAATTTGATTATTTCATTGCATGGATTCCTCCTGAGTGAGTTTGCTTCTTTTTGTTCTAGAGCTTTCAGATGTGCTGTTAAGTCACTATTGTGAGAATTCTCTGTCTTTTTTATGTGGGCATTTAGTGCTATGAATTTTCCTCTTAGCACTGCTTTTATAGTGTCCCATAAGTTTGGGTATGTTGTACTTTCATTTTCATTGAATTCTAGAAAATATTTAATTTCTTTCTTAATTTCTTCCTTGACCCATTGGTGATACATTTGGGCATTGTTCAGTTTCCATGAGATGGTAGGCTTTCTGTAAATTTTGTTGTTGTTGAAATCTAACTTTAAGCCATGGTCGTCCAATAAAATACAGGAAGTTATTTCATTTTTTTTTTATCTGTTGGGATTTGTTTTGTGACCAAGCATGTGGTCAATGTTAGAGAAGGTTCCATGGGTTGCTGAGAAGAAGATATATTCTTTTGTGTTAGGATGGAATTTTCTGTAGATATCTATTAAGTCCATTTGAGTCATAACTTCTGCTAGGTCCCTTATGTCTCTTAAATTTCAGTCTGTCAGATCTACCCAATGGTGAGAATGGGGTGTTGAAATCTCCCACTACTACTGTGTGGGGTTTGATGTGTGATTTAAGCTTTAGTAATGTTTCTTTTTTTTTTTTTTGGTTTTTCGAGACAGGGTTTCTCTGTGTAACTTTGCGCCTTTCCTGGAACTCACTTTGTAGACCAGGCTGGCCTCGAACTCATAGAGATCCACCTGGCTCTGCCTCCCGAGTGCTGGGATTAAAGGCGTGCGCCACCACCACCCGGCTTTAGTAATGTTTCTTTTACAAATGTGGGTGCCCTTGTATTTGAGGCATAAATCTTCAGAATTGAGACTTTATCTTGTCGGCTTTTCCCTGTGATATGTAATGTCCTTCCCAGTCTCTTTTGATTAATTTTATTTTAAAGACTATTTTATTAGATATTAGGATTGCTACACCAGCTTGCTTCTTAAAGCCATTTGATTGGAAAGTCTTTTCCCAGTCTTTTACTCTGAGGTAGTGTCTGTCTATAAAGTTGAGGTGTGTTTCTTGTGTGCAGCAGAAGGATGGATCCTGTTTTCTTATCCATTCTGCCAGCCTGTGTCTTTTTACAGGCGAATTGAGACCATTGATATTAATGGATATTAATGACCAGTTACTGTTAATTCTTGCTATTTTTTGTTTGTAGTGTTGTGTTTCTCTTCTTTGGTATTTTTTGGTGTGGGGTTATTTATTGCCTGTATTTTCGTGGTTGTATCTAACTTCCTTAGGTTGATTTTTTCATTCTAGTGCTTTCTGTTGGGCTGGATTTGTGAATAGGTATTGTTTAAATTTTGTTTTATCATGGAATATTTTGTTTATTCCATCTATGGTGATTGACAGTTTTGTTGGATATAATAGTCTGTTTCGGCATCCATTATCTGTTAGTGTCTGCATAACATCTGTCCAGGACCTTCTGGCTTTCAGAGTCTCCATTGAGAAGTCAGGTGTTATTCTGATGGGTCTGCCTTTAGATGTTACTTGGCCTTTTTCCTTTGCAGCTCTTAATATTTCTCTTTATTCTGTATGTATAAACATTTGATTATTATGTGGTTAAGGGCCTTTTTTTTGGATCCAGTTTATTTGGTGTTCTGTGAGCTTCTTGTACCTTTATAGACATTTTCTTCTTTATGTTGGGATAGTTTTCTTTTATGATTTTGTTGAATATATTTTCTGTGCCTTTGAGTTGGTAATCTTCTCCTTCTTCTATCCCAATTATTCTTAAGTTTGGTCTTTTCATGGTGTCCCAGATTTCCTGGATGTTTTGTGTTATGACTTTTTCGGCTTTAGTGTTTTCTTTGACTGATGAATCTATTTCCTCTATTTTATCTTCAATGCTAGAGATTCTCTCTTCCATCTCTTGCATTCTTTGCTTATGCTTGCAACAGTAGTTCCTGTTTGTTTACTCAGATTTTTCCATTTCCAGCAGTCCCTCAGTTTGTGTCTTCTTTATTGCCTCTATTATAATTTTCAAATGTTGGACTTTTTCAAAACTTGCTTAATTGCTTTTTCTTGGCTTTCTTTAAGGGATTTATTGATTTCTTCCTATTTTTGTTTGTCTTGTCTTCAAATTATTTAAGGGAAGTTTTCATTTCTTCTTTAAAAGCCTCTATTATCTTCTTAAGGTCATTTTAAAGGTCTATTTATTCTGCTTCTTCTGCTTTAGGATGTTCAGGTCTTGGTGCCATATTAGTCTTCATGTTGTTGATTGTATTTTTGCACTGGTGTCTATCCATCTCTTTCTCCACTCTATGAAAGTGCTGTCTATTTCTGAGGGAGCCTCTTTTGGCCCAGTTGATACTTTGGGTCTAATGGGAGCTCTTGGTCTAATCCAGGCTCTTGGTCCAGTCTGTGCTCTTCCCAATCGGTTCAGGGTGTGCTTAAGTCTTTGATTTTCAATAGTGTCACAGGGGGCTGTTTTCTTGGTGAGGGGGCGGGGGAAGGGCTCATCTTTGCTTTTAAATGGACATTCTCAAAGGGCGGTACAGCGGGCAACTTACATAGACCAGATTTCCCAAAATGTTTAAAAATTCCTTAAAGCTGTGTGATGAGACACTAAATGCTAACCTCTTGTCCATTCACCAGATGTTTCCCAGGAAAATAGATTGTAAAAGGGCTATTGAGGAAGTGCTGCAAGAGTTACAGACCTTGGGCTACAGAGTGGCTAAAATTAATGATCTTTCAGAACACTAAAGACACACTCCCGGATGAAGCGAATCACCCACGTGTCTGTTTCTTCATAGACAAGGAGGCTGAGCCACACAAGTGGGCCTTGCCCACAAGGTACCTGTGCACATTCTAGCCCTGCGTCCACTGTAGATGTTTCTGTCTGCAGTTCAGTAAAGGACTGTTGAAGAGCTAGGTATGTAGACTCTCAAGTGCTGGCCAACAAGGAGACTCCTTTTGTGAGATTGGGCTCTATATGGCCCACCTTTCAACATCACAGTGAGGGTGTGGCTTAGCGAAATGGACTTGCTCAGTGATGCACAATGGAGTCTCAGTACTCCGTGCTGGAGGGAACCAGACAGCAAATCAGTGACTGGAGCCCCAGAGACAAGATCCAGATACGTGAAAGATCTGCACGATCTCTCCAATTCAGCTGCCCGGCAGCAACAGCCCCTAAGTAGTCAAGTCAAAATGAAATAGTGTCAACAATAAAGTTAACATCAGAAACTTGCCAATCTGTGTAGAGGTTGTGCGCATGCTTACACTCTTGTAGTTGGCAATCTGCTTTCACTCCTTTCTGATCAGTGTTCTATTGCCATCTAGCGACAAATTTCTGGAATGCAGCTCAAAAAACCCCTTTAGGCAGGGTGACTGTCCTATTTGAGTGTGAAGGTAAGTTTTCCTAGGAGCTTCAACAGTGACCATGGAGTTTATCATCTGTATTTAGATGGCATGCTCTAAAACAAACGGTTTGGACTCCACCTTTCCATGTCTTTAGCGCTGGGACACAGTAGGATGACAGGAGGCAGCCTGGCTCATTCCTCATGGATAAAGGTACTATTCTAGCAGGACCCTACACTCTCACTCCCTGGTGAAGCGAACGGCTCAAGCACCTGAGGCTTCACAAACATGGAAGCAGAGGCTCCGAGGTGGAGCCATGCCACAATGTCCCTGTGCACATTCTAGCCCTGTGTCCACTCTGGAACATTCTGTCTGTAGCTCAGCTATTGGCTGATGAGGAACAAAGTGGGTGGAATCTCAAGTGCTAAGCAACAGCAGCCCAAGATGGAGGTGTAAAAGGGCTTTTGGTAGCACCCGCCTTCCTGCATCACAATGAGGGCATGGCTTAGTGATGCAGACTTGTTGAGTGATTGTGAGTAGTCTCAAGACTCCTTAATGGAGAGAACAGGACAGTAAAACCGCGAGTTGTGCCTCAGAGACAAAATCCAGATACACAAAGAACCATGATCCACCTCCAACTCAGCTGCCCTGCAGCCACCGCCCCGAGATAGTCATGTCAAAACAAAATAGTGTGGACCATGAGACAACATCAGATACTTGTTTGCTAATACATGTCGAGGTTGTGTGCATGTGTACACTTTTGTAGTTGCCCATCTTATATCATTTCGTTGTGGTTGGTGTTCTATTGCCATCTAGCATCAAGTTTCTGGAATGTGCTTAAAAACCCCTTTAGTTAGGATGGTTGTCTGTTTTTGAGTGTAAAAGAGTCCCTTGTTTTATGTACATGGAAATGTGCCTTGAACCCCATGATCACATGGTATAAAACACTTGTTTAGAAAGATAATCCACAGACTAGGAAACCATAGACTCAATCTAATTATAATTGAATGATTTATTGATTAGCTGCTAGCTGGACAATAGCCTTAAAGCCAAATCTCACACATGTCATGAAGGAAGGGTATGGGGAAGGGCTTTTTTTTTCAAACCCCACAAGATCTTCAATATCTATGCAAATGAGCATAAACTTGTGTGCTCCGCCAAGTTAAGTAGTTAAGGCAACTCAAAACAATTTTTGGGTATCTATGTAAACAAGTTACAGAAGCCAAAAAAGCAGTTAGTCATACATAACAAGTAGTCATGGCTGTACATAGTTGGGTGGGGGTCACTGAGTCAGGGTAACTGGGAACTTATCCTCCAGGGATGGAGTCAGAGACAAATGGCTAGTGGGTACTGAGTACCTAGATGAATGCCTAACATAAAATGGAGTTTCATTACCCATCACAAGTGCAGAGGCTGGCCACCTCCTAATCTTAGCAGGCCAATTTCTGCTTTTTGGAGCACAGCCTGGTCTAAATAGTGAGTTCCAGTCCACCCAGGGCTACATAGTGAGTCCTTGTCTCAAAAATAAAAATCATATAAGTAATTAATGCCCAGAACATAGCTCCTAAAAATCAACAATAGAAGCCATATAATAAAATTAAAAGATTCAAATAGATATTTATACAATGAATATAGACAAGTGATCAATAACCTGAGAAAATATACCCAACCTACTGATCCCAGGGAAAGTAAAGCTCTAAGGACTTCATGTAGATGTAACCAACTGTCTTATTAAATAAGAAACACAGAGCCGATTCAGAGAAGAAAGTCAAGAGGTCAGAGCTAAGAGCCTCACCCTTCCTGCTTCAGCGATCCTCTTCAGTCAAGAGAGCTCTCCGAAAGGGGCCTACTTCCTGTGTGTATGTCTTTATATAGTCTAGCTGTTCTGCCTTCTCATTGGTTGTAAACCCAAACATGTGACTGCCTCGTCACTGCCTGTATGTACCGCCCTCCAGGTCCTTAAAGGCGTGCGCCACCGCCGCCACGCACTTGCTATGGCTCTAATAGCTCTGACCCCCAGGCAACTTTATTTATTAACATACAATTAAAATCACATTTCAGTACAAGTAAAATACCACCACAACTTCACATTCAACTAGAATGGTTATGACAAAAAAGAAAATCAATTGAAAAGAGTTGTTGAAATTGAAAGGTGTGTGCATTGGTACTGGGATGTAACAATGCTCAGCTGCTGTTGAAGGCAATGTGGCAATTCCTCAAAAAAATTAAATGGAATTCTCATGTGACTCAGCAATTGCAATTGTGGACATATTGCCAATAAAATTGAAAATGTCAACTCAATAGATACTCAGGTATTCATGTCCATAATAGCATGTAATAGCCCACAATGGAAGGAACCCAAGTGTCTATCATTGGAAGAATGGAAAAGTGAAATGTGGTCAATCTGTATGTGGTGTATTACTCATCCATAAGAAGGAAAGACATTCTGGTTTTACTTCATAATAAATATTGAGGATATTATGCCAAACAAAATAAGCTAGATAGATGTTATAATTGCATTTATTTTTTATTTTATTAGTTCTTTAAGAATGTTCTATACATACATATAGTTCTATACAATGAATTTTGATCATATTCATCCCCTCCTCCAATTTTTCTTGGATCTAAGTCCCATCTGTACCCACCCAACTTTGTGTCCTCTTTATAATAAATCAATTCCATTTTGTCTTGCTCCTGTGTTCTTGGATACATGGCATTCCAATAGAACATGGTCCCTGAGTGGGAATGTAAGACATTTGGATGAAGAGATGCAGGTCCCCAGTGCTCAGAGAGTGTTTGCAAAGACCCTAGATGCTGAGGTGGCCAGGGGATGTCCAGATCCTTAAAAGTCCCTTCATCAGAACATGTGGTTGACCTAAGTTGTTTTTAAAACAAGCTTACACTGTGGCTACACCAATGAGCCTGATTGATAAAATGTGACCTTGGATTTTTCTCCAAAATGTCACGTGGAAGTTTGTAAGACTGAGTGTGAGGTTAGGGAGGGTGCTAGAGATCAGTGAGGTGTCCTGGAGGCAGAAGTACCTGGTGACTTCCTTCCTAAGGAGTCTCAGGATCTCTCTGACCAGAAGGGAAAAAAGCAAACAAGATCTACACAAGCTGTAGCCAGGTAAAATCTCAGCACGGAGAGGGAATGTGGGCATGCCATCACACCCTGGCTGAGGAGCTATAGGCAATTGATAGCTGATGGGAGAGGGAGAGCCAGTTTCATTTAAAGGTATATCTCTTGGTAAGTCTATCCCACTCCAGTGGATGGCCTTATTTCTAAGAGTATATGAGCAGCACAAAATGGACTTGATGTCTTTTTAAAAACAGGACACAAAGTTGGGTAGGTAGGGATGTGGGATGGGTCTCAGAGGAGTTTAGATATTGGGTGCGTATGATCAAAATATATGAGATACTCAAAACTTAATTTAAAAACAGAAGAATGTTGGGTAAAACTAAGTAAGCAACATGCACAGAATGCATGTGATAAAATGTAATGTGATGAACCACTGGAAGCATATCAAATAGTCACAGACATGGGTAAAAGTTAGAATTTTTGGAACATGTGTCTTTTGAGACATGATTGTTTAGAGCTAGCCAGGCACTAACCAAACCAGGAACCTCTGGTTTTGCTGTGTCTCATGATGCAGCCTGAGATGCATGGGCAACTGGGATGGACTATCCTGCATTTTCAGACAGGATGTCTAGATCATGGAATCCTGGGTGGGGCTGCTACTTTTAGCTGAGTTTGGAAAAAATGAGAAAACAACAGAGATCCATTGTGAAAAAAAATGAGTTTTGGAGATGACTTAAAAGCCACTCACCTGCAAAATGAATGAAAATTTCCCTGGGATCCAGCCTCTATCTCTTGGTTTTTGACTCCATAGAGGGCTATTGATCTCACTTCTGTTCACCTTATATGATCTGGACCTGTTCTGCTGCTTAGCCAGAATTAGAGCTTCTCACTTCTTGTTCTCAGAATGAATGACACATGATGGCTTGTTGTATAAACATATTTTTGTAGCTGAAGTTTTCCTGTGTCTCACCTGGTCCATGGTCAGGACAAATCTCTCTCACCCGCCAGTCCTGCAGCTGCTTGAACCCAGGTAAACACACAGAGGCTCATATTAATTAAAACTGCTCCATCATTAGCTTATACTTACTATTGACTAGTTCTTACATTTAAATTAACCCATAATTCTTATTTATGTTTAGCCTTGTGGCTTGGTACCTTTTCTCAGTTCTGCCTTCACATCTTGTTTCCTCTGTGTCTGGCTGGTGACTCCTGACTCAGCCTTCCTTTTCCCAGAATTCTCCTCTCTGCTTGTCCTGCCTATACTTCCTTCCTGGCTACTGGCCAATCAGCATTTTACTTATACAGAGCGATATCCACAGCACTTCCCTTTTTCTTTTTTTTAAAAGGAAGGTTTTAACTTTAACATAGTAAAATTACATATAACAAAATAATTATCAAGCAAGAATTACAGTTACAATATCTAGTTTATTTATAATATCTAGTCTATTTGTATTTGGCAAAATTAAAGAAGATATCCTATCTATCCTATATTTGTGAGTCTAAGGTTTCATATCTAACTTATCTTTTATCATAACTAAGGAAATTATAACTATCTAGTCTTCAACTGCATCAAAGACCTCAGAAGGATATAATATTACCTGAGAAATGGAAGAAGGACACAAGCAACTTTTGGCAGTCTTATAAGAGTAGACAGAGGCAGCTGGCAGACTGGACAGTCATCCAAAGTTCCTGTGTAAAGTTGGGGCATCTGTCTTCAGCCCACAGGCCTAGAGTCTCTCCGTCATTTCTCTCTGTTCCTGTAGAATATCTGGCAGCTTCCTCTCTAAAGCAGGAACCTGAAGGACCATTTCACCAAGCAAAGTTCAGTGGTCACCTTCCTATGGGTCCTGCATGTCCAGTTGATACATCATTTTGTCAAGCAGTCCAGGCAAGTACAGTTTCTTACCCAAATGGCTATTTTTGCCAAGAAGAAGATAAACTCCATATGGAGTGCCTTCAATGCCCATCTTTCTCTCTGAAGTAAATCAGTACTGCCAGGAGCAGACATGTCTCACTGTCCAGAAAGTGTAAATTTTTAAAACATTTTAAATGCCATTTTCTGTATGTCTTTGAAGTATTTAAAGATTACCTACCTAATTAAATTTTATCTATGTATACCTAGAAAACTTAACATGACTATAAGTTTGACTGTCATAGGAGACTAATTATTAATCTGTATTTTTAATTATCCATTACAATCTAAATGAGTTACATAAACATAATACCTCAAACAAGAGTAGAAATATATATAGTATAACAAAATTAAGTTTAAACTTGTATCAATAAACTAAAATCCATACCAATGTAAAACATTTCTAAACAAGTTGTTTCTCTTTAAAAGTAGGTTCATTAATCTACCCTTTCATTCTATCATATCTATACTATCCCCTTTTCTTCTTTAGAAAGAGATCACATTTATAATCAACTTGTTTTAAATAAAAATATTGGTTTTCTTCTTTCACACACCAGAGAGCTCTTCTGATATGGAACAGAAGAATCTCTCAACCTTTTGTTTTAGCAATATGCTTGGATTTAGAGAAGGAGTGAGCCAATTCCATCTCCAAAGCCAGCTTGGTATATTTGGGAATTTGGGCATAGCTTCTCATACTGCTTCCTGCTGGATGAGGGTGCTGTATTCTTATGGGGACACAAAGAAAATTTTAGGATTATGGAGTAGTCCATGAGGCTGTATTGTCTGAGCCAGTTGCCTTGAAACCATTCTGGATGTTGGATCATCTGGACCATGGTGTCATTGGAGACCTTTCAAGGGGTCTTGACTGGTCAAAACTGATGTATGTTAATCTGGAACAAATCCATAGCCTCTTGCTTTCTGTGGAAACAAAAGCAGAGCCTCCTTTCCAAAGCAACATATTCTTAGATCCAAATTTTGAAGTCAAGGTATCTTTAAAATATACATATTGGTTTAACTGAGCAGCCTTTACAATCAAATGTCTTTTTGCAGTTAAAAATCCCTAAGACAACACAATCCAGATTTTCTGTGTGATACCCATCTTTGCGTGGCTTATTTTTGTATTACTTTATTATTTCTTTAAAGACTTCATTTTCTAAAACTATCTATTCATTTATGTAACTGCATATATTACTTTTTTTTTATCTTTCAAGCCTATGTACATTTTTTACACACATTGTAAACTGTTTAGAGGTTTATTCCATTTGAATCTGTCTTATTGTGAATCTATTGCTTTAAACTGTAGCATTCTCCACCCACCTCAGCTTCCCAACATGGCGGTGGTACATTACCTGCCAGCTCTGAGTCTGAAAGCCGTGCATATCATCAACTCTCAGAAGCAGTGGGTCTATGCTTCTACCAAAGCAGCATGTAGCCCAGAAACCTCTTTTTTCCCCTGTACTAGCAAAGGCTAAATTCACCATGCAGTATAATGTGCAGCTTGCAGAGGCCTCATTCCTGCTATGCTGCAGATCAAGCCCGAATGCCACGAACCCACCATAGAGTAGGTCAAGCACACAGGCTGAGGATAATTTGAGAGAGACAACTAGGAAGCTGGTTTTAGCTCCATTTTATAATATTTTTTTAAAGCTTTCTCAGGTTTTAGGTGGAAATTTATGCTCCATGTTCTGACACCATTTGTAGCTGAAGTTTTCCTGTGTCCCACCTGGCCCATAGTCAGGACAAATCTCTCTCACCCACCAGTCCTGCAGCTGCTTGAACCCAGGTAAACACACAGAGGCTCATATTAATTAAAATTGCTCAGCCATTAGCTCAGGCTAACTATTGACTAGATCTTACACTTAAATTAACCCATAATTCTTATTTATGTTTAGCCTTGTGGCTTGGTACCTTTTCTCAGTTCTGCCTTCACATCTTGTTTCCTCTGTGTCTGGCTGGTGACTCCTGACTCAGCCTTCCTCTTCCCAGAATTCTCCTTTCTGCTTGTTCTGCCTATATATCCACAGCATATTTTTAATTTATTCTTTGGAAGTTCATACATATATGTATGTGTGTGTCTATAATGGATGCTGGGAATTGAATATGGGTCCTCTGTAAGAGTGTCCAGTGCTCTTCAACTCTGAACTGGTTCTGCAGTCCTCATTTTCTTCACTTCAATTTTTACATTTAATCCCCAATCCTTTAGCATGTTTCAAATTTTGCCGAGTGTGTGTGTGTGTGTGTGTGTGTGTGTGTGTGTGTGTGTGTGTGTGTGAGTGTGTGAAAGAGAGAGAGAGAGAGCATAGTAGAAGGGTGCTAAAATTGTCTTTCTGGTGGGAGACAGCTATGTTTTTAAAGGTTGTCTGTCCATTACTGCATTATTTTTATGCACTTTATAAGAACATTCTAATACAGTCTACAACAGTACTAGCTTTACCACCATTTTTCTTTCTTTATATCTAATTAAGTTACCACCTAGTATCTTTTCACTTTCTCCCTGAAGCTCTCCCTTTGATGTTTCTTGTATTATTACAAGATTCTAAACATCGTGACAAAACTGATACCTTGTAGAGAAGTTTTGGGAAAACAGAGTTTATTCAGTACCTGAAGATTGGTGGTGAAGAAGCTGTGCTCACAGACTGACTTTTCAACTTCAAGGAGTTGAGAAGTAACTGACACAGGATGGGAATAAAGAGATGAAGGGGGAGACTAACAAAAGGGAGGGATAGACAATTGCTTCTTGAGAATAAATGGAGTTCTTCAAGGAACTCAGGCTCTGGTTTTTGAACTCTTCCAGTCTTGAGTGCTGGTAGATATCTTTAGCCTCAAAGAGGAGGACAGAGACAGTAGAGAATCTAGTTCAGGTTAACCATGTAGTATAGTTTTGAGCAACACATTTACCAAATGCTGAGCATATCTACACACTTGTGTAGAAGTAGAATCTGAGCCAACTGTTGAGGCAGCAAAGGGTGCAGGCACACTGTGGAAGCAGATATACCAAGTGTGGTGGTTTGAATGAAAATGGTGGCCATAAGCTCATATATTTGAAGCTTCATAACCCAGTAGGTGGAATGTTTTGGGAAAGAGTAGGTGGTATGAACCTATTGTGGGAGATGTCTCACTGGTTCAAAAGCCAGCACCATTCCAAGATATCTCTCTCTGCTTTGTGCCTGTGGACTAGGATGTGAATTCTCACCTACTGTTTCAGTGCCATGACTACCTGCCACTATGTTCTGCTCTATGATAATCATGGACTCCAACTCTCTGAAACTGTAAGCAAGTCCCCAATAACCTCTTTTATAAATTTCCTTGGTCATGGTATCTCTTCATAGCTATAGAAAAGTAACTGAGACAGAAGTTTGTGCCAAAAATGGGGTATTGCTCTGATAGGCATGACCATGCTGGGTTTTGGAAGAATGTGGATGATTCTGAGACTTTGGACTAGAAAAGTGGTTGACTGGACCAGAGG
Organism: Peromyscus californicus insignis; assembly: GCF_007827085.1. Lineage (NCBI taxonomy): Eukaryota > Metazoa > Chordata > Mammalia > Rodentia > Cricetidae > Peromyscus > Peromyscus californicus. The sequence continues at coordinate 168,040,891 of NW_026294562.1, read as the reverse complement.
TGAGTGCCTGGGGTCATACCCAGGGAGGCCTGCACTAGGTCCCATCCCTGGGCACCAGCCATTCCTGGGGAAGACCCGCCCAACTTGGCCCGCATTTCTGGCCATCAGGAAGGGCCCCTGTGGGAAGGTTCCCCTTCTCCCAGACCACCCCCCCTGCAGACCCTGGAACCTACATGCCCTGCCCCCAGACCCATCCACCTGAGAACCCCCCCCCCCCACTTCCTGAGAATTGGAGACCAGCTCCCATCTCCCATCTGGCTCAGAGCTCCCATCTGGCCAAGAGAGCTCCCATCTGGCCCAGAGAAAGAGAGAGCTCTCATTGGACAAAGAGCTGTCATTAGACCAAGAGTAAACTCAGGAGACAGGGAATCTGCCAGCCCTGATTAGACCAAGAATGTCTTTCTGAGAAGCAGAATCTACCACCTCTCATTGGACCAAGAGAGGCTTCCTGAAATGCCAAATCTGTCAGCTCTATCTGGACCAAGAGCGCTGATAAGAGCAAGAATGAATCCAGGAGGAGATGGGCAGATGTCAAGGCAGAAGTATATACAACAAAATAAAGAGCAATACAGCATCACCAGAACTTAGCCCTCCTCCAACAGCAAGACCTGAACATCACAAAATGGAAGAAGCAGAAGAAAGCAACCTTAAGAATATCATCATAAAGATGCTAGAGGCTTTTAAAGAAGAAAACAAAAATGAAATTGAGGAAAAGACAAACAAAAAAGTGGAGGAAATCAATAAAGAACATGAAAAGTCTAACAAAAAAGGGGAAGAATGCTATAAAAAACTAGAGGAAAAGACAAATAAAGCAGAAGAAAACAATAAATCCTTGAAAGAAAACCATGAAAAAGCAATGAAACAGATGAGGGAAACAGTCCAAGACCTGAAAAGGGAAATAGAAAAGATGAAGAAGACACGAACAGAGGGAATGCTGGAAATAGAAAATCTGAGTAAATGAACAGGAAACACAGATGCAAGCATAACCAACAGAATACAAGAGATGGAAGAGAGGATCTCTGGTGTAAAGGATACAATAGGGGGAATGGATTCGTCAGTCAAAGAAAATACCAATGCCAAAAAAATTATAACACAAAATGTTCAAGAAGTCTGGGACACCATGAAAAGACCAAACCTATGAATAATAGGGATAGAGGAAGGAGAAAAATACCAACTCAAAGGTACAGAAAATATATTCAACAAGATCATAGAAGAAAACTTTCCCAACTTAAAGAAGGAAATGCCTATGAAGATACAAGAAGCCTATAGAGCACCAAATAGACTAGATCCCACAAAAAGTTCCCTTGCCACATAATAATTAAACAACTAAATGTACAGAATAAAGAAAGAATATTAAGAGCAGCAAAGGAAAAAGACCAAGTGACTTATAAAGGCAAACCCATCAGAATAACACCCGATTTCTCAATGGAAACTTTGAAAGCTAGAAGGACCTGGACAGATGTAATGCATACACTAAGAGACCATGGATGCCAGCCTAGACTAATATACCCACCAAAACTTTCAATCAACATAGACAGAGAGAACAAGACATTCCAAGACAAAGGCAGATTTAAACAATAGTTATTCACAAGCCCAGCCCTACAGAAGGCACTAGAAGGAAAAATCCAACCTAAGGAAGTCAGATACGTCCTCAAAAACACAGGCAATAGATAACACCACAGCAGTAAACCCCAAAGAAAAGATGTACACACACACTACCACCAAAAAATAACAGGAATGAACAATCACTGGTCATTAATATCCCTCAATATCAATGGACTTAATTCACCTATAAAAAGACACAGGCTAACAGAATGGATATGAAAGCAGGACCCATCTTTCTGCTGCATACAAGAAACACATCTCAAATTCAAAGATAGACACTACCTAAGAATAAAAGGCTTGGAAAAGACTTTCCAATCAAATGGTCTTAAGAAGCAAGTGGGTGTAGCCATCCTAATATCCAGCAAAATAGACTTCAAACTAAAGTCAATCAAAAAAGATCAAGAAGGGCATTACATACTCATCACAGGAAAGATCTACCAAGATGAAGTTTCAATTCTGAACATTTATGCCCCAAACACAAGGGCATCCACATATGTAAAAGAAACATTACTAAAGCTTAAATCACATCTAAAACCCCACATATTAATAGTGGGAGACTTCACCTCCCCACTTTCACCACTGGACAGATCAGCCAAATCAAAACTTAACAGAGAAATAAAGGACTTAACTGATGTTATAACTCAAATGGATGTAATTGATATCTACAGAACATTCCATCCTAACAAAAAAGAATATACCTTCTCTTCAGCACCCCATGGAATCTTCTCTAAAATCAACCACATACTTGGCCACAAAGCAAATCTCAACAGATACAAAACAATTGGAATAACCTCCTGCATTCTATCAGACCACCATGGTTTAAAGTTAGATTTCAACAACAACAAAAAACTACAGAAAGCCTACAATCTCATGGAAACTGAATAATGCTCAACTGAATCACCAATGGGTCAAGGAAGAAATAAAGAAATTAAAGACTTCCTAGAGATCAATAAAAATGAAAAATACATACCCCAACTTATGGGACACTATGAAAGCAGTGTTAAGAGGGAAATTCATAGCACTAAATGCTCACATAAAGAAGTTGGAGAAATCTCACACTAGTGAATTAACAGCACACCTGAAAGCTCTAGAACAAGAAGAAGCAAAGTCACCCAGGAGGAATAGACACCAGAAAATAATCAAATTGAGAGTGGAAATCAATAAAATAGAAACAAAGAGAACAATACAAAGTATCAATGAAACAAAGAGTTGGTTCTTTGAAAAAATCAACAAGATAGACAAGCCCTTATCCAAATTAACCAAAAGACAGAGAGAGCACATCCAAATTAACAAAATCAGAAATGAAAAGGAAGACATAACAATTAACACTGAGGAAATCCAGAAAATTATCAGGTCATACTACAAAAACCTCTACTCCACAAAACTGGAAAATCTAAAAGAAATGGAAAATTTTCTAGATTGGTACCACATACCTAAGTTAAATCAAGACCAGATAAACTATTTAAATAGTCAATAACCCCTAAGGAAATAGAATCAGTCATTAAAAGTCTCCCAAACAAAAAAAGCCCAGGACCAGATTGTTTCAGCGCAGAATTCTACCAGATCTTCAAAGAAGAGTTAGTACCAATACTCTTTAAATTGTTCCACACAATAGAAACAGAAGGAACCTTACCAAACTCCTTCTATGAGGCTACAATTACCCTGATTCCTAAACTGAACAAAGATGCAGCAAAGAAAGAGAATTACAGACCAATCTCCCTCATGAACATTGATGCAAAAATACTCCACAAAATACTGGCAAACAGATTCTAAGAACACATCAAAACAATTATCCACCATGATCAAGTAGGCTTCATCCAAGGGATGCAAGGGTGGTTCATCATGCAAAAGTCCGTCAATGTAATACACCATATAAACAAACTGAAAGAAAAAAACCACATGATCATCTCATTAGATGCTGAAAAGGCATTTGACAAAATCCAACACCCCTTCATGATAAAGGTCTTGGAGCGATCAGGAATACAGGGAACATACCTAAACATAATAAAGGCAATCTACAGCAAGCCAACAACCAACATCAAATTAAATGGAAAGAAACTCAAAGCGATCCCACTAAAATCAGGAACGAGGCAAGGCTGTCTGCTCTCCCCATACTTATTTAATATAGTACTTGAAGTTCTAGCCAGAGCAATAAGACAACATAAGGAGATTAAGAGGATACAAATTGAAAAGGAAGAAGTCAAGCTTTTGCTATTTGCAGATGACATGGTAATATACAAGAGTGACCCCAAAAATTCGATCAAGAAACTTATACAGCTTATAAACACCTTCAGCAACATAGCAGGATACAAGATCAACTAAAAAAAAATCAGTAGCTCTCCTATACACAATTGACAAACAGGTTGAGAAGGAAATCAGAGATACATCACCCTTTACCATAGCCACAAATGATATAAAATACCTTGGGGTAACTCTAAGCAAGTGAAGGACCTATATGACAAGAACTTTAAGTCCCTGAAAAAGAAATTGAAGCAGTTGTCAGAAAATGGGAAGATCTCCCATGCTCATGAATAGGCAGGATTGACATAATAAAAATGGTAATCTTATCAAAAGCAATCTACAAATTCAATGCAATCCCCATCAAAATACCAATATACCAAAATACCAAATACAATTCTCCACAGACCTGAAAAGAATCATACTCAACTTCATATGGAAAAACAAAAAATCCAAGATAGCCAAAAGAATCCTGCACAATAAAACAACCTCTGGAGGCATCATGATCCCTGACCTCAGGCTCTACTATAGAGCTACAGTAATAAAAACAGCTTTGTACTGGCATAAAAACTGACATTTGGACAAATGGAATAGAATTGAAGACCCTGACATTAATCCATACACCTATGAACACCTAATTTTTGACAAAGAAGTCAAAACTGTACAATGGAAAAAAGAAAGCATCTTCAATAAATGGTGCTGGCATAACTGGATGTCAACATGGAGAAGGCTGGAAATAGATCCATATCTGTCACCATGCACAAAACTTAAGTCCAAGTAGATCAAAGACCTCAACATAAATCCAGTTACTCTGAACCTGATAGAAGAGAAAGTAGGAAGTAGTCTTGAATGCATTGGCATAGGAGATCACTTCCTAAATATGACACCAGTAGCACAGACACTGAGAGAAACAATCAATCAATGGGACCTCCTGAAACTGAGAGGCTTTTGTAGAGCAAAGGATACGGTCAATAAGGCAAAGTGACAGCCTACAGAATGGGAAAAGGTCTTCACCAACCCCACATCTGACAGAGGGCTGATATCCAGAATATATAAAGAACTCAAGAATTTAAACATCAAAATGCCCAACAGTTCAATTAAGAAATGGGCTACAAAACTAAACAGAGAATTCTCAACAGAGGAAGCACAAATGGCTGAAAGACATTTAAGGAATTGCTCAACATCCCTAATCATCAGGGAAATGCAAATCAAAATGACTCTGAGATACCACCTTAAACCCGTCAGAATGGCTAAGATCAAAAACACTGAAGACAGCTTATGCTGGAGATGATGTGGAGCAAGGGGAACAGTCCTCCACTGTTGGTGGGAATGCAAGCTTGTACAGCCATTTGGAAATCAATATGGCGCTTATTTAGAAAACTGGGAATCAATCTCTCTCAAGACCCAGCTATGCCACTCTTGGGCATATACCCAAGGAATCATACCACAAGGGCACATGCTCAGCTATGTTCATAGCAGTATTATTTGTAATAGCCAGAACCTGGAAACAACCTAGATGCCCTTCAACTGAAGAATGGATAAAGAAAATGTGGTACATATACACAATGGAGTACTACTGAGCAGAGAAAAACAATGACATCTTGAGGTTTGCAGGCAAATGGATGGATCTAGAAAGAATCATCCTGAGTGAGGTAACCCAGACTCAGAAAGACAAACATGGTATGTACTCACTCATAGGAGGATACTAGATGTGGAACAAGGATGACTAGACTGCTACTCACAACTCCAGGGAGGCTACCTAGAAAACAGGACCCTAAGAAAGACACAGGGATCACCCAACAACAGAGAAATGGATGAGATCTACATGAAGAAACTAGATGTGAGGGGGGTTTATGAAGGGCAAGGTTCAAGGGAAAGAGAGCTTAGGGGAGCGGGTGATCCCAGCTGGATCAACAACAGAGAAGGAGAACAAGGAAAAAGAGACCATGATAAATGAAGACCCCATGGCAAAAGGAAGAAGCAAAGTGCTAGAGAGGTCCACAGAAATCCACAAAGATACCTTCACAATATACTGGCAATTGTTGAGAGAAAGCCCGAACTGACCTACTCTGGTGATTGGATGGCCAAATACCCTAACTGTAATGCTAGAACTCTCATCCATTGACTGATGGAAGTGGATGCAGAGATCCATGGCCAGGTCTCAGATGGAGCTCCAGGAGTCCAGTTGGTGAGAAAGAGGAGGGATTTTATGAGGGAGAATTGTTGAGACCATGATTGGAAAAACACAGGGACAAATAGCCAAACTAGTAGAAACACATGAACTATGAACCAGTAACTGAGGAGCCCCCAACTGGATCAGGTCCTCTGGATAAGTGAGACAGTTGATCAGCTTGAACTGTTTGGGAGGCACCACCCAGGCAGTGGGACCAGGACCTGTCCTTAGTGCATGAGCTGGCTGCTTGGAACCTGGGGCCTATGCAGGGATACTTTGCTCAGCCTGGGAGGAGAGGACTGGACCTGCCTGGACTGAGTCTACCAGGTTGAGCTGAATCCCCAGGGTAGTCCTTGCCCTGGAGGAGATGGGAATGGGGGTTGGGCTGGGGGGGGAGAGGAAGAGGGAGGGGAGGAGGGAGAACAGGGGAATCCTTGGCTGATATGTAAAATTAAATTAAATTATAAAATAAAAAATAAAAAAGAAAAGGCTTAATGGATCTTGGAATATGGTACTGTTGACAGCTCTGTGGATTATCTCTCCTAGCCTTGGAAAGATCTTAATTTCTCTGTTATTGAAACTACATTTCTCTTCTGTTGCTTTAAGTCCACTTATGGATGACTGGGCCTCTATGATCTCTGACAGAACACAGGCTGCCTGTAGGGATGGGCTGCAGAACCTGGTACTCACAATCCTGTTTCTCACCCACTGCACTTTACTTTGGGAGTTGTGTTTTCTGTGCTCTACTTTATCTGGGTTTGGGCTCCGTTCAGTCTAGGTATGGCAGGATAGGTGATTATAGGGAGATGTGGAGAAATAACAGGGTATTTCTGTTTCTGCAGCCCCATCAGTGTGGATGGGAAAGAATACAACTAGTGACTTAGACCAGGGAACTTGGATGTAAGTGAGAAGTGGCACAATCAGAGATTTTTCCAGGGCTTCTTTTTACAAACTGTTCATAGGAACTCATCATATTTTTATTTCTGGATCTCCTCACCTACAGAAACATCATTGTGGCAAGTCAAGACTGGGGATTTAGAGCTACGAAACATGTTTCAAAAGTAAATCAGACTATTTATGATAAAGAGATGAGAGCTGCCAAGACAAGCTCCAGAGATAATTTTTTTGTGTGTGCAGTAGATGACTATCTGCTTGATTCACGTAGATTGAGAATTCAGATTTTGCCTGTTGTGAGTGGTTCTTCCAGATGATATTAGGGTGGAGTTTGGTTTTCACCTGAGTATAGCTACTATATTTCAGGCAACTTCTAGAACAGATTTTAATGAAATATAATTGGATCTATTTCAGACAAAGAAACCACACTTCTCAAGGCTGACTGAGTGAGTATGTTAACATTTATTTGTGTGATTAATATATGGGCCACAAATTCTGGGACACTGAATTGAGCAATTGTGCTGTGTGTGGGAGGAGGTCACAACCACTCAGCTCTTTTCTAATTTCTGTTCCATAACTGGGTTAACTTATTCCTACAAGCTGTTTCTCTGTTTCTGATGGCACTTGGCTTTGGGATTATTTCAGCAAAGTAAGGACTTAAGCAAAATTTTGGAATGTAGAAGGAAAAAAATATGTATGTCTTGGTCAGCACAGCTAGTAGCAGATGAAGCTCCATCTCCTCAGATCCAGACTGCAGCAATCATCCCTTCTGTTCCATCCTTCATCAATGAGCATTCCCTGGGTTCTGAATACCCCTTTTTTCCCCCTTTCCTTCCCTTTCCTTCCCTGTAAAGGAGTGGCTGTTACTCCTCATAGTTACCAATCTGTCTGTATATCTTCCCAATCAACTATTTTAAATTAAATCTCTTCATTGCAAATACTTGATAATAAAATATAATATAACACCTAAAAATACTTTTGTTAGAGTAACTCTGGGTAAGCAGGTATTTAAGGAGGAATATATTTTTAAAACTTTGTTGTGGCAGAAATTAGAATGGCATATATATGTGGTGGTGGTTGTTGGTCAGTGGTGGAACATTTGCCTAGGATGCATGAAATCCCGAGTGTTATTCCTAGCACCACAGTGAAATAGAAAAGAATCATAGTCTTTTAGAAAAAAATAACTAAAATATTAACTCTTTAGAACCTTACTGGTCATTTCAAACCAGTACAATCAAAAGCAGGTGAGTTATACACATATGTATTCATACACACACACACACATGTGAAACATAGATTTGTAGGATTTTAATTTACATATTTTATTGTGCTACATTAAGTTTCATGGCCAATGTGAAGACTTTCATAGGAATGTATCATGATTATACTGAATCACCATGGCTTGGTGAGGTCTTTCAATATTTGCAGGGATACAGAACCATGGTGAAAACAGAGCATATTTAGAATTCAAAACTTTCAGAACTGTAGGTCTGAAATGGAGATTGAAGCCAAAAATCTTGATGTTATTTAAAAATAGCATAGAGAGCTCACCGGCCTGTTAGAACCTTGTGCTTCACCTCCTTCCTCTCCTGCCATGCTGTTGGATACAGACCATTATAAATCAGGGTGCCACTTATTCTACACAGGACGGAAGGTATCTGGAACTCCCCCAAGAACATTTCATTTAAGCACCCTACGTTAAACTTTATGTTTCAGGACGTTTGTTCATAGCACAGGAATAAGGATTTATTCTGGGCTTATATTTAGGCCAGTTCCACAAAAGCCTTTCCTAATACAGTTCAAGCACAAGAACACCTTGGGAGTCTTGCTGGGCTTATAGGATAGATACGTTGGTATATGAAAGCAAGTAAACTTGTCTATTAGGGTGACAAGGAAGTGTAAAAACAGAGCATTATATCGACTCACACATTATGTAAATAATGACTGTTGGTGTGTTGGTTAGCATGAGAAATGCCCAATTATAAAGGAAATTGATGTGGCATAACAGCGTAGAGGTATGGAATCATTTACTGGGAAAATTCAACAGCCTCTCATATGACAGCTTTCAACTAGTATAAGAACTCTGGGGCTTTATTTTTGTGGAGGAAATTACAATTATAAGGATAGTAAGCTTTTTTGCCTTCTTTTGAAAAGATACTCGAACCATAAAGTATCTGTGTGGGATAAGTTGCAGCCTGACTTATAGAGTTCTGTATCCAACAGCATGGCAGGAGAGGAAGGAGGTGAGGCACAAAGCTCTGTGGTCCTGAGGCAAACATCAATAGGTTAGGGATACAGGTATAAGGATGCTAAGGTCAGGAAGCATTTCCGACTTGTGCCCTGTCTGCTCAGCAGTTGACTTGTTGCTCTTAATGGAGAAGATGATGTTAGGACAATAAAAAGGAGTCATGTTTCCATTTGCTCTTAACTAAGTGGGTCTTCTGAGGCATGATTCAACCACTTAGTAAGACAGTCTTGGGAAGTTATTTTTATTGGGAATTCCTATCGGCAGTAACTATTAAATGTTCTTTGCAGTATAATACAGCTATCACTGGAAGTCCTGTTTAGAGACTGTTCTTTTACATGAAAGAACTCCTAAAAATGGATTAGGGAGAATACAGAGACACTTGTTTCCCACATTTTCTGGCTATCAAACTACTGAAGCAATGGTTTCCCAGAAATTAGAATTTCTCCAGGGGTCTCGTGCTTGTAGAAGAAAAAAAGATGGTGTCCTGGTACCAATCAGAGTGGTAAATTGCCTCTAGGAGAGATTTCACACAATTTCAGCAACGTGTCAGATCACTATAAAGGAAAGACTGAAACCCTGACAATGGTGATGCCTGGGATCACACTTTGACCTAGGACAGCTCAGCAATGGACACTTGTGGCCCTCTATTTAAGCCTGAATTCTATTAAGACTCTGAAGACGGGCACACATATGTGCATGTGATGATAGATGATTGATTGATTGATAGATAGATAGATAGGAGAGAGGCTGTTCTTTCCAATGCAATTGCATTGAACAAGCCTGCTTTTCATCATTAATTGTGTCTTTAATTGAGAAAGGGTGGCTAAGCCTGACTTGTTAGGGTTGTCAGAGTTGTCACTTTCTGACCCTAAAAGCTCCAGCGTTGGTGTTCTGATTTATGTGGGATATCAAAGAAAAAGGAGCACTTCAGAATGTAAGCAGGCTCTGAGGTAACATGGAGGTCCAGCCTTGATGGATTGAACCTTAAACAGCCATAAGGATGTGTCTTTATTGATTTTTGTACACAAGTTGTTTTTTGGCTAAATCAAGTTTGATAAATACCAAAGGCCCTGATCTAATCTGTATGTCTCCTGAAGGAAAACATACAACTCTGCAATTTTAGTCCTTATTATGCACTGTTCACAGTACTCAATAATGCAAAATGTTTCAGGCTTGCCAGGATTCTCTTGTGACTAAAGTCATACAAAGGCTGTAAAGTTCCTTCAGAAAAACAACTGTATAAAATCACAGAAAACAATCACTGTTTTCCACAATTTCTTCACGGTATAAGTACCTTCAGGAAACAACTGTTTTATTCTGATATTTACCCTAGATTCAATGACTCTACTATTTTCCTTCTACATTTCCCTCTTTTAAAAGCTATTTTAATTATGTTGAAGATCATACAGAGAAGACAGCCTTTTCCCTATCACGTTGTCTCATAGTCTTACATAGATTATCCAGAATACATTTCTAAACTGTAAAAGATACTACAGCCAAAACAAGTGTAACCATCACTAGGATAAAAAACCTATTAAAATGATGCCTAGGATTAAATGAAGCTAAGGTATCTGCAAGGCTTTCCATGACGTCCGTCCCAGATACATTGGGCAACTTACTTGAAAAAGTTTCTTTAATTTCTTGTTGTAAATTGTAAATCATTTGAGAAGAACTAGGGTGACTCAACAAATGCATTTAGCCTTTCCCCAATCATACTTGTTTTCATTAAACCTTAAAGGTGTAGTACGATAAGATGCAATATTCTAATCACATTTTAATTTGTTCTCTCAACATCTCTAGTTGATCTCCCATTAGTATTATAGCTTGTCTCAAATCAGCTATTTCAGTAACTATTGTGGTGATATACTACTTATAATCTAAGAAATAAAGCCTGCCTGAAGATCAGAGGACAGAACTAGCCACAGAGTTAGCCACAGAGGTCATGCAGTGGTGGCACACACCTTTCATCCTATCACTTGGGAGGCTGAGTCAGAGATCTGTCTAGATTTCTATGAGTTCAAGACCACACTGGGCTACATGAGTCTAAGGGAGAAATAGAGCCAGGCAGTGGTAGCAAACACCTTTAATCCCAGCACTTAGGATCACACACCTTTAAAACCAGCATTAGGAAGGTTGAGACAGGAAGTGATATGGCTGGGCAGAGAAAGGAATACAAGACAGGAGGAGACAGGAACTCAGGCTCTTTTAGGCTGAGAAGTTGGTGAGATAAGAGGTGGTGGCTGTGGCTGCTTTGCTTCTCTGATCTTTCAGCTTTTACCCTGATATCTTTCTCTGGGTTTTTATTATAAGACCATTTGGGATTCGTGTAACAAACTATCTCATTATTTATTTTATTCTGTTGAACCTAAAGTTCAGCAAAATGCTGATGTCAGTCTCATATAAATTTAGCAGTTTGAATTTCCTTATGAAGGGCACATCCAACTGTTATAGCAGCAGCAATTAATGCAATAATTCCCATAACTACAGCAATAAACAGTCCAATCACCCAATGAGTTTTTAATATTCTTTCAGCGAGTTTCTGAACTAACTAGAATCATTACAGGTGAGTCTTGCCATGGCCTTGACAGCTTCACTGGCATCCAGACTGCTAGTCTTACTCTAAGAATATATAAATTTTCAGAAGTGACATCCAGTGACATAGTAGAATTAATACAGATATGAAGAGTGCAGCATTTACAAGCAATACTGTAGTTATTTGGGTGCCACTGTAAGGCACTTTCAGTAATACGTAAGACTATATATAAGCTACATAGGGGTGATGTTGATTTAATCTACAGAACAAAGTAAACTTACCATCTTTAAGGTTTAACCTTCATTCCTCAGCTTTAAGAGGGTGAAAAACATTTTCTAGGTTTCACAGGTTAGTTTGAACTGAATTGCTAAATTGCAACAGAGGATCTGACATCCCAACTCCATGCCATTGGATAGGATCATTAGCAGTAGAAGCGATTTCCACAGTTCCAGTTGAACTATACTATGACCATTTCAAACCTAAGTGATAATATTTTCCTCAAGGGGATCCATAAAGTTATTGATCCAATCAATAACTTCTCCTTGGGAGATATTAACAAGCACTCAAGTATTCTCATCTACATTGTTTCCAATGTATCCAGTCAGATTCATTTTTGGTAACCCATATCTCAAAAAATGGCAGAGAGGGAACTAGTAGCATTGCTTTTCTGTCCTCTCAAGAAAGATTCATGAAGCATATAAAATTTATTGTAAAAATCCTGGGTAGTGTTATGATTAACTATAGATAACCAAACTTGAAAGGTTATATTTTGACAATGAGTTCTACTACCCATGCAAATAGGAATTCCTTGCACTCCCACCATATAGTTCGCAATCTCCTTACCCTCTTCCTCAGGCTTAGCAGATCCTCTGTGGTCATAAGGACCAGGTAGCCAGAAGAGTTCTTTGACCACAACAGGAATATTCATATCTCCCCATCTTATCCCTTTGTTAATTGGAGGATTGGGAATATAAACCCAGTAAGTCTGATTGGTCTCCATTACCTGTGCATTTACCACAGGCAGCATAGCAAGGAATAAAGTTGCAGCATTCAAAGGTTCCCCAGTCAGTTGAACTATCACTTCACCTTCTTCAAACAATTTCTTAAACTGTCCCAATGTAGGAAGATCAGCTATCTGCTTCAAGGGCTTTCTGTATCTCTTTCTTCCTCGAGTTGTGTTATCTATGTCACTAACTAAGGCATCCAGAAGACTTCTTTTGTTCATGTCTAAGTTTTATTAAGTTTGCTGGTATCCACAACTTCTCATCTCCTGCAGAAACTTATAAGCGTAACCTCAGCCCCATTTTAACACCTTCTCAGGTTTCCATTTTGATGTCAAAACATCCTTGTAGTACACAGGCTGATGTATTCAGCTATTTTTCTACAGGCCAATGTCTTTTTGTAACTGTTGTCCCTGCTTCATTAGCATTCAAAAATTTAAAGTTAGTAAAGCATTCTGTAATCTATTTCTGGAAGTCATCATATCCATTTTTGATTTTATAACCATTTCTTTTAAAGCACAATTAGATATTTCAACAATTGCTTGTTCTTTAGCATTATGTGGTATTCCTGTAATGCATTTTATGTTATAACATGCAAAAAAAATTGTTTCATTTTGCTGGAAACATAAGCAGAGGCATTATCAATTTTAATTTGTATTGGTATGCACATTATATCCAATGCCTCTAATAAGTATATAATTACAGAATCAAACTTTTCAGAGCTCAAATAAGATGACGACTGAAATCCAGTGTATGTATCAATAGTATGATGTATATGTTTTAATTTCCCAAATTCTGCCAAGAGAAACATATCCATTTGCCAACTCATTTCTTTGAGTGTCCTTAGGATTACTTCCTGCAGGTAAAGGAATCTGATTATACAAAGAACAAGTAGGACAATTATTTTTATTAAGAAAAAATTTTCCATTCATTTTATACACCAATCATGGATTCCCCTCTTCCCTCTTCCCGCCCCCAGCCTCCCCCTCCCATGAGGAGGCACATCCAGTAGAGGCAAGTCCAAGTCGTCCCCCCCCCCACCTCAAGGATGCTAGAGGTGTCCCATCATAGATGTGAGCTCCAAAAGGCCTGCTCACGCACCAGGGATGGGTTCTAATCCCACCACCAGGGGGCCCCCAAGCAGATCAAGTCACACAATTTTCTCACCATGCAGAGGTCCCAGCCCATTCTCATGCAGGCTCCACAACCCTTGATCCAACTTTCATGAGTTCCCACTAGTTTGGTTTGGTTGTCTCTGCAGGTTTCCCCATCATGATCCTGATGTACTTGCTCATAGAATCCCTCTTCTCTCTCTTTGACTGGACTCCTGGAGCTCTGCCTGGTGCCTGGCTGTGGATCTCTGCATCTGCTTCCATCAGTCACTGTAGAAAAGTTCTGTGATGACAGTTAGGGTATTCACCAATCTGATCACTGGGGCAAGCCAGTTTAGTTCAGGCATCCTCTCCACCATTTCTAGTAGTACAAGTTGGGGTTATCCCTGAGGATTCCTGGGAACTTCCCTAGCACCCAGTTTTTCTCTATCCCCATGAAGTCTCCCTCTATCATGGTATCTATTTCACTGCTTTCCCACTCAACAGCTATTCCAACTCGACTATCCCATTCTCAGCTGTTCTCATCTTCCATTCCCTACCCTCCATTGCCCACCAATCATCCCCAGTTTGCTCATGGAGATCTCATCTATTTCCTTTTCCCAGGGTGATCCATGCATTGCACTTTGGGTCTTCTTTGTTGGATAGCTTCTCTGGAGTTGTAGGTTGTAGTCTGGTTATCCTTTGCTTTACATCTAGTATCCACTTATGAGTGAGTACATTCCACGTTTGTCTTTCTGAGTTTGGGTTACCTCACTCAGGATGATATTTTCTAGTTCCATCCATTTGCCTGCAAATTTCATGTCATTTTTTTTACTGCTGAGTAGTACTCCATTGTGTATATGTACCACATTTTCTTAATCCATTCTTCAGTTGAGGCATCTAGGTTGTTTCCAGGTTCTGGCTATTATGAACAATGCTATTATGAACACAGTTGAGCATGTGTCCCTTTAGTATGACTGAGCATTCCTTGGGTATATGCCCAAGAGTGATACAGCTGGGCTTTGAGGAAGATTGATTCCCAATTTTCTGAGAAATCACCACACTGATTTCCAAAGTGGCTGTATCAGTTTGCACTCCCACCAACAGTGTAGAAGTGTTCCCCTTGCTCCACATCCTCTCCAACATAAGCCGTCTTGATCTTAACCTTTCTGACAGGTGTAAGATGATATCTCAGAGTTGTTTTGATTTGCATTTCCCTGATTGTTAGGATTCTGTACATGCACACCTTGGAGTCTTGTCTGGTGCCTTACGTCATCAACGGGTGACTGCGTCCCAGCCTTAAAGCTGGACAATAACCCCCACGCTCTCTCTCTGCACTTCTCTTCCTGTGTTTCCTCTCTCTGTTCCTGCTCTGTTCCCTCCACCAGGCCTGGCTCCTCCCTCATTTCCCTCCATTAAAGTTCTAAAAACTAATATTGGGTTCTGCTGTGGCCGTGACTCTTCTGCCGACCCACCAGTGCCATTTCATCCTTTAATTGGTTCTGTGACTTGGATAGGAAATTCCTTACACTCACTGTCTGTGGCTGAATGCCAGAAGCCTAGCTGAGGACCTGCAATTTCTTGGCGATTGACAGATCTGCTTTTTCCAGCTGCTGGACCTGCTGCCATGGCTTCCGCTGTCTGTCTGCCATGTCTCCACTGCATGTGTGATTGGTGAGTCCTGTTTCTCATGACTGCAGCCTGATCTATATTCCTTGTGTGTAATGTGATGGCATTTTGGGCAACCTGTGCTGATTCATAGATCCTTCCTTTACCTCAGGGTGCTTGAAACAGGAGCCTAGGATCCCAGTTTGGGTGGATACCATTAAAATTGGCAGATACCAGTAAATCTGGTTGCATAACAGCTTTCCGGGAACTTCTGCCAGCGAATGGGCAAATGAAAAAAGTTACTATATCCCCAAGCTTTCTGCTAAAGCTCTGAACCCTTCTCCCTCCCCATTTCTCATGTTTTCTCTGCCGTGTGCAACCATTTCTGTCTATCTGACTTCTGCTTTCTGTTCTCTGGCAGTGGGTGGGCTTTAGTTCACCCCACTTTAACTCCTGAATGACTGGGTGGGCTCTCTACTGTTGTGGATCGCTTCTGCTGACTCTCACTCTAACTCACCTTAACTTCTCCCACTCATTCTCAAGCTGCTGTGAGAGGCACAGAGGGGTCTGGTAGCAGGCTAAGGTCCATGCAAATAAGTTTACAATAGTCAGGATGGCTCTTGAGCCAGAGATCAGTTTATAGCTTGCCCTTAGGCAAGTCTTCCAAAAGCTGTCCTCAAGCCAGCAAACATCAAGGAAAATACATTCAAGACATGGAGTAAAATCTGTCTCTTGTTCCCCAGACCTCCCCAACTAAAATTAACCATCTGGCGAGCAAGGCTCCTGACCCCACAGGCAAAAGTGTCATCTGTGGCATTCAAGGTGTGCCAGGGAAGAGATTAAAAAGCCCAAGAACAAAATTGCCAAGGCACTCACTGGCTCTCGAAAGCTGTTGGGTCCCTGTTTTAAGTGAGGAAAAAGGCCTCGGGCTAGCGAGTGCCCTGCCAGGCCATCAACAGCCTTGTTGAAAGTGCTGCCTAGAAAGACACCTGGTCAGCTGACTGCCCCCAGGCACCAAGGTGGCATGGGAACATCAAGCTAAGACCTCCAGCAGACCTAGGCTTGGCTACAGGCTTGCAGGGAACCCAGAACACAGCAGGGAAGCAATCTGTTTCTTTCCTTCTGGACACCAGAGCCACTGACTTTGTCCTGGGAGTTTTGGGATGTCACCTCTCCTTGTTTCCATATTGTTGGGGTAGGGAGGACAGCCTTACCCACTTCACCAGATTTAATTGCACTTTCAGGGTTGCTTAATGGGAAAAGATTTCCAGCTAAGATAGGAGCTTTCATTTCATTGATCCCTTCCATATGCCTCACTCCAGACCCACCCACCTGTGCTTACAGGGCCCTGATCTTTGCCTTGTCCCTAATTCCAAAGAAATAAGTTCTCATGCACCATAAGATTTTCTCTTCCCAGTTCCCTGTTCTAACTCACTGCTCAGCTAATGGTACAGGACCACGATAGGACTGGAGTCCAAAGATCATCAAGTAAGAAACTGTAACATCTAAAAGGTATTTACACCCCCAGACCCGAAAGTGTCTGGGCTCTACAAAAAAAGATTTTAATCTGGGCTCTACAGAAACAGACTTTAGTATAACCATCTGTTACTATTAAATGCTTTTAACAATTGATCACCTGTGTCTCCTGGATGCTAAACTAGTAAAGGAAACAGGTGCCTGTAGATGTAACCAATGGTCTTATTAAATAAGAAACACAGAGCCGATTCAGAGAAGAAAGCCAAGAGGTCAGAGCGAAGAGCCTCACCCTTCCTAATTCAGGGATCCTCTTCAGCCAAGAGAGCACTCCCAAAAAGAACCTACTTCCTGTGTGTATGTCTTTATACACTCTAGCTGTTCTGCCTTCTCATTGGTTGTAAACCCAAACATGTGACTGCCTCATCACTGCCTGTATGTACCGCCCTCCAGGTCCTTAAAGGCGTGTGCCACCACCGCCACGCACTTGCGATGGCTCTAATAGCTCTGACCCCCAGGCAACTTTATTTATTAATATACAATTGAAATCACATTTCAGTACAAGTAAAATACCACCACATTTCCCCTTTTCTATTTTAATAAAAAGGAAAAAAAGAAAAAGGTTATAACTAACAAAAGAAAAACTATATACAAAAGTACAATAACTATATACAATATATACAAGTAATAAATTTCTAAACAATGTCTAGTCCATTTGTATTTGACGAATTCAGAGAAAATAATTTCATTATCTATCCTATTTTGGTAAGTCCAAAATGTATCTAATTCACTTTCTATCCTAATTAATCTTCAACAATAACTAACTAACCTTCAACTATAACTAACTAATCTTCAACTCCCTCAGAGACCCAAGAAGGAAATAATATTACCTAACAAAAATAAAAACAGGAAGTGCATACAAGCAACTTCCAAAAAAAATTTGTGAGTTGACAGAAACAGCCAGCTGCCTGGACAGTCACCTGAGGTTTCTCCGCAATGCTGGGGCATCATCTTCAGCCTATAGGCTTAGTATATCTGACAGATTCATTTGTGAAGTAGGATGTACACAAGGTCAACAATTCAACCTCACATTGGGTGAGAGCAGTCCATGTACCAGAAACACCTGAATTCCACTAGTGTCATGTCATGATTCAGGATATTAAATTCTGGAAATTGTTGATGGTTTTTTAATTCAACTGTCCATTCTTCTTGGCTGTGTATATATGGCTTCATCTCAGCATCCCGTTCTTCTCAACATCCCTCTATCAAATGCCAGTCTACTATTGAGAGGCATGAGCTTAGTTACTCTTCAAGAATAACTGCTTCAGCTGCTGTTCCATTGCACATCAGAGGCCATCGGCCCACTGCCTGTTCAGCTGCCTTCAAAGAAAAGGGCACTGTACCTTTTCCGAATTGCGAAGGCCACTTCAGGGATGGTTCCATATTGTCCTGGCCTCAGAAGATGCCTTTTGATAAAGCCATAACCACGTTTGTTTAGGCAAGAATCAGTAGTCCTTTGTTTCATGTCCTGTCTGTCCATTTTGTCAGCAGTTGATTCGAGGATACTTTGTTGTCCAGTGGCTAACTTTTGCCACAATGAAAGTTAACTCCATATACAGTTTCTTCAATGCCCATATTTTCTCTGAAGTAGATTGGTACTGCCAGGAGCCGACATGTCTCATAATCGTAACAAAAAAGAAAAATTTTCTAAGTTATTAAAACATTTTAAATGCCATATTCTGTAGATCTCTGAAGGGTTTGAAAATGACCTGTCTAAAATATATCTGCTCAATTTTTAAAACATATCTAATATGACTACAAGTTCTATTGTAATGTCTAACTACTAACTTTCATTTCTTTATATCCTAATAGTTGGTAATAGTAACATTCAAGGATCAGAAAATTGCATTGTTAAATGAATGGTATAAGTACAATTAGAAATATACATATAGCATTTTCTAACAATATCAATTTCAATATATATAATTTGCATACAATATAAAACAATCCAATCCAATGTAAAATATTTAAAACTCGTAATTGTCTTTTTCTTCTTCTTTCTTTCTTTCTCTTTTTTTTTAAACAAGAACCTTAAATCTAATCTCCTTTGCTTAGCCTTTTTCCTAACCCTTGACAACAACTTGTAACCAACTCCCCTAAACAATAAAAATTATCCCAGACCCAAAACCCATTAAAAAGACCAAAAAACCACCCACCCCACACCACCTCTTTGGGAATGTGGGCGTCGTATTCTTAAAATTGCTTCCTGCTGGGTATGGGCGAAGTTGTCTTTATCCTGAAAGAAAAATTTTAGGTTAATTGTCAAATTCTAGGAAAGGTAACCATATCCTTCATTATCCAGTCTGTGTATAATGCCAAAGTTCAGGGTTTATCTCAAGTCCTTATTCAAGTAGTCTTTGAGACTGGATCATCTCAGCTAGTCATCATAAAATTGCTCTGAGCACCTTGTAGTTCAAAGCTGATCTGTAGATGATGTTTGTCAGCTTAGTGATATTATTATTGTCCACGTGGAATTGTTGTTGTTGTGGGGCCCCAACTTCTTCCTGGAGACTTCAGTTGATGTTAGGCCTGGCCGTGATTTCCTGCAGAAAACTGATAAGAGACTCGAACACAAAGACATATATATACAGCTAATTGAAGCCTTTTTTCTAGAATTAGTTAGTACTCTATATGACCATTCATATCTTAATAAAGTTTAAAATGTATATATATATATCTATATATCTATATATATTAATCTTGTAAATTTTGATATAAAATTTATACTTTAAGAAAAGTTTTAAAGAATCATAATAGAACCAAAGAGTTGAGATTAGTAATAGAATAGTCCCTTAATTAATTTGTCTTTTCTCCTGTCCCATAGCAGAAGATGGCTCTTTTATTCTGGCATGATACAGGGAGTTTGCATTTTCCTTTTAACAACATGTTTGAGTCTAAAGAAGGAGAGAGCCATTCTCCAACTCCAAAGTCAGCTTTAAATTTTAATTGAACTGGGACTATTAGAAGACCAATAGTGTTAAATTTTTAGAGAAAAGCAGAAACAAACCTTTAGGAAAACATAAAATTTTTTAGATAATATATACCCATACGCCGTTTCCTCTGTTTCCTGGGATAGATTATTTGTCCCTTTTCTTCAGTTGCCTCATTTGTCCTGTGTTCTTCAGATTCCTTAACCTTCATTCTCCTAAAAGACAAAAACAAAAACCTTTCCCCAAGACTAATTTTGGGGATGTTCCTTTTTGGCAAGTTATTATCTGATTAAATGAAAAGACATGTGTTACTGGTATAAGTTATTTTAATTGGATGTTCATGCTGGTTGAAGAACTATCACCTCCTCTAATTAAGAGATTTCTCTTGTTCAAATCGAACCTTTATCAATTTTGATGGTACCCACAGCTTATCTTCTCCTGTAGAAACAAAAGCAAAACCTCATCCCCAATGTAACACATACCCTGGTTTCCATTCTGAGGTCAGCAGGTCCTTAAATTATATAGGCTGATTTAATTCTGTAGTTTTTTCTATTATCCAATGTCTCTCTGCAGCTGTTGTTCCTTTGTTCCTTTCTCATTGGCATTGAGAAAATTCAAAGTTAATAGAGCATTATGCAGTCTGTTTCTGGGGGTTTTTGTTACCCCTTTCTGTTTATTTAGCATATCCTTTAGAGTTCTGTTTGATCTTTCTATAACTGCTTGACCTGTAGGATTATGTGGTATGCCTGTAATATGCTTTATATTGCAATAAGCAAAAACCTGTTTCATTTTAACAGAGACATATGATGGAGCATTATCAGTTTTGATTTGTGCAGGTATACCCATGATGGCCATAACTTCTAGCAAATGAGTGATTATAGAATCAGCTTTTTCAGAACTCAAAGCAGTTGCCCACTGAAATCCTGAATAAGTATCGATAGTGTGGTGTACATATTTCAGTTTTCCAAATTCTGCAAAGTGAAACACGTCCATCTGCCAGATTTCATTCCTTTGAGTACCCTTTGGGTTACATCCTGCTGGTAATGGCGTTTGATTGTAGAAGGAACAAGTAGGACATTTCTTTACTATTTCTTTGGCTTGTTGCCAGGTTATGGAAAAATCCTTTTTTAAACCTTTACTATTGACATGATTTTTTTTTATGAAATTCTGAGGCCTCCAGCACATTTCCTATCAATAATTTATCAATCTCATCATTGCCTTGTGCTAAAGGGCCTGGCAGACCAGTATGGGATCGAATGTGAATTATATATAAAGGATGACTCCTTTTCCTGATTGTATCTTGTAACTGAATAAATAGTGAAGTTAATTCTGAAGCATCAGGGATAAATTCTGCAGTCTCAATATGTAATACTACTCTTTCAGCATACTGAGAGTCAGTAACTATGTTGAGAGGTTCTGAAAAATCCATTAATACCAACAGAATAGCATACAATTCTGATTTTTGAACTGAATTATAAGGACTTTGAACCACTTTACTTAAATTTTCTGATTTGTAACCTGCCTTTCCTTGTTTGTTGGCATCTGTCTAAAATGTACGAACTCCAGGTATGGGTTTTTCCTGCACAATTCGAGGCAAGATCCAATCAGCTCTCTTTATAAGATCAATTCTATCGCTTTTGGGATATTTGCTGTTAATTTCTCCCAAAAAATTACTGCAAGCTCTTTGCCAAGGTTCACTTTCTGTCCATAATTTTTCAATGTCCTCCTTAGTTAAAGGTACGACAATTTCTGCTGGGTCTATTCCTGCTAATTGATGAAGTCTCAATTTTCCTTTCCAAATCAAGTCAGAGATTTTTTCCACATAAGTTTTAAATTTTTTATTTGGTTTATTTGGTAAAAATATCCATTCTAATATAATATCTTCCCTCTGCATTAATATTCCTGTAGGAGAATGTCTAGAAGATAAAATAACCAAAATGCAATCCAGCTTTGGATCAATATGGTCCACGTGCCCTTCATGTACTTTCTTTTCTACCAAGGCCAATTCTTTTTCAGCTTCAGGTGATAATTCTCTTGGACTATTTAAGTCCTTGTCACCTTCTAAGGTTTTGAACAAATTATGCAGTTCATCATTTTTTACCCCAACAATAGTTCATAGATGAGAAATATCTCCAAATAATCTTTGAAAGTCATTAAGAGTCTGTAGTCTATCTCTCCTAATTTGCACCTTTTGGGGTCTAATTTTTTGTAGCTCTATTTTATATCCTAAATAATTAATAGAATCTCCTCTTTGTATCTTTTCAGGAGCAATTTGTAATCCCCAGCAAGGCAAAATTTTCTTTACTTCTTTAAACATTCTTTCTAAAGTATCTGCATTTGAGTCAGCTAATAAAATATCTATATAATGATAAATTATAGATTTAGGAAATTCTTTACATATCACTTCCAATGGCTGTTGTACAAAATATTGGCACAGAGTTGGGCTATTCAACATTCCCTGTGGGAGGACCCTCCATTGAAATCTTTTAACCGGTTGAGAATTATTATAAGTAGGCACTGTGAAAGTAAATCTTTCTCTGTGTTTTTCTTGTAAGGGTATTGAAAAGAAGCAGTCTTTTAAATCAATAACTATGAGAGGCCATCCTTTTGGTAACAGAGTAGGCAAAGGAATTCCAGATTGTAGAGAGTCCATTGGCTGAATTACTTTGTTAATTGCTCTAAGGTCTGTTACCATTCTCCATTTACCAGATTTCTTTTCAATAACAAATACAGGAGAATTCCAAGGGCTGGTTGATTCTTCAATATGCTGAGCATTTAACTGTTCTTCTACCAGCTCTTCTAAAGCCTGGAGTTTCTCTGTTGTTAAAGGCCATTGCTGGACCCATACAGGCTTGTCTGTCAACCATTTTAAAGGTAGAGCTGTTGTCGTTTTTGGAAGATCATCAGTTGTTGTGCCCTGTTCTTGTATAATATGGATGGCTGGTGACCACTCAGAATAATGCCTTCTAATATTTCTCCCAGAAACATGTGCTAGTTTATGATATGTTGCTGAGATTGGAGGGATGTTAATCTGAGTATTCCATTGTTGCAACAAGTCTCGACCCCACAGGTTCATAGCTATGTTAGCTATATATGGTTTCAATTTTCCTCTCTGTCCTTCTGGACCTATACATTTGAGCCATCTTGCACTCTGTTTCACCTGAGATAATGTCCCAATACCTAACAGTTGAACGTTTACCTCCTGAAGAGGCCAAGTTGGATGCCAAAATTCTGGTGCAATTATGGTAACGTCCGCACCTGTGTCTACCAGACCAGACAACAAAACACCATTTTTTTTTTATTGATAATTTTGGTCTTTGTTCATTAATAGAAGTTTGGCAAAAAATTTTCTTTATGTTTTCTCCTGAATTTTCTATTCTCTCTGTTTCATCATCCTGACCAGCATGACTTATTCCAATAGGCATTTGGTTATTTAATTGCTCTGAGTAGAGGTTTCCTCTACGACTGCAGGAAAGGTTTGAACTGGATTTGCTATTGGGGCCTGCATGAGGCCCCTCTGGGAGTTTCCTGAAGACTGAGGCAAAGGATTACCCTGTCTGTCCCTTGTTGATCTACACTCGTTGGTCCAGTGTTTTCCCTTACCACACCTTCTGCATACTCCAGAAGGAAGGGGTAGTCTGTTGCCATTGTTCCTTGAAGAAACATTGTTTCTAGGAATGACCTGTTTACAGTCCCTTTTCAAATGTCCTTGCTTTCCACATCCAAAACATCTAACATTCCTCAAACCTTTTGAAATTGCTCCTCCTACCCATGTATCATCATGCTCATGAGCTTCAACATTAACCGTGTCTCTAATCCAATCTTCCAAAGGTGCAGATCTTGCCTTTAACAGCCTGATTATTGTTTTGCATGCTGCATTCGCATTCTCAAAGGCCAAAGATTCAATTATTATCTGACTAGCTTCTGAATCCGGGACCATTCTCTTTACTGCTGAAGCCAGTCTTTGTAAAAAATCTGTGAAAGATTCTTTTGGGCCTTGTACAACCTTTGTAAATGACTCAGTTTTTTTTCCTGGTTCCTCAACTCTGTCCCATGCATTCAAGGCTGCTGTTTGACATAAAATTAGGGTTTGGACATCATATAAACATTGTGTTTGTGCTGAAGAATATTGACCTTCTCCAATAACCTGATCCTGGCAGACTTGTATTCCTTTATCCCTCCACTGTTTTTCTATGTTTTTAGCTTCATCCTTGAACCAAGTTAGCCACTGAAGCCTTTGACTGGGTTCAAGAACAGCCTGTGCGAAATCCTGCCAGTCCTGTGGTACAATCCTATTATATGTTGACCAAGAGTTTAACATTTGCTTTACATATGGGGAATGCATGCCATAAGATACTATTGACTCCTTAAACCTTTGTAAATCTAACATTTCAATTGGAGCCCAAATATTTTGTGTAGTCATTTGATCAGGCAACTGCTGTACGGTTACTGGACAAACTAAGGGTGACTGTGTGAAAACAGGCTTTCTTTCTGTAACCCTATGAACCAATCTTGAAGCAACTTCACTGTTAGTTTCTTCTGTCTGAGTTTTTAAAGATTTATCAAGTTTTTCTAAAGCTGTCACCCTGGCACTTAAATTGACTATCCTTTTAAATACTAAAATGAGGATAAGCATAGTAATAAAATGCATAATTCGATCAACATTAATCTTCTCATATAGCTGTTCCATTGTCAGACTGCTTAAAATTGCAAACAAAGCCCAATTTTCTTCCAATGTACACAGAAAATCCATTTTTTTTTAATGTGGAAAAAATTTCTCTTTTAAATAGTTTCCTTTAAAATATTTGATATGTTAAGTGACTTACCAAGTCCTCGTAGAACAGTACCAATCCGAGGGAGTTTCAAAACATCCACCAAGTGTCCGAGGTGTGAATCCAGAGAGAGAGAGAGAGAGAGAGAGAGAGAGAGAGAGAGAGAGAGAGAGAGAGAACACAAGAACCATAGCCGCAAGTTCTGCCTAAGAGCTTGAATCCAGCCACGTGTTCCCACTTGAGCCTAGTCAAGCCTTGGCTCTGGCTACCTTAAGCTCCAACCACGTGTGTTGGCTTTACAGGCAGGGGCCCTGTTCGGCAGGGTAGGCCTGAGTTGTCTGTAGCACCGGCTTTAAGCAAGTAGCTCAAGGTTAGTCCGGCCTGAGGCCAAGCCGACCTGGGCCCGGCCGGGCTAGGGAGCCGGCCGCCCTGGCGGGAAACCGGACCTGCCGCCAAGCCAAGTTAAGCGGTTTTTAATGGATTCTTGTCACGTTGGGCGCCAAATGTAGATGTAACCAACGGTCTTATTAAATAAGAAACACAGAGCCGATTCAGAGAAGAAAGCCAAGAGGTCAGAGCTAAGAGCCTCACCCTTCCTGATTCAGGGATCCTCTTCAGCCAAGAGAGCTCTCCCAAAAAGAACCTACTTCCTGTGTGTATATCTTTATATACTCTAGCTGTTCTGCCTTCTCATTGGTTGTAAACCCAAACATGTGACTGCCTCGTCACTGCCTGTATGTACTGCCCTCCAGGTCCTTAAAGGCGTGTGCCACCACCGCCACTCACTTGCTATGGCTCTAATACTTCTGACCCCCAGGCAACTTTATTTATTAACATACAATTAAAATCACATTTCAGTACAAGTAAAATACCACCACAGGTGCCTTAAATAATCTGTCTCTGATAAAGCTTAACGTATTCCAATCTCTCTGTCTCTCTCATTAACACTAACCAATACAAGTGGAGTACTAAATGCTACCATGGTCACTAATCTTATCATGGCTGCTTCTTAAGATGTTCAAAATTTTTCCCAAGCTCTAGAAACCAGCTTAAATCCATCTGGACAGGTCAGATCCACTTCAGGCTTTTTCTGTCTCACCAGCATCCTGTCAGATACAAAAGCAGCCAGAGTGCCAAGCCAAGAGTGATGCATGTCTCCAGAGCAAAAAAATGACAGACAGAACATCATCCCACAATGTCTGTCTACCTCAGAAGAACCCCCTTCCCTATTGCCCCTAAGAGCCACCTGACTCCCACCAAGTCAGCTGGAAGCAGTTTTTCCAGGAGAAATGATGCCCCTATTCCTATTTACTTGCTTTTTATGATAAGCAAAAGTCTGGAATGTTAGGATTCTGTACATGCACAGCTTGGGGTCTTATCTGGTGCCTTACGTCATCAATGGGCGGCTGTGTCCCAGCCTTAAAGCTGGACGTGCACCCCCACGCTCTCCCTCTCTGCACTTCTCTTCCTGTGTTTCCTCTCTGTCCCTGCTCTGTTCCCTCCACCAGGCCTGGCTCCTCCCCCCACTTTGTCTCCATTAGAGCTCTAAAAACTAATATTGGGTTCTGCTGTGGCTGTGACTATTCTGCTGACCAAAGAGCGCCATTTCATTCTTTCACTGATGACTAAGGATGTTGAGCAATTCCTTATATATCTTTTGGCCATTTGAGATTCTTCTGTTGAGAATTCTCTGTTTAGCTCTATAGCCCATTTTTAAATTGGATTGTTCATTATTTTGATGTCTAGTTTCTTGAGTCTTTATGTATTTTGGAGATCAACCCTCTGTCAGATGTGGGGTTGGTGAAGATCTTTTCTTATTCTGTAGGCTGTTGTTTTGTCTTATTGACTGTGTCCTTTGCCCTACAAAAGCTTCTCAGTTTCAAGAGGTCTCATTTATTAGTTGTTGCTCTCAGTGTCTGTGCTACTGGTGTTATATTTAGGAAGTGATCTCTGGTGCCAACGCCTTCAAGACTACTTCATGCTTTCTCTTCTATCAGGTTCAGTATAACTGGATTTATGTTAAGGTCTTTGATCCACTAGGACTTGAGTTTTGCACATGATGACAGATAGGGATCTATTTGCAATATTCTACATGTTGACATCTAGTTATGCCAGCACCATTTGTTGAAGATGCTTTCTTTTTTCCATTGTACAGTTTTGGCTTCTTTGTCAAATATCAGGTGTTCATACATGTGCTGATTAATTCAGAGTCTTCAATTTGATTCCATTGGTTCATATGTCAGTTTTTATGTCAATACCAAGCTGTTTTTTTTATTACTACAGCTGTATAGTAGAGCTTGAAGTCAGGGATCGTGGTGCCTCTAGAGGTTGCTTTATTGTACAGGGTTCTTTTATCTATCCTGGGTTTTTGATTTTTCCATATGAAGTTGAATATAGTTCTTTCAAGGTCCAAGAAGAATTGTTTGGGATTTTGATGGGGATTGCATTGAATCAGTAGATTGCTTTTGGTAAGACTGCCATTTTTACTATGTTCATCCTACCTATCCATGAGCATGGGAGATCTTTCCATTTTCTGATATCTTCTTCGATTTCTTTCTTCAGAGACTTAGAGTTCTTATCATGTAGGTCCTTCACTTGCTTAGTTAGTGTTACCCCAAGGTATTTTACATTATTTGTGGATATTGTAAAGGGTGATGTTTCTCTGATTTCTTTCTCAGTCCTTTTATCTTTTGTATAAAGGAGGGCTACTTATTTTTTTGAGTTAATCTTCTATCCTGCCACTTTACTGAAGGAGTTTATCAGTTATAGGAGTTCCCTGGTAGAATGTTTGGGGTCACTTATGTATACTATCATATCATTTGCAAATAGTGAAAGTTTGACTTCTTCTTTTTCAAGTTCTATTTTTTGTCTCCTTTTGTTGTCTTATTTTTCTAGCTAGAACTTCAAGTACTATATTGAATATATATGGGGAGAGTGGACAGCCTTGTTTTGTTCCTGATTTTAGTGGAATCACTTTGAGTTTCTCTCCATTTAAGTTGATGTTGGCTGCTGCATTGCTGTAAATTGCCTTTCTTATGTTTAAGTATGTTTCTTGTATTCCTGATAGCTCCAAGATCTTTATCATTAAGGGGTGTTGGATTTTTTTTAAAGGCTTTTTAAGCATCTAATGAGAAGATCATGGAGTTTTTTTCCTTTCAGTTTGTTTATATGGTGTATTACATTGACAGATTTTCATATGATGAAAAATCCTTGCTTCCCTGGGATGAAGCCTACTTGGTCATGGTGGATAAGTTTTTCGATGTGTTCTTAGATTCGGTTTGCCAATATTTTATTGAGTATTTTTGCATCAATGTTCATGAGGGAGATTCGTCGTAATTCTCTTTCTTTGTTGCATCTTTGTGTGGTTTGGGTATCAGGGTAATTGTAGCCTCATAAAAAGAGTTTGGTAATGTTCCTTCTGTTTCTACTGTGGGAACAATTTGAAGAGTATTGGTATTAGTTCTTCTTTGAAATTCTGGTAGAATTCTGCTCTGACTCCATCTAGTCCTGGACTTTTTTTTTTTGGTTGGGAGACTTTTAATGACTGTTTCTATTTCCTTAGGGGTTACTGGTTTATTAAAATAGTTTATCTGGCCTTGATTTAACTTTGGTATGTGGTATCTATCCAGAAAATTGTCCATTTCTTTCAGATTTTCCAGTTTTGTGGAGTACAGGTTTTTAAAGTATGACCTCATGATTCTGTGGAGTTCCTCATTGTCTGTTGTTATATCTCCCTTTTCATTTCTGTTTTTGTTAATTTGAATGCTTTCTCTCTGCCTTTGGTTAATTTGGATACGGGATGTCTATCTTGTTGATTTTCTCAAAGAACCATCTCTTTGTTTCATTGATTCTTTGTATTGTTCTCTGTTTCTATTTTATTGATTTCAGCCCTCAAGTTGTTATTTCCTGGTGTCTGTTTTTCCTGAGTAATTTTTCTTGTTTTTGTTCTAGAGCTTTCAGGTATGCTGTTTCTCCATCTTCTTTATGTGTGCATTTGGTGCTATGAATTTTCCTCTCAGCACTGCTTTCATAGTGTCCCATAAGTTTGGGTATGTTGTACTTTCATTTTCATTGAATTCTAGGAAATCTCTAATTTCTTTCTTTACTTCTTTCTTGACGAATTGGTGATTCAGTTGAGCATTATCCAGTTTCCATGAGATTGTAGGCTTTCTGTAATTTTTGTTATTGTTGAAATCTAACTTTATACCGTGGTGGTCTGATAAAATACAGGAGGTTATTCTAATTTTTTGTATCTGTTGAGGTTTGCTTTGTGTTGGAGCATGTGGTCAATTTTAGAGAAGGCTCCATGGGTGCTCAGAAGAAGGTATATTCTTTTTCTTAGGGTGGAATTTTCTGTAGATATCTATTAAGTTCATTTGAGTCATAACTTCTGTTAGGTCCCTTATGTCTCTTTTACGTTTTAGTCTGGCAGATCTATCCAGTGGTAAGAGTTGAGTGTTGATATCTCCCACTCTTAGTGTGTGGGGCTTGATGTTTGATTTAAGCTTTAGTAATGTTTCTTTTACAAATGTGAGTGCCCTTGTATTTGAGGCATAAATCTTCAGAATTGAGACTTCATCTTGGTAGATTTTCCCTGTGATAAATATGTAATGTCCTTCCCAATCTCTTTTGACTCATTTCAGTTTGAAGTCTATTTTATTAGATATTAGGATAGCTACACCAGCTTGTTTCTTAAGTCCATTTAAGCATTTGGCAGTTCCTGTAAGGTTACTGGGTATATTAATGGTTGCTGTCTGGTAACCTGAGGCTTTTTCTCTGTAACTGTATAATTCAATCCTGAGATAGTTTCATCTTTAAATTCTTTTGTCTGGGTCAGAATTTCCCTATAATTCATTTTAACAGGTTTTTCTAAAGCTTTTATCTCAGCACTCACATTGACCAACCTTTTAATGCTTAAATAAAAATGATCAAACAAATAATATTCATAATTGATGTTATGTATATCCTATCAACATTAATTATCCTCTCATTTAATTGTTCCATTTTCAGACTGCCTAATGTGTTATCAAACAGAAACCAAATTCCTACCATTGCAAAAATGTTTCCCAATTTTGTGTGTGTGGGAAAAAAATCTCTTTTTACTAATTTCTCCCCTTAAGATATCCTAATTGATGTACCAAGTCTGTCAACTGCATAGATCAGTAGAAGTCTGAGGGAATTTCAAGTCTGTCAACTGCATAGATCAGTAGAAGTCTGAGGGAATTTCAAAGCTGCTATGCAGTGCAGTAGCAGTTCAAGATGAGAATCCAGAGAGTTCCCACCACCTACCAGGAGAGAAAAAGTCAGAGACTCCAATTCCTGTGTGGTTGGGATACAGCTGTGTGCAGCTCCAGCCTGAGACAGTCAGCTTGGGCCTGAGCCAGGGAACCTGTAAGACTTTTTAGTGAATTCTTGCCACAAAGCATTGGGCACCAATTGTAGACTAATTGCTAAGTGGTTTCATTAATAAAAAACACAGAGCCAGAAATTGGGGGTAAAGCTGAGAGATCAGAGGAATAGAACAAACCACAAGCCAACCTCACCTCACTGATCTTCAGTCTCCAAAGAGACCTACTTCCTGTATACCCAAGCCTATATTCCTTTCTGTTCTGCTAACTCATTTCCTCTCTCCACCCAGCTACATCAGTTCCTCTTCCTGCCCAGCTCTGTCACTTCCTGTCTATCTATACAGACCTCCAGACCTTTATGGGTAACTAGTGTTGGAATTTAAGACATGTACCACCATGCCTGGCTCTATTCCCAGTGTAGCCTTGAACTCACAGAGATCCAGACAGATCCCTGCCTCCTGAGTGATAGGATTAAAATCATGTGCTACCATTGTCTGGCTTCTATGTCTAATATAGTGGCTGGCTTTTTCCTCTGATCTCCAGGCAAGCTTTATTTATTTGAGCACAAATAAAATATCACTACAGAAATAGGTAGCATTAAATCTACAATACTGAGTCTAAGTTCCCATGATTTTTTTTTGAGGAGCTATTCCATTGCTAACAGGACATTGGTACCTCTTGTTGTGATTCCTGGGCCCCGAGCTAAGCCTTTCATCTAGTTTTCTGGCCATAAAGAATTGCCTTGCACCAAGTAGATGGAACTAGAAAATATTCTGAGTGAGGTAACCCAGACTTATAAGGACAAACATGGTATGTACTCACTCATAGTTGGATACTAGATTGTCGGAGCCCATTCTCGGGTTCCTCATGGCTTTACCCAGCAGGTCTGCATAGAGGATGATTAGACCACGGGCCTAAGTGCAGGTATCTGGGATGGTCTGCACTTGGCTGTGCTGGGGGAGGTCTTTTGCTCCACCCCTTGGCGTCTCTATAAAAACCCTGGGGCAGAGACAGTCAGGGCCCATTGGAATAGGTTCCAGGCCCTATCGAGGCTATCCTTTATTTTCTATCTGTTTATCTCCACAAGATTCTCCGCAATAAATCCTTCTATCTAATATTTCCTGCTGCTCGCACTCAAGAAAACTCTGGGGAACTGTGGGGGTGGTTGGGTAAACGCCCCACACTAGATATAAAGCAAAGGATAACAAGACTACAATCCACAGCTCCAGAGAAGCTAGCTAACAAGGAGGACCCAAAGAGGGATGCATGGATTGCTCTGGGAAGGGGAAATAGATGAGATCTCCATGAGTAAACTGGGGATGAGGGGGGCCAATGGAGAGTAGGGGGTAGGGGATGATAGCATAAGGGAACAGGATGGTTGAGTTGGAACATGGATGGAGTGGGAGAGCAATGAAAGAAATACCATGATAGAGGTATCCCTACCATGGGGAAAGGGAGAAACCA
Source organism: Peromyscus californicus insignis (assembly GCF_007827085.1). Taxonomy (NCBI): domain Eukaryota; kingdom Metazoa; phylum Chordata; class Mammalia; order Rodentia; family Cricetidae; genus Peromyscus; species Peromyscus californicus. The sequence goes on along the minus strand of NW_026294562.1, from coordinate 168,009,453 downwards.
GGTGCTGGGCAAGTTCCCAGGAGTCCACAAGGATGACCCCAGCTTAGACTACTATCAATAGTGGGGAAGATGCCTGAACTGGCTTACCCCAACAACCAGATCAGTGAATACCCTAATGTCATCAGAGAGCCTTCATCCAGTCACTGATGGAAGCTGATGCAGGGATCCACAACCAAACACCAGGTCGAGCTCCAGGAGTTCAGTGGAAGAAAGTGAAGAGGGATTCTATGAACAAGGGGCATCAAGATCATGATGGGGAAACCTACAGAGACAACCAAACCAAGCTAGTGAGAACTCATGAAATTTAGATCAACACTCGTGGAGCCTCCATGGGGCCGAATTAGGCCCTCTGCATAAGAGAGATGGTTGTGTAGCCTAATCTGCTCAAGAGGCACCCTAGCAGTAGGATCAGGATCTATCCCTGGTGCATGAGCTGGCTTTTTGGAGCTCACTACCTATGATGGGATACCTCACACAGCCTTGAGGCAGGGGGAGGGGCTTTGATCTGCCTCTATGGGAATGTAGAGGTTCTGCTGACTCTCCATGGGAGGCCTTACCTTCTTGTAGGAGGGAATGGGGATGGGTGGGTGAGGGAAAGCTGGAGGGGTGAAAGGAGGGAAGAAGGGGATCTGTGATTGGTGTGTAAAATGAATAAAAAATTTCTTAATTAAAAAAAGAATTGCCTTGCACATTGCTGACTGATCTACATTCATTAGCCCAATGTCTCTCCTTCTCACATCTTCTACAAACTCCTGGGAGTTGAGGCTTTTTTTCCAGTTTATGTTCAAGAGAAATATTTCCTTTTGACATGGTCCATGGACAGTTTTTCTTTAAAAGTCTCTTTTTTCCAGTTAAAGCATCACACATTTTGAGAATGAAGACCTTTAGCCACAGCCTGCCCAATAATATTGGCACTGAAAGCAGTAGATTCAGTGTCAGCAGTGGCTCTAATTCACTCCTCCAAAGGAGCTCCCCAAGGTTTCAAAGGCCTTATGGCCTTCTGACATTCTATGTTTGCATTCTCAAAAGCCAAAGACTCACCCAAAACCTTCCTAACATCAGGATTGGTCACTGCTCTGTTCACTGCTGAAGTTAATCATTGTTAAAAAAAAAAATCAATGTAAGCTTCTCTTGAGTTTTGTGTAAATTTTGTAAATGAGGTAGATCTTCTCCATGGCCTCTCAACCATATCCCAGGCTCTTAAAGCTGCTAAATGACAATGTAAGATAGTGGAATCATCAAACTGTACCTTTTTTTGTAAATTAGCATACTGACTTTAACCTAGAAATTGATCTTTCAGTATATTCACTTCTTTAGCCTGATTGCTCTTCCATGGCTGCTGCTTCCTCTCTTAACTAGGTGAGCCACTGCAATTGAGGACCAGCTTCTAGTACAGATGTTATTAAGTCCTTCCAATCTTGTGGAATAATTCTATTCTGAGTGGCCCAGTTACTTAAAATGTTTTACATTGGGTAGATGCATCCCATATGCCACCACTGCTTCTTTACATTTCCTTAAATCTGTCATGTTTGTAGGTCTTCAATCAATCTGGAAAAAGCCTGGAAGATATTGGTTATTTGCCAGCATTTGCTGCATAGTAACTGGAAACACCTGTGGAGGTATCCCTATGACCTGAGGCAACCATTCCTCAATTTATCCATAAGGTGGCGTCATAGGTCCTTGATTTAACACTTCCCCTTTTTCTACTGGGAAGAGTCCTTTTCCTTTTTTTCTACTGGGTAGATTCTTTTTCCTCCCCCCTTTTTTTTTGTACAAGAAAGTGGCTTTTTCCTTCTCTTATTCTTTGTCTCTGAAGTCTTTATATTTGTATCTGTAAGTTTTGCAAATAAGCAGTTAAGGCTTCAACTTTTTCCATTTCTAAGTCAATTTCATCTAAAAGAGAAAAAGATTTATTTCCAATGTCTTCACCCTCCTCTTTTTCTTCTTCCTCTGAAACAACATTCCTATCTTCTTCTGAGACAACATTCTCCTCTGCTGACTGACAATTTCCAGCCAGAATGTTCTCTTTTTTACTTCCTTCTTCCACATCTGATTGAGCTCTTTGTGACTCCTCACTCTGACATAGCTCTAGAGCATTTGAGTAATTAACAGTAGAGGCTTCCCTCTGTGATGATCTCTTTTCAAAGCTCTCAAAACTTGCTTCCAACCATCAGTTTTAATTGAACATGAGGAGTTGACAGAAACCAATCACAATGCTGTTTGACTGGTACCAAAAGCTTGGTAAAACTGTTTTTCTTTTACTTTCACACCAGTTCTTTTTAGCAAACACTTCAGCAGCTACACATATTGCTGATCCTGAGATGTGGAATTCTTCATGTCCCTGTCAAAATTCTGGAGTCCTCACTTAACTGTGAGCATACTTTTCACCTCCAGTCCTGGAGTGTGTAGATCCTTCTTTTCTCTAAGCCTACAACTTTGGGAGCCAAATATTGGTGTTCTGAGGCAGCAGGAAGGTCCATCCTCAATGGACTAAACCACAATAGCCATACAGGAACATGTTTATTTTATATATCTTTTTATTATTAAGATATTTTCTATTCATTTTACATACCAACCAAAGATCCCCTCCTCTCTCTCCTCCCACCCCCAGTCTTCCCCTCTGTCCCACCCCCCTATTCCCACCTCTTCCAGGGCAAGTCCTCCTGTGGGGTGTTAGCAGAGCCTGATACACACAGTTGAGACAGATCCAAGCACTTCCCCTGCACCAAGGCTGTGTAAGGTGTCCTACCATAGGCATTGTGCTCCAAAAAGCCCCCTTATGCACTAGAGATGGGTCCTGATCCCACTTCCAGGGCGTCCCTTAAGCAAATAAAGCTACATAACTGTCTTGCCTATGCAGAGGGCCTAGTCCAGTCCCACGGAGGCTCCACAGCTGTTTGTCCACAGTTCATGAGTTCCGCCTAGTTTGGTTTGGTTGTCTATGTACTTTACCCCATCATGATCTTGATGCTCTTTGCTCATAGAATCCCTCTTTTCTCTCTTCTGGATTGGACTCCTGGAACTCAGCCTGGTGCTTACCTGTGAGTCTCTGTATCTGCTACAGAATCATATTTATTTATTGTTACACAAAAGTTGTTTCTTGGAAAAAACAAGTTCCTCATACAAAAGCCCCTGGCATAGCCTATATGTTTCCTGAAAGAAAATACCACACTTCTGCAGTTTTAGTCCTTATTGTGTAGTGTTCACAATACTCAATAATGAAAGACATTCCAGGTTTGCCAGGACCATTTTGTGACTAAAGTCAGGCAAGTGTTGTAAAGTTCATTCAGAAAAATAGCTCTATAAATCACAGAGAACAATCACTGTTCTCTACAATGATTTATTCAAGGTCTAAGTGCCTCCAACAAACAGCTATTTCATTATGATATTTACCCTAGATATAGTGAAAAACAAAGATTTTATTTTATTGTTTACCCTAGATACAATGTCTCTATTAATTTTTTCCTCTACCCCCCAGTAACGTTTGAGGTGGTCAAAATGGTTCTCCTGGTTGACGACTTCTGTTTTATGGTAGTTTGTCCCTGTTTGGCTTTTATTCTGGAATCCAAAGGGACTAAATAGGGGGAGGTGACATGGAGAGTAGCATATCTTGCTAATCAGAGACAACGAGGGGACTCGGTGTTGGTTGACAGTATGTGTCTGTCCTTATCCAACAAGCCTCAGACACAGATCAGGCAGACAAGCTAGAACCTATTTCTTGGACGTGTCCATTGCTTTGGCCTCTTTCCCTGTCCAAAGTGACAGTGTAAGATTCCAATGAAGTCTTGTCATGCAAAGTATGTGTAGCTTACCTTCTAGCATCAGGTGACAGAAGACATATCAATACATCACTTTGGATGGTGTTGGAGCCGGCTGACCAGTTGACTAGGTGGCTGAGTAGGGTGTGAGACTGATGAAAAAACAGAGACAGAAGAATAGATGGAGACAGAAAATCAGAGCTGGGAGGACTTCTGGTCAATACCAAACAAGCCCTGAGTTTATTTCACAGCCAGCTTATATAGAAACTGAAAGACTAAAGTAGAACAAAGCACAGCACAGGCGGTCTAGCCTGCCCTTGATTCAAGGAACAGGCAGTTTCGTTCTCTCAAACATGTGCCGCCTGCTGACATCAGCAGCCTGCCTAGAATCGGGCATTTGCTAAATAATTAGTCTTACCCACAAGGTAATCAGGACTTCCTCACAGTCCCTGTACTTTCCCTAGCAGCTGTATCAGAGCTTTCTCACAGCTTCTGAAGAGACCAGAGCAAACAAGCTTTGAACTCTTTTGGGTCAGAATGGACTTCATCTTCAAGCTGAGTCACTATGAGAAACTGAGTCACTGTGGTCTCCCATAGGATAGCTGATTTGGTGAATGTCCATGGTGGAGAAACAATACTGATGACCTCATAGAACAGGGCACTCATCCAAGGGGTAATCAGTCAATATCATGTCTCTCCTGTGGCATTTTTCTTATGGAAATTTATGAATGGTATTACCTAGATCTGCTAGTGTGACAGCAGGGAGCATACATGTGAGAGAGACAAGATAAACATCTAATGAAGAGGAGGGGAACCCTATGAAGTGCACAGTAGACAGTCTCAGGTGCTTTGCTAAAGAAATTAGTTGCTTTTTATGCCCCAAAGAAGTCAGTCCTGACAGGATTTTGTGTCAGATGTCCCTGTGGTCCTGTTGTGAGTAGGTATTCAGGAGGATAAGACTGGCAGCAAGGAACAATTGGAACAGAACAGTTCCTTGGTGATGGAGCAGGAAGGACCAAATTTTTATCTGATCTGGAGAGAGAGTGGCACACCTTCTTCCAGTTCATGGTTCTTTTTTCTGTTTCCTTCTCCCTTCCAGGTACCAGCAAAGTAGGATGCTCCACAGTGTGTGTCAGGAGAGCTAACCAGGTTATACAAGTAGTGCATTCTGTATATCAGACTTTGAAATCATTTCTTTTTGTTTTTGTTATTTTTTGAGACAGAGTTTCTCTCTGTAGATTTGGCTGTCCTGGAACTCACTCTGTAGACCAGGCTGGCCTTCAACTCACAGAGATATGCCTGCCTCTGTTTCCCAAGTGCTGGGATTAAAGGCATGTACCACCACCACCTGACTGTAATTATTTCTTATAAACAATGTGATTGCTGTCATGGATAACTTAATATAGGCTAGATTAGAGTAGCAGCATAATTTCACCATTTACAGTGAAGATCACATCTCTGTGGGTTGAGTCACCTCATGCTCTAATAGTACCTTTTGGTACATCATGGGGAAGAGTTAGTCCCTGCAAGGGTTCACCTTCCCTTGACCATCATGTCTCCCACACGATGGTTCAGTTCTCCCAGGCCTGGTTCTACCCCTTCCCAAGTACCCAGATGGGTTCCTTTGCCAAAAGCACGGTGGAACTAGATGTGGGTGTAGGCAGTTTTCTAGGGCACCGAATATACATATAGGCTTTTTATATGGCAGAACATGTTTTCACTCTAACTAGAATCTGAGCTTTTGAGCCATGGTTACTCATGATCACATTCCAGTAAACACGTCTTATTTCTTGAAAGGGAGAGTCATTATCAATTTTTGTAATTGTTTATTTATTTATTTATTTAACGTCAGCAGCAGTGTATGGAAGTATGTGTATGGGAGTCACTTCTCTCCTTCCATCATGTGGGTCCTGGGGATCGAACTCAGGTCAGCAAGTTCCTTTACCCACTGAGCCATCTTGCCAGCTTAGGTTCATGGTTTTACATGGATACACAAGATGAAGGTTTTGGTTTTCACTGAACTGAAGAGTGGCCAAGTGCTTCTGTGAATTTCCGTGAGGGCTCCATGCCTGGCTTTCATACAGCTGCCATTTTTGTTCCCTCATGGACTCTGGATTGGTTATTTGTCTCTAATTGCATTGACACATGAAAATTATAGGAATTTATTAAAAACATTCCAATATGTGCATAATTAAACTATGTTGAAATGAGCATTGTCATGAATCACACATAATGTCACTTCTTTCCAGTGCCTCAGGTGCCCATCTTTCAAGTAGGAGTATTCAAGAGTTGGTGTTGATTGAAAGAAACCAGGCATTCAAAGCTGTCCAGGAAAGAAGACCAAAGGTTGAGATCCTTAGAACTCTAATCAGAGACATATGTGACAGGAAGGGAGACATGAGAGTGTGGGGGACACAAGGGTGACCTGAGAACAGAGAGTTGGAGTGAGAGCAGGGGAACCTATTAAAACACATTTTGCTTGATAATGCCAAAATGACATCTAATACATTGTATGGTGGTTTAACAAAGAACAAAAAATGAGAAACACAACAACCTTTTAATCATAGGACCTAGGCTGTGTGTGGGACCTATCAGTGTTATATAGCTAAATGGGTATGCTGTCAAATGACCTTTTTTAAAAAATTACTTTTTAATCTTTGTTTTTTATGTATGTGGTTGTTTTGTCCTTATATATGTCTGTGCAACATTTTCTGCAGTGCCTTCAGAGACCAGAAGAGGGCATCCTGGGGTTACAGGTAGCTCTTAGCCATCATGTGTGTTCTGGGGATAGACTTCAGTTCTCTGGAAGGGCAACTGGTGCTCCTAGCTACTGAGCCATCTCTTACATTACCTTCTTAACATTTATATTTATACCCATACACATGTGCTCTCAACCTTGGTCAGAGAAGTTTTAAGGTTTTTTTTTTTTTTTGTAGTAGGTAATGGTCAATACAGAGACTCATAAATGGTCAAAATGCTGAACATAAGTGACTGTGAGTTCCCAGCTGTGGATGGATCGTCTGTATCAACTTCCCCAACCAAGGCTCACTGAACATGCTGGAAGAATGAGTAGAAAGATTGTAAGAGCCAGAGGTTAGGAAGTACAGTTGTAAATGGCTGTGTTCTGGACATGATACAGCTGATGCACACATTAACTCACAGCAACTGTGATTGCCTGAACAAGACCTTGACAAGTTCAAATCAAAATTATAGTGTGTTGGGGGATAAGAGTTCCTGAGGTCCCAACCCAGGCTGAGGAGCTATGGGCAGCTGGTGTCTACTGGGGAGGGACAGTTCCTTTCCTCTGGGGATGTGGCCTCAGGTGTATTGCTCATGCCCCAGTGGATGGCCCCACACTCATTCACACGTGGTCAGCAGTGACAGGACTCAGGGTATATTAATAACAGTAATAGCAATGGAGGACCTCATATTGGCAAGAACCAAAGAATTAATTTTTCAATGATGTACCAATTTTGACTAGGATCATTTGTGTGACAACAGGTTTGGAACCATCTATTGGAGCCTAGTAGCTCATCATTTGGAACAACAAAGACAATGACTATCCTTCCTTGAAATCCACAAGTAGTAAATTCAGTAGGAAGAGAGAGTAGGCCCCATGAGTCTCACAGTATCCACATTTGGCTGTTGATGGGTCCGGAGACATACAGTCATCTGTAGTAATACTGGGCCTGTCAATAGTCAAGTTTCTTCTGAAATATTTCCTGAGCCTTAGAGATGTCCCATTTACAGACTAGCACTCAATCATTATCTCAGTTAGTGATTATATGAACTCGGAAGCCTACATGGACATCAATCACTCTTACCTAAAAGAAAGTTGCTTTTCTTGAATATCTTCTCTGTATAAATGTCTTTCTGCTGCAAGGGAGGAAAATGAAGAATCAGAGAATGGGTATAAAAACAGCCTGGCTGATGTTAGTGGTAATAATAGGGGGTGAAGATTTTCATAAAGGGGAGGATGTGCCTTTAGACTCCTCCCACCCCATTGTCATATCCAACCCTACATACAGACAAGAAGAGGACGCTCACCTAGCACAGTCCCCAGAGATAGGGGATGAACTGCAATGGGATCCTTCCGCCTGAATTTTCAACTTGATAACAAATTTCTTCTGGGAGCCAAAAGACTCAGGACAGCAGAGCTCAATGCAGGGCCAGTATACGCAGTTGGGGCCACAGAAGCGAGTCTGGTTCAGGGGCAGGATATTGTCATCCTCACAACACTGCTCAATGGGGTTGTAGATCCTCTCCCCACACCTGGGTGCTGGCTGGCACAGCCATAAACCAGGATCTGGGAGAGTCATGAATGTTTGAGCTCCCACAGCTTCTGCATTTGTGAATAGGAGTACAGGAAGGAAGAAAATGCCTGAGAAACATAAGGGGGAGAGAACCAGAATGGGTGCCACAGTTGGTGGTAATGAGGGACAAGACGACTTCACTGGACCCCTTGATGGCTGATGATTCAGAATGGAGTTTGAGACTTACTCTGCAAGCACTTATGGTCTGGGTTGATACATGGGGAGGTTAGGATTCTGGGAAGAGGGGAGCTTCTAAAGTTTGCAAGTGGGAAGAAAGATTACACTTAGAGATGCCAGGTGGGTGGTTATGAGGGAGACTCTGGGAACTGAATAGGGAAGAGAGCATTGATTTGAAGTCCAGAGGTACATTAGAGGTGCAATAACATTTAGACACCATGATTCTGATCAGGCTGCAGAGTAGTAGATGGTAGAGGAACAACAAAAGTGGGTTTGCAACTGGAGTTGTTACCTGTTAAGACTGATAAAGGATGAAGGCCTTGAGCAGACTAAGCAGTTTGTCAAGGATTCCTCAAAAGTTACAGAGTGAGATTCTTTGATGAGTATCAAGAAACACTGGTGTTTAGTGGTCCTTTGTGTGTAGATAAAGGAGAGATTGGGGAGTATTTTTCCTATTGTAGTTTCTATCAGCATCTTTCTTGTTTAGGCATTTAGTAGACTCATGTTAAAATGTTTTTATTTCATTATTGTTATTAGTAGTGTGTGCATGACACACACACAGTGAGACATACACATATATGTGAAGAGAAACAAATAGGCATACATACAGACAAACAGAATATGAGAATTGGGATATGCAAGGAGGTCAGAGGACATTGTTGAATTGAATCTTTTCTTCCACCTTTACATGGATTCTGGCAATTGACCTCAAGTCATAAGGCTTGCTAGCTATCACTTTTACATGCTGAGCTACCTCAAGAGTCTTATACTTAAAAAAAAAATATCTCCCTGTGTTTGCATTTATGTGTGCCAGTGTGTGTTAGGCATGCCACCAATTACATATGGAGTTCAGATTACAAACTCGGTGTTAGTCCTTGCTTCCTACCTTGTTTGAGACAGGGTCTCTTGTTCCCTGCTGTGCATGCCAGGCTGCTGCCTCTGAAGCTTCTAGATTATTTTATATCCATTTCCACTCTTATCATGTGAGTACATTTTTTGCTTTTGAAGAGACAACCCCATGTTTTTAACATTCCTGGTTCCCCTGGTACCTATCTTTGAGCACAAGAACCTTCAGGCCTCCAACCCTTAAAAAAGACAACTCTAGTTGACATCTCAACATGGATGGGGAAATCTCAGAGGTCCTCACCCCTAGATGAAGAACAACAAGCAATTGATGACTGTGGAGAGAAGGAAATTTAATCTTCCCCAGGGATGAGTCCCATAACTGGTTATTCAATATTAAGTGGTCAGCCCTAGAAACATACAAGCAGCATTAAAGAGACTGAGAAGGTGATATTTATATATTTATTTGTATAGATATACATATAACATATGTTTATGTATATATACATTAACACAAATAATAATATATATGTTGTTGTTACATATATATATTATGTAGCAGCAACTAAAAAATAAAAAGGGCCAAGAATTTGAGAGAAGTAAGGCAATGTGAGAGGGACTGGAACAAGAGAGGGAATGAAGGATATAATGTAATTATGCTTTATATAGAAAAAGAAGCATAAAGATAGTGCTTTGTACAACTCTATAAAATTCTCAATAAAGAAAAATTAATATCCAAATAGTTTTCAACAATCCCATTCTACCAAAAACTGGAGGGAATACCAGTAGTGGAAAGGTTTAAAAAGGAAACAGATGGGGAGATAGAGAAAATCGGAGAGGAGAGGTAAGGTTAAGGAGGCATGAAAAATCCATATAGTCAATCTACCAAATGCTGTACTATTAAAGAAAACTGCTCGCCTTCTGGAAGAAGCTATCAACTAACAGTATCTTCTTAGCTGTGGGTGGGACTTCATGCCGACCCTCTCTATGCTGGAATTTTGTTTGGCTTGAGCTTGTGCAGATCTTGTGCATGCTATCTCGACTGCTGTGAGTTCATATGTGCAAGTGCCCTGCTGTGTTCAGCAAAGCTTTGTTCCCTTGAAGTCATCTACTACCTCTGGGTGTTACTTTTCCATCCCTTATTTGACAGTTTGAGTTGGTAGGGAAGGAGGAATGGATCTAGGAGGAATGAAGTGAGTGAATGGATACGATCAATATACACGAATCCCAGAATTCAGTAATTTCTCAATCTAAGGCTTCCATTTAGTCGTTCCAATTATAATAGCCCCCATTCCACCAATGTGAGAATTCTGCCAAGTTCTATGTATATTCCAATTACACATTCTGGGACTGGAAAATTACAAAATGAGCTTGGGGACTCACTGAACCTACTGTCAGTTGGGCTTCAGCAAAATCTCCAATAATCATCCGACCTCCATATACCTCTACTTTAACTGGAGGGTCAAAAGGTTTCTTGGGATCTCCAGAATCAGCATTAATGCAGAACCAGTATCCAATAGATCCCAGAATGTCTGATTATTTCCATTCTCCCAGTGTACACATGCTGTTATAAAAGGCTGTAGATCCCTCTGGGGGAAGTTCTGGGATAAAGGCTAACAGCTATCAAGGTCCTTACTCAGGGGAGCCTGGTCATCCCTTCATTCAAGGGGTTCTGGGTCTGAAATCTGACTCTATTGTGGAAATTGACTCACAGGCTGAGATTTCTTTTTTGCCACAATTCAATGTAGATTTCTTTCATTTGAGAATTTTCTGCTTATACAGATCAAACCAAGATGAAGTAGGCTTCTTATCTATTCATGCCTGAAAAACCATGATTGATTAGCCAGTACCAAAGGTCCATATGAGCCATGGCATCATAAAATTCACTTTTCTTGTGCTGACCATTATAGGTTAGGCCATTATGGACATTGGTTTTTTCTGTGGTGCCCATTTACAGGAACTATGATCATCTTGCCTTAGGCAATTCATTGCTGCCACCTGGACCCTGCTACCTCAGGGCCAAATTAAACCAATTGCATTTAATTCATCCAGCTGAGCAACAGAATCTCCAACCCTCATATCTGGCACAAGGAAAAAGGTAACAACAAAGCTCTTCAAATGTGCTGGTGCTTGCTCCTCTCACCATTTTGCATCTCACAGGATTAGTGGACTACCTGTCTTCTGGGCCTTCCTATTATAGAAGATTAGGTTTTACACAGTATACCCACTCTAACAGTACAATTTTCCTGAGCTTTCAAATCCCTTCGTCAACACTAAGCCAAGGATATCAGGTATCTCCAATTCCTTTTCAGTAGTCCATTGTTGTAGTTATGGTTTTATTGCTGTGAAGAGACACCATGGCCATGGCAACTCTTATAAAGGAAAAATATTTAATTGGAGCTGGCTTACAATTCAGAAGTTTAGTGCATTATCTTCATGGCAGGAAGTATGATGACATGCAGGCAGACATAGTTCCAGAGAGGTACCTGAGAGTATTGTCTTGCCTGGCATTCCCTTCAGAGAAAATCGCTGTTGGTTTAGTGATAATGAAAGATTAATTTTCTCAGTCAAAGGTTAAAAAAGCAATGTTTCAAGGGGTGGGGCTGAGGCTAGAGAAACTACTTCCTCTGGTGAGATAAATCTGTAAATCTGATAATTCAAAGTTCTCAGCTTCGGTAGGTGTTTCCTCCCACACATCATCATCCTGAGTTACAGGATCCCATTGTTCATTTTTTATTTTTTGACCAAACAATATACTTATTTTAACCACTGATACCCTCCAAGGCTAGGACTTAAATTTTCACTGTAATTCAGCAAGCCTTATAAAGAAGACTTGATTTGATTCTTTACAAGATGAGCTCCATGGCTGCTGGAAAGAATAGCCTCTTCTTGAGCACACTTTGAAACCTTTAGACTGTTTATGTGCATGCAGAGCTGGTCAATTTTTTTTTAAGACTCCCATTTTATTGTCACAGCAAACTTAGGTAGTACTATTCACCCAAATCCACAGCATAGTTAAAAAAGAAAGTCGAGTGTAAACTTGCATATATTTAACTCTAATTCCCATAGTGTCTCTATTTTTAATTAATTAATTAATTTTTATTTTATTTTATAATTTAATTTAATTTTATATATCAGCCACAGATTCCCCTGTCCTCCCCCCCCCCCCCCCCGCCCTCCCCCAGCTCACCCCCCATTCCCATCTCCTCCAGGGCAAGGACTCCCCTGAGGATTCAGCTCAGCCTGGTAGATTCAGTCTAGTCAGGTCCAGTCCCCTCCTCCCTTCACCTAGGCTGAGCAAAGTGTCCCTGCGTAGGCCCTGGGTTCCAAACAGCCACAGAGCTGGTCAATTTTATGACTATGTTCATTGTTGTCTTTCACTATAGTCTGAGGTACTAGAAGTTGGTTAATTTTATCATGGATCCCATTCCTATCCTTTGTCAATTTATCCAGAGATGCTAAGAGAAACTGACCAGCATCATCATTATCCCTATTTTTCCACAAACTGTCAAAAGTTTTATATACAGAGTCACCAAATCCATTGCCACTCAAAATTGGTGAATCAGAATAATAAAATGTATTTATCTCCCTGAATTTGTAATATAGTTTGCACCATGGGCTTTTAGTACTTTCTGGGCTCCCAGGAAAAGCTTCAGTAACTGAAGAGGCTTCGGTAACTGTAGAAGTTAGAAAATTAGAAAGCCTATTCCAGATACTTTAAAGATTCATCCTTATAGTTCTGTACCAAAATCTGTATTTAGTCAGTTCTTTAGAGTATCAGAACTTATAGAATGAATACACACACACACACACACACACACACACACACACACACACACACACACACACGTTAGAATGACATACAAGCTGTACTCCAGCTATTCCAACAATGGCTGCTTATGAACAGAAGGTCCAAGAACTCAGTAGTTGCTCAGTCTACAAGGCTGAATGTCTTATCTGGCCTTCCGTATATGCTGGAATCCCAAAGATGTAGGCTCTAACGCCAGTGATGTCATGGACTTGCTAGCAAGGTAAGAGCAAGTAGGCAAAGAGCAAAAGCTTCCTTCTTCCATGTCCTTATTACAGGCTTCTAGCAGAAAAATATGGCATAGATTAAAGGTGGGTTTTTCCCAGCTCAAATGATCTGGATTAAAGGTATACCTTTCTGCCTCAAGATCTGTATTTAAGGTGTGTCTTTTTTCAGTTTAAATGTTCTGGTAAAGGCATGTGCCTTCTCACCTCAAAGATCTGGATTAGAAGTGGATCTTCCTACTTCAAATCAAGCAAAAATCCCTCACAGTTGTGTCCTCCACTTTTGGGTTCTAGTTCCAGATATAGTCAAGTTGACAAACAAGAATTGCCATTAGAATTGACATGTGGGAAATGCAGGGAGGACTCCAGGAAGAGGGAGATTATGGAAAGTCACAGATACAGGGTTGCAAAAAAAAAAAAAAAAGACCAATGTGGGGGGCCAGCTTCCACATTTATTTTCCACAGGGACTCTTGAGCAGTAACAGTAAATTCAAACGGTACTAGCACTTTAATTATCTCCTTAGGGGCAACCTGTTTGCCTGTTCTTAGTTCTCAGGAGGTAAGATTAAGCTTTCTAACATTGCTTAGAAAAGAATCTGCATTCTGAGCTGAAAAATCAGAGTTTCTGGGCAGTATTGCCATTTCAATCTGATAATAAAGCAAGCTCAAATGTGGGCTCCCACAGACCAACAAGAGCGCTTCAAGACAGGGTGCCAAGGGCAGGGTTGAGAAGAGAACAGATAAGAAACACATGAATTTGAGGTACAGAGGTTAAGGATGGGTGTCATAACACCTTTGTCCCCTTGACCTGATGTCTCCTTACCTAAGATCCCAGTCACCATCATTCTGTTTCTGCTGCAGCACAGTAGAAGATAGTAAGGATTCTGGGACCTTGAGCAGTTATGTATACACCAGAGAAGGGGTGGGGCAGTTTCTTTGTTTCTCTTATTCACGCCTTGGAAACTTTAAGGGCTCTTCCCACTCTCATGTCACTCCAACCCTGAATTCCCTGGTTTCAGGAAAGACCTCTGGGACTCACAGAATAGATGTAAACACAGGACTTCTGTTGACTTGCTTGTTTGTTTTGTGTGGTTACTTGTTCAAAGAAAGGCTTTACCATGTGTTGTACTGTTATTTTATCATCTCCATCATTAGTGTGTGTGGTGAAAATTTAGTTTTGACACTAACAGTGAATCCCTTGCTCCTTTTTAACTCCCTGTAAGTTACAGTAAAACCTGGGGAGGCTGAAGGAATGTGAGAGAGTTTTAAAGCCAGGGTGTCCAACCTTCTGATGCTTCTGGAAGAAGAAACAAATCAGGCCACAGATTCAAAAACACTAATGGAACCTGATGAGAATGAAAATGCATTTTAAAGAGACCCACAAAATAATTCCAACTATGTGGCAGCCCCACGGAGAGAGTGCTTTACAACTCTCAAGCAGGTCCCAAGACTTAATCATATCTACATAATAAAACTTGATTTGTTGTTTTGATATTTTGTTAGAAAAGTAAAAGAAAGGGGGTAACACAAAACCAGTGGAAGGTTTGACTCTGCATTTGAGAAGAAAGTAAACGCACCAGCACATCAGAAGATCTCCTCAGAGATTTGGGTTCTGGTTTTACTGTCCTGTGCTTCCTTCATGCAACATTTGCTTAGGCAGGTTGGTGCTGTCGTGAAGCAATGATGTGAATGAGGTATGGGTGTGAGACAGGTGTGTTTGTATCTGAAAGATCAGACCCATGAGTCTTGAAGAATCATGAGCAAAGCTTTCTTGAAGTCCATGTCATATTGCAGTTTTATGCATTCCACTTTGAAATCAGAAGGAAACATGCATGTGTCAACAGAAATGGAATTGCAAATATACCAAAGTACTATTGCCCCTAAAATCTTTAAGTCTGTTTTCAAATTCTTGCAATCAAACCAAGAACTAGACTACAGATTTTTAACTGTGCACAAGAAATGTTTAGTCCAATTTTAACAGAATGCTCAAAATTGTTTGTCATAGTTTTAACATTCATAATTTAGGTTTTTAGAATGCTGGTGTGATTTCAAACATTGAGTTGATAAGTTGGTTTTTACTTTGAAGATGCAAGTTTGACTCATTTAAATGAGCAGTTATAACCACTAAAAATGCCAAAGGTGTAAGCTAGAGCTTTTATCATGCTCTGGAACAAGTTTTGTTTTTGATACCATGAATGACTTGATAACACATCAGAAATCATTAAACCTTTTTAACATCCAGTTTTGCCTAAGCCATTTTATTTCTAGAAAATAAATGATCAGAAGGTAAATAAAGCACCCATGCTTTAAAGATATTCTTTGTATAAGCAGTTGTGATGGTCAGAACCTGAGTTTGATCATCAGGACCCACAGGTAAAAGGAGAAAACCAACTCCTGCAAGTTGCCCTCTGTTCACATGCATACATAAAGAAGTAAACAAGAAATGGAATTAAAATGTTTTAAATAGTAAAGGACTTCATTGGACACTTACCTTCATGTGCACACAGGTTTGCCCCCACATACACAAAATCTAGTAATAAAATAAAATAACCAAGAGAAACAGTTTGCACAGGAATGACAGGAAAAACATTGCATGTGGAAGCACACAAATAATAGGCTGTTTCCTTTTGATGACCACTTATCAAACTTATATTGATAGATCAAATTTGGAGGACAGTTAGTGTGCAAGCAATGTCACTTCAAAGTCCCCTGAAAGAAGTGTAAATCCTTCGTCCAAAAAAAGATTTCCTTTTTTAGTCTGAAGGGCTTTGAATTTATAGTGTATCGCTTCAGGTTGAAGAGCTGGAACATTGTACCCTGTATTCTGAAGAACTGGAACATTGTACCCTGCATTCTGGTAAATGAGTGCATTGTCTGTGGAAGGATGCTTGTTATTAGAGTGCTCAAAAACCATGCCTTGGGATATAATTTCATAAGGGGAGTCCCTGTAGTTAGTCAGACAGGGAAGCAAACTGTGCAAAGCAATAAAAAACCATGAAAACCCACTGAAACTTGACTTCATCAACTTGGATCAGACTTCATGCAGTCTGATACCAGTCAGTTTACTGTAGGCATGCTTAAACATGACAGAATTTGAGAAAGGGTCTCCAGACAATACTAATTCCCATAATTCCAATTATACCTGTACAATAAAGCTTAAGGTGTGACTACATAGAAACTCTTTTACAAAATACATGTTACCATGAGGGTGTGTTCTGTCGCTAAAAGGCCTAGAATCCAGTGTTGTCTCTGATTGATAACATAGAAGAAAGCAACTCATAAAGTACTTGTGACATATTCCCTAGGATGGGTAATGTCCTAGGGAGGAAAGAGTCTGTTATAATCATTATGAGAAATTAAAGTGAGGTCTGCCCCCACAAAAAGGTCATCAGATCCTTCACAAAATTCACTCTCAGGTTTATGGATGGAAAGCAGTTATTGGATTTTATCACCTCTATTGAGAAAGCACTGCTGCATGGTCAACATTACTGGTTTTCTTAGTGCTTCTCTGTGAGTACAAGGTCCTCTTGCCCTCTACAGTTTCATATACCAAACATATAGGTGAGTAGTTGGTGGGCCGTTCTCCATAAACACCAAATTTGAACATATTCATGCATGATTAAAACTTTAGATTATTTCTATTTAGAAGACACAAAGTGAGAGCTCTTCGAATGGTGCTTTTATTCCTTTCTGTTTCTTGTATATGTTTTATCTTCTTGTTTTTTTAAAATGTCAACTATAAAATTTATCTTCAATTTACTGAGTATTTCATCCATCCTAGTGTGTGTGAAGCATTCTTTTTTTAAATAGATATATACATAGACAGATAGACTGAGCTTTGTAGCTTGAAATTTCATGAAGAACCTATCTGAATGATAAACAATGTGTTCCACTTTGGGTTCTATTTCTGTTCTTTCTCTTGTCTCTTGTCTAAAATGCAGATTTATTTACCACGGTTTGTGTTGAACACATCACCTTATACAGTTTCTTCTGTTATGAGGACCCCACCAAAGATGATCATCAGATACAGATAACAGTCAGTTGACAGTCTTTATTCCAGCTGGCTAGGACTACACTCAAGTATTTGGGACCCAAGAGTAGCATTGAGTGTTATGGGCCAGAGGTTTTTTAAAGGCAAAAACCCATACCCTGGTATCTCACCTGGAAACAGGACTGGGAGGATCTGATCATGCAGGCAGTTTAACAGAAGCTAAGTTAGCTGGGGCATCCTGATGTTTGGTTCCTAGAATAATTTTCCATAGGGATCCTCCATCAGGGAGATAAAATTCTAGCTAAATCTGAAATGACCTCAGCAAGAATACAAGATGGAGGGACGTCTGAACCATCTCACCCAGTCACACTTTGCTAATTTTCTCCTGATAATGACTTTCTTGGATCTGATTCCTACATCTGTGTTTCCACCTTTTTGCTCCCTCTCTTTTTAAATTCTGGGAGAAGGAGGCATTCCCTCAATCAAAAAGCTGATCTTTTGATTCCTGGATGGAATTTGGAGCTAAAAATAAAGTTCATGTACTGTAGGTGGACTTTTCTGTGTTACCAGCCCACTACCAAATAACCACACAGAGATTATTCATTATAAATGCTTGGCTGATAGCTTAAGCTTACTGCTAACTAGCTCTTTCAACTTAAACTAACCCATATTTCTTATCTACACTCTACCTCATGGTTATACCTTTTAAAAAAGCACTGGCATGTTCATCTACTGCTTCCTCTGTACCTGGCTGGCAACTCCTCTCTTCTTCAAACCCCACACTCTTTTTTTTTTTAATTTATTTTAATTTATTTTGCAATACAATTCAGTTCTACATATCGGTCACGGATTCCCTTGTTCTCCCCCCTCCCATCCCCCTCACCTTCCCCCCAATGCCCCCCCCCCCCCATTCCCATCTCCTCCAGGGCAAAGCCTTCCCCACAGACTGAGGTCAACCTGGTAGACTCAGTCCAGGTAGGTCTAGTCCCCTCCTCCCAGGCCGAGCCAAACAATCCTGCATAGGCCCCAGGTTTCAAACAGCCAACTCATGCAATGAGCACAAGATCTGGTCCCACTGCCTGGATGCCTCCCAAACAGATCAAGCCAATCAACTGTCTCACCCATTCGGAGGGCCTGATCCAGTGCCCCACACTCTTTTTGTCTGCAAGTCCTACCTAACCTCTACTAACCATTTAGCCCTTTGGTAAACTAATGAGAGCAACAAATATTCACAGTGTACATAAAGATTTTTCCACAGCAATGTACAATAGTGTAATGATTATTAATTGAGCAAGATGAGTCTCTGGGATGTTAACTTTTTTTGCAGCAAGATACTACTTAGGACAAGCTGGGACTAATGCAAACAATAATGACCTTCCTCATGTCCTTTTGATTTTTAAGTTGTGTGTTGGCTTTTTCACTCCAATGTGATGCCACACAGGATGAGGAAGAAGTTTCTTTTCTTATGATACAGTTTTTTTATTTTTTATTTTTATTTTGCAATACAATTCAGTTCTACATACATATCTGCCACGGATTCCCTTGTCCTCCCCCCCCTCTCCTTTGCCCCAGCCCGCCCCCCATTCCCATCTCCTCCAGGGCAAAGCCTCCCCCGAGAATTGAGATCAACCTGGTAGACTCAGTCCAGGTAGGTCCAGTCCCCTCCTCCCAGGCCGAGCCAAGCGATCCTGCATAGGCCCCAGGTTTCAAACAGCCGACTCATTGCATGAGCACAGGACCCGGTCCCACTGCCTGGATGCCTCCCAAACAGATCAGGCCAATCAACTGTCTCACCCATTCAGAGGGCCTGATCCAGTGGGGACCCCTCAGCCATTGGTTTATAGTTCATGTGTTTCCATTCGTTTGGCTATTTGTCCGTGTGCTTTATCCAACCTTGGGCCGGAGAGATTGCTCAGCCGTTAAAGGCTAGGCTCACAACCAAAAATATTTCCCTAATTTTTAAGGATGATGAACACTTCTAGAAATAGGCCTTACTCATTTTTATTTTTTCTTTTGAGAAATCTCTGTTCAGATACATAGCCCATTTAAAACTCAGTTGTTCTTTTCTTCCAACTCTTTCTTTTCATCTCTTTATTTCTCTCTGGTTTATTTGGGAATTTGGGTGTAGCTTCTCATACTATTTCCTGCTGGATGAGGGTGCTGTGTAGCTTTGCGCCTTTCCTGGAACTCACTTGGTAGTCCAGGCTGGCCTCGAACTCACAGAGATCCGCCTGGCTCTGCCTCCCAAGTGCTGGGATTAAAGGCGTGTGCCACTACCACCCGGCTAAGCTTTCTTAATTTTTTTACATACATGGGTAGTCTTGTATTTGGGGTATAAATGTTCAGAGTTGAGACTTCATCTTGATGATTTTTCCTGTGATGAATATGTAATTTCTTTCTCAATCTCTTTTGATTAGTTTTAGTTTGAAGTCTATTTTGTTAGATATTAAGACAGCAACACCAGCCTGCTTCTTAAGTCCATTTGGTTGGAAAGTCTTTTCTTAACCCTTTACTCTGGTCAGACCCAGAAAGGCCTGCCACTAGATCCCATCCCTGGGCACCAGCCATTCCAGGGAAGACCTGTCCAACTTGGCCCCAGGTTCTGGTCATCGGGCAGGGTCCCCTCCACCCCCACCCCTACTGGGAAGGTTCCCCTTCTCCAAGACCCCCGGCAGACCCTGCAATCTCCACACCCTGCCCTCACACCCATCCGCTGAGACCCAGCCATTTCCTGAGACTTACAGACCAGCCCCCAGCTCCCTTCCTGCCCCGGACCCCCATCTGGACAAGAGGTGAGTGTCTGGGCTCAGACCCAGAGAGGCCTGCCCCTAGATACCATCCCTGGGCACCAGCCATTCCGGGGAAGACCTACCCAACTTGGCCCCAGGTTCTGTCCATCAGGCAGGATCTCCTCCACCCCCACAGGGAAGGCTCCCCTTCTCCAAGACCCCCGGCAGACCCTGCAATCTCTATGCCATGCCCCTATGCCCATCTGCCCAAGACCCCAGCCACTTCCTGTTCTGCCTCCTAGAACATTTACTCAGGTATGGTTTAGGCTTATATCTGTTGCTGTGATAAAACCCCATGGCCAAGCCAATATATGAAAAAAATATGTTAGACAAACTCTTCAGCCTGCTACAGGCACTGTGGTGGGATCAGGAAGTTGAGACCTTACCTCTTGAACCGCAAGCACAAATCAGAGAGAATGAACTAGAAAATGGCTCAGCGCTTTTAGTCTCAAGGCTTGCCCAAGTGACGATCTTACTGTAGAGGTCATGACTCATAAACCTCACCTATCAGCACCATGAATTGGGGATCAAGAGTTTATGTTCCTGAGACTACAATGAGGAGTTCTCATTCAAATTACCACAAGTAACAATTTCTGTGAGTGTCTGATCAATCTGCCCCAAATCTTGCCCTGCCAATGGGGAATCTCAGCCAGAATCCCTGAAACATCTTATCCCCAATATTACTTCTAATAACCAGACCTTATACAAAGCTGTGCTACTGGTCTCACTGGGACCATAGTCAAGAAAATCACAGTCTTTCTTTTGGAACCCGGAACTGTCAGCAAAAAGCTTTGATGTGAAATACTTTGGTTTTCAAAAAGACACAGAAGTTAGTTCCTAGCCTGTATCCTTCCGTACCAACAAATCCTAATATTTCCAACTTGAAATTTCACCCTGAATCTCCCCATTGTTGTTCATGCTAATGTCAGTCATCATGAACTTTCTTTTCTGTCCTATTGTCCATCTAGCCTGGATCATGAGTATACTATTTCTCAGCTCTGGGCAGTCTCATGTAGTAGGAAAGACTTTCCTGGAGGTTAAGTATCTTTAACGGCAAGGTGATTTCTTTTTGTCACAAACTCATGTCCCTTGCATTAGTTTTTACAACAGCCCCTATAAAGAGGGAACACCAGGGTTTTGAAACATGCTCACGCCTTTTTTCCCACATGAAAGGAGAAAACTACTCACAGATATTGACCAGCAGCTGAGAGCTCTCCTCCTAAATCTGCTTCTGTCTCACAGGGTGACCAGTTCTACTTTGCAAGTGAAGACTACCTGTCAAGTCTGTTATTAGTCAGAGTAATATACATACACATTGATTTGATGATGCTATTTAATTGATTCTCCTGAAGGGTGAAAATATTTTACTGATCAACATTAGAGGGTTCCTGTGTTCAGGAGCAGAGGAATGGGGAAGTGAACCTTATGGTATGATGTCTTTGAGCTGAGTCCTGGTTCTGAATGTCCAGTTGAAGACACTGTTTCCATATAGTAATCCTCTCTGGTTCCTGCAATCTTTCCACCTCCTAGAAAAATCTTTTATTGATGAAAAATGTCTTGCAACTTCTAAAAGCTGGAAGTAAGGAAATGGGTTCTCTCATAATCTGTGGAACAGACCCTTACTGACAACTTGAATTTGGAGTAGTTAACATTCTTTCCTGAGTTCTGTATTCTGGAAATGAAAGAAAAACAAAGAAACAAGCAAAAATAGAAAAGAAAGAAAACAAAAGCAAAGCCCTCATGCTGTTTAAACCACTATATATGCCTCCTAGAAGATGTTACATCAGTAGAAAGGAGCCAATACAGTAGGAGTCCTGTTTCCTGGCTTCCTGGAGAATACACTGGGAGAAGTTCAGACAAGTAATAAGCATGAGGTGAAAAGGTGTGGAAATGTTAAAAAAAATAAAACATCAGGAATGAACAAGCAAGTTCACATTCTGAATTCTGATGTCTTCAGACAATAGATGTGTAAGTTGGGGATGGCAAAGACCTGTGGGTGTGCCAGAGCACATAGAACATAAATGATGTTGAAGAGAAGAGTAACACCATATGGAATGGAACTAAAAATGGGTCAAGAAACAACTTCACATGACAAGAGAAACAGTGTTAGGTTAGTGGTGATGGTGGGCCAGAGAAAAATCATCAAACCAACCCCAAGCATCTCTACTCCATTCTGGTTGAAGGTCTGTACACTGAACATCTCCATGGCCTGGAGTACAGGTGATGCTTTTGGGTGCCAAGGGTGCTCTAGTGAGCAGACTGCTGAATGTCCAGTTGTGTAAGGCTATGATCGTGAGCACATTTAATGATCACAAACTGCAGTAATGAGCCCTCCCTTGGAGAACAGGGAGATTCCTGTCCTAGTTAGCAATAAATGTCAAACTGACACAGCATAAAGTGACCATTGTGGGGACCATGTCTCAACTGAGTCATTTTATTAATCAGCTTAGTCTGCAGAATTTTCTGTGAATGATTTCTTGGTTGTCCTAAATGGATGAAAGTGATCCAAGGCAGCTATGGGTAGTGTCATTGCTATGCAGGTGGTCCTGGGCTGTTTAAGTAAGCTAGTTAAGCTTGAGCCGGGGGGAAGACAGATAGAGACAGAGACATAGATACAGACAGAGACAGAGAGATAGCAAGCAACTTCTCTCCTCTGTTCCTGCCTTCAATTTCTATCCTGACTTCACTCAGTGATTGATTTGACCTCACTATGTCAGACAAGTAAATCATTTCCTCCCTAAGTTGCTGATTTCAGAGTGTTTACACTACAACAGAAGAACAACTAGGTCACAGAGTCTTTAGTTGAGAGCACACAACGTACCTATTTAGATCATAATTAATCACATCCTTACTCATATGCAAAGCCATTATCATCCTATCACTAGAGCACCCTTGGCACCCAAAAGCATCACCTGTTCTGACATCTGCTCCCTTGAGCTCAAGAGAAGATGACAAGCCTTTCATTTGATATTTTGGGGGCAGTCAGCTTCTCCTGAATCTGCCCATTCTCTAGATGCATAATATTTTTGTCTCTGGACCAGAAATTACCAGGAAATATTACAAACTCTCCCTAGACTCATTCCACAGTTCCTGGAGTCACAGTGTTAAGATGACTAACCCTGCAATGCACTTCTGCCTAAGTATCAATCCACTTTCCAGCATTTGAGCCTGGTGTCCACTCTGCTTGTAGCCACAGACACAAGCAGTGTTCTCAAGCAGGTGACATAAAGCACAGAATCAAAACTCAGAATATTTTTTCATTGTGTATAACCGCATTTTTGTAAACTATTCATCAGTTGAAGGCTATTTAAGTTGTTTAAAATTTCTAGCTATTATGTATAGAGTAGCAATGAACATGGCTGAGCACGTATCTGTGGAGTTGGACATCAAGTCCTTTGATCAAATGCCAGAAGTGGTATAGTTTGGTTCTGTGGTAATTTTTTTTTTCTAAGAGTTCTTTACACTGATTTCTTTTTTTTTTATTTTATTTTACAATATAATTTAATTCTACATATCGCTGGACTGAGTCTACCAGGTTGATCTCAATCTTCAGGGGAGTCTTTGCCCTGGAGGAGATGGGAATGGAGGATGTGCTGGGAGGAAGGGGAGGGGGCGGGAGGGGGGAGAACAAGGGAATCCATGGTTGATATGTACACTGATTTCTAAAGTGATTACACCAGTTTGGATCCCATCAACAGTGAGTGAAGGATCCAACTTCTCCACATCCCCATTAGCATTTGTTGTAGGCTCTTAGCTATTCTTATGGGGGTAATGTGAAATCTCAATGTAGTTTTAATTTTTATTTCCCTATTTTTTTTTATTTTGCAATACAATTCAGTTCTACATATCAGCCATGGATTCCCTTGTTCTCCCACCTCCCGCCCCCCTCACCTTCCCCCCAGCCTGCCCCCCATTCCCATCTCCTCCAGGGCAAAGCCTTCCCCGCAGACTGAGATCAACCTGGTAGACTCAGTCCAGGTAGGTCCAGTCCCCTCCTCCCAGGCCGAGCCAAGCGATCCTGCATAGGCCCCAGGTTTCAAACAGCGGACTCATGCAATGAGCACAGGACCCGGTCTCACTGCCTGGATGCCTCCCAAACAGATCAGGCCAATCAACTGTCTCACCCACTCAGAGGGCCTGATCCAGTTGGTGACCCCTCAGCCATTGGTTCATAGTTCATATGTTTCCGTTCGTTTGGCTATTTGTCCCTGTGCTTTATCCAACAGTTTTAAAAACCACCTGGAATGGCTCCTATTCTTTTAGCTGAACCAAGCACCCCTCCTCTTTCCCTCACACACAGGATTAAATAGATTGTTCTGGGGTATTCACTAGAGAAGACCCCTGCCCCCCGTGAGAAACACTTCCATTCTTCAATTGCAGAAACCTGAATGTCCTGATAGTATTTTGGGTAGAAAAAGCCTGTTTATTTTCTTCTGAATTAATTCCACCACAACAAGGGATTTGACAGTGGAGAAAAAGACAAGAATTGTTGAAACCCATCTGAACAGATTTCAGAGCCCTGGTTCTGGCAGGAAGGGAGTAGCCCTGCTTCTTTGTTCAGCCTGAGACCAGCCTCTGCCTTGCAGAGGATCCATGCAGAAGGGCCTGGCTGGCAAGTGGGGCAAAGGTGTCCGTGGGTGAAGGTGGAATGGGTAGGCTCAGACTTTGACAACTTCACAATGACAAAGATTTAAATTGTTTTCCACCTTCAAGTCGTTTCTGTTTTCACTCCTCCCTTAGCTTCACTCCTGCACATGGGTTTATACAGCTAAAATCATGAGGCTTATCTGGTTGATGAGGCACCCGCCCCACGCTTGCACCATCAAAGTGGAACAGCCATTGCCGACCCACTGCAGCAATGCTGACTGGAATGTGGGCTTTGCCCGCCCTCTCAGATTCAAGCATTTTTTTTTCTCATTGTGCCCTTAACTGCCTTCCAGAGTCAGACCTGCCCTGGTAATGGGGGATGGGCTAGGGGGAAGGTGAGGGAGGTGGGAGGGGGAGAACAAGGGAATCCGTGGCTGATATGTAGAACTGAATTGTATTGCAAAATAAAAATAAAAAAAATTAAAAAAAAGAACAAAACAGTCAAAAGATAATTACAAAGGGCAAAAGCTAAAACTGAGCTGGTATCATATCTCAGGGAGACTTAAAAGGTTACACTACTGGATCTCTTTCCCCTCTTTCCCAACCACAGGCTCAACTACTATGAGCTCAGATTCCCTGAACTAAAAACATGTTTATTTTGTGATTTTAATGTTTTGGTGTTCTTACACATTACATAACATTAGCATACCAAGAAAGAGAAAACCCTTTGAGGTTGACAAATTACAACAGAAAATTAAAGAAAAATTACAGGTGCTGCCACTGAAGAGTGGCTGAGGTCCCTCTGCTGAGTCTTAATGTCTCAGGAGGTGATTGCTCCTATTCCATCCAGGATAAACTTTTCCCAATGGACAGTTGCTTTAGATGAGAATGATTTATATCTGTGACTTTTAACGTATGTGTGTATACATACATATATATGCACACATTTAAAATAGTTTAAATATATGTTTAACCTCTACAGACTCTTTAAATACAAACTAATAATCAAAAGGGCTTTTAAAGGCCCAATACAGGACTTCTGCTCTATCATTTAAGTTAATAACTTCTGTCTTCCTACGTCTAACTGTGTCAGCATAATAATCACAGCAAACTTGTTAAATGTTTAGACTCATTCAAAATAAAAGGAGATGAACAAGCCATCCCAACTTATTTTATTTTAAAAATAAAAATGGGGGAGATCTATCTATATGTCTATATTATCTCATGGTATTAAAATTACAAAGATCAAAAGATATGGCATTAAAAATAGATGGTATTAGATAATAAAAACATAACAATAAGTGATAAAGTTACTTTAATAAATAAAGTTACATATGAAGATTGACATGGATATATGTTTACAAAATAAAAAACTAAAAGGTTTTTTATAAGTTATAAAAATCTGAGTAAGTTATTTAAGGTGAATAAAGATAAGACTTGAAGACAGTGTATTTGATATTAAAGCTTATAAAGAAGGCCTAAGAGCAACACTCAAAAAAAACCTATCTATAACACATGCATAGCTAAGATTTCTTTAAAAATATTTGCTATTAAAATACTACATAATAGTTATGAGTATCAGAATAGATCCTATTAATCTCAAAGATGCAAGGAGAAAGACCATGGACCTAAATCATCATGCCCAAATTAATTAAAGCAAGGTTTTTTATTCATGTACACAGGCTGCCTCCCTCTAAGACAAGGTTTGAGAAGTCAACATTAGATGTGAGGAAGACAAGGCATTTATAGCTCAGGGGTAGGGAGCTTTCAATGGGGGATTTGGTGGACAAAATAGGCAGGGTTACAGCAGCATAACACAAGTGTAATAAATTGGTCTTAATAACCTCCTGTAACAAAAACATTATTTGTAAGGTAGGCATAGTAAGGTAGTCATAACAAGATAGTCATAGGTGATTAAAATAAACTTTTGAAACAAAGACATGGTTGCCATTTCCTGGAACAAGAACAGTAGAACCATTTGTAGTTGAGGTTACAGGTGGGGCATAACTCAATCCCTGAGAAACAGTTGTTTAATTATAAACAGGAATGAACCTAGTTCGTCTTTTTAGTATGTCAGGCCCACTGGGTCTAGGAAATTGGCTCAGACCAGTTGTCAATGAATGCACATAGTGTACTTCCTTATGAGCCAGACTGGAGTCTGCCTGAGGGCCTAGCAACAGGCTCTGTCAGAGTTCCTGATCATGCTCAGCCAATGAGGGACGACTATACAATGCCACCAGATTGTGACACAGACTGGGTACTGGGTCAGGCAGTGGTGGCACACGCCTTTAATCCCAGCACTAAGGAGGCAGAGGCAGGTAGATCTCTGTGAGTTCCAGGCCAGCCTGGACTACAGAGTGAGTTCCAGGAAAGGTGCAAAGCTACACAGAGAAACCCTGTCTCAAAAAACAAAAAACAACAATAAAAAAAAGACTGGGTGCTGGGAGGAAGATGTATAAGGCATTCTCTGTTATTAAATAAATGAGTTTTATTGTTTACCTTCAGCTGACTCCTGGTATCTGTACCATTGACACTGTGCCTTCTCACACCCTCCCTTGAGAAAGCCATTAGGATTGAGCAACATGTCTTTACTATTAGGTGGCTTTTAAGCCTAAGATGAAGGCATGCTGGTTCATCAATACTTTTTTTAAATTAATTAATTAATTTATTTTTCTATTATCAGCTTGATACAGTATAAATTCTTATCTTAATAGTGAAATGTTTCCTTGAGGCTTGCTCAGTAATTGAGTAAACCCAAAACTTATTTTAAGCCACAGTCATCCTAGGGTCCCCCCTCCTATATATATATAACCTCCATGATTCTGTGGGTTGCAGTCTGATTGTTCTTTGTTTTATATCTAGAATCCACTTATGAGTGAGTACTTACCATGTTTGTCCTTCAGGGTTTGTGTTACCTCACTCAGGATGATTTTTTCTAGTTCCATCCATTTGCCTGCAAATTTCATGTTGTCATTGTTTTTCTCTGCTGAGTAGTACTCCATTGTGTATATGTACCATATTTTCTTAATCCATTCTTCAGTTGACGGGCATCTAGGTTGTTTCCAGGTTCTGGCTATTACAAATAGTGCTGCTATAAACATAGTTGAGCATGTTTCTTTGTGGTATGATTGAGCTTTCCTTGGGTATATGCCCAAGAGTGGGATGGCTGGGTCTTGAGGTAGTTCAATTCCCAGTTTTCTGAGAAACTGCCATACTGATTTCCACAGTGGTTGTACAAGTTTGCATTCCCACCAACAGTGGAGGAGTGTTCCCTTTGCTCTGCATCCTCTCCAACATTGACTGTCATTAGTGTTTTTTGGTCATAGCCATTCTGACAGGTGAAAGGTGGTATCTCAGAGTCGTTTTGATTTGCATTTCTCTGATGATTAAGGATGTTGAACATTTTTTTAAGTGTCTTTCAGACATTTGTAATTCTTCTTTTGTGAATTTGCTGTTTAGTTCTTTAGCCCATATTTTAATTGGAGTGTTCAGCTGAGAATTGTTCATTGCTGAGAGGGATGGTCTGTAACATGTTTTTGAGGTTGGTGTAGAAAGGTTGAAAGAACTTTGTTGCAGGATACTTGATTGTACTGTGACACTGAGACTGTTAATAAAGTTAATGTTGAATCAGGTGGCAGAGTCAATGACTAGCTGACCGGAATTAGCCATAGAGATTCTGGAAGGCCCAGGATATGATAGAGAGGCACAGGAAAGAATAAGGAGGGGATGATAAAGATTCATGGGTGCTGTGGTGTGGTCTTTCTATATGCTGTCAGTATGTGTTGTTACTATTTGTTAATAAAGAAACTGATAGGGAAGATTAAGAACAAATAGAACATGTTTCCCCTTCAACTCCATTGTGCAACAGTGATTCAGTAATGAGTTGAGCAGTATGGAGAAGATACTGAAAGGTTGGAAGTGAGGCTAGAAACTGGAGAGAAGGCTTAGTGGTTAAGAGCTACCGGATAAAGAGAATGAACAAAATACTTGGATTCCAATTAAAATGTTAGACTTACGAAGATTTAAGGAGGCAATAGCATCTTATGGCATGCACTTCCCATATGTAAAGCAAATGTTAAACACCTGGTCAACTTGTAATAGGATTGTACCACAGGACTGGCGGGATTTGGCACAGGCTGTTCTTGAACCCGGACAAAATCTCCAGTGGAAAGTGTGGTTCAATAATGAGGCTAAAAATATAGAAAAACAATGGAGGGATAACGGAATACAAGTCTGCAAGGATCAGCTTATTGGAGAAGGGCAATATGCTTCAGTACAAACACAATGTTTGTATGATGTCCAAACCCTAGTTCTATGTCGAACGGCAGCCTTGAATGTATGGGACAGAGTTGAAGAACCAGAAAAAAAAAACTGAGTCATTTACAAAGGTTATACAGGGCCCAAAAGAATCTTTCACAGATTTCTTACAAAGATTGACTTCAGCAGTACAGAGAATGGTCCTGAATTCAGAGGCTAGTCAGATAATAATTGAATCTTTGGCCTTTGAGAATGAAAATGCAGCATGCAAAAAGAATAATCAGGCCATTAAAGGCAAGATCTGCACCTTTGGGAGATTGGATTAGAGATACGGTTAATGTTGAGGCTTATGACCATGATGATATGTGGATAGGAGAAGCAATTTCAAAAGGTTTGAGAAATGTTAGATGTTTTGGATGTGGAAAGCAAGGACATTTGAAAAGGGATTGTAAACAGGTCATTCCTAGAAATAATGTTTCTTCAAGGAACACTCGCAACAGAATGCCCCTTCCTTCTGGAGTATGCAGAAGGTGTGGTAAGGGAAAACACTGGACCAACGAATGTAGATCAACAAGGGACAGACAGGGTAATCCTTTACCTCGAGCTTCGGGAAACTCCCAGGGGCCCACAGTAAATCCAGTTCAAACTTTTCCTGCAGTTGTAGAGGAAACTGTAGATGTAACCAACCATCTTATTAAATAAGAAACACAGAGCCGATTCAGAGAAGAAAGCCAAGAGGTCAGAGCTAAGAGCCTCACCCTTCCTGCTTCAGCGATCCTCTTCAGCCAAGAGAGCTCTCCGAAAGGGAGCTACTTCCTGTGTGTTTGTCTTTATAAAGACTTTCGGTTCTGCCTTCTCATTGGTTGTAAACCCATGCCTCATCACTGCCTGTCTGTAAAGACTTCCAGGTCTTCTATGGTTGGGATTGAGATTAAAGGCGTGTCTCCAATGCTGGCTGTATCTTTTTACACACAGAGATCTACCTAGCTCTGTCTACCAAGTGCTGGGATTAAAGGCATTCGCCACCACTGCCATGCTCTTGCTGTGACTCTAATAGCTCTGACCCCCACGCAACTTTATTTATTAACATACAATTAAAATCATATTTCAGTATAAGTAAAATACCACTACATTTCCCCTTTTCTATTTTAATAAAAAGAAAAAAAAGAAAAAGGTTATAACTAACAAAAGAAAAACTATATACAAAAGTACAATAGCTATATACAATATATACAAGTAATAAATGTCTAAACAATGTCTAGTCCATTTGTATTTGACAAATTCAGAGAAAATAATTTCATTATCTATCCTATTTTGGTAAGTCCAAAATGTATCTAATTCACTTTCTATCCTAATTAATCTTCAACTATAACTAATTAACCTTCAACACAAGGTCAACAGTTCAACCTCACATTGGGTGAGAGCAGTCCATG
The DNA here is from genome assembly GCF_007827085.1 of Peromyscus californicus insignis. Classification (NCBI taxonomy): domain Eukaryota; kingdom Metazoa; phylum Chordata; class Mammalia; order Rodentia; family Cricetidae; genus Peromyscus; species Peromyscus californicus. Next base: position 167,979,273 of record NW_026294562.1, on the reverse strand, counting down.
TACCAGAAACACCTGAGTTCCACTAGTGTCATGTCATGATTCAGGATTTTAAATTCTGGAAATTGTTGATGTTTTTTAAATTCAACTGTCCATTCTTCTTGGCTGTGTATATATGGCTTCATCTCAGCATCCCGTTCTTCTCCACATCCCTCTATCAAATGCCAGTCTACCATTGAGAGGCGTGAGCTTAGTTACTCTTCAAGAAGAATGGGATGCTTGTGTACATCCTACTTCACAAATGAGTCTGTCAGATACGCTAAGCCTATAAGCTGAAGATGATGCCCCAACACTGCGGAGAAACCTCAGATGACTGTCCAGGCAGCTGGCTGTTTCTATCAACTCACAATTTTTTGGAAGTTGCTTGCATGTACTTCCTGTTATTATTTTTGTTAGCTAATATTATTTCCTTCTTGGGTCTCTGAGGGAGTTGAAGATTAGTTAGTTACAGTTGAAGATTAATTAGGATAGAAAGTGAATTAGATACAATAGGATAGATAATGGAATTATTTTCTCTGAATTTGTCAAATACAAATGAACTAGACATTGTTTAGGTATTTATTACTTGTATATATTGTATATAGTTATTGTACTTTTGTATATAGTTTTTCTTATGTTAGTTATAAGATTTTTCCTTTTTCCTTTTTATTAAAATAGAAAAGGGGAAATATGGTGATATTTTATTTGTATTAAAATGTTATTTGTATGTTAATAAATAAAGTTGCCCAGGGTCAGAGCTATTAGCAAGCCATAGGAAAGCAGGGCAGTGGTGGCGTACGCTTGTAATCCCAGCCCTTGGTGGGCAGAGCTAGGTAAGTCTCTGTGTGTTCAGGGATACAGCCATTATTGGATACATATGCCTTTAATCTCAATACCAATCATGGAAAACCTGGAGGTCTATACAGACAGGCTGTGATGAGGCAGTCATATGGTTGGGCTTACAACCAATGAGAAGGCAGAACAGAAATTCTTTATAAGGACTTTAACACAGAAAGTGGTTCTGGTTCGGAGAGGTAGGACCACCACAGGAGGAAGGGTAAGGTTTTAGCTCTTAGCTCTGACCTCTTGGCTTTCTTCTTTGCATTGGTTCTGTGTTTCTTATTTAATAAGAAGGTTGGTTACATCTATAGTTAAGAGCACTAGCTGTTCTTTCAGAGGATGAGAATTCAGTTTCTAGCACCCACAGAATAGTTCATCATCACCTATAACTACAGTTCTAGAGGATCCCATTCCCTCTTCTGACCTCTGCAGGCATTAGATACATGTATGCGGTACACAGACTCACAAGCAGAAAAAAATACACCCATAAAAATAAATAAGTCTTTAAATTTTTCTTTAAAAACAAATGAAAAGTGACATTAGCAGGAAAGAGAGAGGAATCTTGGGTCCTTTGCATTTGAAGGAAAGTTGGGACCTGAGTCCTATGCAGGTGTGCTAACCTCTTGGCCTTCATGTTTGTGTCTGGTGTGTGTACAGTACTTGGTAGGGAGAAGGAAAGTGACATGATCATTTCCTTCTGTGCTCCTGAACAGGTCATTCACCCTGTGTGGAACTCTTTCTCAGTTTTCTGATTGTGTCACCCCTGGCAGCCTTCACTTCTCTGCTCGCACGCAAGGGCATTTAGGGTGTGGAAGATTGTGGGATGACTCAGCCTTAACAGGCCTGAGGGCCAGCCAGCCCAAATAAGGATACTTCCTGAGAGCCAACCTGGGTCTGCCTAAGGGCCTTAGCAACAGCAGCTGAGACATGATCTGAGATGACCTGGACCAATGAGAGACAGCCATGTCACACCAGCTGATGCATAGTCATCAGATCTTCCCTCAGGGTTGGGTAGAAGGTATTGAAGGCTTGCCTCTTCCTGAATAAACTGAGCTTGTTGTTTCGACATTCTCCCAGAACCTGTACCTACTCACCCTTTCCCAAATGGAACCTCACAGGACTCTGTCACAGGGGATGCCTTCCCTAACTTCTTCCTGTAGAGTCTCTGGGTCATCTCTTTCTCATTTTACTTTTATAAGATTTATTGTTGGATGGTAGTATCATATGACTTTAATCCCAGAACTCTGGGGGCAGAGGCAGACAGGTCTCTGAGTTTGAAGGCAGCCTGCTCTACAGAACAAGTTCTAGAACAGCCAAAGCTACAAAGAAGAACCCTGTCTCAGAATAAAAATGAAAAACAAAGATTTGCTGTACTTTTGTGCATGTATGTATGTGCTTCCATGCCATATGTGTGCAGGAGCTTCTGAGGCCAGGGGACTGTGTGGAATCCCCTTGAGCTGGAGTTATATGACCTTTTAAAATCTCTCTTTTTTTTTCTTTCTTTTATTTTTATTTTTTTTTTTTATTAATTTATTTTGCAATACAATTCAGTTCTACATATCAGCCACGGATTCCCTTGTTCTCCCCCCTCCCGTCCCCCTCACCTTCCCCCCAACCCCCACCCCCCCATTCCCATCTCCTCCAGGGCAAAGCCTTCCCCACAGACTGAGGTCAACCTGGTAGACTCAGTCCAGGTAGGTCTAGTCCCCTCCTCCCAGGCGGAGCCAAACAATCCTGCATAGGCCCCAGGTTTCAAACAGCCAACTCATGCAATGAGCACAAGATCTGGTCCCACTGCCTGGATGCCTCCCAAACAGATCAAGCCAATCAACTGTCTCATCCATTCAGAGGGCCTGATCCAGTGGGGACCCCTCAGCCATTGGTTCATAGTTCATGTGTTTCCATTCATTTGGCTATTTGTCCCTGTGCTTTATCCAACCTTGGTCTCAACAATTCTTGTTCATATAAACCCTCCTCATTCTCGCTAATTGGACTCCCAGAGATCCACCCGGGGCCTAGTCATGGATCTCTGCATCCAGATCCCTCAGTAGTTGGATGAGGTTTCTAGCACAACAATTAGGGTGTTTGGCCATCCCATCACCAGAGTAGGTCAGTTCGGGCTGTCTCTCGACCACTGCCAGCAGTCTGTTGTGTGGGTATCTTTGTGGATTTCTGTGGGCCTCTCTAGCACTTTGCTTCTTCCTATTCTCATGTGGTCTTTATTTACCATGGTCTCCTATTTCTTGTTCTCCCTCTCTGTTGTTGATCCAGCTGGGATCTCCCGCTCTCCCAAGCTCTCTTTCCCTCGACCCTCGCCTTTCATTACCCCCACTCATGTCCAGGCTGTTCATGTAGATCTCATTCCATTTCTCTGTCATTGGGTGATCCCTGTGTCTTTCTTGGGGTCAGAACATGGAAACAACCCAGATGCCCTTCAACTGAAGAATGGATAAACAAAATGTGGTACATATACACAATGGAATACTACTCAGCAGAGAAAAACAATGGCATCATGAGGTTTGCAGACAAATGGATGGATCTAGAAAAAATCATCCTGAGTGAGGTAACCCAGACTCAGAAAGACAAACATGGTATGTACTCACTCATAGCAGGATACTAGACATGAAACAAGGATGACTTGTCTGCTACTCACATCACCAGGGAGGCTACCTAAAATCTCTTAATATAGATGCTAGGCACTGAACTCAGGTCCTCTGAGAGAATGGCTAGTACTCTTAATCACTGAGCAATTTCACCAGTCCTCCTTTCTCATTTCCTTGTTCTGTTCCATTTTGGGTTCCAGTTAACCCCTGAATTCATCTTTTAGTCTTTCAGTCCATGGCAATTAGGGTTTTGAGGGCACAGGAATCTGCCTGCTCTTGTGGGAAGGTCTAGTGCCTGAAAAAGGCTCAGATGCCTGTAATGAATGAATGAGTGAGTGAGTGAGTGAATGAATAAGTATACCAGCATACTGCCTTTTGAGGGAGTCTCATGTTGATAGACAACAAATAAGCTAATACTGATGGTTATGATAAACAGCGCTGGTGGCGGCGCTGGTTACCAGGCAGAAAAGTCATGGGTCACGACCACGACTACCACAGTTACAAAGAGCTTTATTACAAGGAAGAGGGGATAGGAGGGAGGAGAGCTAGGCCTGGAGAGACAGAAAAATGGTGGGAACAGAGCGGAGAACAGAGAGAGAGTGGGGGTCCGAGTCTGGCTTTTCAAGGTGGGCATGTAGTCTCTGCGCCCCCTGATGATGTAAGATGCCAGACCCAGAGGAGTGAGGGCAGGATCCCAACAAATACCACAGTTTGATTTTTTAAATTTACATGATTTATGTATTTTGTGTGAGAGAGAAAAAGTATGTGTGTGTTTACACATGTGTACATTACTGAAAGGATAAATGCTATTGTACAAATATGGAGGTAAAGAACATGACAGAGTTGGTTCTCTCTTTCTACCATTTGACTCAGCAACACAGACTTTTAGCAAGGGCCTTTACCCACTGAGACATCTCAGTGGCCCACCCTGGTCTGATTTTCAATTGTACTATCACCCTGTCATAGTTGGGAGCATCAGTCTTCAGGATATAATTGGCAATAGTGATAACTTGGAGTAGACTTTCTCCCTCCCCTTCCATGTCCTGCTCCCTGAGAACTTCCTGCTGATGAGCCTGTCCCTTCTGACACACCTGCACCAACACAAGCACAAACCCTGAGTCCCCTCTCAAGCTCTTAGGAGATTACAGCCATTCTCTGAGTTCCTCCCTACTGTCAAGTCATGGTCTCTTCACCTTTGTTAGAACACAGGTCTGCATCTTTAGGCCAGGTTCTCACAGCCTTAGTCAGGTGACATCTCCTGCAGAGAGCGTAGGAGCTGTCTGTGCTGTGACCTGACTACTCCCAGTTTACAGCACTTAGCTCCTCAATGCTCCTTGTCACTCTTGTCACTTACACTATGCTGAACTAAACATGTGGTGTGAAACTTCCTGCTGCCCCTATAAGGTTATTAAAGATCAGACCTTTCCTTTGTTTTGGGAATTGGGAGACAACTGTTCAATAGCATGGCTCAGAAATGGAGAGCGAAATTGGACAGTGGTGGTCACACCTTTAATTGCAGCACCTGCAAGTTAGAGAGAGGTAGGCAGATCTCTGTAAGTTTGAGGCCAGCCTGGTCTACAAAGAGTTCCAGGATAGCCAGGGCTACACAGAGAAACCCTGTCTCAAGAGAAAGAAAGGGAGGAAGGAAGAAAGAAAGGAAGGAAGGAAGGAAGGGACGGAGGGAGGGAGGGAGGGAGGAAGGAAGGAAGAGAAAGAGAGGGTGTTCTCATAAGAGGCTCCTCCAGTCTCCCCCCATAATCACTGTCATGGCAGCTATCTCTGGTTCTCTCATTCTCTCTAGCATTCACTTATTTTCATTCTTTTTAAAAAGCTTTTAAAAATGTTTTTCTTAATTTTCTACATGCATATTATGTTTACATCATTTACCCCTCCCTCTCCCACTCTGTCTTATTCTATGCTTTCCATTACTTATCATTTTCATGACTTCTTCTTTAATCATTATTATTATTACATACACATTTGTATGCAAATTAATAAATTATAAATACAATCTGCTGGGCTCATTTAGTGTTGCTCATCTGTGTATGTGTTTGTGCCTGACCCCTTGGGACTGGATAACCTATTGGGGTTTCATGCCTGGAGAATATTGATTCCCACTCTCTCTGCACTCACTAATTGCTTGTAGCTCTTCATATAGGGTGGATTCTCTTGAGATTTCCCCATACAGGCTGCCATGTCAATTGGTATTATCATTTTTCAGGTCTGTTTTGGCAGCCATATTGTTGACATTTCTTGGGTATAGCTTCCCTGTAATGTATAGAAGACACAGTCTCATATTAAAGTCCTGGTTCTCTGACTCTTACAGTCTTTCCACCCCCTCTTCTGAGATGTGTCCTGAGCCTCAAACAAGGGGGTTGTGTTATAAATAGATCAACTGAGGCTGAACACCCTGTTCTATGCATTATTCTCTGCATTTGGATCAGTTTTTGGATTTCTTTGGAGGTCACCATCTGTGCAAAAGAGGCTTCCTTGCTGATAGTGAGAACAACACTTTTCTGTGGGCATAAGGATGTGTATTTGGAAATGAATCTAGAAATTATACTCATTTAGGAAGCAGCCATAATAGGTTCTCCTCTAGGATCCATGAGAATTTGAGATGTGTAGTTTTTGAACATGAAAATTATTCCTGCCCAAACATACATGGCAGAGACTGCTTAAGTAGAAACTCCATGAATGGTCACTTATATTAACCAACACATGAAGTACACTAGCCAGTCAGGACCACCCTCTTTCACATGTTGGAAATCACTTGTCACAAAACTGCAAAGCAATTTACCCTTACTGAAGTAATATGTCTTCAAATTAGAGACCCCCCCACTCTATCCTCTCACCTCTTCAATCATCACCTCACTAAGACACACCTCTCGGCAAGCACTCTACCAATGAGCCACACCCCCAGCCCCTCACTGGGGGATTCTAGGCAGGGGCTCTACCAATGAGCCACACCCCCAGCCCCTCACTGGGGGATTCTAAGCAGGGACTCTACCACTGAGTCACATTTCTAACCCCTCACTGGGGGACTCTAGGCAGGGACTCTACCACTGAGGCACACCCCCAGCTCCTCACTGGGGGCTTCTAGGCAGGGGCTCTACCACTGAGCCACACCTCCAGCCCCTCACTGGGGGATTCTAGGTAGGGGCTCTGGTGCTTAGCCCACCAGTCTCAGCTGAGTGGATAAGCACTTACATTCTTAAGTAGAGATGAGATTTTTCAGAGTTTTATTTATTTTATATCAGCCATGGTCATTTGTATTTCTTAGTGAAAATGAAAATTTAGACTGTATTATCAAATTTAATATTAGTATCACTTCAAAATATTTACATCTCAACTTTTTCTACTTTCTCTGCATTTACATCTTAATACTGTATTTGATATTTTCTCATATTCACTCATTATTTATGCTACACATTGATTAATTTTAACATTTTGATGGAAGTTTAACACTCATTTGTTGTCCATTAGTTTTCTTTTTATATTTCACTGAGTTTCCCCCTTTTCATTTCTTCTGCTTTTCCTAGTACTCAGGTAAGCACAATAATTCCTGATGGTAAAATACTGGTACCCACGTTCCATGAGACCACATCCCCTTGATGTGATGCAGATTGAGAGACATCTTCTTAATTCATGGAATATGCCAAAGATCACCTCAGAGATGAGGCTGTAAAGCCCCTCATCTCCACCTTGCTGCTGTGTTTCTCTGGTTCCTCCTTCCACTGCCTAGATTGTCAGGATCCTGCTGAGGAGCTGACTATGTCCATCAGCACAGCTGGTGAGAAATTCAGGCCCCAAGAGTACAGCCTTTGGATAACTAATTCCTAGCAACGGCCTCAAACCTCTACTTGAATGTGTCCCCACATATGTGCATGCACACAGACACACAGACACAGACACAGACACAGACACACACACACACACACACACACACCTTTAGATAAGATCCACAGCCCTGGCCAACACTGTGTATTCCTGTCTGGAATCTCTGCTGAAATTCAAAAGGTGGTGTCTGACTCCTTTGCCTGGCAAGCTCAGAATGACCAACTTTGTACATTTTTATGTTAAGCCAAGAGCTACCCCTCCTTCATACCCACCTAAGTTTGACCTTCTTATTTCAAATACATCAGTTCAATATGTGCTGCACACATATATATATATATATATATATATATATATATATATATATATATATATATATATGTTCTACTCTTCTAAAGAACACTGACTAATAAAAAGTCCTTTTATTTGTTGCCTTACTGTTCTTTCAAGATGTTTCTTGCACATATAGAAATCCTATAGATTGTATAGATAGAATGGGAGATTCACCTTAGCACAATTTGGGAACCATATCCAAGCACCAACCATCAATGGCTTCCAGTACTGCAACTGAGAGGTAGCTAGATGTTAGGCGCCCCCTGGTGAAAGAATGCATGATGATGTTCTTTTTTGTTATGTAATGTGTTTGGCTGTTTTGGATTCTGACTATGCAGTACCTGCATGTGGTAGCCCTGGACGCCAGAAGAGAGCATTAGATGCCCTGGAACTGGAGTTAATTTACAGATAGTTATAAATCACCAAGTAAATACTGGCAATTGAACCCCAGTCCTCTTTAGTGCTTTTAGCCACTGAGCCGTCTAGCCAGATCCAATATTTTTATGTTTTAAGAGTATATATTCAACTTGGAAATGAAAATATGTGTTGGCAACTATGGTAATTTGAATGGGAATAACCCCCATTTAAATGGTTAGTCCCCAGTTGGTAAACTGTTTGGGAAGGGTTAGGAGGTGTGACCTTTGAGGATGTGTGTCACTAGAAGAGGGGCTTTGAGGTTTCAGAAAACTTGTGCCATTCCCAGTGTGCTCTCTGCCCTCTTCTTACAGATGTGAGCTGTTCCTGCTGCCAGGACTTCACTCCATTCTCATGAACTCTAACCCTCTGGAACTGTAAGCCCAATTAAAGACTTTCTCTTCTAAGTTGCCCATCGTACCTTATTATACTGATAGGAAAGTAGCTAATGAAGCAACTCATTTCAAAACACTCAGAAAAATATTATCTTGGATGGAGATAATGGAAGAGGACTAAGGTGATAGATATCAAACCTGAATGATGGGTGTGTGGCCACTGTTTGTGAATACACATTTTACTTAATAAAGTGATTTTTAGTACAAATGTTACTTGCTGAAACTGGGAACGGGCATTGTAGGCAGACTTTTCTGTGTCCTGCCAGTCAGCTCTGTCCTGCCAGCCCATGCCCCTCAAAACACACAGAGATTTATTATCAATGACAAATTCTTGGCTGATAGCTTAGGCTTGTTATTAACTAGTTCTTAGATCTAAATTATCCCATAATTCCTATCTACACTCTACCACATGGTGGTACCTTTTTTTCAGCATGGCATGTTCGTCTTGCTTCTCTCTGTCTCCTGGTGACTCTGCCCTTCTTCTTACCAGCATGCTCTCTGTTTGGCTCTCCCACCTAACCTCTTCCTTCCTAGGTATTGGCCAGTCAGCTCTTTTATTAAACCAATCAGAAGACACCTAGACAAAGACACATCTTCACAGTGTTCAAAAAGTATATTAAATAACAGAGTACCACATGCCCTGTAAGAAATATAGTTCCTGATATCCTGACAAGATGAGACAAAAGCCAGGAAATCACTAGGATAGAAATAAAGTCATGAATCAGTGGAAAGAGATTGTCTGTCTTCCCCCAGCTCTCTCCTTCCCTTCTTATGCATTCTGAGTTCTCACCCTTTTGGATACTCACTTCACAGTATGTCTATCCCCTCAGTTAGTTCTCCACTGAAATATCCTTACAGACACATCAGAGGTGTGCCACAACTTCTAAGGAACTTCTAAATCAAACCAAATTCATAATGAGAACTAGCCATCACACTCCCTCAAGACATTAGAGATATATAGGAGGGCTATAAGCCAGGAAGTGGGTAGCTTTAATTTTTTAAAATTATATTTTCTTTATTTGTGTGTGCATACCTGTTTGCATGTCCTCACTTGTATGTGTGTGCCTGTATGAACGTTCGTGTGTGTGTGTGTGTGTGTGTGTGTGTGTGTGTGTGTGTGTGTGTGTGTGTGCATGTGTATGCCATGCAGTATGGAAATCAGTTTTTTTAGAGCAATAGTGATAAACCAAGAACAATTTAAAAGACAATTTTAAAAGACAAGTGACACCATAAATGACAGTTTCAAAAAATAAAAATCTAAATGTCTATGAGAAATATCTTTGTTTTGGGGCCTTCAAAATGATTTGTGTAGCATTATCCTATCCATACCAGGAAAAGTGTGATACTGTGTGTGCACACTTATATAAATATAGAAAATGGAAACACTGTGTTATAACCACAGTTACCTTTGGAGTGTGAGCACAATTCATATTTCAGAACATAGAGAATAATCTTATTAATTCTTTGAGAATTTCATATATTGCACTTTGATTGTGGTCAGTGTCCACTGTGCCTCTAAGAGTCACAACTTCTTCACACCCACTCAATTTTTGTCCTCATTATTTTAAATCCATCAGTTCCGATCTGTGCTGCCTGCATATTTGTGGATATGGGACCATCTACTGAAACATGGTCAACCTTCCACACCCTTAAAGAAAACTAACCCTCCTTCTCCCTGAATTCATCAGTTACCAATAACTCCTCACCTCGTGGTAGGACTTCATGCTCTCCTCACTTGTACACTCCCTCCATGTTGGGATTTTGTCTGGCTTGAACCTGCACAGGTCTTGTGCACAACCATATATGAATTCATGTATGCAGGTGCCTGGTCTGAAAACATCATTTTGTGGTAGCCATCCATCACCTCTGAAACATCCACTCCCTCTTCTGAAACAGTTTCTTAGCCTTGAGAGGAGGGGTGGAACTTTGATGTCTCATTTAGGGCTGAGCAACCCACAGTCTCTTATTCTCTGAACATTGCTCAGTTATGGGTCTCCATATTAATCACTATTTGCAAGAGAAAGATGAGGGTTGAGAGATGCACTAATCTCCCTATGGCCGTGGTATCCTGAGTGTGTTAGATCTTGTCTGATCTCAGAAGCTAAGCAGGGTCAGGCCTATTTAGTACTTAAATGGGAGGCATGCGTTAATCTATGATTATAATGGCAAATCATTGAGAGTTGGCTTAGTACTATGTTTACTTAGCCCAATAAGAGTACTAAATTTTCCCATAAGACCTGGAACCTGTCTAGCCACAAGTTCATGTCCTGAAATGCCATAAACATAAAATAAAAAGTATAAAGGACAGCTGGGCAGTGATTGTGCATTTCTTTAATCCCAGAATGTAGGCGGTAGATTCAACTGTGTTCAGGGACAGCACAGTTGACAGAGAGTGTTCCAGGACAGTAAGAACTATACAGGGAAAACCTGTCTTGAAACCTCCAAAAAGTTTAAAAGAAAAAACCAAAAAATATGAGACATAAACTGGACCTTCATGGACCTGAGTCAAGAAGTTCAAATATACAAATCCAGGTAGTGCTGGAAGAGGCGTCCCCTAGCCTTGTCCAGCTCTTAGCACTGAGGGAAAAAATCCTGAAAGTAATAAATTCTCCAGGGTTCTATTATACAAGATACAAGATCACCACACAAAAATCTCCATCTTAGGTGAGAATGGCAATCAATGTATGACAGGTGATAGACCACCCAGTGGTGCAGCCAGCAATTTATGACCTAATATCCCAAAGGATCACCCAGAGCTAAGACAGTCTCCTGGGAACTAATAGAACGGTTCTGGGATGTGAAACTGAAACCAGTAAACAGACAGTATTGTACTCCCAGGGACGTTCTAGGGATTAAGTTTGTTTTCAACTCTACAACAACAAACTCTTTCACCAAAATCGTAATAATAGGGTAATATCTTCAATGAAGAAGATGTTGGTTGAAATCTTTCATCTTCATTCTTTTGATAGAAGTGTTTGTTGTAGAAGTGTTGGGGTCTCATTTTCTTTTGCTCAATTTGTCTTCTAAGCACCAGACTTGATCCCACACCCCTACACATATGGGCAGCACTAACTGAACTTAGTGGGTTATCCAAAACAAAACACATAGTTGGGAAAGGGACATAATATGATATGGCAGAATTGTCCTGAGGAAACGGAGATAGATAAGATCTCATTTCATTGTACACAGGTAGGTATGAAATTCTCAATAATAAAGAAAGATGGGAAAGAATTTAACTAATAAGCTAACTCAAAATCACAAGGCATGTGAAAACCAAGGTAATGACACCTCTCCAAATCACCTATTCCACAGTAGTGGCTTCCAGTGACAGGAAAATAGACAAAATTCCACACAAAGGCATCAAAGGGAGCTGTGCATGGTTATGAATGGCTTTAATCCCAGCACAGGGGAGGCAGAAGCAGACAGATCTATGTCATTTTAAGTCCAGCGTGGTCTATTTAGTGAGTTCTAGGACATCCAGAGGTATGTAGAGAGACCCTGTCTCAAACAAAAAGGCCAAATAAATGAGTGCAAGATGTCCAAAAAAATCAAAGGAGACACAAATAAACTGACAAATTAATTGCAACAAAACACAAAAAGGTAAATTAATTAAGGAATCCAATACAGGACAAGAGGGTGGAATTCAATTAAGAGTTAGAAAGATTGATGAAAATTTATCTGCTATGGAAAATTAGCATTGAATAAGTCTAAAATTCTGTGGAAGCTTCATGGATCAAATGGGCCATGCATAGAGCAGCACTATCAGGGCTTGGAGACAAGATAAAAAAGTAGCAGTGTTCAGTCAAAAACAAACATCAGTTTGCAGGAAGCCATGCATGGAACGTTCTTGGCTTAACCACACATTAGCACTGCAGAATTCAAGAGCCCTGGACAGTGACACAGAGAGAGTTCCTTCACATTCGGGGACACTGTCACATTATGGAGCCTTGGAGAAATGCCTTTCTACCAGTAGGAATTTGTGACAGTAGCTTTCTCCATGGTGTTACTGAAATTGGTGGGGGTTCACACCATGTGAACCAAACTGGGTTTAGCCATCCATCCTCAATAAATCAATTAAAAGACCCAAAGGAACACTGGGAAGTAGAAAGATATTTATTTAGAATGGCTAATTTGGAGGAAAGGGCAAAAAAGACAAGTGAATTCCCAATTCCATCTTTGATTCTTCAAAGTCCATTTTTCACTAGCCTCAGCTGGTCTTTGACTCTCTGAAATCCAACTTTCAGATCCTGAAGTTAAGTTGAACCTTTAAATAGAAAGCAAAGGATATGTGCATTTAAGCAGCCCAGTAAAGCTATAGACCTGCTCACCACTGCCCCATCATTGTCTGGGCTTCAGTCTCATCGTACAAAGTGGTCCTACAAGGTGGACTCTCTTTCCAGAGAGAAGGTCCCCTTTGGCTGGAGCCTCTTCATTCTCCCAGCATGAGACTACTGGGGAGATTCCCATTTTGGTGTGGAGTCCATTGTTTTAATAATATGATGCATTGAGAGACATGAATGTCTCTTTAGAATACCATCATTTCTGCCAAGCCAGCTACAATAGGCAAAAAAAATGCTATTAATACCCAGGATCTAAGACCTGCAATGAATACTTCTCTACAGCACAGAAGGGCCTTAGACCAAGCTCTGAGTGCTTGGGTCCCATTTTGATTAAATGCAGAAGCTAAAACTTGGTTTGAAACTGGTGACTCTGGACAGACAGAGATCTTAGTCCTGTTGAGGACAGCAGTGACCAGAGGGAGAGTGTGTGGTTTCTCTACTGTGCAAAATGAGAAACAACCCCCAATTTGCACCAGTGTCACATGTCACAGTTAGAGTCAATTTGCAAGACATCTGTGTGCCAGTTTCTGTGAACAGTGAGGCACAGAGGAACTGGGCCAGCACAGTGTGAAATGTGCTTTTTTTTCTTTGGATACTGGGAATCACAAAGTAAGTTGCATGAAATGCTTTCAGAATGAGCTGTGTAGCTGCTGGAGCTTTGGGGTGTGCCACTGGGTCACAGGAGCCACCTTGTGGCAGTGTAATGTTATGAGGTATAGGTTCATATGGTAAAGGCATGCTGACTGTGTCACCTCTCCTTTGGAAGGCTCATAAACCACAGGAGGATCATGAGCTGCACAGGGAGGAGGATGTCATCAAAAGTGAAATGGAGGAAAGAATCCAGACTTTGGGGCTGGAAGTCCTGTTCTTCTACCTCTAGTGCCCAAGGATTCAATAAGGAGTTGCAGGATATGTTTCTTCCTGTCTCTTGGCTTATTCTACATATCAGCAATGCAGAAGTCAAGAGCCCTGGGCAGGGACACAAAGGGGACTCCTTCTGTGTGTGTGTGTGTGTGTGTGTGTGTGTGTGTGTGTGTGTGTGTGTGTGTGTAGGGTATTGGCATATTATGGAGCCTCAGAGGAGTGGCTGTTGCACTGATTTCTGTGCCCTTTTCTATTGCTTGCAAGGGAAGGCCTATGTCCAGGTGTTGGTGAGAAAGGACCAGGAAATGCAGTCATTCATGTGGGGAAGTTAAGGGAACATTGATCTGGGCAGAATGGAGGCATACCTGCCTGAACAAAGGTACAGATCATGAGTGACAGGGAAGGAACAGTAACAGCAGAAATGTGCATGGCAGTGGCAATGGGGGTTAAATGACTTCCAGGACCCCAAGGATCTCTAAATGACTGCTTGAGGGGTGTCACTGTGAGAATGTCTGCACACACCAGCATCTCAAAGATCCTCATGTACTTCTCTTTCTTCAGTGGCTTAGGAGAAGAAGGTCAGAGAGATGGAGCAAGGGTCTCACCTGCAGGATGGATAGAGCATGTACACAGCCAGACATAGTAGGACTTCCCATGTAGCTTCTAATCTCTGGAGGGGATTCTAAGACATTCATAAACCCATCCATCCACTACCCAATCTGCTCATAAACCCATCCACTCATAAATCCATCTGCCCACCCATTCACTTGCTCATTCGTTACTCATTCTTTTCCTCTTTCATCACAAGAGTATTAAGAGTACACTGCAAACTAGACCCTGTGGCTTGCAAGTTATTGATGGAGGCATAAGGCAGAGTCTTCTCCTTATTCTCCAGAAAGAGTAAAACCACCACACCAAGAAACCTATCATCTGAAGTCCAGAGTAGTGGAAGTGGGCTGGGGAAGTCCAGGATTCAGTTGAGGCTTCATTACAGAGTCAAAATTTGTTGCTCATTTGCTTCTGCTGCCTGTACCAGACTCTCCTTGTGAGCTGTTGATTCCTAAGATGAAAGTTTCTGAACCCACAGCTCTGATATGCCCCCACAGACACCTTATGAGGCCTCCTGGGGTGGAGAAACTGGGGTTGTGGCTATACACAGATATCTTGTGTTTCTGATCTCACAGTCATGGGCTGTGTAACTTTTATTCAACCAGTGTCTTTGCTATCTCTCAGTTTCCCTACAATAAGACACATGGTAAATTACCATTGTCATGATTATAAGTGAAACTTAAGTATTAGCAATGACCTCATCTTGGGACTGAGGAGCTATTGAAATCAGTGATGCCTGCTACAGGAGACAATTCCCTGGGCTTGACCCCTAAGGACAATTACATGGCCAAAAGGATCTGTGCCCTCTACTCCTCCCATTGCAGACCCTGACCTTCCTGTGAACTCATAAGCCCAACAGAACTGTTGGCTGATGGCCTGGGCACCTGTTCAGCTATGCTCCCCATGTTGAGTCTCAAGAAAAGGAGATGACAGGTTACCTACCCTAATCATGTTTGTCATGACAGCTACTGGTTGGTTCCACATGCTCCAAGACTTGGACACATAATAAAGCATTGCTTCCAGTCAGCTCTAGCAGGTAGTCAAATTTAAGCAATATCACAAAACTCTCAGCAGTTACCTGGAGTTCACTTTGCAGCCAGGGCTCCTTGCTTCTCACCACTCTTCCAGGATTCCACACTCTCCTCATCCTCTTCCTGCTCAAGTTCCATGGCACCTTTCTCAGAGCCACATACATGGTGAGAATCCAGAGAGTCTGAGCTGAGGGTGACATCCTTGGACTGAGTTGCCATCCTCTTCCCTGTAGGTGAGAGTCAGGTGAAGTCTTCTGATCTAGTGCAATTTCTCTCCCATATGGGTCCTGCTCTAAGTGCCCAAACCCAAATGAGAAGACAAAGTTCAGAGGGGAGATAGGCACAGTCCAGGCCTCACTGTCCTGTGTATATGGAGTAGAACAAAGTCTGCTTATTACCCAGGAGTCACAAAGAATCACTTACTGTTTACTTGGAGGTGCATGATGGCCCATTCTGATCTCAAATCTGCAGATATGGTTCGTAGGGTGTAAATTCCTGTGACTTTCTGGGTGACATTCTTGAGTAGCAGGGTTCCATTGGTACATATTGTTTCTCTTCCATAATATGCATGCCAAAGCGTGCTTGAATTAATGAGGATTGCATGGCTTGCTATCTTTAAGTGGTTGAGTGGAAGTACGCCTTTGTGCCAAGCAAAGCCTTGAAGCTTTTCTGGCAGATTATGAGCCAGTAAAAGAACATTGTCTTCTTCAGCAACCATGGGTGGCACCAACTCAATTGTGAGTTAGGAAGGGGCAGTATGCTTCTTGAAGCCTAAAATCGGTGCTAGAAGGAAATAGAAAGAAATCTGTCAATAGTGAATCCTCTGCATTGGTGGAAAAGTGGGGTCTTTGAGTCTTAAGCAGATATGTCCATCACTGAGCCTTGGTGTGTGGGTGAGGGTGTGCCTATCCTACTTCATAGAGATCAGCAACATGAGCTCCATGTCCTCAGTGCCACTGAACTTGTCATTTTCTCTGTATGTAACTCTCTCCTCATCTGTCTGCATGATTCATCCCTCACTGCCCCCCATCCCTGTTTACAGCCAGAGCACATGGAAGAATGTGCCTCTACTGGTCTCTTCCTTGACAGAACCTGGGTCTTCACACTCTGACTTATTTTGCATTAGTTCCTTTGTGGTACCTTCTTGATACCCTTGTTCATGTGTCTTGTGATCCACTACTAGGACTTTGTTGCCAGGGACCAATTTGATCTTTTTAGAAAGTCCAATGCCTATAAAGGATTCAGTGGATAAATGAATGAATGATGAATGAATGAATGAATAAATGAATGCATACTTCAGGAAACTGTAGTTCTATGCATTAATTTACCAAATTCTCAGATTCCAAGTTAATTACAGTTTTTCATGCCCTAACTTGATTTTTATGTTTATTTACTAGTTTAAAAATAATAAAGTCTTTAAAGAGAGAGTGAAGTAATAGAAAAAATAAGCCATGTAAGGATGGAATACGCAGGGAGTCTGGATCCTATATGGTGTCTTGTTAACTTTGAATTTTTTAAATGCTAATATGAAAAAAACAATAGCTGCTGAGAGACATTGGATTATGGAAACTACTAAATTAAACCAACCTGTATATTTTTAAAATGTCTTAACTTCAAAATGGAAGTTGGGCAGTGTGTTGTGTTGTAGGAGAGGTAATGATTTTGTTTCCATGGGAAACAAAAGACTGTGTATTCCTTCCAGATTAATAGAGATCAGATTTGACCACAGGAGACCTCCTGAGTATCTTGGCTACAGACACGTGGGAGGAAGCCAAAAAATGCTACAGGACAGATGATCTGTAAACTGATCCCTTGACATGGGAACAGCTCTCTGAGATGCGATGAAACATGATAAACCTTGTTGGCAACAGAGGCCTTATGACTTACAATGACATATCATATTTTCTTATGGCATGGATAGATGCACATTACAGTTTGATTATACAGTCCAAAAAGGTTTATACACTTGACAGATGCCTTTTACCTGACCAAACATAAAAAAAAATTCATCTTTTACTGACTTTTGCACACTGCATATTCCATACTTGTGTTAAAGCAGATAAGTATGTCACCTTTGAAAGTTTACGTGTTTTTGAAGCAACAGGACCAGATACTAATGAAAATGAGTGCCCAGGTGAACCAGTATCTCAGAGTGCTTCTGCTGCAGTTTCACGAGAGTTCTGCATCCAGAGCAGCTTCAAGGCCAGCCAGGAATTCAGTTAAGCCTTGCGCTTTCTGATTGCATGGAGACCGAACAACAAATAATACAGCTAACTCTCTCAAGATTTGACCATTATCCCAATTTTCTCAGGGTCTTCTAAAGATGTCAGTCCCCCAGATAACAGCAATCAGTCTAGAGAACATGACACCCACATTCCCAAGAGGTGGGGTGGATGACTTTTGGTTATTTGATGGGTTATAGATGTTTGTCATTATTTAGGGGGGTTGATTACAAGTTGATATTGGTATGGCCAAGGGTCTCTTTCTGAAGGAAAAAGGGGGCATATAGTATAAAAATGGTGAGATAAAAGGGTGGACTGTTGAGTCTACTTTTAAACAAACACTAGTCTCAAATATTTTACATTGGTATGGATTTTTGTATATTGATGCAAATTTAATGTTATTTTCTTATACTGTATATATGTTTCTATTCTTGTTTAAGATATTATACCTATGCAGCTCATTTAAAAAGGTTGTATAAAGCCTTAGTCTTTGAAAGCTATTTAGAGTAATCAATACAGGTTAATAGTCATCTATATCTATGAAACTAATAGCTAGCTGTGTTAGGTATGTTTTTAAGACCACACAGAGATATATTTAGGATAGATAGGTGATCTTCAAACACTTAAAAGACCTACATAATATGGCATTTTAAATGTTTTAATAGCATAAGGCTTTTCATTCCAATGACTCATGTCTTCTCCTGGTGTCACCATTCTACTTCAAAAAAGAATGATGGGCATCAAAGAACCTCTATATGGCATTTGCTTTCTTTGCAGCAAAAGCTAGCTATCTGAGCAGGAAACGGCTGTTGCCTCAACTGCTGACATGCTGTCCAAACTGGATCAGCAGGACACAAAGTAAAATGACTGCTGAACTTTTCTAAGACAGAGTAGGCTTCACAGATAAGTCTGTCAGATATCCTAGGCCTATAGGCCAAAGATGGATGCCTCAACATTGCAGAGGAATCTTGGGTGACTGTCCAGGCAGCCAGTGTTCCTGTCATTTTAGTTTTGGAAATTGCTTGCTCTGCACTTCCTGTTTACTAAAGCAATATTATATCCTTCTGGGGTCAGTCTTTGATGGAATTGAAGACTAGATGGTCATAATTTTCCTTATTTATGATAGAAGGTAAATTAGGTACAGAGCTTTGGCCTTATCAAGATAGAATAAATAATGGAGTATTTTTTCAACTATGCCAAATACAAATGGACAGGACATTGTAAATGTAATTTTACCTGATAATTGTTCTTATTGTTTATAGTTTCATTATGCTAGAGTTAAATCCTTTCCTTTTTATTTAGACAAAGAGGAGGAAATTTGGAATAATCTTTGCATACACTGTGAGATTTGTCTTTTGGATTGGTTTAATAAAAAGCTGAACAGCCAATAGTTAGGCAGGATTTTAGGGACAGAGAGGATGCTGGGAAGAAGAAGTGGGGAGATGTGGATAAATGCCAGCAAGAGATGGAAGAAGCATGAAAGCCATATGGGCAGTGTAGGGTAAAGGTAATAAAGCCATGGGGCAGAAGGTAAATTAATAGAAATGGGTTAATTTAAGTCTAAGAACTAGTTTGAAGCAACCATAAGCTATCAGCCAAGCTCTCATAATTAATAATAAGTCTCCATGTCATTCATTTGGGAGCTGGCTGCTGGGACAGCAACATCCATGTACCTACTATTCCTTCTAGACATTCTTTCAGGTTTGTCTTTTATCTCACTAGACCAGGGCTTCATGAAAACCAAGATGAGCCTGACATGTTTGGAGAGCCCAATGCCTGATAAAGGCTTGGATACTTTTGGATGAATGGGTGAATGTATGTTCCAGGATCCTCTTATCCAGGAGCGTATTTACAAAGTTCCCACATCTGGAACTAATGATACCTTTAGTATAAAAGTTTGATTTTTTTCTTGGTTTGTATACTTTGTGTATGTCATGGGTGAATGTATGTATGTGTGTGTACTTGTGTGTCTCTGTGTATGGGTGAGTGTGTGTATAGCATGGACACAGATGTAAGATACTTTGTAGGTGTTGGGGATTTAACTGGTGTCTTAGACTTGGCAACCAGTACCATTACCATTAAGTCTTCTCAATGACTTTCCCTAGTTTGATTTTTAATTTTATAGTCACCCTCTCATGGTTGGGGACATCAGTCCCCAGGATATAGTTGTTAAAGTGATTAACTTAGCGTAGAGAAAAATGGGGCCTTTTTTCCATTTTACCATCTCATATAACTAAGAACTTTCTGCTGCCGAGTGACTGTCCCTGTCTGTGTCCTCTCCTCTCAAGCTGAGAACAGAAACCCTGAGTCTCCCCTTGATCTTGTCTTCTTCAGGGAACTCTAGCCAGGCTCTGAGATGCCCCTCCTCCCACAAAGTCAGATAGTGACCTCCTTACCTGTGAGCAGGAGCCACTGCCAGGAGAAGCAACCCATGCAAGGAAGTACAGCAGAGTCCATCATGGCCCCCGCCACCTGCTCTGTGCTCCCTTTGTGGAGAAGGGCTTCAGCTCCAGCACCATTCAATACTCTGCTGTCTTAGTGTTAGCTCTATGTCCTTCCTCCCGTTTATCTGAGACTTCTCCCAGGTAGAAGCCCCTCCTAGAATCACATGTTGTACAAGACACAACAATTCATTTCCTTCTCTCTTCCATCCTCTATCTTTCTCCTCTTTCCTCTCTTTATGTCTCAGACCTCCAGACTGCACAGTGAGCAATAAAACTGATAAGTCTCCTCATGCCCTAACAGAACAACACCCTAGGGATGACTCTGTGGTGTCCTTGGCCTTGGGTCTGTCAACACCAAAGAGGGAGGACCCCCCTCCAGTCCTTTCTGTGTATCCTTTTTGAACAGTAATCCAGCTAAATGCTTAGTTATCTCTGTGTGTTCTGGAAAGGCAGGATTTACTTCCAGCAGGAATATGACAGAGACACCTATGAGGGGTAGAAAGGGACCTGCTTACTGATGCCTGTGAGAGGGAACTCAGTCATCACCAATCATTCACCAGTCAGGGGCAGAGGACAAAGAACAATTGTATCAGGAGTTACATGTTCTCGACGTGTGGGAGTAGGTCTCCTGTGTGTCCTGGGTAAGAGAACTTCTGGCTTCATCATGATGTGGATAGTCTTGAGTAGCTACTCCCATTTCCTGCTTTGTTTAATCTGTGCCTCACATATGCCCATATCCTTATTGATTTCTCTAAAATGCCCATCTTCTGCCTGGGTGATTATACTCTGGGATATTTGTCTTTCCCCCAAGGGAAATGACAGGGCACAGGATTACACAGGGTCTCCAGGTAGAGCAGTATGTTCAGAGACATAATAAGTAGCCAGGAGGCCAAAGAAAACTTAGGAGAGCAACCTCTGGAACGTTGGGGATAGGGACAAAAACCTAGTTGCAAGGTAAGGCTGCGTCTCATGGAAATAATTTCCTAAGTGTTGATTATGTGTCTGGATGTCACACCTTGGAGAGCATGATGACACCTGTAGCACTTGTCTCAGGCTACAGTATGAATGATGATCAGGCTTAAATGTTGTGACCTGAACTGATGTCTGGGCACAGGTGCATTGTGGGGACAATCGTGTTGTTCACTGTGGCTCTCCAGACCTCCTGATTCCTTCCAGTTCCTGGTGAGCTTAGGGAAAATTGGAGATTTTTCTTGGAACTCCTAGTCCATAGGGAGAAGTAGAATGCATCTAGGGTATGGGCATCCATAGACAGAGCCATGTACTTCCAAAATTTCAAAGGAAATCCTGGGGCTTTATCTTGAGATCTAAAGGAGAGCATGCTAGCATGAATCTAAAGGAGAGCATGCTCTTGGTGGACCCCTCTTTTGTGTCTACATTCCTGAATCACTTTGCCCATATCGTGCTGTGGGATTTGCATATGAAGATATAAAACTATGTGGAACCCAAATGAATATGCTTTGTACTCTTGCCAGAAAACTGTTTGTTCTAACTTTGCTTCTACTGTTGTGATAAATGCCCTGACCAAAAGCAGCTTGGTGGAGCAAAGAATTTACAGGCCTGACTCAGGTCAAATCCATCATTGAGGGAAGTCGGGGTAGACACTCAAGACAGAAACCTGGAGGCAGGAACTGAGGAGGAGAACTGCTTGCAGGGTCATTGGCTCTCTCTCCCTCTCTCTCTCTCTCTCTCTCTCTCTCTCTCTCTCTCTCTCTCTCTCTCTCTCTGACTCTCTCTCTCTCTCTGAGTGTGTGTGTGTGTGTGTGTGTGTGTGTGTGTGTGTGTGTGTGTGTGTGTGTGTGTGTATCAAGACAGTCTTTCAGTCTTTAACACATTTAGGCAAGTGACCTGGAGAAAACACTAACTCAACTGAGTCTCTTTTAGCCCTACATCTGGGACTTTAGGCTGTGTCAGTTTCACAATAAATGTTAACTAGGAAAGGACACTCCATGATCTCCAAGGCTGTGTCCATCCCTGATGTCAGTGACACATGTGCTCATGTCCACAGCTTCACACATCCAGATCTTCAAAGCCAGGACTCAGCTCAGAGGCAGCCTGCCCTAAGGTTCACTTTCCCACTTCACTGATCCTCAACTAAGGGACTCTTTGGTGTCCACTGGTGACATTTTTCACCCAGAAGAAGAGTAGTGAAATTAGTAACATGTTCTGTTCTGACTGAGGACAGGCCCTACAGGCACCTCCATTTCTCCTTCCAACTGCAATGGCGCCAGAGGTGAGTCAGTCTCCATGTGAGACGGGAGCAGACCTGGTAACAGAGCTCTGAGCTGCTTTTTGTCCCCCATCTACGGTGCGTGTTCACCAACCATTCGGGTTAACCAACTATGAAGCATGTTTCAAAACCCTGGGTGTTCTTTGTAGGTCATGAATGTCATAAAAAGAAAAGGAGAGGACATGAAGACATGGCTTAGTGACAGAAAGAAATCTACTTGGCCTTAAGGTTCCTACTTTCCCCTGAGATGTCCTACCCACTTCCTGGAATTTTTCAGATCTCTACACATCACAGGCCCAGCATGGGAGAAGTCAGAGAGGCAGAAAGAGAGATGACTCAGAGCCAGTAAATAGATGATCTGGAGGCTCAGTAAAGAATGGAGATTGGTTGGATCCACACAGGCTAGAAATTATCTTCTGTGTCTTTCCAGAAAACCAAAAGCCTCAACTCGAAAGCTTAGTGTAGATCCACTCATCAGAGAATGTCGTTTTCTCAATTGTGGTCCTATTGAGGCCAATGGCAGAGCTATGGAACAGGCAGGTATGTGGTTGCTATTAATAGTGATATTCAGGAAAATATGTTTTTGTAAGGATCCTGGAGGTCCCCATTGATCAGCCCCTTAAGACTATACAGATGGGTGAGGGACTTCATGACAGGAGAGAGGCAGGGGTTTGTTCCTGAATGGAAATAAGAGTCTAAATTACTGATGTAAGTAAGTTACTGATGGGACATCAGGTGAGAACAGAATAAAGCCACTTCTTATATCAACAGAGGGAAGGGGGAGTCCCTGATCTATACAAGGCCACAGTATCTCTCTGGGTTATGCTATAACCAAAATTAAATAGATTCCAATCACAGATCAGGGTGTAGCTTAGCGGGAGGGTGCTTATCTACTATGCACAAGGCCCAGGCTTCCATCACCATCAGAACACACATTAAAAAGACTGTTTTCATGTGTTCACTAAGACTGAGTCCAAGATGCCCCTTATTATTCCATCATTGGAGGTAACCTGGTCCCACTCCAAACAAGAAGGACCCTCAACCCTGTTCTTGTCTCAAGGATGGTTTTCTTGGGGATAGCAAAGGATGCCATGTCCAACCTACGTGTCCACATGGTTGCTTTGGTTCATGAACCCAAGAGTGAGTGAGAGACCATGCTCTACTCCTTGTGTTTAGATAGTTGCAGTCATGAAGGAATGAAATTTATTCTCAGCCAGCATTCAAGTTGACTGTGTCATTTCAGTTAGCACTCAGTATGTTACCAGTTTAACACTCATAAAATCCTAAGTCATTCATTGTGACACTGGTTAAACAAGAGTCATGTTTCCTTCAGACACATACACCCTGTCACCATGTGAGAGGCTCTGACCAGTTGACCACCATAGGCAGTTTGTATTCTGAATCTCAGGTTTATTCTGTGGTATTAGAGTTGTCCTTGTGATGTTGGCTTTGGGTAGCAGTGCTGTGCAGACCACCCCCTGTGAGACCTCTGATTCTTTTTTTTTGTTTTTGTTTTTGTTTTTCGAGACAGGGTTTCTCTGTGTAGCTTTGCGCCTTTCCTGGAACTCACTTGGTAGTCCAGGCTGGCCTCAAACTCACAGAGATCCACCTGGCTCTGCCTCCCGAGTGCTGGGATTAAAGGCGTGCGCCACCACCGCCCGGCGAGACCTCTGATTCTTGCAAAGGCTGTTTTCATCCAGTGTTGGTCTCTGTCACCTCCATCCTGACCATGTTTTTGGGAACCAGGCAGAAGATGACTCGCACGCAGATGCAGGAGGATCTGAGTGCTCAGAGATGATGGGTCTCCTGTGCTGTGTGGCAGAAACAGTCTTTATCATGTTTGAACTGAGCTGCAGAGATGGATGGTATAGACCTAAAAGGTGGAGTCAGAGCCCTATTGTCTCTTCTGGTCCTCACTGACCCATTGCCTGCCTTGCACCACAGAACACTGTGTCCCTCTAGCTGAACTGACATCCACTGCCTGGGCCAGTGCTCTTCAAGGCTTTGCTGTTCAAGACTGTCTTACAAATAGGAAATAATAAGACTTCCCATTGATTTTCCCTGAAAAGCACCTAACCCTGTCCTCAGAACTTGATGTGTGTACAGAAATCTCACACCTGAAATCAGATCTGATTGGTAGAAGGTAGAGAGGAAGAATTTGTGGGAACTCCAGCTGGTGGGGCCAGGGGTGTTCGGCTTATCTGGGTTAGGGATTTGGGATACATTCTCCATGTGAGACCATTGTTGCTCATACCTAGGATCTAAGGCCAGTCCCTGAAAGGATTGTTTCTCTAAAGAGCACAGTGAGGTATGCTGAGAGACAGATGCTAACATTGTTTGAAATAGTGACACTTTGAGCAGAGAGAGCCCTGTGTTAGATGCAGGGTCTATTGGAAGTGACACAGCAAAACCCTGTCCTTCATGTTCCAGGAGGAGAGACAGTGGCACGTCAGAAAACACATGACTTTTTGTCTAGTACGTGGGCTGCAGAGTCACGGAATTCTGCAGAAGTTCTATAAAGGTAGGGGGCTGAGTTCTAGAATCAAATCTAACAGTCTGTTTTCATTTCCTGACCCAGACATCCCATCAAGCTGCTGTTGACAAAGATTAACTTCTCTGAAAAACAGCTCCTCCCCCTCCACAGACACATGAGAAGGCCTCCAGGGTGGAGACACTGGACACGTGGCTGCAGACAGACAGCTGGTGCTTCACATCTGCCGTGCATGCCTCTCTAAGTCCAAGCAGAGAGAGCCCTGGGTTAGATTCAGGATCTACTGGAAAAGACAAAGCAAAGCCCTGTCCTTTATGTTCCCAGAGATGAGAGTGCCACATCAGAAAACACATGATCACCTCTCTGGGAGGTGGGCTGGGGAGTCCCAGGATTCAGCAGAAGTTCTCCAGATGCAGTTTTTCGGCGACTGTTTCCCAGATATAGGACTCGTGGTAAATAAATGTTGCAATGTCTATAACACAGTCTTAAACATGAACAGGGCCCTGACACTGGGACAGGACAGCTGTCTAGATCAGCAGTGTCTGTTACAATTTGCCTGAAGGAGAGCTGTCTACAGACTTAATGATCCCTGAGGATACTGAGGTGTCAGGATGACCCAGGTTCTCTGTTCTTCCCCTTGTGGACCCTGACATTCCTGTGAAGTCTCATAAGCCTATCAGAACAGTTGGTGAATGACATGGGCACCGGTGCAGCTAGGCTCTCCATATTGACTCATAAGGAGATGCCCATGTAACCTAGCTGAACTGTGGCTCCCTTGGCAGAGCGCTGGATGGTTCCATGAGCTAGGAGACTCAGAGAGCTGAGAAGTCGTTCTTCTCTGTTAGCTCAAACAGGTCAAATTCCAGCCCCACTGACACTCCCTCAGGTCACCAGAAGTCAGGAGTCTGGGACAATGATCTGGATCCAGAACTTCCTGGTGGTTCTTCCCCTAAGAAGGTTAAGTGTTTTGCTCAGCCAGAACCTGCTCCAGTTCCAGAGAACTTTCTTAGGGCTAACATTTATGGTGAGGTTCACACAATATGCCCTTATTCCACCATACAACTTCCTCTCAGCAGAGTGAATTCAGATAAAAGATCCTAATATTGCAGTTGTCTACTCTGGTTGTGTCCTGTACTAAATGCTCAAATCTAATATGGGCACAACATACTGGCAGGGATTAGGCAAAGTTCAGACATGATAATCTCTTTGTGCAAAGGAGAAACACCCCACCTAACACCTATATGTCAAATAGAACCATGGACTTAAATGAACACCCACAGAGGGGATGATACACATTTTTTTTTTCAGTTTCAACCTCACCATTTCAGATTTGTAGGGTAAAAATTCCTGTGTCCATCTGGATGATATTCTGAAACATTAGAGATCCATTGGTACACGTGGTCTCTTTGCTACTGTGTGCAGTCCCCAGCATATTTTGATTGTTGGTTATTATAAAATGCATGAGTTCATGGCTGTCAACCACAGTTAGCCCTTTGCACCAGTAAAAGACTTTGACCATTCTCTGGCACATTAAAAACAAGTAGAACATTTCCCCTTCCACTGCATTGTGTAACAGTGATTCAATAATGTGTTGAACAGTATGGGGAGGGTCCTGTTGAAAGTGAGGCTAGGAGCTGGAGGGACGGCTTAGGGCTTGAGAGCACAGACTTGTTACACCACCTGTAACTCCAGTTCTAGGGAGTCTGACCACTCTTCTGTGTTCTACAGGCACTACATGCAGGTAATACAAGAGAACACATATGGTGATATTTTATTTGTATTATTATTTGTAACTGTTGGTTATAGCTACAAACACATGCAGGCAAAACACCTATATACATCAATAAACCCTTAAATAGTCCTTAAAAATGAATTAAAAGTGAAACTAGAAGAAAGATAGGGGAATCTTTGGACCTTTGCATTTGGTGGGATGTTGGGACCCATGTCCTAAGCAGTTGTGTTCACCCCTCTGCCTCCATGTGTGTGTCTGGGTGTGTCTACAGAAATTGATGGACAGGAGCTATGTGACATGACCTCCTTTCAGTCAGTGCTCCTGAACATGTCATTCACCCTGTATGGATCTTTCTTCTCAGGTTTCTAAATGGTTGACCCCTGACTGCCTTCAGATCTCTGCTCACACTCAAAAGCATATGGGACTGTGGAGGGGATGCCTTCCCTAACTGCTTTCTCTAGAGTCCCTGGGTCACTTCTTTTTCATTTTTATTTTATAAGATTTATTTTAATTTTATGTTTGTGTGTGCTTCCATGCCCTGTGTGTGCAGGAGCACTCTGAGGCCGGGGGGCTATGTGGAATGCCCTGAAGCTGGAGATAGGTGAGGCTGTGAAGGCTCCTAAGATGGGTGCTGGGAAATTAGCTCAGGTCCCCTGTAGCTAGAGTTTTTCTCTCCAGGTCCCACCAAGCCCCCCATAGCCCACTTATGAAATAAACATACAGACACTTATATTATTTAAACTGCTTGGCCATTAGCTCAGGCCTACCATTGACTAGCTCTTACTCTTATACTCAGCCCATTTCTATTAATCTATATGTTGCCACGTGTTCCGTGGCTTTACCTGTTGCCTTTACATGATGCTCCATGCCAGGCTGGCATCTCCTCCTCTCTGCCTTCCTGTTCTCTCAATTCTCCTCTCTGCTAGTCCCACCTAGCAGAGAGGCTACTGGCCTCTCTACTGGCTGGCTACTGGCCAATTAGTGTTTTATTTATCAATCAATCATCCACAGCAGTCCCCTGGGAGAGAAGCAAGTGATTTTAACCACCAAGCCATCTCCCCAGCTCTCATCTCTCCTTCTCTTGCTCTGTTGCTTTCTAGTTCCAGTCAATGCCCAAATTTACCTTCTAGATGCCTGTCTGTCTTCCAGGCCATTGCAACTAGAGTTTGGGAATGACAGGAAGGTGGGAAGGTGCCATGCCTGATAAAGGCTAGACACATATGGATGGATGGATCGATGGATGAGTAAAACAGCACACTGTCTTTTTAGGGAGTCTCATGTTCATAGATAATGAAATATACTAAAAACCACAGTTTTATTTTTTTAAATGTACATATTTATGCATTTCTGTATAGGAAAAGGGAGAACATGTGTGCACGTTTACTCATTTATACATCAGTGAGTGGGATATAGAGGTTAGAGGACTTGAGGGAGTTGTTTCTATCCTCCCATCATCTGGGATCTGGGAATTGACTCAGCATGCCAGACTTGGCCACAGTCTTGGCAAGCCTTTACCCACTGAGCCATCTCAGTGGCCCACGCAGCTCTGATTTTCATTTGGAGAATTACCCTGTCATGGTGTGGAAAATTAGTCTTCAGAATGTGAAGGGTAATGGTGATTAATTTTTTTTTTTTTTGGTTTTTCAAGACAGGGTTTCTCCATGTAGCTTTGCGCCTTTCCTGGAACTTGCTTTGTAGACCAGGCTGGCCTTGAACTCACAGAGATCCGCCTGCCTCTGCCTCCCAAGTGCTGGAATTAAATGATGATTAATTTTGAGTAGGGAACAATCTGGTTGCCCCACCCCTTACCATGTCCTGTTCACCAAGAAATTCCTGCTACTGAACCACTCACTATTCCCCGTGTCCTCTCCCTGTGCTCTGCAGGAACAAACCCTAAGTCCCCACTCAAGCTCTTAAATTCCAGCCATTCACTGAGTTCCTCTCCACCTATCAACTGTCAAAGTATGGTCTCCTCACCTTAGGTAGGACACAGGTCTGAACCTTAGGCCAGATTCCCACAGCCTTAGGCAACATCTTCTGCAGCTCAGTCTAGGACAGAGAGACAGACATGGAGGAAGCAGGAAACTAGAACATATAGAATGAAAGAAAGATAAAAATCCCCAAGGCAAAAGGTAGATGAATAGAAACATAAATTAAGTTATAAGAGATAGTGGGACAAGTCTAAGCTAAAGCTGAGCATTCATAATTAATAACAAGTCTCCATGTCTTTATTTGGGAGCTGGCTGGCAGCCCAAAGGAAATTCCAACTACACCCTCCCTTGGCACTCATTAACTGCCTATAGTTCTTCATTTAGGGGTGGACCTCTGTGAGATTACCCCATCCATACTGGTATGTGAAGTGATGGTGTCATCTTTCATGTCTCCTTAGATGGCCCTATGGTTGAAAGTTCTTAGATGCAGCTTCCCTCTCATAAATAGAAGACACAATCCCACAGTAAGTGTCCTGGTTCTCTGACTCTTACAGTTTTTCAACCTACTCTTCTGAGATGCCCCCTAAGCTTCAAAAAAGGGGATTGTGTCACAGATAGATCAATTGAGGCTAGACATCCCAGGGTGTAATTTGTTCATGCATTTGGAAAAAGTTTTGGATCTCATTGGTGGTCTCTGTACAAATAGAGTGTTCTTTGATGGCAATGGGAGCTACAATTATCTGTGGGTATAAGGATGTGTACTTAAAATGAACCTAGAAATTATACTAGTATAAGAAAGTGGCCACAGTAGGTTTTCCTCTAGGATCCATAACCTCACTAAGCTGTATGTAGTTTTCTAGGATTCTAATACCAGGTATGATTTCCCTCCGATCAAGGAGTTCTTAAGTCCAATTAGACATTTGTTGGTTACATTCAAGCTGTATGTGTTATTCTTGCATCATTAGAGATATCTTGCCATGCTGGCCATACTATTGATTCTTTTCCTCTGTTGTTGGCTTGCATAGAACCTATAAGCATTGTAAGTTCTAGCCATTAGTGGGGAGGCTTTAGGGTCAGATCCTGCCAGATTCCTCCAAGCCTTGTGTCCTATAAGTTAATGGCGTATTTAACAATAAAGACATATCTTCAAATTCTAGAAGGCAACCAAGGGGAACAGCAAAAGGCTATTTTGTTGGGGGAGTCTCTTGAACTCCCATGTCCAACAATGTTGAAGGAGGTTTCTCATTCTTTGTACTATTTATTGTTAGCCTATGGCTCTTAGGGGGAGCATTGTCACACCAAAAGTTATATATATACATGAACACACACATCACACACACACACACACACACACACACACACACACACACACACACACACACACACACATATACACACACATATTTTAGGGAAACATAAAATAAGACTCCCTATATTTTTTCAAACACCCTGGTATTATTTATCCTACCTCCTTACTTCTGCCTCTATATTGCAATCATTCCCTGTCCCAATATAAGACCTTCCTGTTTATCCTATTCCCCCTTCATAGTACCTGTGCCCTGCTTCTTCTAAGCCCAATGTTTTGGGTTTTGTTTTGTCTTGTTTGTTTTGTTTTGTTTGAGACAGGGTTTTTTTCTGTGTATTTTGGTGCCTGTCCTGGATCTCACTCTGTAGACCAGGCTGGACTTGAACTCACAGAGATCTGCCTGGCTCTGCCTCCCGAGTGCTGGGATTAAAGTGGTGCACCACCACGGCCTGACCCCAAAGATCTTTTTAAACTTTCATGTTTTCCCTGACTCTGCCAGGGTATAAAAAACACATCTGATGGTTCAGAGCTGAGAACTACAAATGGGAAATGTGTGGCATTTGTCTTTCTTGGTCTTCATTGCCTCAGTCAGTATATTTTCAATTTCCACCCATTTATCTGCAAAATTTATCATTTCATTTTTCTTTACAACTGAGTAGTGTTCCACTCTATATGTGCACCACACTTAACCATGAACCACACAATCATCCTAATGGATGTCAAGAAAAAGCCTTGACAAAATCTCACACGCCTTAGTAATAAAAGTCCTTGAGTTAACAAGGGATAGAGGGAGCATAATTCAATATAATGAGACTGCAGATGACAAACCCACAGCCCCCGAATCTAAAAGAGAGAAAAACTTGAACAATCCCACTAAAAACAGGGATAAGACAGGGCTGCCCATTAAACCAATGCATTTCAACATAGTTCTGGAAGCACTCACTGTCTGGAGCAAGACAAGAGAATGAAATTAAAGAGCTACAAATATGAAAAAGAAGTCAAAATGTTCCTACTTGCAGATCATATAATGTTGTACAGCAGAGATAACAAAATTAAACCGCAAAGCTTCTAGAAACAAACAACAAATTTAGCAAAGTAGCAGGATACAAAGTCAATTGACAAAATCATTAGTTTCTCTTTCCACCAACACCAAGCACTCTAATAATAATAAGATATGGCCACACTCCCATCCACAATGATCTAAGAAAATCAGGAATAAAGGTAATCTAGGAGGTTAAAATTGAGTTCAATGAAAAATTTCAATCTCAGAAGAAAGAGATAGAGGAAAATATTAGAAAATGAGGAGATATCCCATGCTCATGCATTGGTATAACTAACATGTTAAAAATAGTCATTTTTACAAGGCAGTTTACAGACTCAATTCGATCCTAATCAAAATCTCAGTAATGTTTTCCACAGAAATAGAAAACTCATGTAGAACTGCAAAAGACATCAGATAGCCTAAGCAGTCCTGAGCTAAACAAGAATGTTGAAGGGATTGCTATTCCACATTTCAAAGTATATTGCAGGTCTACAGTACTAAAAGCAGCATGGTACTGGCAACAAAAACAGACCTATAGACTAATGGAACAAGATAGGGGCCCAGACACAAGCATATGTAATTAAGACCATCTGATATTTGAAAAAGATGCTAAAAATGTGCACTGGAGAAAAGACAGCACCATCAACAACTGCTGCTGGAAAAATGGGATGTTCACATGTAGAAGAATGAATTAGATTCCTATCTATCACCCTGCACTAAAATTAACTTCAAATGGGTTAAAGGCCCATTGAAACACTAAAAGTGCTAAAAGAAAACATAGGTAGTGTCCTACAAGATGCAATTAAAGGAAAGGACTCTTTGACCAGGACTCCATTTGCCAGGGATTGAGTCTAACAATTGACAAATGGGAATTCCTTAAAATGTAAAGCTTCTCCACACTAAAGGAAACAATCCAGCCAATGAAAAGTGTGCCCATAGAGTAAAAGAAAATCTTTTCCAGCTATGCATCTGATAGAGGATTAATATCCAGAATGTGTTAAAAAAAAACTCAAAAATCAGAGATACATGAAAAGAAATAGAGCCTGTAATGGTGGAGTAGGCTTTTAATCCCAGCAAGCAGGAGACAGAGGCGGGTAGGTCTCAGTGAGTTCAAAACCATCCTGATTTACAGAGTGGGTTCCTGGATAGCCTGGATTATATATAGATACCATGTCTCAAAAACTAAATAGAGTGAGGGAGGGGAGGATAGGGAGGAGGTAAGGACGAAATGAAAAAAATAACAAGTCTAAAATGGGCCATGGATCTGAAGAAAGTTCTCAAAAGAAGGTATAAAAATGACTAAGAGCAAAAAAAAAAAAAAAAAGAAAAAAAAACCAAAACAAAAACAAAAAAAATGACTAAGAGCTATCTCCAAAAGTGTTCATCTTCCTGAACAATCAATAAGAGAAATATAAGTTAAAACTACACTAAGATATCACATTACTCTAGTCAGAATGGCTAACAGCCTACAAAAATATTGATGGGGTTGTGGAGAAAAGACAGCCTTCATTCACTGTTGATGGGGTTGTAAACTCGTGAACCCACTCTAGAAATCAGTGTGGAGAACCACCCCCTCCCCACACACAAAAATACCTGATAGTAAATCTACCACATGACCCTACTACAACACTTTTGGTGGTTTGATCAACATATTAGACACACTGCTCCACAGAAACTTGCTCAGCCATGTTCACTGCTATTGTATTTACAATAGCTAGAAAATTGAAACAACTTAAATGGCCTTCAACTGATGAATGTGTGACAAAGATATATTGTATATACACAATGGAATAATTTTCTGAGTATTGGTTCTGTGTACTGATGGTGTTTCATAGAGAACAAAGGGGACCAGAAGCTCATGCCTGTGTCTACAATAGGAATGGTCACCAGGTTCAAATGCTGGGAAGAGGCCTGATACTTGGGCACAAATGTATTGCAGGGCTAGTCATCATGCTCACTGTGACTGCAGGCAACGTAGAGTGTATCTAGAGAGATTTGTGGTTTGTCCTTGGAACACTTGGTCCAGAGACAGAAATATTATTCATACAGAAGTTAGGCAGACACAGGAGAAGCCTAGTGACTCTATAACTTCACGGAAATTCCTGCCATTGTCTCTTGAGACTCAAGGCAGAGAACAACAGATTAGGGATTGCACCCACAGTAGTCTGGACTGTCTTTTGGTCTAATTTCTTTGCTCAAAGATAATAAAGTATATGAGTAGAGAGAACATTGTTTATGCTCCAAATGGAGGTGTTTAATGTTCTCCACTAAAGACTGTCTCCTACTTTTACTTCTGCTTCTGGGATAAACATGCTAATGTTAGCAGTGTAGGGAGTAAGGGATTTATATGCTTGACACCTTGAGTTTAAATCCACCCCTGGGTGAATTCAGGGAAGAAACTCAAGGAAGAAACCTGAGAGCAGAAACTGGGGAGGAAAGTTGCTTGGTGCTTTCTCTCTCTCTCTCTCTCTCTCTCTCTCTCTCTCTCTCTCTCTCTCACTCACACACACACACACACACACACACACACACACACACACACACACACAGTCTGTTAGTCTCTATCTCTGTCTGGATCAAGCTCAGCTATCTTCCATAGACTTCCCAGGACCATCTGCATAGGGATGGCACCACCCAGAGTGACCTCAGCCCTCTTAAACACATTAAGACAATCAAGACAATCCCTCACAGATATTTCTGCAGACTGCCCTGATCAACCTAATGATTCACTTAAGAAGTGGCCCCCACATTGGTGACATAAGCCTGTGTGAGTATGACGGTGAATGCTAACGAGGACAGGAAGTTTCCTGTTCACCAAGGGTGTGGCTCTCACTGCTGTCTGTGACCATCACATGTGCTCCTATCCACAGACTCACACAGCTGGACCTTTAGAGCCAGGACTCAGCTCAGAGGCATCCTAACCTGGGGGTTGCTTTCCCACTTTCCTGCTCCTGAAGCAGGGATTTTATGATGTCCATCAGTGATATACTTTCACCTTTAAAAATAATCAGTTAAGTAGCATCATCAAGTTATTGATGATCTGCCTTATCCTAACACAGAAGAGACATCCCTGGCATCTTCTCCACCCAGAGAGTAGAACCAGTCACCACATGAGATAGGAGCAGAGCTGGGAGCAGATCTCTGAGCTGCTGGTTCCCATCAGTAGGGAGCTTTTTCTTCTAATATGAGAAATAAAAGTGTGTGAGCAAAAGTTGAAATTCTGGTGTCCATTCTGCATAATAGCTGTTGTAAAATTAATGGAAGGGCCGTAATGCATGAGTTTTCTGACAAAAATAAATCAACTTTTCCTTAAGAACATATTCTCCACTGTGAAGTTCTTCCCACTACTCACATTCCAGGGTGGAGAGTAGGACAGAAGAAATCAGGGAAGCAAGAATGGGGAGAGCTGGTGTTAAACTTCAGATTGTAATGATTAGGACTTGATGGTCCCTGGGGACCCAGTCTAGGAACTAACTTCTGTATCTTTTTAGAAAACCAAAACACTTCACCCCAAAGGGTGGTATTGACAGTTCAGGGTTCTGATTAGAAAGGACTGTAATTTTTCTGGCTGTGGTCCCAATGAGACCCTTGGCAGAGCTATGGATTGGGTCTGATAACTAGAAATGATTTGGGGGATAAAAAATTTGGGGTTGTATGGCTGAGGCTCCCCATTGATAAAGCAAGAATATTGGGCAGGTCAGCTAGAGGCAGCAAAGGAAGAGTTAGAAGTTTGTCCCTGTTGGTGATTTCCATGAGAAATGTCCTCCACATTTTCAGGAGTATGAATTCCTGGTCCCAAGTTGGTGGCACTGTTTGGTGATGTTTGGGAATCATAGCCCCTGCAGTCAGATCATCACTGGGACAAGCTTTGAGTCTAACAGCCCTGCACCATTTCCAATCCAATCTCTCTGCTTTGTGCTTTCAGTTCAAGATGTGAGCTCTCAGCTTCCTGCTCCTGCCGCAATATCTATGGCTTACTACCATGTTTCACTGCCATGATGGACCATAAACCCAAATAAATAATTTTATCTGTAAGTTATGTTGTTCATAGTGTTTTGTTGCAGTAACACAAAAGAATAAATGCTTGCTGGCCTGAAGATTGGCAGGGGTGATTTCTGTAGTGACAATATGAGAGGAATTGGAAGCTCCCCATCTTTAGAAGGCCGTAATAGCTCTGAGAGCCATGTAAACCTCAATTAAATACCACCCAACTGAGGCTAGGTATGTAGTGAATTAGCAAGATACATGTGTGCCAAGCACAACATCCCAGATTACAACACCAGCACATCATATGTTGTGAAAACCCCTAATTACACTCACATGTGTTAACAGAGCCTGAGTCTGAGATGTCATTTTTCTCCACCACAAATAGTAACCCTGAGATTCTCCAAGTAGCTGAATTTCCTTCATGACATTCTTGACTTCAAGCAAGGTCTGGCTGGATATACAGGAGCTAACACCGGATGACATGGCCAACCTAGGTGTTCATATAGATGGTTCCAGAGACACCAGTTCCTCAAGAGTGATGCATGAATCTAGGAATGATCTCAGAATGTTAAGAATCTAGTCATGGCTTTCTGCCTGTTGACGCGCCCGAGGAAGCATCGCTGAAGGCTCTCGTTTCCCTGCCGTCATGTCTAAGTCAGAGTCTCCCAAAGAGCCGGAACAGCTGCGGAAGCTCTTCATTGGAGGGCTGAGCTTCGAAACGACCGACGAGAGCCTGAGGAGCCATTTTGAGCAATGGGGAACACTCACGGACTGCGTGGTAATGAGAGATTCAAACACCAAGCGATCCAGGGGCTTTGGGTTCGTCACATACGCCACTGTGGAGGAAGTGGATGCTGCTATGAATGCAAGACCACACAAGGTGGATGGAAGAGTTGTGGAACCTAAGAGAGCCGTGTCGAGAGAAGATTCTCAGAGACCGGGTGCCCACTTAACTGTGAAAAAGATCTTTGTTGGTGGTATTAAAGAAGACACTGAAGAACATCACCTGCGAGATTATTTTGAGCAGTATGGAAAGATTGAAGTGATTGAGATCATGACTGACAGAGGCAGTGGAAAAAAGAGAGGGTTTGCTTTTGTCACTTTTGATGACCACGACTCTGTGGACAAGATTGTTATTCAGAAATACCATACTGTGAATGGCCACAACTGTGAAGTCAGAAAAGCCCTGTCAAAGCAGGAGATGGCTAGTGCTTCGTCCAGCCAAAGAGGTCGAAGTGGTTCCGGAAACTTTGGTGGTGGTCGTGGAGGCGGTTTTGGTGGCAATGACAATTTTGGTCGAGGGGGGAACTTCAGTGGTCGTGGTGGCTTCGGTGGCAGCCGTGGTGGTGGTGGATATGGTGGCAGTGGGGATGGCTATAATGGATTTGGTAATGATGGTGGTTATGGAGGAGGCGGCCCTGGTTACTCTGGAGGAAGCAGAGGCTATGGAAGTGGTGGACAGGGTTATGGAAACCAGGGCAGTGGCTATGGCGGGAGTGGCAGCTATGACAGCTATAACAACGGAGGAGGCGGAGGCGGCTTTGGCGGTGGTAGTGGAAGCAATTTTGGAGGTGGTGGAAGCTACAATGATTTTGGCAATTATAACAATCAGTCTTCAAATTTTGGACCAATGAAGGGAGGAAACTTTGGAGGCAGAAGTTCTGGCCCTTATGGTGGTGGTGGCCAGTACTTCGCTAAACCACGAAACCAAGGTGGCTATGGTGGTTCCAGCAGCAGCAGCAGCTATGGCAGTGGCAGGAGGTTCTAATTACAGCCAGGAAACAAAGCTTAGCAGGAGAGGAGAGCCAGAGAAGTGACAGGGAAGCTACAGGTTACAGCAGATTTGTGAACTCAGCCAAGCACAGTGGTGGCAGGGCCTAGCTGCTACAAAGAAGACATGTTTTAGACAATACTCATGTGTATGGGCAAAAAACTCCAGGACTGTATTTGTGACTAATTGTATAACAGGTTATTTTAGTTTCTGTTCTGTGGAAAGTGTAAAGCATTCCAACAAAGGGTTTTACTGTAGACCTTTTTTCACCCATGCTGTTGATTGCTAAATGTAATAGTCTGATCATGACGCTGAATAAATGTGTCTTTTTTTCTTTTTTCTTTTTTTCTTTTTAAATGTGCTGTGTAAAGTTAGTCTACTCTGAAGCCATCTTGGTAAACCTCCCCAACAGTGTGAAGTTAGAATTCCTTCAGGGTGGTGCCAAGTTCCATTTGGAATTTATTTATAATTGCTTGGGTGGAGAAGGCATTGTCTTCAAAAACCTTGGTGTAGTTAAACTGCCAGTTACTGTTGTGACTTTAATGAGTTTTACCATTGAAAGGGTCATCCAAGCAAAGTCACAGTTTGGTTACAATAAAATGGTTGTGGGCACACCCTATGCAACATCAAAATTGAATAATGGTATCAGATAAAATAACAGATGGGAATGAAGCTTGTGTATCATCCATTATCATGTGTAATAAATAAACGATTTAATTCTCTTGGAAAAAAAAAGAATCTAGTCATGGTTTGCAACAGAGCCACCTTTTTGTTGTTGGGTGTTAACATACCCTCTCTAATATGCTTGCACCATGTAAAGAACTATTTTGAGATTCAGGTGGATACTGATGATATGACCTACAGAAATTAAGGGCAAGAGCTTCTGAAACAGGCCCAGTGGGACCAGATTTGTTTGACAGGTTGCTGGCTAGTTTCTGTCACCTGACACAAGCTAGAGACACCTGGGAAACCTCAAAGAATTGTCTCCATCAGTTTGGCCTCTGGGTGTGTCTATGAAGCATATCCTTGTTCAATGATTGATGTTTGAAGGCACACTGTGAGTGCTGCCATTCCTAGGGAGGTGGTCCTGAGCTGTACAAAGAAAAGGTAACTAAACAAACCATGGGGAGTAAAAAGGAAAGCATTGATTCTGTATGGTCTAAACTCCACAAGTTAGAATAATGATACAAATGAATAACAGTAGGGGAAATCATTGAATCTGAAGTTGGTTTTTCAAAATGATTAACAGTATCAACAACCTTTAATTAGATTAGCTTTGCTTTAAATATATTACCATTAACACTAGAAGTGAAATTTGAGTCTTTACAGTCCTTCTAAAGAATACTAAGAGTTCCATGAGCACTCAATAGTTGTGCTAAATGTTGAGTGACCTAGATGAAACACAAATATTCCTATAAGCCCAGAACCTATAGAGTTGGAAGAATGAGAAACACAAAACTGATTCAATGTGTAACTCATAAGACTAAGTCAATAAAGATATTTGACAAAAGTGAACAGTTTTTAATGATGAAAACAGCCAAACAAGGTGTAGTGGGCAGGCCAGTGCAGTAGGAGAACACATGGAAATCCACAGTAAATTGTACTCAGTGGGGGCACTGACAGCTTTCCCTATATGACCAGGAGTGACACAAGGATGCTGCTGTGGCCACTTCTCTTTAGTGTTACCTTAGGAGTCATAGAAAGAAAAATTAGGCAAAACAAAGAACTGAAAGGTAGCCCATCAATCAACTGTCACATATATCTGCAGATGACTTGAACTTATTTGGAGAAAATAATAAAGATTCTACAGAAATTTCTGGAACTGATGGGCAAGCACACCCACCTGGTATGTATTTCTATAAGCTAATATTTACCACAAACAATTAGATGTTCTGTTTTTTCTTATGCCTAGAGATAGAAGTAGATGGGATATAGGTTTAGAAATGCCTTGCAAATGGACAATGGTGATGTTCACATGATAAAATGAATGTGCTTAATGTCACTAATCAGTGCACCTCAGAAAATTTAAAGTAGAAAATCCCATCTATGTTTTAAAAAATATATATAAACAAGGAAAATAATCATGAACAAGTTTGCACTTGAATGCCAGTGTCAGGATAGAAACAGTCCACTTGATCCTTACAGCATGGATATTACATCTGTGTATCAAACAAACTGAGCATCAAAACTATTTAGAAGTCAGTTATGTCCACAGATAAACTTGTGCAGTCACTTATCTGGTCACCATTCCTCACTTCGCATGGATGATTGGTGTCGAGGAAGCATTGGTATTAGGTGAAACTACTTGAGCTGATGAGAGGATGTTTATCTCTATGCAAACACTGTACAATTTTAACAGGGGACCAAGAGCATCCAGAAGTTTGGGGATCCTGAAATTAGTTTCCATAGACTCTAAGAACTGGCTATATAATTGATCGACAACCTAAGCTCTTAACTCCTTTGCAGTTCTGTCTACTATATTTATGTTTGCTTTTCCCCTTTAGAAACTGGGTCTCTTTTTATGTTCTGGCCAGTCCATGTGCACATGTATCCCAGGATTATAAGCTTGAGTCACCTTACCTGAGTGGTAACTGACAATTTTTACCACACAACTTTTCTCCTTGTTATACACCAGTGATAAAGAAATGCCAGCACTCTGCTATAGGATGAGAGGAGAGGTCACTCTTTCTTCATGACCAGGCTGACTGGGAGGCTAGTCTTTGAACTGACTGGGTTGGAGACCTCACACTTATACTCTCCAGCATCCTCCATCCTGACAGGATCTATGCTGAGTCGGCACTTTTTGGAGGACAGAGTCATCCTGTCTGTGAGCTGCAGACTCTGGTTATTGAAGATCCAATGGATGGAGATTCCAGGGTCAGCTGAGAAGCAAGTGAAGACCACAGAGCTCTGTACTGTGACTGTGGTGTCAATGACTCGAATGAAGGGCTGTGTCACAGGCTCTGTGAAGAAAGAGAGGGGACTAAATGACAATGTTCTTCAGTAAGCTCAACCAGCCCCTCTATACTTCATACTTAATAAAGCCTACAGGGAAGAGAATTTGGACCTGAGAATATATGTTGCATTGATCTGCCATCCACAGGCTATATGATTATGATTCAGATACTGAGTTTGCTGCATCTCAAATTACCTATAAGAGGACACCTCGCAAATGATCACTGCTCCACTTGTGATTTAAGTTTAGTTATGAACAGTGGCCTGAACTTGGGATGGGGGAGATACTCAAATCAACAGCATCTGTTACTATTTACCTGAAAAAGAGAATTCTCTAGGCTTGATCCCTGAGAACAAGGAGGAGTACTGAGTAACTATTGTCTCTGTTTTTATCCTTTGGGACATTGATCTTCCTGTGAAGTCTCTTGAACCTATCAGAATAATTAGTTAATGGTCTGGAAACCTGTACATTTGAACTGAGAAGGAGAGGATGCCCAGGTGACCTACCTAACTGCAGCTCACATTTAGTGCAAAGCCAGTTACACACTCTAGTCCTTGGACAGTCAGTAAAGACTTGATCCCTATCAGCAATAACAGGATATTAAAGCCAAACATTGACAAAATATCCCCAGTGTCACCTGAAGAAGAGCCAGGGGCAGAGTTTTGGAGCTAGGACTTCCTGGTACTCTCTTTAAGGATCCCATGGCTTCCTCAGCCAATGCCTGCCTGGAAACCACAGAGTCTCTCTTGAGGCCTTGTATGGTGAGAGTCCCAAGTATCTGGTCTGTGTCTGACATGCTTGTGCTGAATTATCCAGCATATATTCTCTTCTCTGCAGATGGAGCCCAGTGAGGTATTCTGATCAATTGTTGTCTACCCTATGTGTGTCTTGCAGTTAGTGCCTAATCCTCAGTGTGGGGACACGGTGCTGTGCAGGAAACAGCAGGTACAACCCAGTTCTGACAGTCTAGTGTATGAAGTAGGATAAGCCATACCCAGCAACTGGAAGCCATAAAAGGTAACTTACTGTTCACCTGGAGTTGCACAAATGCTTTATCAATTTTGTAATCTTTGTT
This sequence comes from Peromyscus californicus insignis, assembly GCF_007827085.1. Taxonomy (NCBI): domain Eukaryota; kingdom Metazoa; phylum Chordata; class Mammalia; order Rodentia; family Cricetidae; genus Peromyscus; species Peromyscus californicus. Next base: position 167,938,829 of record NW_026294562.1, on the reverse strand, counting down.
CAAAGTTTCTAGCATGTATAATCCTGCGTCTTTCTCAGTGACGTCCTTGATCAGCAGGGATCCACTGGTGTACACCATTTCTCTTTGGCTGTATGCAAGCCCCCAGATGGTGGAATTCATGGCTCTGTTGTATTTTGCAATTTTAAAGATGTCTGTCCTATGCACTGATTTGTACCAGTAAAATTCCTGAAGATCTTCTGGCAGATTATGAACTAAGAGAAGAACGCTTTCCCCATCAGCAACATACTGAGGCACTGATTTGATTGTGACTATGGTGGAGGTTGGAGAGGTAGAACATGTAGAAACGGAGGCTGCAAGAGAAAAAAAAAACATCAATTGAAGAACATTGGGTTGGTGGGAAGATGTTCTGAACAGATAGATTTATGACTCAGCCTAGAGATGCAGATGTGGGTGTGTCTATCCTTCAAGGTGGAGATAGCAAAATGACCTCCAATCCCTCAGTGCTTCTGAATGTGTCATTTCCTCTGCAAGGAGCTCTCTCTGTGGTTGTTTAAATGACTCCTCTCTCTCTCTCTGCCCTCAGTCATACACTATAGACACTCATGAACATTGCAATTTGAGATGATGTCTCCCTTGAAATCTACCGACCATAGATTTTCAATTTCTGGCTTTTTTTCAGTTTGCTTTATGGCTCCAGTCAAGCCCTGACTTCACTTATTGATGTTCTTGGTGATATGTCCTGCAGTCCACAGGACTAGGACTGGGTGAGGGCAGGAGCAGTCTTATGTTCTTGTCAGGCTCAGGTCATAGAAAAGTCTCAGATACTAGGGTGACTTGCTTTATGTCAACTTGACACAAGTTAGAGTCCCTCAGAAAGTGGGAGAGTCAATTAAAAGTGCCACTATCAAATTGACCCACGTGCAAGACTGTAGTACATACTACACACACACACACAAAAAATGTATTTTTAAATTGAATATTAGTGTGAAAGAATCCAGCTCACTGCAGACAGTTTCACCCCTAGGCTATCAGGCTATCAGTCTTGGGTGATAAAAGAGAGCAAGCTGACCAAGCCATAAGGATAAAGTCAGTAAGCAACACTCTTCTTTGGTCTCTGGACCAGTTCCTGGATTTTATTTTTGATGCTCTCAATTTGGAGCTAGTACATACACAAGTTTGGCACGGGCAACTAAAAACCATTGTTCCCTATTCAGCTCTGAGAAGAAGTAAGTATAAGTCCTAGACAAATGATCTCTAGGGTCTTATGTAGTCAGGCCTGGGACACATGACAGGGGCCAGGGTTTTCTGGTGCTCAACTCTGTGAAGATGCTATAGTTTCCTCAAACACATGGATGGAACCCCCAGATACTGGACAGAGTCTGGCATTTTATGCTGAAGTACCTTCCATCAATGTCTTCCTCAATAATGGGGTAGGGGGAAGTCAGACTACAGACAATGATCTATGGCCATTTGTCTCCACCAGATGTGTCCTAGGTGCTCAAATCGCAGCATGCAGACACAGTGCAGAGAGGAGTCATGCACAAGGCAGACATGAGAGTCCTGTGTGATTAAGCCTCACCCAGCACTGAACAGTCCCAGAGAATCACTTACTGTCCACCTCGAGTTGCACATGGGCTTCTTCAGCTTTTAGATCTGTAGTCAGAATTCGTAGGGTGTAGAATCCAGCGTCTTTCTAGGTGACATTGTAGAGTAGCAGGGATCCATTGCTGAACAATGCCTCTCTACCACGGTGTGCTGGCCCCTGCAAACTTGAATCTATTTGTCTTATGTGTCGGTCAATCTCAAACTTCTTGTGTGCAATCACCCCTTTGTACCAGTAAAGAGCTTGAAGATTCTCTGGGAGATTGTGAACAAGTAGAAGAACACTTCCCCCTTCAGCAACACTGGGTGGCACTGATTCAATAGTGGGCTGGGCAGAGGGGGGAGGGTGCCCACAGGTATAAAAGGAGGCTAGAAGAGAAGAGAGATGTATTACTATTGGGAACTTTGTATTTGGCTAAGTTGAATTCCTCTGTCTTGAACAGCTGTGTCCATTGCTCAGCCTAGGTATGTGGGTTTGTGTCTCACTTTCCTACTTGGTGGAGGTCAGCACATGACCTCCACATTCTCAGTGTCCCCACTCTTGTCTTTTCTACTGTATGGCAATCTCTTCTCAGGTGTCAACATGGCCTGACTCACTGCTGTCCTGCTTGGTGGAGGTCAGCACATGACCTCCATGTTCTCAGTGTTCCCAGAGTAGTCATTTCCACTATATGTCACTCTCTCCTCAGGTGTCAACATGGCCTGGCTCACTGCGCTCATACCCCTGCTCACATTTCTGGTAGATTGGTGTTGGGATGATGGTTGCCCCTCCTCTTCCCCTACACACCCTGCATCTTCACTCTCTGATCTTTAGTTGTTGTTGTTCTGTTCCTCTTGTGGTTCCAGTCAACACCTCACTTCACTCTCTAGCTTTTTGTACTTCAAGTCCGCTCGAACTGGGGCACTGTTAGAACCATGATTTTTCTTAAATTTTTAAAAGAAAATGCTGCTTAGAAAAATCTCAGATACCTGTAGAGACTCGATCAATGAATGATGTCTCAGAACCCTGTATGCCCATGGATTTATTTAAGAAAACCATAGGTTTGGGCATATAGTGTAAAATTTTTTCACTGGCTTTTTCTTTTTGCATTGATTTACTAATTGTATTTGTGTGAGAGTTTGTGTGCAAAGGCCTGTCTCGGTGTGCATGGGGAATGGGTGTAGGACACAGTACTTAGGTGGATGTCAGAGGACATCCTATGTTCCTTGCTTCTCAGTCATCAGACAATTAACCAAATGCCCATATCCACTGATATCAGAGCCCTGTCACTGATCACTACCAGCTTGATTTTTTGTTTGTGAGGACATAACTGAGAACATCAGTCTTCCGAATATTGTGGTCATGGTGAATAATGTTGGACAAGAACAATCACCCCCCCCTTACCATTTCTTGCTCATTGATAGCTTCCTGATGCTGAGCAACTGTCTGACACTGTCTTCTCCTCTACAAACCCTGAGACTCCTCTCAGGTCCCTGTCCTGTTTAGGAGACTCCAAATTGCAAGTCCGTCCTGTCTTCTCACACACTCTCAACTTGTGGTCTCACCTGTGAGCAGGAGCCTGTGACAGGTAGTGTACCCTTTGTAGAGGGGTACAGATAGTGCATTCCTGGTCTCTGTGGTACTATATGCCTTCTTCCTGTGGCACATCTACTCCAGCACAGCTTGCAAGATCTGTTTTCCTTCCCCACTCTGAGCTGAGCAGGCAGAGCGCTCCACAGACTCCCATGGGCTGTGGGTGGGTCTGTGTTCAAAATATTTCTCTGCCCCCTCCACTCTCAGTGCTGCCTGGTGTCTCTCTCCCCTTCTGTCTTTATGTTTTAGTCCTCCAGATCACATGTGGACAAGGATGATGAACATCCCTGGGCCTTGAAAGAGCAGCAGCTTAATCTAGGTTTGCCCTCTGCTGTATCCTGGCCTTGGTCTGTCAGCACCAAAGAGGGAGTCTCTGTACTACCTGTGGGACAGAAACCCAGCTATACTCACAGTCGCCCCTGTGAGATCAATGTTCTGGAAAGATGGAATTTGCTTTCACCAGAAAGTGGACAGAACTGTCTGTGAGGGCTCCAAAGGGACCAGCTATGTGGATCATGAGGAAAGGGACAAAAGTATTCTCTCTGCAGTCACTAGTCAGCGTACTGACTCAGGACAAAGGCCCAGGGCCAGATGTGTCAGGAATCTCCCAGTCTGGGTGTGTGGGAATAGGACCCCTGAGTCATAGAAGGAGGATGTGGATTCTACTGTCCTATGTAGAGTTGCAAGTCAACGCTCCCACTTCCTCTGCTTACTGAGCTCTGTGATGGGTCTGTCCATTAGCTCTTTTAGCTTTCTAAGATGCCTTAGACTTCAGTCTAGGTCATTCTGCTTGGGTACCCTACCTTTCCCAAAGAAACTACATAAAGGGGAAACTGAATATGATGCTCTATCAATGTAACAGATACAGGAAGGAGCCAATAGATCTGAGAAGGCTGTGTCCATTCCTTCCAGGTCTGAAGTGACAGAAGTAGAAACCAGGCTACAAAGTAAAGTCCTGATTCAGACAAATACTTTTCTGAGTACTGATTGTGTGGCCTGATAGTCGCCCCTGTTTGTCACTGGGGAACTGCAGCTCACATCTGTGGAGCTCTGCAGATCAGCAGAACCTCCAGCCATTTTCCTCCAGGAGAGTATTCCCTGAGTTGGACCCCAGAGGGCAAGCACTTGTCAGGAGAACCTGTGTTTTCTGTGCCTCTCTTTGGCAATCATGAGCTTCTTGGAAGTCTCATAACCATTTCAGGACATCTACTTGATGGTCTGGGCACCTTTGCTCTCCCTGCATAGTCTCTGGACAAGATGTCTCGGGATCTAGCCCTACTGTAGCTCTCATAATAATACACTAGCTGGCTCTACACACCACAAGACTTCAACTGTTAAAAAAATGTCCCCTGACACCAGGAAGTCAAAATGTAACTCTAGTAAAATGCTTCTCAGGGCTACCTGGTGTTGAGTCTGGGACAGAGCTCCTCAACCAGGGCTTCCTGGGGCTCACCATTATTAAAGAATCCCATTCACATTCAATCCATTAATCAGGCCCACTCTCTGTCCTTTGGGGACTTTCTCAGGGATACATTCCTTATGAGAACCCAAGAGTATAGACAGTGGATGATATCCTAGGCAGAGTTACCCACCATGCATCCAGCTGCCTGCAAGTTATAGTCAAATGAAAGATTCTGCTCTGTTGCAGTTGTTCTCCACTTTGTGTGTTCTGAACTAAATGCTCAAACCTCAACATGGGGACTCATGCTGAGTGGAGGTAGACACAGGCTAGGTTTGATGTTTCTGTGTGTATCCAGTGAAATAAACCCCACCCAGCACCCAGATTTCACACAGAATCACTTACTGTACACATGAAAGTACATGGTTGTTGTAGATAAAGTTTTTCCGTGTCTATCTACTGTTCGTAGGGTATAGAATCCTGTGTCCTTCTTGTTCACATTTTTCAGCCACAGGGATCCATTGCTGTACACTGTTTCTCTGTCACTTTGTTCAGGCCCCATCACACTTAGATTTGTGTCCAGTGCAAATAGTGCAATTCTGAGGTTCATATTTCTCACCTCCTTGTACCAGGAAAAAGTTAGAAGATTCTCTGGCAGATTGTTGACACGTAGAAGGACGTTTTCTCCTTCAACAACTTGGGGCGGCACTGATTCAATGGTAACTTGGGCAGTGGTGGACAGGTGCCAGCAGGTTAAAAGGGAGGCTAGACCAGAAAAGAGAAACACAACCAACACTGAGCAGGTATGTTCATCACTCAGTTTAGTTGCGTGGGTAGGGGTGTGCCCACACTCCTTAACAGAGGAAGCATGTGTCCCAATGTGCACATCTTCAGGACTATGTGTCAGCTCCTGTATGGAGGGCTAGGTTGATCTTTCAGGAGTCTGTTCTTTCCATATGGGGCCTGAGGAATGAACTCAGGTTGTATACCTGGACACTGAGCAATCTCACTGGTCCACCCCTTTTTGATTTCTGTCTGGAGAGTCACCCTGTCAGGGTTGGGAACATCAGTCTTCAGAACATGGCAGCCAATATGACTGACTTTGAATATTTAATGTTTGGGGCTTTTCACTTTCCCTCATCACCTCCTGTCTGCTGAGAGCTTCTGGCTGCTGAGCCTTTGTCCCTCCCTGTGCCTTCTGCCTTGTGACCGCTAACAGAAACCCCAAGTATCCTCTTGGGCTCCTGTCCTCTTTAGAACACTCCATCCTGCCTCTGAGGTCCCTTCCCTCCACACTCAGAGAATAGACACACTTACCTGTGAGAAGAAGGCCCTGCCAGGGGGTGCAGCCCTTGCATGGAAGCAGAGATGACACCTCCATCTCTCTTCTCACTGTGGTTTCCTCCCTTGGAGAAGAGCTTCACCTCTACTTTTGGATCCAAGTTTGGCTGTCTTTTCTTCCTCTAAGCTGTGTGTCCTCCCAGGTGGGAGCACATCCCAGAATTAAATGGGCTGTGGGTGGTGGGGTCTCTGTCCAAGGCACCGCTCTGTCCCTTCCACTCTCAGTGCTGTCTCAAATCCCTCTCACCTTTTTCTCTCCTTATATTTCACCTTCAAGCAACACATCAAGCTACAAGGCTGATAAACATCCCGCACCCTCAGAGAATAATGGACACCTGCTGTGTCCTGGCCTTGGGTCTGTCAGCTGCAAGGAAGGTGGCCCATTCCTACCTATGTGTCCATGTGACACAGAAACCCAGGTAAGCACCCAGTGTGCCTTATGTTCTCAGTGCTGTTAAAGGTGGGATTTACTCCCAGCAGTAAGGGGACAGAGATGACTCTGAGGACTGCAAAGGGACCAGCTGAGTGATGACCAGGGAAGTAGATCAATCCTTTATCATTGGTGTAACCAGTCAAAGTTGTGATGCAGGAGAAGCCTGAATCAATTGTGTGTGGAGTTTCATGTACTCAGTGTAGGGCAAGAGGTGAGTTGTATGACCTGGAAAAAACCATGAGCTCCCTCTTCCAATGAAAGATTTCAAGGCAACCCTCCAGTATGTTGAGTCAGCTGAACTGTCTGAGCCCATGTCCTCTCTGATCTTGCTGGGTTACCTTTGCCCTTTGTCTATATAATCCCCGTGCAATAACCCTGACTTCTATGGGAGATGCTAGGAGGAAGGGTACTTTCAGGTTCCTCATGCAGAAAGGTGTTCTCAAGCATAGAAAGCATCCAGTATGTCAAAGCAGGGTTTAGGACAGGAACTCTGAAATAGTGGAGACAGGGATGAGAACTAATCTGGAATGTGGGGTAATGGCTCAGGGAAGCAATTTTCTGAATGTTGACCATGTGTCTTGATATCACTCCCCAGAGATCATTAAGAGGACAGCAGTCTCATGTCTAGGGTTACAGCAAGGATGGTCAACAACCCAAATGTTAACTGCCTGATACCTTCAGTACATGTAGGGGATCAACATGCAGTTTCTAGTTCATCTCTGGTGTCTAAATTTTTCCCTTCTCTTTACCCAAAGGGGTCCCTATATTTGAGTATAGAGAACATTCGTTCAAATGCATATGTCATACTCTCTTCCCTATGCACTGTTCTAGGATTCTTTCCCTTACTATATTTAAAACACCCTGGACACAGGAGAACAAAGGATGTATTTGTCTTCCATGCCTGAGTCATAGTGTAGCAATGAAGGAAGTCAAGGCAGAAAACATGCTGCTTGCTGGCTCATTTACTGGTTCATATTGTGGCTCATGCTAAGCTAGCTTTCTTGTACAATCAAGGACCAACTGCCTAAGGATGATACTCCCATAGTGACCTGAGTCCTCCTGCATCAGTTAAGACAATGCCTCAAGGCATGTCCACAGCCCATCCTGATAAAAATAGTTACCTAGTTGAGACACATTTTTCACAGGTGACTTTGGGCTGTGTCAAGGTGACAGTTAATCCTAACTAGGACACTATTTCAGACTGTTAAGTCTTCCTCCTCCACAGGGAGATTCCAAAAGAAGTTCCCCTTTTGTCAATTAAGTGTCCTTCTCTGTTTGCTGTGGTCATCATATGTGCTTCCTCACAGCTGGGCCGTCAGAGCCAGGAAAGAGCTCATGACATCTATCCTGGATTTCATTTTCTGATTCCCCAAATCCACAGCCAAGGGACATTCTGATGTCTACCACTGACATTGTGGAGAATAAGTAAAATATCATCATCAAACCATTAGCTTCATCATGATTCAGGAGAGGCTCCCAGGCACATTCATCACCTGCCTCTAATGACTTCACGTGAATCAGAGCAGAAGTCATTCACTGAGACAAGAGAGCAGCTGGGAGGATGTGAGATAAAAGAGTGCAAACATGGTTCAAAGCTCTGGGTGTTCCTTTGAGCCATGGAAATCATGAAAGCAAATGGAGGGAACAGGAAGGCATAAGTTATTGGCCGAAAGAAAAATCTACTTGACTTTAAAAACAGTCTCTCCACCTTGGAAGTTACTGCCAAGTGGGAGAAATTATTCTCGGTGCAGTCTATCACACAAAAGAGAAATCAGAGATGCAAGGAAAGGAGGAAGAGTTGGAGCTGGAATATCCTGAAATCATAGGAGTTTGTGCCAGTGGACACAGACTGGTGATTAACTTCTGTGTCTATCCATGAAACCAAGACTTCACACAAAAGCTCAGTGCTGACATTTACCAAGACCTGTAATTTTCTTAGCTGTTGACCTAATGAGGCCAATGGCTGAGTTCTAGACATGAGAGATATAGGTACTCTCTGGACCACTGCTAGTAGACCAAGGTGGGGTCAAACTTGTGGATTCCTAAGAGCCTCCCTAGCACCCTGCCTCTTTGGAGTTGTGGGTGCCAGTCTGGCCATCTGTTCCCTTATATTTAGTATCCACTTATGAGTGAGTACGTACTATATTTGTCCTTCTGAGTCTGTTACCTCACTCAGGATGATATTTTCTAGTTTCATTCATTTGCCTACAAATTTCATGATATCATTGGTTTTTACTGCTGAATAGTACTTCATTGTGTATATGTGCCACATTTTCTTTATCCATTCTTCAGTTGACGGGCATCTAGGTTGTTTCCAGGTTCTTGCTATTTTGAATAATGCTGCTATGAACATAGTTGAGCATGTGTCCTTGTGGTAAGATGAGCATTCCTTGGGCATATGCCCAAGAGTGGTATAACTGGGTCTTGAGGAAGACTTATTCTCAATTTTCTGAGAAACTATCATACTGATTTCTAGAGTGGCTGTACAAGTTTGCATTCTCACCAACAGTGGAGGAGTGTTCGCCTTGCTCCACATCCTCTCCAACATAAGCTGTCTTCAGTGTTTTTGATCTTAGCCATTCTGACATGTGTAAGATGGTGTCTCAGAGTTGTTTTGATTTGCATTTCCCTGATGACTAAGGATGTTGAGCAATTCCTTAAACGCCTTTCAGCCATGTGAGATTCTTCTGTTGAGAATTCTCTGTTAAACTCTGTAGCCCATTTTTTAATTGGTTTGTTCAGTATTTTGATGTCTAGCTTTTTGAGTTGTTTATATATTTTGGAGATCAGTCCTCTGTCAGATGTGGGGTTGGTGAAGATCTTTTCCCATTCTGTAGCCTGTCGTTTGGTCTTATTGACTGTGTCCTTTGCTCTACAAAAGCTTCTCAGTTTCAGGAGGTCCCATTTATTAATTGTTGCTCTCAGTGTCTGTGCTACTTATGTTATGTTTAGGGAGTGGTCTTATGTGCCAATTCATTCCAGACTACTTCCCACTTTCTCTTCTATCAAATTCAGTGTAACTAGGTTTATGTTGAGGTCTTTGATTCATTTGGACTTGAGTTTTGTGCATGGTGACAGATATGGATCTATTTGCAATCTTCTGCATGTTGACATCCAGTTATGCCAGCACCATTTGTTGAAGATGCTTTCTTTTTTTCCATGGTACAGTTTTGGCTTCCTTGTCAAAAATCACATGTTCATAGGTGTGCAGATTAATGTCAGGGTTATCAATTCGATTCCATTGGTCCACATGTCAGTTTTTATGCCAGTACCAAGCTGTTTTTATTACTGTAGATCTATAGGAGAGCTTAGGTCAGGGATCATGATGTCTCCAGAGGTTGTTTTATTATACAGGATTCTTCTAGCTATCCTGTGTTTTTTGTTTTTCCATATAAAGTTAAGTATTGTTCTTTCCAAGTCTGTGAAGAATTGTGTTGGGATTTTGATGGGAATTGCATTGAATCTGTATATTGCTTTAGGTAAGATTGCCATTTTTACTATGTTGATTTTTACCTATCCATGAGTATGGGAGATCTTTCTATTTTCTGGTATCTTCTTCAATTTCTTTCTTCAGAATCTTAAAGTTCTTATTATGCAGGTCTTTCACTTGCTTAGTTAGAGTTACCCCAAGGTATTTTATATTGTTTGTGGCTATTGGAAATGGTGATGTTTCTCTGATTTCTTTCTCAGCCCCTTTTTCATTTGTATATAGGAGGGCTACTGATTTTTTTGAGTTAATCTTGTATCCTGCCATATTACTGAAGGAGTTTATCAGCTGTAGGAGTTCCCTTGTAGAATTTTTGGAGTCACTTATGTATACTATCATATTATCTGCAGAGAGGGAAAGTTTGACTTCATTCTTTCCAATTTGTATCCCCCTGATCTCCTTTTGTTGTCTTATTGCTCTAACCAGAGCTTCAAGTACTATATTGAATAGGTATGGGCAGAGTGGACAGCCTTGTCTTGTTCCTGATTTTAATGAAATCGTTTTGAGCTTCTCTCCATTTAATGTTATGTTGGCTGTTGGCTTGCTGTAAATTGCCTTCATTATGTTTAGGTATGTTCCTCGTATTCTTGATCTCTCTAGAGGGGTGTTGGATTTTGTCAAAGGCTTTTTCAGCATGCAATGAGATGATCATGTGGTTTTTTTCTTTCAGTTTGTTTATATGGTATATTACACTGACAGATTTTCGTATGTTGAACCATCCTTGCATCCCTGGAATGAAGCCTACTTGGTCATGTTGGATAATTTTTTTGATGTGTTCCTGGATTTGATTAGCCAGTATTTTATTGAGTATTTTTGCATCAATATTCATGAGGGAGATTAGTCTGTAATTCTCTTTCTTTGTTGCATCTTTGTGTGGTTTGGTTATCAGGGTAACTGTAGCCTCATAAAAAGAATTTGGTAATGTTCCTTCTGTTTCTATGGTGTGGAACAATTTGATTAGTTTTGGAATTAGTTCTTTGAAAATCTGATAGAATTCTGCGCTGAAACCATCTGGTCCTGGGCTTTTTTTGGTTGGGAGACTTTTAATGATGTTTCTATTTCCTTAGGGGTTATTGGTCTATTTAAATAGTTTATCTCGTCTTGATTTAACTTTGGTATGGGGAACCTATCCAGGAAATTGTCCATTTCTTTCAGATTTTCCAATTTTGTGGAGTACAGGTTTTTGACATATGACCTGATGCTTCTCTGGATTTCCTCATTGTCTGTTGTTATGTCTCTCTTTTCATTTCTTATTTTGATAATCTTGTTGCTCTCTCTCTGCTTTTTGATTAATTTGGATAAGGTCTTATCTAACTTGTTGATTTTCTCAAAGAACCAACTCTTTGTTTCATTGATTCTTTGTATTGTTCTCTTTGTTTCTATTTTATTGATTTCAGCCCTCAATTTGATTATTTCCTGACATCTGTTTCTCCTGGGTGAATTTGCTTCTTCTTGTTCTAGAGCTTTCAGTTGTGCTGTTAAGTCACTAGTGTGAGATTTCTCCAACTTCTTTATGTGGGCATTTAGAGCTATGAATATTCCTCTTAGCACTGCTTTCATAGTGTCCCATAACTTCGGGTATGTTGTACATTCGTTTTCATTGAATTCTAGGAAATATTTAATTTCTTTCTTTATTTCTTCCTTGACCCATTGGTGATTCAGTTGAGCATTATTCAGTTTCCATAAGATTATAGACTTTCTGTAATTTTTGTTGTTGTTGAAATCTAACTTTAAGCCATGGTGGTCTAACAAGACACAGGAGGTTATTTCAAATTTTTTTTGTATCTGTTGAGATTTGCTTTGTGACCAAGCATGTGGTGGATTTTGAAGAAGGTTCTACAGGGTAATGAAAAGATGGTATATTCTTTTGTGTTAGGGTGGAATATTCTGTAGGTATCTATTAAGTCTATTTGAGTCATAATGTCTGTTAGTTCCCTTATTTCTCTTTTAAGTTTCTTTCTAGCAGATCTGTCCATTGGTGAGAGTGGGGTGTTGAAGTCTCCCACTACTAGTGTATGGGGTTTGATGCGCGATTTAAGCTTTAGTAATGCTCCTTTTATGAATGTCGGTGCCCTTGTATTTGGGGCATAAATATTCAGAATTGAGACTTCATCTTCTTGGATTTTCCCTGTGATAAATATATAGTGTCCTTCCCGATTTCTTTCAATTGATTTTAGTTTGAAGTCTATTTCATTAGATTTTAGAATAGCTACACCAGCTTGCTTCTTAAATCCATTTGATTGGAAAGTCTTTTTCTAGCCTTTTGTTCTGAGGTGGTGTCTGTCTTTGAAGCTGAGGTGTGTTTCTTGTATGCAGCAAATGGATGGATCTTGTTTTCATATCCATTTTGTTAGCCTGTGTCTTTTTATAGGTGAATTGAGACCATAGATATTGATGGATATTAATGACCAGTGATTGTTAATTCCTGTTATCTTTTGGTGATAGTGTTGTATGTTTCCCTTCTTTGATGTTTGTTGGTAAGGGGCTATTTATTGCCTATGTTTTCATGGATGTATCTAACTTCTTTAGGTTGGATTTTTTTCCTTCAAGTTCTTTCTGTAGGGTGTATTTGTGGAGAGATATTGTTTAAATTTGGTTTTATCATGGAATATTTTGTTTACTCCATCTATGTTGATTGAGATTTTTCCTGCGTATGATAGTCTGGGTTGGCATCTATGGTCTCTTAGTATCTGTGTGATGTCTGTCCAGGACCTTCTGGCTTTTAGAGTCTCCATTGAGAAGTCAGGTGTTATTCTTGTGGGTCTGCCTTTATATGTTACTTGGCCCTTTTCCTTTGCAGCTCTTAATATTTTTTCTTTATTCTGTATGTTTAGTGGTTTGATTATTATGTGGCGAGGGAACTTTTTTTTTATCCAGCCTATTTGGTGTTCTGTAATCCTCCTGTATTTTTATAGGCATTCCCTTCTTTAGACTTGGAAAGTTTTCTTCTACAATCTTGTTGAATATATTTTCTGTGCCCTTGAGTTGGTATTCTTCTCCTTCTTTTATCCCTATTATTCTTCGGTTTGGTCTTTTCATGGTGTCCCAAATTTCCTGGACATTTTGGGTCATGACTTTGTTGGATTTAGTGTTTTCTTTGACTGATGAATCTATTTCTTCTACTGTATCTTCAATGCCAGAGATCTGCTCTTCCATTTCTTGAATTCTGTTCATTATATTTGAATCTGTAGTTCCTGTTCATTTACTCAGATTTTCCACTTCCAGCCTTCCCTCAGTTTGTGTCTTCTTTATTGACTCCATTTCAGTTTCGAAATCTTGAACTGTGTCCCTCACTTGTTTAATTGCTTTCTCTTGGCTTTCAAGGGATTTACTGATTTCTTTCCATTTTTTTTTTTGGACTTTACCTCGATTTCTTTAAGGGCATTTTTCATTTCCTCTTTTAAGATCTATAGTATCTTCTTAAAGTCATTTTTATGGTAGATATCTTCTGTTTCTTCTGTTTTGGGATGTTCAGGTCTTGCTGATGTAGGTTCTGTTGGAATCATATTGGTTTTTATGTTGTTGACTGTATTTTTGCACTGGCGTCTACCCATTTTTTTCTCCACTTGATGCAAGCGGTGTCTGTGTCTGAGGGAGCCTCTCTTGGTCTAATCGGTACTCTTGGTCCAGTGGGAGCTTTTGGTCTAGTTTGGACTCTGTTTCAGGGATCAGCTCTTAGTCCAATTTGCACTGGTAGGCTCTGTCTCAGGGAGTAGCTGCAGTCTTAGCATGTGGTAAATGGTGGTAATCTGACCTGTCTGCAGGAGGTCTGCCTGCCGACTGGCCTCTTAGTCCAGTTGGGTGCTGGCAGGCTCTGTCTCAGGGAACAGTTGCAGTCTTGGATGGTGGGTGGGATTTGGGGGAGGTGGGGCTTGGGTTATAGGGTCTGATGGGGGATGGTGGTAGTCTGTCCTGTGTGTAGGAGGTCTGCCTGCCAACTGGCCTGAAACTGGAACTGCAATGGGTGGTGGTGTAGGGGTGCAGGGTTGTGCCCCTGGGCCCAAAGCCTAGGGGCTGAGGTGTTCAGGTATGAGGATAAAGACTCACTTCTTAGTCCAGTCGGGTACTGGTAGGCTCTGTCTCAGGGAACAGTTGCATTCCTCAAATTCTTTAAGTGAATTTTTCATTTCCTCTTTAAAGATCTCTATCATCTTCTTAAGGTCATTTTTAAGGTCAATTGCTTCTGTTTCTTCTGTGTGGGGATATTCATGTCTTGCTGATGTAGGTTCTGATGGAGCCATATTGATTTTTATGTTGACTGTATTTTTGTACTGGCCTCTACCCATCTGTTTCTCTACTTGGTGCAAACCATGTCTTTGTCTGAGGGAGCTTCTCTAGGTCTGATTAATACTCTTGGTCCAGTGGGAGCTCTTGGTCTAATTGGTGCTGATGGACTCTTTGTCTCAGGGAGCAGCTCTTAGTCCAATCTGCTGCTGGCAGGCTCTGTCTCAGGGAACTCTTGCAGTCATGGAGGGTAGGTGGGATTTGGGAGAGGTAGGGCTAGTGGGTTATAGGGTATGATGGGGGATGGTGGTAGTCTGACCTGTTTGCAGGAAGCCTGCCTATTGGCTTGAGAGCGGGATTGTAGTGGGTGGTAGTGTGGGGGACAGGGTTGTGCCCTTGGACCCCACATAGACAAAGACTCATCTCTTAGTCCAATTGGGTACTGGCAGGCTCTGTCTCAGGGAACACTTGCAGTCTCAGAGGGTGGGTGGAATTTGAGGAAGGTGGGGCTTGTGGGTTACAAGGTTGGTGGGAATGCAAACTTGTACAGCCACTCTAGAAATCAGTATGGTGGTTTCTCAGAAAATTGAGAATAAGTCTTCCTCAAGACCCAGCCATACCACTCCTGGGCATATGAGGAATGCTCAATCTTACCACAAGGACACATGCTCAGCTATGTTCACATCAGCATTATTCATAATAGCAAGAACATGGAAACAATCTAGATGCCTCTCAACTGAAGAATGGATAAAGAAAATGTGGCACATATACACAATTGAGTGAAATTTGCAGGCAAATGGATGGAACTAGAAAAAATATCATCCTGAGTGAGGTAATCCAGACTCAGAAAGACAAGCATAGTATATACTCATTCATAAGATGATACTAGATGTGAGGGAAGGGATAGCCAGACTGCAACCTACAGCTCCAGAGAGGCTAGCTAGCAGGGAAAGACTCTAGGAGAGACACATGGATGGCCCATTGAAGGCGAAGTGGAGAAGATCTACATGAGTGGACTGGGAGTGGGGGTGGCATAGGGCAAGGAGTGGGGCATGAAAACATAGGGAAATGGGAGGTTCGAGCTAGAACAGGGACAGAGTGGGAGGGCAGGGAGGGAGAAACCATGATAGATGAGAACATCATGGGAATAGGAAGAGGCAGGGTGCTTCGGAAGCTCTTAGTAATCCACAAGGATAACTCCACCTTGGAGTGCTGGCAGTGGTCTAGAGGGTGCTTGAATTGGTCTACTCTGGTGACCAGTCTAATGAATACCCTAACTGTGATTATAAAGCCTTTGTCCAGTGACTGATGGAGGCATTGCAGATTTCCATGGTCAGGCTCCAGGCTGAGCTCTTGAAATCCAATCAATGACAGAGAGAAGGGATTCTGCAGGCAGGGGACATCAAGATCATGATGGGTAGATGTGCAGAGATGACTGGCCTCACGAGTGGAAGCCCATGAAGTGCAGACTAGTGGCCATGAAGCCCTCATGGGACTGGACTAGGCCCTCTAGATACAGAAGACAGTTGTTTGGCTCAAACTGTTTGCAAGGCACCCAGGCAGGGGGATCAGGATCCATTCCTGGTGCATGGGCAGTCTATTGGGAGCCTGGTGCCTCTGGTGTGGTGCCTTGCACAGCCTTAGTGCAGTGGGAAGGGGCTTGGACCTACCTAGGCTCAGTGTGCTGGTCTCTGTTACCTCCCCATGGGAGATCTTGATTTAAGGGATGTGGGATGTGGGGTAGCTTGGGAGGGAGGGCTGGAGGGTGGGAGGAGGTAGGAGGGGGGATCTGTGGGTGGTATGTGGAGTGAGTAGAAAATTTCTTAATAAAGAATGAGAAGAGAAAAAATAAGAAGTGAGTAAAACTGTAATTAAATGTAAACATGGAAAAACAGTTATATAGAGTTTCCTTTTGAATTAAACATGTGAAAAGTTTAAATATTGAGTATAAATAGTGTAAATATTGAGTGTAAAAAGTGTAAATTTTGAATGTAAGTTTTAAAAAATATATATTGATGTTCATACTAGAATTGTTTTATTACTCTTTTACTGCTGGGAATGTCTCTCTGTATGCTGTGAATGTGTTGCTCTGATTGATTGATAAATAAAATGCTGATTGGCCAGTAGCCAGGCAGGAAGTATAGTATAAGCAGAGAGGAGAATGCTGGTAGTGGAACACTGAGTCAGGAGACACTGCCAGCCACTGCCACCATGAGAAGCGAGATGTAAAGTACCAGTAAGCCACAAGCCAAGTGGCAACTTATAGATTATTAGAAATGGGTTAATTTAAGATATAGGAAGTAGATTGCAAGAAGCCTGCCATGGCCATACAGTTTATAAGTAATTTAAGTTTCTGTGTGTTTACTTGGATCTGAGTGGCTACAGGCCTGGATGGAACTGGAGAAATCTCTAGCTACATTTTACCTTTAGATATGTTTGAACACTTTTTATGATAGCTCAAAATATAATTTTATGTTTTCAATGGTCCCTGGAAAACATAACTGAACATGTCATAATTAGGGGAAGTTTTATATCTTCTTTCTTCTGTTTCTGCCCAGAAAGGGGTAGGTGTCCTACAAAGGGGTAGACCTCCCACAAATGAGTTAGTTTGTTCAGAAATTCTGCTGTGATAGGAACACATGTATGTATGAGGTACTTAGACAGCTAAAAGTGTCTTTATAATTAGCATGTGTTTTTATTTGAGTAGTTACTTTGAAGTGTTTTGAAATGACTGTTTTATCCTGGGAATCAAAATAGTCTCTTAAAAATTTTATTGAACATCTGTTAGGAGAGAGTTTTGATTTAGAAAAAGGCTTGGTGCTGGTAAGACTGCTGTAATTACTTTACACACATTCCAAAAGAGATATTCTTTATTATCCTCTACTCCTTTACTGGGAAATGTGGCAGCTATGGAGATTGCTGTGGAAATTTGAAAGCTCTTAGTAGGAACTTAGGTCAGAACTGAGTTAAGCTCTGTTTCTCCTCTTGCCAAAGGCTGGTAGCCAAAGATAGGTAACTTTCTTCTTGATACTTTTCTGAATGTATGTATGTAAAATGAATCTAGAAGAAAGACCTAAGACAGATACAGTCTATCTGAGGGGTCTGGGGAGTCCTTTATTACATCAAGAAGGGGGATTTGTGGAGGCCCACAAAGGTTTCCTAGTGAGATCTGAGCTTGCTATACCCAGCAGGGCTGCATTAGAGGATTGCTTGACCACATTTGTGGTTACCAGGTGATTGGAAGGGCCTGCACTTGACTGTGCTATGGGGAGGTTTTTGCTCCATCCCTTGGCATTCCTATAAAAAGCTCTTAGGAGAGACAGAAGGGGCATGTGGATGATGATCCAGAGTATCACATGTTTCTATCTGTTTTTCTCCCCTCTATTCTTGTCTTTCTGAGGCAGGGTTTCTATGTGTAGTTTTGGTGCCTGTTTTGGATCTCACTCTGGAGACCAGGCTGGCCTCAAACTCACAGACATCTGCCTGCCTCTGCCTCCCGAGTGCTGGGAATAAAGGTGTGTGCCACCACTACCCAACCCCTCTATCCTTCTATCTAATATCTCTTATACCTCACTTCTCAAGAGTACCCTGTCAATGAAGCATATAGTTTGACACCACAATTGGTCTTAGACATCAATATTGCTTACCCAGAATAACTTGCAAAATCAATTCTTTCCTTGCAATACAACTTTATTGATCCCGGCAATCACCACTATATTTTGTTTCTGATAAGGGTATAATAAGTCTGATTGCTTTTAATAAAATTGGAACAGCTTCAGTCTTGCTGTGGTTCTTCCAACCTGAGCCTGATTAATTCCTTGACCAGCCATCACAGGTAGTCTTATCACAGTAGAAAGCATGAACACTTGCAGGATGGGAAACAGACAGGCTTGAAACAGGATGAACCAGTTTGAATGTAATTGGTCCCCATGATTTTATAGGGAGTGACACTATTAGGAATTGTGGCCTTGTTGGAGTGTGGTTTTGTTGGAGGAAATATGCACTGTGGGGGTGAGTTTTGAGATTTCTTATGCTTAAGTTATCACCCAGTGGGTCAGTCAACTTTCGGTTGCCTACAGGATGTAGCACTCTTTGCTCCAGAACCATGTCTGCCTGCATACGTCATGCTCCTTGCCATGATACTGAACTGTATCTCTAAAACTGTAAGCAAGCCCCCTCAATTAAGTATTTTCATATAAGGATTGCCATGATCATGGTGTCACTTCACAGCAATAAAATATCCCTAAGACAGAAGTTGGTAGAAGGACTGGGGTATTGCTGTAATAGACCTGACCATGTGTTTGTTTGCAGGAATTTGGACTTAGGTTCTTTGGGTGGTGAAAGCAGAGGAATGCTTTAAGCACCCCCTAATTGGTCATACCAGTAGGAGCATGGGAGATAAAGGTACTAAGAATTGTTTGAATTGTTGGGGGTTCATTCAAGAGATTTCAGAGGAGAAGAATTTTGGTATCTTGCCTAGAGATTGTTCTTGTGATATTTTGGTGGAGAAAGTGGCTTCTTTTTGCCCTTGTCCAAAGAGTGTGACTGAGGCTAAAGTGAAGAGTTTCAGACTAATTCCACTGGCAGAAGAAATCTCAAAGCAGCCTAGTATAGACACTGTTGAGTGGATATTAATGGTAACTTTAATGAAAATTTATAATGAATAGGAACAAGCCGAGCAGGGTAAACTATAAAATGAAAAATTTAAAGTGAAAAGGAACACCAAAAAGTGGAATGGAATTAAGTCATATGTTCAATGACATAAACAGATCAAGAAATGGAATAAAGGGAGCGTTCACCTCAGGGAAAGATTGCACCCAGTGAAATTTCCAACTTGGTGAAAGAAACTAAAGAAAATCTTAGACTTGGGTGTGGTGTGACACACCTTTAATCCTGGCACAGCCCTGAAAAGGCAGAGGCTGACAGATCTCTGAATCTGAGGTTGGCATAGTCTACAAAATAAGTTTCAGGGCAGCTAAGCTTAGGCAGTGAGGAAGAGAAAGTTGGTGAAAATGTAATTGAATGAGGGGCCCATGTTCCAGGCCCAGCAAGCAGCAGAAATTGGTGGCTTAGACCACCTGGTCCTGGTTTTAGAGTTAAGGATAGAGGAAGCTGGTTATGGAATTTACCTCCATGCTAAGGAAAGCTACTGAGGCCAGGCATGTGTCAGGAGTGTCCCTGAATTGAGACCAGGAGAAGTCATTGTGTGAAGCTGTCAATTTGAAGCCTAAATTGTCTTGGAGACCCCAAGATGTTAGAGATTCCACAGTTGTGGGATACCTGCTGAGGAGGGCTGCTAACAGGAAGTAGAACCAGCCCAAGAGAAAGAAGTGAATTTCGGTCAATAAAGCTAAAAGAAGTTGGAGAACTGAAGAGTATTTCAACATCAGATATGGAGATGCACAGTTTTCAGTTTGCTCAGCTGGTTTTCCATCTTGCTTTGGTCCAGTATTTTCTCACTGTGCTCCCTTCCCTGCATTTTGGAATGCTATATCCTGTGCCACTATATGTTGCAAATGTGTGATTTATTTTTATTTTTATTTTTACAGGTGATGCAGTTAGAAGATTGCATGAATCTCAGAAGAGACTTTTGAATTTCAAATATTGTTGAGATTGTTATAGGCTATGGGTACTTTTGAAGTTGGACTAAATGCATTTTGCATTATAATATTGTAACAAGTTTATGGGGGCCCAGGATTGGAATGTTGTAGTTTGAAGGTAATTTGCCCCCATAATCTTATAGGGAGTGGCACTATTATGAAGTGTGGCCTTGTTGGAGTAGGTGTGGTTATGTTGGAGAAAGTGTGTGACTGTGGGTATTGGATTTGAGGTTTCTTATGGTCAAGATATCACACAGTGAGTCAGTTGACTTCCTGTTGCCTGAAAGATGTAGCACTCTCAGTACCAGAACAACATCTATCTGCATGCACCATGCTCCCCACCATGCTGATAATGGACTGCATCTTTGAAATTGTAAGCAAACCCCCTAAGTTAAATGTTTTCTTGTGAGTTGCCATGGTTATGGTGTCACTTCATAGCAATGAAGTAAGGATCATGTACAGATATTTCCTGAAACAAATGTGGATATTTTATTTCTTTTAATTTTTTGTATATGTATGGTTATTTTGACTGTACACACATTTGTGAAACACAATCATGGTTGGTGTCAAGAGGCAAGAAGAGGACATTTGATTACCTAGAACTGGAGTTAAATGATGGCTATGAGCTGTTATGTGTGCACTGGGAACTGAAATTGGGTCCTCTACAAAAGCATCTAGTGCTATTAACTACTCAGCTATCATCCAGCCCTTGCTGGTAGATGCTTTCAGAGGCAGACCCAACTGGTAGAAGGTAGATATCAAGAAAGGACAGGTATGTTTGGCAGATCTGGGCTAGATATATGAGATACTAAATGTCAACATATGAGGCCATTGTTACAGATACCTATGGTCTATGGCAATCTCTGGAAGGATTCTTCCTCTAAAGAGCACAATGAGCTATGATGAGAGGCAGATGCCAAACTTTTGTGATTTCAGTGATACTATGAGCAGAGAGATTGCTGTGTTAGATGCAGGATTTATTGGAAGGGACAAAACAAAGTCATGTCCTTCACCTTCTAGAAAGAGTGACAATGGCACACCAGAAACACATGATTTCCTGTCTAGTGCGTGGGCTGCAGAGTGCTAGAACTCTGCAGAAATAGTCCAGAGGTAGGTGTTTTAGTTCTAGATTCAAATCTAAATGTCTGTTTTTACACTCCTTGGACCATATGTTCCCTCAAGCTACCAATGAGTAAGATTAACATCTCTAAAATACAGCTCCTTCCTGTTCCACAGACACCTGAGAAGACATCCAGGGTGGAGACACTGGATACATGGTGGCAGATAGATAGCTTGTTCTTCACATCTGCCTGTGTGAGCCTGACATGGTCATTGTATTTTCTGTATCTGTTTCCCAGATATAGGACTCATGGTTAACAATGTTGCCATGTCTATAAAGTAGTCTTAAATATGAACAGGGATCTGACACTAGGACAAGGTGCTATCTACATCATTCTTGTCTGTTACTATTTGACTGAAGGAGAAAATTCTCTAGACTTAGTCTCTGAGGACACTGGGGTGTCAGGAAGACCTATGCTCTCTGTTTCTCCCCTTGGGGACTCTGACTGTCCTGTGAAGTCTCTTAAGCCCATCAGAAGAGTTGGCTAAGGCTTGGGACTTGTGAATCTATGTTCTCCATGCTGAGACTTAGGAGGTGTTGCCAAGGTGACCAAGCCTAACTGTGGCTCTCATGGTAGTGCACTGGCTAGTACCATGAGTTAGAAAATTCAGACAGTTAATAAACTATTCTTTTCTGTTAGTGTTAACAGGTTAAATTCCAACCTTTTCCACATTTTCCCAGAGTCACCTGAAGTCAGGAGTCTGTGACAATGATTTGGAGCTTGGATTTCCTGGTGGTTTCCCCAACAATATTTCATATTTTGCTTAGCCAGAATCTACCTGAGTTCCAAAGAACTTTCTCAGGACTACATTTATGGTAAAGTCCACATCATATAGACTTATTTTGGTACTTTGGCCACCACACATCCTTCTCCCAGCAGTGTGAATTCAGATAAAAGATCCTGATATTGTAGTTTGTCTACACTGGGTGTTTCCTGCACTAAATGCTCAAACTCAATATGGGCACAAAATACTGACAGGGAGTTGTCAGATTCCAGACCTGGTACTTCTGGTTTTGCAAAGTAGAAATATCCTATCTAGCACCCATAAATCACAAAGAGCCATAGGCTGTTACATGATGATACACGTCTGTTTCTTCACTTTCAACTTCAGCATTTCAGACAGGATGGCTAAGAAATCTTGTGTTCATCTGGATGGAGTTCTGATACAACAGAGACAGTTTGGTGCACATTATCTCTCTGCCACTGTATGCAGGCCCAAGTACTGGCTATTACAAAGTGTGAGTTCAAGGCTGTCAAACACAGCATCAGTAAAAGGCTTGAACAATCTCATTAAGAACAAATAGAACATTTTCCCCTTTAGCTGTGTTGTACAATGGTGATTCAATAGTGAACTGAGCAGTGGGGAATATTAGCATTAAAAGTGAGGCTAGGCACTAGAAAGAAGGCTTAGTAGTTAAGTGCACTGACTGCTCTTTCCGAGGTCTTGATTTCAATTCCAAAGCACACACTGGGTAGCTTACTACTGTCTGTATCTACAGTCCTAGGAAATCTGACTACTTTTCTGGGCACTGCAGGTATTGCATGCCTTTAGTACACAGATACATGTGTAGGCAAAACACCAAAAACACAAATAAATTTTAAACAATCTTTAAAAATTAAATTAAAAATGAATCTAGAGACAGAGGGGAATCTTAGGACCTGTGCATTTTGTGAAAAGTTGGTTCCTGTGTCCTAAGCAGTTGTGTTCATCCTTCTGCTTCCATGTGTTTTCATGGGTGTGTCTAGAGAACTTGATAAACAGAAGTTCTGTAAAATGATCCTCTTTCTTTTTTTATTATCAAGACATTTTCTGTTCATTTTACATACCAACCACAGGTACCCCTTTTCTCCCTCCTCCTGTTTCTCCCAGAATTCCCCCCAACCCACCCTCCATTCCTACCTCCTCCAAGGCAAGACCTCTCATGGGGAGTCAGAAGAGCCTGGAACAATCAGTTGAGGCAGGTCCAAGCCCCTCTCCCTGACCCAAGGCTGTATAAAGTGTCCCACCACAGGCACTGGGCTCCAAAAGCCCACTCATGCAGCAGGAACAGATCCTAATCCCACTGCCAGGGGCCCCTTAAGCAGGTCAAGCTAAACAATTGTCTCACCTATGCAGCAGGATGAGTCCAGTCCCATGGAGGCTCCACAGCTATTGGTTCACAGTTCATGAGTTCCCACTAGCTTGGTTTTGTTGTTTCTGTACTTTTACCCATCATGATCTTGATGCTCCTTGCTCATAGAATCCCTCTTCTCTCTCTTTGACTGGACTCCTGGAGCACAGCCTGGTGCTTAGCTATGGATCTCTGTATTTGTTTCCATCAGTTACTGGATGGAGGCTCTATGATGACAGGATATTCACTAATCTGATTACAGGAGAAAGCCAGTTCAGGCACCTTCTACACTATTGCTAGTAGTCTAAGGTGGAGTCATCCCTGTGGATTCCTAGGAACTTCCCTAGTACCCTGTTTCTCCCTGTTCCCTTGACGTCTCCCTCTATCATGGTATATCTTTCCTTGCTCTCCCACTTTGTCCCTGTTCCAGCTCGACAATCACATTCCTTTATGTTCTCATCTCACATCCCCTATCTTCCATTGCTCACCCCTCATGCCCAGTTTACTTATGGAGATATTAT
Source organism: Peromyscus californicus insignis (assembly GCF_007827085.1). Classification (NCBI taxonomy): domain Eukaryota; kingdom Metazoa; phylum Chordata; class Mammalia; order Rodentia; family Cricetidae; genus Peromyscus; species Peromyscus californicus. The sequence goes on along the minus strand of NW_026294562.1, from coordinate 167,915,456 downwards.
CTCTTTTCCCTTCCCAGGGTGATCCATGTATCCTTCTTTGGGTCCTCCTTGATATCTAGTTTATCTGGAGCTGTAGGTTGCAGTCTGTTTATCCTTTGCTTTACATCTAGTATCCACTTATGAGTGAGTACATACCATGTTTATCCTTCTGAGTCTGGGTTACTTCACTCAGCATGATATTTCCTAGTTTCAATCATTTGCCTGCAAATTTCATGATGAATATCACCTCCTTTCAATCAGTGCTCCTGAATATGTCATTGGCTCTGTATAAACTTCTCTTCTCAGGTTTCTAAATGGGTCACTCCTGACTGCCTTAAGATCTCCGTTCCCACTCAAAAGCATTTGTGCTGTGGAATAATGCCCTTGTACACTGGTTTAATAAAATGCTGATTGGCTAGTAGCCAGGTAGGAAATATAAGCGGGGGTAAGCAGACGAGGAGAATTCTGGGAAGAGGAAGAACAGAGTCAGGAGTCACCAGCCAGACACAGAGGAATCAAGATGACAAGGCAGAACTGAGAAAAAGTACCAAGTTACATGGCTAAACACAAATAAGTATTATGGGTTAGTTTAAGTGTAAGAGTTAGTCAATAATAAGCCTGAGCTAATGGCCAAGCAGTTATAATTAATATAAGCCACTGTGTTTACTTGGGGGACATGAGTGGGAGGGATTTGTCCTGACCACTGGCTGGCTGGAACACAGGAAAACTTCTGACTACACCTTTGGAGTATGAGGACATGCCTTCCATAACCTTTTCCTCTACAGTCCCTGAATCATCTCTTTACCATTTTCTTTTTATAAGATTTATTTTAATTTTATTTGTGTGTGATTCTGTGAGACGTGAGCACAAGAGCCCTCTGAGATCAGAGGACTGTGTGGAATCCCCAGAGCTAGAGATAGGTGAGATTGTGAAGTCTCTTAAAATTGCCTCTGGGAACTGAACCCCAGAATGGTTCCCTCTAACAAGATATCTCTTTCATTGCTGTCTTCCATTCCTCCTTCAAGGCTATATCTGGATCTCTTCACCTGACTCAAGTCCCCCTTCCTTAGGCCCAACTAGGATATTGTGTCCCTTCCTGCCCTCTTCTTCTGACTTCACTTCAGAGCTGCCTGCAATCCCACAGCTCCTTTAGGCTTTCATGGCTTTTGTGACTCTGTTCTCTAACCTTTTCCTGTGGCTGAGACCATATCCCCAGAACTTAGGTTTTGTCTCCACCTTCTGGCCTCTATGACTATGAAAGCACTGGTATTAGGCACTGAGTCTCTCCTCAATGACCCTTGTTGAGAGTGGTGATGACCCACAGAATGGCTTGTCCTCATTTGATCCTTCCTGAGTCCCGAGGATGCCCTGCAAATACATGCTGCAGTGACATTTTTTTCTTCCCCTCTCTCATCCATGGTGTCTTCTATACATACCCTCTTGCTCCCCCTTGGAATGTCTTTTTAAAAACCTCTGTACTCTACAACTGGCCCTGGATCTGATGTATCCTAAAATTATTTGCCTTTTCAATCAAATTTGGCTTCAGTACCTCTTAAATAATCAATCCAAATGGCTACCTAATGGTATTCTAGATCCTAATATTATGTGAGATCTTCACAAATACAGCAAGTAATTTGGGAAATGAAAAGAAATTCCCCATTCACTATTTCTCTTTTCTCTACTCCAAGCTCTATTTGTTTTGCCTGATCTCCTCTCCCAACACCATGTAAATGTCCTGTCTTTTCAGTTCTTGTTGATGTATCTTTAAGTTTATTGCAAAGTGGAAGCTAGGAGCCAGATCTAACAGGAGTGGGGGAAAGCTAAGGAGTAGGTCATCTACAGTGTGTACACATTCCTTGTTGGCTGGTGTGTCTCTCAGCTCTTTCTTGTAGCATCCCCTCTCTATAGGCCAGGCTCAAAAAATTTCTTACCTCTAGGTCTTCTTTGTTCACAGCTTACTATATTCAGTTCCACAGATATTTAGGTGTGTTTTAGGTAGGAGCATCATTAAAACATTGTTTTATGCTGTCCCATTTGAATTAAAATCTGTCTCTGGAGTTGGGATGTGGCTTCCCTTCCTCTAGACTCAAGCATGTTTGTTTAAAAGTTTCCTCCAAAATTTCTGTCCTATGTCAGGAACTTGAAGGCAGGAACCATGTAGGAAAGGTGATTGCTGGCTCATTCTTGCTCCTCTCTCTGGGTGCTTAACATCAGCTATCTTTCGCAGACATCCCAGGATCACCTGCATAGAGATGGCACCACCCAGAAAGGCCTCAGCCCTCCTAAACCCATTAATCAATCCCCCACAGGCAATTCTGCAGACTAGCCTGCTTAAGGCAATAGCTCAATTAAGATATGGTCCCCACATCCATGACTGTATGCTGTGTCAGTTTGACACTTAATGCTTTCTAGGGCATAAAGCTCCCTGTTCTCCAAGGAAGTGCCCATGACTGCTGTCTGTGACCATGACATGTGCTCCTATTTACAACTTCATGCAGCTATCTACTCTTGGGTGTGATTACTTCTTTTTGTTTTAGAGTTTTCAGGTGTATTATTAAGTATCTAGTATGATATCTATCCAGTTTTTTTAATGTAGGCACTTAGTGCCACAAGCTCTTCTCTTATCACTGTTTGCATTGTGTCCCATAAGAAATAGTCAAACTAAGGGCTGAAAAGAATAAAATAGAAACAAATGAACAATACAAAGAATTAATGAAACAAACATCTGGTTCCTTGGAAAAGTAAAAAAAAAAATAGACAAACCATTATCTGAACTAACTAAAAGACAGAGAAAGAATATCCAAATTAACAAAACCAGAATCTAAAAAGGTGATATAACAGAAGACACTGAGAAATTCCAGAGAATCATATGGTCATAATTTTAAAATAAACTATACTCCACTAAATAAGAAAATCAAAAAGAATATTTTTGAGATATGTACCACTTAAAAATCTCAAATGAAGACAAGGTAAGGAATTTAAACAGACTTATAACCCTTAGGGAAATAGAAAAACTCGTTAAAATTTTTTCTATCAAAAACTGCCCAGAGCCAGATGGTTTTAGCTTAAACTTCTGCTTGACATTCAAAAATGAGTTAAAGCCAATAATCCTCAAAAATTCCACAAAATCAAACGGAATTGCCCAATTCAGTTTCTCAGGCTACAGCTACCCTGACATTCAAACCATATGAAGATCCTACAAAGAAAGAGAATTACAGCCCAATTTCCCTTATGAACATAGATGAAAAATACTCAATAAAAAACTAGCAAAACAAATTCAAGAACACATCAAAAGATCATCCATCATGATCAAGTAAGCTTCAGGCCAGAGATGTGGGAATGCTTCAGTATGAGAAAATCAATAAATAAAATGCACCATATAAACAAAGTGGAAGAAAAAAAACACACACCATTAGGTGCAAAAAACAAAAACAAACAAACAAACAAAAAAAAACAAAAACCCTGCCTTTGACAAAAATCCAACACTACTTCATTATAAAAGTCCTGGAAAGATAAGGGAAAACAAGAGAAATGTCTAAATATAATGAAGGCAATTTACAGAAAGCTTATACCCAACATCAAATTCAATGGAGAGAATATCAAAGCATCAAAACATCAGTGACAGGACAAGGTTGATCACTCTCTCCATATCTATTCATTGTAGTGTTTAAAGATATAGCTATAGTAATAAGACAACTTATGGAAATCAAGGGAATACAAACTGGAAAGGAAAAAAAAGTATTCTTGTTTGCAGATGATATGATAGTATACATAAGTGACCTTAAAAATTCCAACATAGAAATTCTACAGCTGATAAGCACTTTCAGCAAAGTATCTAGATAATAAAATTAACTCATGAAAATCAGTAACCCTCCTCTATACAATGAAAAACAAACCAAGAAAGATCAGAAAAAGAACACCTTTCACAATAGGCTCAAATATTTTGGGGTAACTCTAACCAAGAAAGTTCAAGACCTGGATGATAAAATCTTCAAGTCTTTGAAGAAAGAAACTAAAGAAGAAATCATAGCATGGAAAGATATTCTATGTTTTTAGATTCCTAGGATTAACATAGTAAGAAATGTCCATCCTGTCAAAAGAAATCTACAGATTTTAATGCAATCTCCATCAAAATTCCAACACAATTCTTTACACACTTTGAAAGGACAATTGTCAACTTACTATGGGAAAACAAAAAAGCCAAGATAACTAAAAGAGTCCTGAATAATAAAAACTGCTGAGGGTATCACCATTCCTGATTTCAAGTTCAACTCCAGAGCTATAGTAATAAAAACAGCATATTATTACCATAAAAACCTGTTGATCAATGGAATAGAAATGAAGACACAGACATAAATCCACATACCTGTGGACACCTGATTTTAAACAAAGAAGTCAAAATTATACAATTGAAAAAAGAAAAGCATCTTCAGCAAATGTGCTGGTCTAACTGGATGTCTGCATATAGAGGAATGTTAATAGATCCATACTTACCACTGAGCATCAAAACAGAAATCCAAGTGGATGAAAGACCTCAATATAAAACCAGATACACTGAACCTGATAGAAGAGGAAGTGAGGAATTTGCTTGACTGCATTGGCATAGGAGACAACTTTCTGAATAGAACACCAATAGGACAAGTACTAAGATAAACAATAAGTAGGACCTCTGGAAACTGAGAGGCTTCTTCACAGCCAAGAACACTATCAGACGAAGAGTCAGCCTACAGAATGGGAAAGAGTTTTACCAACTCCACATCTGATAGAGGACTAATATCCAAAATATATAAAGTACTAATGAAACTAGATTTAAAAAACAAATAATCCAATGATGGGGTACAGATCTAAACAGAGAGTTCTCAATAGAGGAACTTCAAGTGGCTGGGAAACACTTAAAGAAATGCTCAGTATTCTTAGCCATCAGGAAAGTGCAAATGAAAACTACTTTGAGATTCCATCATACACCTTTCACAATGGCTAAAATCAATAATACAAGTGACAGCTCATGCTGGTGAGGATGTGGAGCAAAGGGAACACTCCTCTGTTGCTGGTGGGAGTATAAACTTGTACAGCCATCACAGAAATAAATATGGCTGTTACTCAGAAAGTTGGGAATCAGTCTACCTCAATATCCAGCTACATCACTCTTGGGCATATACCCAAAGGATGCTTCATCATACCACAAGGACACTTGCTCAGCTATGTTCATTAATGATACCCAGAAAGTGGAAACAATCTAGATGTCTCTCAACAGAAAAATTAATAAGAAAATGTGGTACATTAACACAATGGGGTATCACTCAGCTTTTTAAATGACATTATGAAATTTTCAGGCAAATTCACAGATCTAGAAAAAATATCATTTTTCTAGATCCTAGATCTGAGTGAGGTAACACAGATCCATAAGATAAATATGGTATGTATTAGGACAATACCCACACAACTCACTAAACAAGGAACAGTTGAGCTGATGCCTATATGGAGCCTTTGACCCTAAGTTCTGTTTTCTTTGGTGCAGGAAAAGGAGAAATGTGAACACCCACCAAGCCACAAAATCTTTGACCCACAATCTGTCCCACCTGCAAAATATGCTAGGGCTATGGTGGCACACAACTTGTGGGAGTAGCCAACCAATGTCTGATTTTAACTATGACTCACTTCACAAGAGGGAACCTATACCCAACACTGCTTAGGTAAACTGGAACAACAGACTAGACAGCCAAAAGTTGTAGGGTGAAAACAAATATAACTGCTAGAAATAAAAATTTAAAAAAAACAACAAAATGATTCCTAATGATACTCTGCTATACTCATAGATCATTTCCTTTTCCAGTAATCATCAGTGAGGCTTTCTCAGGCAACAGATGAACAGAACAGATGCAGAGACCCACAGAAAGACATTATGCAGAGTGAAACCAGTTATGTCCACAGTGAAACACGAGTAGTCCCTTCTGTTGTCACTCATCCTCACTTAAGATGGATTACTGGTGTCCAGATAGCACTGGTGTTAGGTGAATTAGTTAAACATGAAATGTATTGGGCATGTGATAAGATGCATTTATCTCTATGCAAACACTGCACCATTTTCAAAGCAGACTCAGAGCATCCAAAAGGTTGGGGATTCCTGAAATTAGTTCTCAGGGATTCTGAGGTTTGGCTATATATTTTATACACAACATAAGCTTTTAATGCTTCTGCATTTCTGTTTACTATATTGATGTCTTTATTTTCCTTTAGAGACATAATCTCACTTTAAATCCTGACCTGCCCTTGTAGATATGTGTGTCCCAGGAGTACAGGCATGAGTCACCATGCTGGCTGTATCTGAGTGGTAACTGACAATTTCTACCACATACTTTTTCTCCTTGTTGTGCCCCATTGATAAACAATTACCCCCATTCTGCTGTAGTATGAGAGGAGAGGTCATTTATTCATCACGGCTAGGCTAACTGGGAGACTGGTCTTCGTACTGACTGGGTTGGAGACCTGACACTTATACTCTCCAACATCCTCCCTCATAATGGAATCTATGCTGAGTTGGCACTTTGTTGGGGACAGAGTCATCCTCTCTGTGAGCTGCAGACTTTGGTTATTGAAGATCCAACGGAAGGAGATTCCAGTGCCGGCTGAGAGGCAGGTGAGGACCACAGAGCTGTGTAATGTAAGTATGGTGTTGGTGACTTGAATGAAGGGCTGTTTCACAGGCTCTGCAAAGAAACAGAGGAGTAGACCAAATGACAGTAGTCCTTCAGAGAGCTCAACTATCTTCTCTATAGTTCACACTTACTAAAACCTCCAGGGTAGATAAGTTAGAGCTGTGACTATAGACATGTCTTGTACCCTGGATCTGTCACCCATGGCCTCTGTGACCTTGATTAAGCCACTGAATTTTCTGTGTCTCAATTTCCCTATAATGGGACACACTGTAAATGATCACTACTGTGTCTGTGAGCTAAGCATAGTTATGAGCAACGCCATGACCTTGGGATGCAGGAGCTGCTCAAATCAGCAGCATCTCTAACTATTTGCCTGCAGAAGAGAATTCCCTAGGCTGGGCCCGTGACAATGTCTGAAGTAGCTGCCTCCTCTCTTTCTGCCATGGGGACACTGATCTTCCTTTAAGTCTTCTAAGCCCAGCAAGATAATAGGCTATGACACTTATCTACTAAGAATCAGGAGAAGGAGTTGCACAGGTGACCTAACTGAAGCACTCAGTGAACAACTGGTTCCACAATCTATGGAACTTGGACAGCCAGTAAAACCTTGTTCCCTGTCAACTCTAACAGGAAATCAAAGCCAATAAGTCACAAAAATTTCCAGTGTCACCTGGATAGAGGTGAGGAATAGGGATAGAGTTTGGGGGCCAAGGCTTCCTAGTGCTCTCTGTTAGGACCCCATAGCTTCCTCAGCCAGTGCCTGCCTGAAAACCAAAGAGTCTTTCTTGGCGCTGTGTGCATAGTGAGTGCCACAAGAGTCTGAACTGTGGCTGACATCCTTGTGCTGAGTTATCCAAACATGATACTTTCTGCAGGTGGAGACTGGTGATGGGTTCTGATATACTGCAGTTTGTCTACCACATGAGTGTCACACAATAAGGGCCCAAACCTCAGTTTGGGGACACAATGCAGTGGAGTAGCAAATAAGCATAAACCAATCCTGACAGACCAGTGTATGAAGTAGGATAAACCACACCGAGCAGTGGAGACCATAGAGTCACTTACTGTTCACATGGAGTTGCACATCTGCTTTTTCGATTTTGAAATCTCTATTAAAGATTTCTAGTGTGTACATTCCTGCGTCTTTCTCAGTGACATCCTGGAGCATCAGGGACCCATTGGTGTACACCATCTCTCTTCTGCTGTGTGCACTCCCCCAGGTGGTGGAATTCCTGGCTCTGTTGTATTCTACAATTTTAAGAACCAGGGCACTATGCATTGATTTGTACCAGGAAAAGGCATGCAGATCTTCTGGAAGATTATGTACTTGGAGAAGAACACTTTCCCCTTCAGCAACATACCGAGGTATGGGTTGAATCATGAGTTGGGAAGAGTTGAGAGGGTTACAGCATGGAGAACGGGAGGCTGGAAGAGAAAACAGAAAAAAAACACCACATGGAGATCACTGGGCTGGGTGAAAAGACGGTGACCTCTATCTTGAGCAGATGGACTAAGATCATCACTCAGCCTAGAGTTGCAGGTGTGTATGTGTGTCTAACCCATTTAATGAAGGGCAGAAATATGACCTCCTCCTTTCCAAAAGTGCTCCTGATAGTGTCATGTCCACTGTATGGAACTGACGCCTTAGGTGTCTACATGGCTGCTCCCTCAGTCAGACACTGTGTGCACTCATGCATACTGGGTTTTGAGAGGATGCTTTCCCTGAACTCAACAAGCCCAGGATTCTCACTTTCTGTGTTTTTTTTTTTATTTTGTTTTGTTGTTGGTTTGTTTGTTTCTTTTGTGGTTCCAGTCAACTCCTGACTTCACCTTCTAGATGTTCTTTCCCTCAAGACTGGGACTGAGTGAGGGCCAGGAGCAGTCTGATCTTCAGGGCTCTGGTTTTGGAAATAGCAGGTTTTATGTCAACTTGACACATGTAAAGTACTTTTGAAAGACAAGGCCTCAATTGAAAATACCACCACTAGATTGGCCTGTAGGACTCTTTACACTGCTGTCTACTCAGTCTTTAATACATATACATAAACATATACATATACATATACATATATATATGTATACATATGTGATTGATGTGGAAGGGTTCAGACCACTGCCTGCAGTCCAGTCCCTAGGCTAGGAGTCCTGGGTGATATATGAGAGCAGGTTGAACAAGCCATGAGGAACAAGCCAGTAAGCAGCACTCCTCTGTGGTCTCTGTGCAAGTTCCTGGATTTTGCTTATGACACTTTCAACTTGGAGCTAATAATTACCCCAGTTTGAGATGGACAGACAAAATACACTGTTCCCTATCAGCTCTGAGAGAAAGTAAGGGTTGAGTCCTAGCAAAATGCTCCCCTAGGTCACTTTAGTTTAGCCTTGGAAAGATGAAAGAATTCAGGGCTCCCTGGTCTAGAACCCCAAGAGACTGGGCTGCCTCTGACTTCTTAGACCGAGTTACTTTCCACCAAGGTCTTTCTTGATGCAGTGGGGGTAGTTAGAAGACAGAGTCTGATCTATGGCCACTTGTCTCTAACATGTGTGTTATGTACTACGTGCTCAAATACCAACATGGCAACAGTGCAGAGGGGAGGGAGGCACAGGCCAGGCATCACAGTCCTGTGCATCTCAACCCCACCCTGCAATGGACAATCACAGAGAATCACTTACTGTCCATCTGGAGTTGCACATGTGCTAATTCTGTTTTCATATCTGTACTTAGAGTCCGTAGGGTATATAATCCAGTGTCCTTCCAGGTGACGTTGTGGAGCAGCAGGGATCCATTACTGTACACTGTCTCTCCACCATTGTGTGCAGAGCCCAGGACACTTAAATTCATGGTTATTATGTGTCTTGCCACCTCAAAGTTGTTGGACACAATCATCCCCTTATACCAGAAAAGGGATCGAAGATTTTCTGGGAGATTGTGAACAAGTAGAAGAACACTTCCCCCCTCAGCAATGTTGGGGGGCACAGATTCAATAGTGGGTTGGGCAGATGTGGAAAGGGGCCCACAGCTCCAAAGGAAAGCTAGAAGGGAAGAGAGAGATCCATTAATACTAAGAATTTTGTATTTTGGTAAGATGAAGCCCTTCTATTCTGAACAGGTTTGTTCACTGCTCACTCTAACTGTGTGGGTGAGTATCTCCTAATTTGTATCCCTGAATTAGCATGACAGCAAGCTCACTGCTGTCAGATCTCAGCTCACATTTACAGTAGATTGGTGTTGGTGTGAGGTCTGCTTTACTCTTCTCTTACAGACCCTGTGTCTTCACTCTCTGACTCTTTTTGTTGTTGCTCTGTTCCTTTTGTGGTTCCAGTCAACACCTCACTTCACTTTCTAGCTTTCTTTAATGATCTGTCTTCCACTAGGACTGGGGCATCATAAGAACCATGATTTGTCTTATATTTTAAAAAATTATGCCTAGAAAAAAACTCAGATACTTGTGGAGCATAAATGAATGAATGAATGAATGATGTTGCAAAACCCTTGTATGTCCATGGACTTAGTTAAGAAATCCATAGGTTTGGGGATACAGAATTGAGTCATTATATTAGCTTTATTCTTTTACACTTATTTACAGATTATATTTATGTGTGACTATGAGTTCATGAGCATGCCTCAGTGTGGATGGGTAGATGCAGGACACAGTACTGAGGTGGAGGTCAGAGGACTTGTGTTCATTAGTCTCAGCTTGTCAGACAATAAAGCAAATACCTATATCCATTGAACCATGTCATTGATAACATCGCCTTGATTTTTTGTTTGGGATGTCAAGGTGAGAACATTAGCCTTCAGAATATTGTGATCATGGTGATTAACTTTGGGAAAGAATAATGTCTCCTCCATCCTTACTTTCTAATATTAAGTGAGTGTTTCCTGATGCTGAGCCTCTGACCCACCCTGTGTCTTCTTCCCTACAAACAGAGACTCCTCTTGGGTCCTTGTACCACTCAGGAGATTCCAGAGAGTAAATGAGTCCTCTCCTCTCACACACTGTTAAATCATGTTCTCCTCACCTGGGAGCAGGAGTTCCTAAGAATCAGTGACCCTATGCAGAGGAGTACAGGGGGTGCAACTATGGTCTCTCTGGCCTGATCTGTCCTCTTTCTGTGGCACACCTACTCCAGCACAGCACCCAAGTTCTCTTGCCCTTCCCCTCTCTGAGCTGAGCTTCCTCCCAGGCAGGAGCACCTCCCAGATTCCCAGGAGCTGTGGGTGGTTCTCTGCTCAAAACACTGCTCTGTCCCTCCCCATCAGTGCTGTTCCATGTCCCACTCCGCTTCTCTCTTTATGTTTTAGTCGTCCATGACACTGAGTGATCATCAAGGCTAATGAGCATCCCTATTATCAAGAAAGTAGCAGATGACCCTGGGACTGCCCTCCACTGTGTCCTGGCCTTGGTCTCCAAGCACCCAAAAGGGAAAGTCTGTACAACTGTGTGGCACAGAAACCCAGCTGGTTACCCAGTCTTCTTTCCTGTGTTTTCAGTGCTCTGCAAACATGGAATCTGTTCTCAGCAGGAAGGTGACAGAGATGTCTATGGGGCTTCAAAGGGACCAGCTGAGTGATACATGGGGAAGGGGACAGATCCTTCTTACTGAAGTCATCAGTCATGATTCAGACCTAGGACAAAGGCCCAGGAGCAGATGTGTCAGGAGTCTCACATTCTGGGTATGTAGAAGGAGGTGACCTAAGTCCTGGAAAAAACTATGGGCTCTTTTGTCTCATGCAAGATTTCAAGACCAGGCTCCTACTTCTTCTGTTTGCTGAGCTGTGTAATGGGTGGGTCTGCCTATGTGCTCCCTGGTTTTTCTAAGATGCCTTGGACCTCTATCTAGTTGATTCCCCTTGGCTAGCCTATATTTCACAAAGGAAATACACAAAAGGAAAAATGGAACATGATCCTCTGGCAGAGTAGCAGACACATAAAGCAGCCAGTAGGCCTAAAATGCTCTGTTTGTGATTTCAAAGTTGGTAAAAATATGGGATGGGGCCAGTCTTCTAGGTTAAGTTGTTGGTTCATGCAAATAGCTTTCTTAGTGTTGATGCTGTATCCTGATGCTGTCCCTGGTGATCCCTGAGAGAACTACAGCTCATGGTCTGGCAAGCTGTCAGATCAGCATAGCCTGTAGCCATTTGCCTACAGGAGAGAATTCCTTGAGTTGAACCCCAAAGGACAAGCACTTGTCAGGAGGACTTATGTCCTCTGTTCCTCTCCTTGATGACCATAACCTTCCTGTGAAGTCTCAAAAGGCCATCAATGCATAGAGTTATGCACATATCCAGCTGAGATCTCCCTGATGAGTCTCTGGAGATGTCCAGGGGACTTAGACTAACCTTATTTATAATGACAGTACATAGCTGACTCACATACCACAAGACTTTCACTACTAGAAAGCACTGTTTCCAACCATCAGGAAGTCAAAACCCAACTTTTGTAAAATGATTCTCAGGGCCATCAGAACTTGAGAATGGGACAGAGTTCTGGAGAGTAAGGCTTCTTGATACTCACATCTCTGTAAAGATCCCATGTTTTTCTCAACAGTGTCCAATGTTGATTCCCTAAGGGTTTTTCTTAAGGGTGCATTCCTGGTAAGAACCCCAAGAGTCTAGACAGAGGCTGATATCCTTGGCTAAGTTACCCACCGTTTATCCACTGTATGGAAAGTGAAGTTAAATGAAGGATTCTGATCTGTTGCCATTATTATACATTATGCGTGTCCTGCACTAAATGCTCAAACATAAGGATGAGGACACAATGTAGAGGGGAAGTAGGCACAGGCCACTCTCCTGTGTGTGTGTGTCCAGTCAAATGAACCCACCCAGTACTGAGAGTTCACAGAAAATCACTTACAGTACACGTGGAGGTATATGGATGTTGTTGATATGATTTCTTTATGTCTGCTTATGGATCATAGGGTATAGAATCCTGTGTCCTTCTGGGTGACATCTTGGAGACGCAGGGATCCATTTCTGTACACTGTCTCTCTACCACTGTATTCAGGCCCTGCCACTCTTAAATTTGTGGTTAGCGAATACAATTGTTCATATTTGTCACCCCTTTGTACCAGGCAAAGGCTTCAAGATTCTCTGGCAGATCGCGGACAAGGAGGAGGACATTTTCTCCTTCAACCACATCAGGTGGCACTAATTCAATAATGACTTGGACAGTGGTGGGTAGGTGCCAACAGGTTAAAAGAGAGGCTAAAATGGAAGAGAGAAAATCAATCAATATTAAACAGGTAAGATCATCACTCAGCCTAGGTGTGTGGGTAGGGGTGTGCCCACCCTCCTTGGTAGACATGAGCAACATGACCTTCATTCCCTCAGAGCCTCTGACTAGAATTCCTCTGTAAGGAATTCTATGATCAGGTATCTGCCTGGATTACCACTTAGTGTCTCCCTCTTTGGTATGAGGAACCCTCTCTGGCCTCCTCCTCTAGAGAGTCCTCCCTTTTTGACTTTTTTCTCTGTTTGCTTTGTGGTACCAGTTAACCCTTGATATCATTTTCCATCGATGCTGATATCAGATCCACTAGAACCAGGCCTTTGTGAGGACATGGATGAGTCTGACTGTTGTTGAGGGTTCTTTTCTAGGAAAAGACTCAGACACCAGTGGATAATGGAAAGAAGGGAAGGAAGGAAGGAACAAAGGAAGGAAGAAAAAAGGAAGGGATGGAGGGAGAGAAGAAGAGAGGGAGGAAGGGAGGGAGGAAGGGAGAGGAAAATGTGTCTACATGGGTTTATGTACATAGCTCCTTGGTTTGGAGGTAACAAGAATAATTATAGCCATGTGTGATTTAAATGCTTATACATTTCCTTGTGTATTGTATGTGTGTATTTGTGAAGGCAGGTGTTTCAGTGTATGTCTGCACACTCATGCTGCAAAAGATTTTGTAAGGCAAAAAAAAAAGGCCAGCAGGAGTCCGTTTTCTCCATTTATTATGTGGGAGCTGAAGACTGAATTCAGATTGTCATGTCCTTACATACTGAGCTGTCTCACTGGCCCACTCCTGCTTGATTTCTATTTGGAGAGTCACCGTGTCATGATAGGGAACATTAGACTCCAGAACATGGCAGCTGATGTGACTGATTTGAATAGGAAGCAGTTAAGGCTTTTCCCTTCCATTTATCACCTCCTGTCCACCACCAGCTATAAGCAGCTGAGCTTCTCTCCCTCACTGTACTTTGTGTTCTATGACTGCAAATAGAAACATTTATTCTCCTCTCAGACTCCTGTCCTCTTTAGGAGACTACAGGCATCCTCTAAGTTCCCGGAGATCTGGTATCCTTACCTGTGACCAGTAGCCCCTGCCAAGGGGTACACCCCTTACAGGGAAGCATGGAGGACACTTCCATCTCTCTTCTCACTGTGACTTTTTCCCTCTGAGGAGAAGAGCTTCAGTTCCAACACAGCCCCAGTCTCTGCTGTCCTTCCTCCTTCTGAGCTTAGCTTCCACTCAGGAAGCAGCACATCACAGAATCCAATGAGCTATGGGTGGTGAGATCTGTGTCCAAGGAACTGCTCCGTCCACTCTCAGTGCCGCCCCACATCCCTCTCAACTTTTCTCTCTTTATGTTTCACCTCCGGGCAACTTGAACAACAAGGCTGATAAACAGCCCCATGCCCTCAGAGAACAACGACTCGTCTAAGAGCTGACATATGCTGTGTCCTGTCCTTGGGTCTGTCAGCACCAAAGAAGGAACCTCCATCCAGCCTATGTGTCCTTCTGACACAGAGACCCAGCTGAGTACCCAGTGTGCACTGTGTTCTCACTGCTCTGGGAAGGTGGGATTTACTCTCAGCAGGAAAGTGACAGAGATGTCTCTGAGAGATGGAAACATACCAACTGAGTGATTACTAGGGATGAAGATCAGTCCTTTGCCACTAATGTCACTAGACAAATTCTTGATCCAGGAGAAGTTTATGAGGTGTTTTATGTCCTCAATGTTGGGGAAGATGTGACTTTTGTGTCTTTGAAAGGACTGTAGCCTCCCTCTTTCTATGGAGGGTTTCAAGGCAAACTTCAGCGTTATGTGTTGGCTGAGCTGTGTATTGGATTAAGTCCATATCCTTTCTGATCTTCCTGAGTCACCTTTGCCCTTTATCTAGGTGATTCTACAGTGGGAATTCTGTCTTCCCTTATGAAGATGCCAGGAGGGAGGGGGAGTTCAACTTCCCCATGTAGAAAGGTGCTTTCAGATATAGGTAGCATCCAGTAGGTCAGAGCATGGTTGTGGGACAGAGCTTTATGTTAGTAGGGACAGAGATGGAAATCAGTCTGCTTGGCAAGGTCATGGCTCAGGGAAACAATTTTCTAAATGTTGATCATGTGGCTTGTTATCACTCCCTGAAGATCCATGATAGAACTGAAATCTCATGTCTAGGGCTACAGCAGAGATGGTCAAAAAGTCAACTGTGAACTGCCCTGATACCCTCAGCATAGGTGGAATGCAGAGCCTGTTATACTGATCACTGTGCTCTTTAGCACTCCTGATTCCATCTAGTGTGGGGTGGTTCTAGACAGGATTTAAGATTTTTCCTGGGAAGCCCTGGACTAAAGTCAAAACAATGTGTATCCAGAGGATGGGCGTCCTTGGGAGGAATTTTGTGCTCAGAAAATTTCAGAGGAAATTTCCAGGACATTTTTCTTGATACTCAAAGGAAAGAACACGAATTTATGGTCGGCCCATGCATCTCTGGGGTCTAAGTCTTTCCGTGTCTGCATATAGAGGGGTGAGAGGGTCCAATTTTGAGTACAGAGAAAACTGACTCAAATGGACATGTCATCTTCTCTTCCTTGTACACCGTTCTAGGTTTTTCCTTTTGCTATGATTACATCCTGAGTAAAAGCAGTTTAGGAGGGAGCAAAGGGTCCAGTTTTCTTCTGGGGCTGTGTCATAGTGTAGCACTGAAGGAAGTCAAGGCAGAAAGCATGCTGCTTGCTGGCTCATTCACTGACTTCCTCTATTGCTAACTAATCTCTTGGTTTTACAAGAAAGCTAGGTTGGGACTGGACTAGGCCCTCTCCATGTTCTGTAGCTTGATCTGCTTGGGGGGCCCCCTGGTGGTAGGATCAGAATCCATCCCTGGTGCATGAGCAGGCTTTTTGGAGTCCACTACCTATGATGGGACACCTCATGCAGCCTTGAGGCAGGAGGAAGGGCTTGGACTTGCCTCTTTGGGATGTGCCTCCCCATGAGAAGCCTTTCCTTCTTGTTAGGGGGGCGTAAGGGGTGGGTTAGGAGCGGGAGGCTGGGGGTGGGAGGAGGGAAGAGGGGGGTCTTTGATTGGTGTGTAAAATGAATAAAATTTTCTTAATAAAAAAAGAAGAAAAAATCCCTCACAGACATGTCCACAGCCTGACCTGATAAAGACAGTTACTCAGTTTAGACTCTGGTTTCAATCCACGTGACGTTAGGCTGAGTCAAGGTGACAGTTAAGTCTGACTAGGACACTGTTCCAAACTGCTGAGTCCTCTTCCTCCATGGGAAGGCTCCATAGGAAGTGAGTGACCCTCGTTGTTTGCCATGGTCATGGCATGTGCTGGTGTCCACTCAGAGCCAGGCAACAGCTCAAGGACATCTACCCTGAGTGTCACTTTTCCCACTGGCCATGTCCTGAACTCAGGGACACTGTGATGTCCACAGCAGACGCTGAGAACAGTTAATGAAACAGCATCATCAAAATGTTAAGTTTCATCCTGACTCAGGACAGGCCACCCAGGCACGTTCATCACCTGCCTCTGCTGGAATCAGAGCAGAAGCCAATTACCAGCTGAGGCAAGACAGGAAATGGAAGCATTTGGGATAAAGGAACATGAGCATAGTTCAAAGTTCCGGGTGCTCCTTCTGAGTCACAGAAGTCATGATAGCAATGGGGGTGGGACAGGAAGAAATGAGCTAGTGTTGAAAGAAAAATCTATTTGACCTTAAGAAAAGTCTCTGCCTGGGGAGTTCCTCACACCTGGGAGGAGTTCACCCCTTCATATCTCAAGACCAATCAAGAGTCACCCAGGAGAAATCAGAGATTCAA
The DNA here is from genome assembly GCF_007827085.1 of Peromyscus californicus insignis. Classification (NCBI taxonomy): domain Eukaryota; kingdom Metazoa; phylum Chordata; class Mammalia; order Rodentia; family Cricetidae; genus Peromyscus; species Peromyscus californicus. The sequence goes on along the minus strand of NW_026294562.1, from coordinate 167,898,781 downwards.
GGAGAAGGGGATGAAATGGATCTGGAATCTCATAGGAATAATGGGATTTGTTTCTGCCCCTGGAGACAAGCTGGGAATTAATTTCTGTATCTACCCATGAACCAAGTCTTCTCCCCAGTGTTCAGGACTGACATTTGAGTGATCCCCTCACCAAGACCTGTAATTTTCTTCAATGTGGTCCTATTGATGCCAATTGCAGAGTTCTAGGCAAGGAAGATACAGGATTAGTAGTGATGTTTGGGATAAAGAGCCTGTTGGAGGATTACTGGTGTTCCCCATTGATAAGCCAAGAGTATTAAGTGGGCAGATCAGGGGGTGTATGGCAAGAGAGGTAAAAGTTTGCCCCTGAATTGAAATGAACATCTGAGGGGGAATATTATTGAGACATCCAGACCATATGGAGCAAACAGAATAAAAGCATATATGATGTCAGCAAAGGGAGGGGAAAATTCCGATCTATAAAAGGCAGTAGCATTTCTTTGAGTTGCACTATAACCTTAGATAAGTAGGTCCCAACCAGACCTGAGGTGCAGATTAGTAGAAGAGTACTTACGTAGCACTTATGCAGCATGCACAAGCCCTGATCAATCAGGAGCACAACACTCAAAGCATCCCTACTATACGATCATGAGTGTACGGAGCTGAGTCTGAGATGTCCTCTGTCTCCATCATCCTAAGCTTTTCTAGGAAAAAGTCATTACACTCCATTGTACCTCAGTCTTGGGCATTACTACATGTGCTTGGTCTAGGCCAGGGTGACTTGGCCAGCCTAGGTATCTGTGTGGTGGGTTTGTGTCACAAACCAAAGAAGTACTAAATGTCCCAGCTCTGGCCCTCTGTATGTAGGCAATTGTAGCCATAAGGCAACAGAAATTACTCACAGGTAGCATGCAGTTTGAATGGGTCACTTCATGTAACAGTCATTTCCAGATTATGCACTCAAAGGGTCCTCTGTTGGCTGTGACACTGAATAAGTGAGAGTTTACTTGCCCTCTGACAGCTTCAGCCTGTCACCTTCTGAGAAACTTTGACCATTTTATTTTTCCTCCACTGGTAGGTTGTAATCTAATTCTCAGGTTCTCACTTTAAGGCTATCATCACTACCCTCCGTGGGGTTAGAATTGCCAGTTTTGGTATTGGCGTCAGGTAGAAGTTCTGTGCAGACAACAGACAGAAGACACCCTCTATAGGACCACGGATCTTTGCAAATGCCCTTTTCAACCAGTGTTGGCCTTTCTAAACTCTACCCCAATCCATGTCCTTACAGAACCAGGCAGAAGATGAATCACAGGCATATGTATGAGGACCTGAGTACTCAGAGATGGTGGGCTTCCTGAGCTATCTGGGAGAAACAGTCTTTGTCATGTATGAACTGACCTGCAAAACTTTAAGGTACAGACCTTATATTCAGAACCCCATTGTCTATGCTGGTTCTCACAGGCCCACTGCCTGCCTTGCACCATGGGATGCTATGTCCCTCCAGTTGCACTGACATCCACTGGCTCAGTCTGGGCCAGAGCCATCCAAGGCTTTGCTGTCCAAGGATGTCCATAGATAGAACATAAGACTTCCCATTGACCTTCATTGAGAAGTACCCACAAAATCTCCTCAAGACTCGAAATGTGTACAGAAACCTCATACAATAGACAAGCAGCTGGCCTAGTATTCAGTTAACTAACCAAGCTGGAGCATGGTTTGTGACAAAGTTCCCACGTATTTGATGGAAACTGACATGAGTCACAGGACCCCAAATGACCAAAAAAAATAATCTCAGAATAATGTAGGAATGTGAAGGGAATGGTTTAGGGACCCATGGAGTTGGCCTTTTCTACCTGCCTTCAGATGCCTGCATCCTAGGTTTTTCAGATTAGAGTCCATGGCTCCTCAAGCACTGTATGCTTTTTAGTTCCTGAGACACTGAACCACTCCCTCAGTTTCACTTTGTGTTTTATTCAGCCTACTTTTTGTTTCTCTGTGCTACCATAGAAGTCAACGAAACATGCAGTTTCACAAAATAAATGGTTTTAGACATTAATATTGTGTACCTGTATAGCTTGAAGATGTCATCGTACGCTGGTAACTACAACTGTATTGATCCTGGCAATCGCCATTGTACTCTGTTTCTAATAGAGGTACAAAACATCTGATTGCCCTCAATAAAATTGTCACAGCTTCAGTCTTGATGTGGCCCCTTCATCCTGAGTCTGATTAATTCCTCACCAGCCATATCAGATAACCTTGGCCCAGCAAGTAAGTGTGGGTGCTTACAAGTGGCACATTGAACAGGGACCTGGAATATGGGTATTAAGAAAAAGTTAAAGGGGAGGAACCCTTAAGCTTTCATGTGCACACAAGTATAATAGAGCAGGAGAATTAATTGGAGGTAAAAAGACGTGACAGGCTGTGTTGAAGGAAGAACATTTTGCAGAAGTTCTGCAAACTTGTTGCTAGCAAATGGGGTTAAAACAGAACACCAGCCGTGAATAAAACTCCTGGAGTTCATTATGGAATTTCAGCCTTCTGTACATGACGAGGGATATCTGGATCCCAGAACACGGTCCCAGTTAGAGGGAGCAATTCAGGGAGAATTAGATGCAAGGGACTTCAAAAATTCCTAGTGATGCTTTTCAGCTTTGGAAAGAAATAACAGCAGTAGCAGATACAAGTGGCACAGTTAAAATTAAAAATGCAAGTTACAGGGGGAAAAGCAGAACTAAAACTTGGAATGAAAGAAAAATTAGCCCCTGAAGATATACTATCTAAGGTCTTCGTGTATCATGAAGTTGACTGTTCTTTTCCTCCCTGTGCTGATCTGACTTTTCATCACCTCCTTCCACCGCCAGCTTCAATTTTCACAACTCTGAAATTTTATACATCACTGCTTCACTTCATCTCTTTGTGAGGTTATTAGGGAGGATTCTCACCCACCCTGAGAAAATTAATTCCTTTTAATTCACAGTACAGGTCTCCCAGCCAAGAGACTTGGTATTGAGCCCAGGAGACAGGAGAAGACATGGCAGGATTTTCTTTCACACGTGAGTGAAATGTCAGATCCTGGCAACCTGGGGCAACAAGTTAAAATTATATAGCCATTTAATTTAAGGATCTTAATCCAGCTTCTATTAAATATGGGCTAAATACAACTTTTACATTTTAGCTCCTTGATTCTATTTCTGGGGAAGCTTTTCATCACTGACTGGAGGATGATAGCAACGACTTGGAAGACTGCTATTCAGAAAGATATCAGGACCAAGTTATTAGAAATTAACAAAATAATGTGCTCATAACTTTTGAAATCTTAACAGGAGATGGCATGTATAATGATTCTTAATGGCAGATTACATATCCTCCTGAAGCATATGGACAAATAAATGTTTTAGCACTGCAAATATGGTGTAAGTTCCCAGATTCTGGAAGGAAAAGACAGAGGAACCCTCTAAAATTAAAGAGGGGCCTGAAGAGCCATATCAAGATTTTGCTTCTTGTCTTCTGTAGGCAGTTAGTCACCTGATGGTTGAATGGGAAGCAGGAATTATTATTGTTAAGTAACTGGCATATAAGTGTACTGATGCTACCTTCCAGACTGATATCTGTCCCTTTCAAAACAAAAGGAGATATTAATGATTGCACTTGCCTCTGTGATGACATTGGGCCTTCATATACTTAAGGGTTAACTCTAGCTCTCACCCTTCAGTGGCAGACAGTCCCTCAAATATTGACAGTCACTCAACAAGGAAAAAGGATGGAATAATGGCAAATAACCCAACTTTATGTCAAGTTTGTTGCTCCTGTTTGAAGAGAACTTAAAAGTTATTTCTTCATGCTTTTTTTTAAATTTATTTTAATTTATTTTGCAATACAATTCAGTTCTACATATCAGCCACGGATTCCCTTGTTCTCCCCCCTCCCGTCCCCCTCACCTTCCCCCCAACGCCCCCCCATTCCCATCTCCTCCAGGGCAAAGCCTTCCCCACAGACTGAGGTCAACCTGGTAGACTCAGTCCAGGTAGGTCTAGTCCCCTCCTCCCAGGCCCAGCCAAACAATCCTGCATAAGCCCCAGGTTTCAAACAGCCAACTCATGCAATGAGCACAAGATCTGGTCCCACTGCCTGGATGCCTCCCAAACAGATCAAGCCAATCAACTGTCTCACCCATTCGGAGGGCCTAATCAAGTGGGGACCCCTCAGCCATTCGTTCATAGTTCATGTGTTTCCATTCATTTGGCTATTTGTCCCTGTGCTTTATCCAACCTTGGTCTCAACAATTCTCACTCATATAAACCCTCCTCATTCTCGCTAATTGGACTCCCAGAGATCCACCCGGGGCCTAGTCATGGATCTCTGCATCCAGATCCCTCAGTAGTTGGATGAGGTTTCTAGCACAACAATTAGGGTGTTTGGCCATCCCATCACCAGAGTAGGTCAGTTCGGGCTGTCTCTCGACCATTGCCAGCAGTCTGTTGTGTGGGTATCTTTGTGGATTTCTGTGGGCCTCTCTAGCACTTTGCTTCTTCCTATTCTCATGTGGTCTTCATTTACCATGGTCTCCTATTCCTTGTTCTCCCTCTCTGTTGTTGATCCAGCTGGGATCTCCAGCTCCCCCAAGCTCTCTTTCCCTCAACCCTCGCCTTTCATTACCCCCACTCATGTCCAGGCTGTTCATGTAGATCTCATTCCATTTCTCTGTCATTGGGCGATCCCTGTGTCTTTCTTGGGGTCCTGTTTTCCAGGTAGCCTCCCTGGTGATGTGAGTAGCAGACATGTCATCCTTGTTTCATGTCTAGTATCCTGCTATGAGTGAGTACATACCATGTTTGTCTTTCTGAGTCTGGGTTACCTCACTCAGGATGATTTTTTCTAGATCCATCCATTTGTCTGCAAACCTCATGATGCCATTGTTTTTCTCTGCTGAGTAGTATTCCATTGTGTATATGTACCACATTTTGTTTATCCATTCTTCAGTTGAAGGGCATCTGGGTTGTTTCCATGTTCTGGCTATTACAAACAATGCTGATATGAACATAGCTGAACAAGTGCTCTTATGGTGTGGTTGAGCATTTCTTGGGTATATGCCCAAGAGTGGTATAGCTGGATCTTGGGGGAGATTGATTCCCAATTTTCTAAGAAAGCGCCATATTGATTTCCAAAGTGGTTGTACAAGCTTGCATTCCCACCAGCAGTGGAGGAGAGTTCCCCTAGCTCCACATCCTCTCCAGCATAAGGTGTCTTCAGTGTTTTTGATCTCTTTATCTGTTGCCTGTGTTTTTGAGGGTGTATCTGACTTCCTTAGGTTGGAATTTTCCTTCTAGTGCTTTCTGTAGGGCTGGGTTTGTGGATAAGTATTGTTTAAATCTGGCTTTGTCATGGAATGTCTTGTTCACTCCATCTATGGTGATTGAAAGTTTTGCTGGGTATATTAGTCTAGGCTGACATCCATGGTCTCTTAGTGTCTGCATTACATCTGTCCAGGTCCTTCTGGCTTTCAAAGTCTCCATTGAGAAATCGGGTGTTATTCTGATGGGTTTGCCTTTATATGTCACTTGGCCTTTTTCCTTTGCTGCTCTTAATATTCTTTCTTTATTCTGTACGTTTAGTTGTTTAACTATTATGTGGCGAGGGGACTTTTTTTGGGGGTCTAGTCTGTTTGGTGTTCTATAAGCTTCTTGTATCTTCATAGGCATTTCCTTCTTTAAGTTGGGAAAGTTTTCTTCTATGATCTTGTTGAATATATTTTCTGTGCCCTTGAGTTGGTATTCTTCTCCTTCTTCGACCCCTATTATTCTTAGGTTTGGTCTTTTCATGGTGTCCCAAATTTCTTGGACATTTTGGTTCATGACTTTGTTGGCTTTAGTGTTTTCTTTGACTGATGAATGTATTTCTTCTACTGTATCTTCAACGCTAGAGATCCTCTCTTCCATCTCTTGCATTCTGTTGATTATACTTGCATCTGAAGTTCCCAATCGTTTTCTCAGATTTTCTATTTCCAGCATTCCCTCTGTTTGTGTCATCTTCATTTTTTCTATTTCCCTTTTCAGGTCTTGGACTGTTTCCTTCATTTGTTTCATTGATTTTTCTTGATTTTCTCTCAGTATTTTATTGTTTTCTTCCAGGACTTTATTGATTTCTTCTAATTTGTTTGCCCTTTCCTCTAGTTGTTTACAGCGTTCTTCACATTTTTTTTTGTCTTTTCCTCTACACAAGCCTCTAGCTTCTTCATGATGTCATTCATAAGGCTGTTTTCTTCTGCTTCTTCCAATTTCTGATGTTCAGGTCTAGGTGTTGGAGGAGGGCTAGGGCCTGGTGATGCTGTATTGCTATTCATTTTGTTGTATATGTTTCTGCCTTGATGTCTGCCCATCTCCTTGTGGTTCGTTCTTGGCTTTATCCGCACACTTGGTTCAGACAGACCAGTGTTCCAAAAGGGAAGTCTGGAGCAAGATGGGAGCTTGGGGCCGGCCTCTAAGTCTCAGGAAGAGGCTTGGGGCTCAGGCGGATGGGCGTGGGGGCAGGGCGTGGAGACTGCAGGGTCTGCCAGGGGTCTTGGAGATGGGGATCCTTCCCGGTGGGGCTAGCAGGGAACCTGCCCGGTGGCCAGAACCTGGGGCCAAGTTGGGCAGGTCTTCCCTGGAGTGGCTGGTGCCCAGGGATGGGGTCTGGGGCAAGGAAGGGTACTCCTTTCTTCATGCTTTTCTTGTACATTATATGAATGATATACTGCTTTCTGCTAAAATTAATGAAATACCAAAAGATCAGTGTTATAAAAATAAAAATTAGATTAGCCCTTTAAAATAGTTTTTTTTATAAAAAAATTAAAAATTTTGAGGAATACTTCAGATGACTTAGCACTGACTTTTGCTCCATATCTCTTTCAAATTAGTAATCATTTTCCTTCCAGTAAACTTACTGATTTTGTATCAAAGTATGTTGTTCTATACCCTAAAAGTTCTAGGCTTCAGTAGATACCCTGTACAGACAGTATTTGCAGATGCCACACAAGATGGTATGGTTTCTAGAGATGCTTCACTGATTTTTACTCACCAAGGTGTTTCTGTACAACATAATGAATTAGGCATGATTTTCACTGCCTTACAATGAATGCTGCCCTCAAACTCTAAACCTATATTCTGATTCACAATACACAGTCCTGACAGTGCAACATCTGGAAACAGTGTGGATCACTTCATCAGGCACCTCTGTTTATGATTTGCTACATTAACTCATCAGAAATTACACACACCAGAGAGTCCAGTTTACTTTGGCCATATTAAGTCACATTCTAATCATCCCAAACCTTTGTCAGAGGAAAATGCAAAGGCAGATTCCTTTTTAACACTGTCTCTTTTTCTAGTAATGAACAACCTAAAAGAAGCAGGAGAATTTCATGCACACTTTCATCAAAATCCTTCAGCATTTAAAAAAAGAAGAGTTTTTCACTAACTAAAGAACAGGCTCATTGAGAGATGAGAAATGCCCTTCACATGTAAGAGTTAATAACACACTTCTACCCTCCTATGACATGAATCCCCCTAGATTATTGCCAAATCATATTTAGCACATGGATGTTAGTCATGTTCCCAGTTTGGGGAGGCCATTGTGGACGCTTGTTTATTGCACATATCTGCTGTTCCTACAGTTTGATATAAAACACTGTAAGGGCCAAAGTTAACCTGTAAGCCCCACTTGCCCAAGGGCAGATGACTTTCTGGAATGCTGGAGGTTGGAGCTTATGGGAGATAACAAACCAGGTAGTTTTGTCCCCTAAACAAATTTGTTTGAATCAATAACACATAATATGCTATATCACATGTAGGTGGGAAGTGTGTGAGCAGGAAATAATTCATGATTTATGCTTACCCCTGATTGGCTGTAGGCAGAAGGTATGCAGAAAAAAGTAGCCAGGATATATGCTTGACCCTGATTGAACCTGATGGGCAATACAGTGTCCTTGTGGTTTTCCCTTTTTAAGCCTCTGCAAAATGTGATTCATTGTCATTTCCTGGGTACCCTGGAGTGGACCTGATGAGAGCCCATCATCCTGGCCAGTATTTAATTAATCTTTCTCCAAATTTGGCCCAATAATTGTGTGACTTGTCTTTCTTGTACAAGTCTCAGGTTAACATTTGGGGGGTCCCAAGGAGACTCAACAACAACAACAACAACAATTCCATAATGTTTTTCTGTGGGCTTAGTGATTGCACATTAATCTACCAATATTTTAATAATTACCATTTGCAGCCCCTCAACCCTGCAGTTAGTGCCCTGCCAGCCACTCAGGCCACAGCCTGGAGGGACTTCTGGACCTGCAGCCCAGCTCTGCAATGGCCACGATATATAGGTTTAAACTGAGTCAGTTTCATTCTATTTTCTAACAAAGTCTCAGAAGTCAAATGTTGGGGTGAAAACCTGCTAGATCAGAGAAGTGGAGAAACAACCAACTGATCTCCCATTATGGCCAGAGGCCCAGCAAGAACACATCTCTCCATTCATCCCAAACCAAAAAGAAAGCCTGAAAACCCAAGCCCCACTCTACTCCTTTCTGTGTGTCTCTCTGTTGGTATTCCTGGCTCCTCTGAACCCTCCGTGGCTAATTCTGGTCAGTTGGTTGCTGGCTTACCCCCTTGAAACAAGGTTGGTTTTATTTAATTAATGCAAATGCAAACTCAGTATTTCAGGACTTGAGATTCTTGGATCAGGCAAGATTTACTAAAGGATAAAATCAATTAGGCACACCCATGTCACAGAACAAGGTATGACCCATCCCACAGGTCAGGTTATTGGGTGAGACCCGGGGAGGCACCTCCTGAAAGATCAATGGGGGCAAGAGAGAAAGGAGACCAGGCACATAAAGGAAGACAAAGTCAGTCTGAGTCACGTCAAGGTCTCGTTTATTGCAAGGGGAGTCAGGCTTATATATGCTGGGAGCTAGGAGAAGTAAATAGGGGTATGGAAAAAGGAGGAAGTTAGGGTTCAGGGAAAGGTCTCTTTGTTCCAAGGCTTGATCAACAGACCATGCAGCAGACCATCATGTTTCAGGAAGTTAATCTAAAAGTACGTATTGCGGTTTTGTTGAAAAATGGTTGCTATTGAAACTGTTAACGGAAGGTTAGGTACACAGCTTTTTCCCATGAGAATCAGTTAGGCTACTTGGCTCCTGACAATTCCCCCTTCTTTCTATAAAATGGCCAAAGCAGGCTTTGGTCATTAATCGAGAGGGCCCCTGTATTAGGCTATATGGGGTGCGTCCTGTGTCTGGCAACGTGCCATGTTGAGCCGGTCTCTGGCGACCTCTGTACGTTGTGCTCCCAGCACAGGCCCCATACTATTCCCGTCATTGAGTACCCTCTAGCTTTTAGTTGTAGGGGTTTTTAGGTTCGTAGGCCGCTGAACCTGAGCCTTTCACCTGTTTCGATAGTTTGATCTCGAGTTTCTATCCAATGGTAGTGTACTGAAATGGTTTTTGATAGGGCCGAATCGATCTGATTTTTGATGAATTGTGTTAGTCATTGAAAAGCCCAAGGACCAAAGGTGAGGAGGAGAAGGAAAATGACCAAGGGGGCCAAGAGGGTGGGGATCAGAATAGAAAGCCAAAGGGATCCCTTTAGCCAGCCCTCAAGCCAATTGTTTTGATTTTCAAAACCACGTTTTCTTTGTGCCAATCTTTCTCTTAGTTTCTCCATTGATTCTCTGACTACCCCAGTGTGATCTGCATAAAAGCAGCATTCTTCCTTCAAGGCTGCACATAATCCCCCCTCCTTTAAAAATAGTAAATCCAGACCTCTTTTGTTTTGTAACACAACCTCAGAGAGCAAGGTTAAAGACTTCTCCAGGGCAGAAATGGATCTTTCTATGGCCTCTAGGTCAGTAGTCATAGCTATTTGTAACTGCATAAGGTGGTTGCTCTGCATGAGGGCAGTAGTTCCTGTAGCAATTCCTGCAGATACCCCCAATACCTAACAAGAGGGCAATAGTCATAGACACAGGTTCTTGAGTGTATCTGCCTCTCTGCTTGAAGAATTCCATCACTGAGCTCTCTTGATGATAAGTGACACGAGGCCGTAACTGGACCATCACACAAAATTCATGGGAACCATTAAATATCTGAGCAGATACACAAGGGGTCAATCCTGTGTTACAGGCCCAGTAGGACCCATTGGGGGCTTCGAGATAATAGCTCCCTTTATAGGGTGTCAACGTTTGTTTACAGAGGTGGCTATGGGTCGATTCAATTTTGCCTAAATAAGAACCTCGTCCGGAAACCTCAGGGAGTGTTAGCTTATGTGGCTTAGTCTGACACCTATTGCTCGGGGAAGTGAGGTTATTGGCAGTAGACTGAAAGGCGATTCCTTCATAATAAGGGGGACTGGAGGCAAGACAGAGCCAGCAACCCAAGGTTTTGTTTCGATTTGTGGCATTTAGGGCCAGATAAGCTCCCTGGACCAAATTAAACAATCTGTCTCCTGTTCCTCCAAAAGGAGTAAGGAGAGTGCCATTGCTGGAGTCTACGATGGTAGTCACGGTGCTTATATGGTAGGGAAAGGGACAAGGATGAGGTGAGGGAGGAGGAGGAGGAGGTGATGGCACCTCTTCATGATTGGAGGGAACTTTTTGGTCAGAGAGAACTAAGTTGGGTCCTACCGACTTTGGGTACAGGTTTTCTATTGTTAGCAAGATCTTGAAAATGACTCCTTTATCTATGCCATCAAGATACCAGGGGAGTCCCCATGTTTTTCCCGAGGGCCATTCTCGATTCTCCCTACCCTGAGGGGTGAAGGGGTGAAGGTTATGTTTAGAGGTAATGATAGCCAGTGATTATGGGCTGTCCAAGTATAGGAGCTAAAGCAAAAATGTCTATTCGTGCTAGGCTTACTGTACCCTCTTGTAACTGAAATAAGGTCCCAAGATGAAGTTGGTTTCCAGTAAGCTGCCCCTGTGGTTTCACAACCCCATCGAGCACAAAAGAAGGTCTCGAATCCCCCACATCTGGCAGCCATGGCTCGGCTTCTACCATCCTTAAGACAGACATAAAAGTCAGATTGTGCTAACCTACAACGAGCTATAGGACTAACGCAGCCAGGGGCAGTCATCATGGCAGGGTTATTATCATGGAATGTCCCACAAGGGCTTGACCAAGTGGTTTTAGGACTGCAAGGAAATTGATGGCAGTTTGGAATCGTTTGACCTCCCGTACCATTTAATTGGTGTTGGTCAATAGTAGGTATATCCCAAGAATCCAATCCTGCAGCCAGCTGACAGAAGTCAGGAGTGAGTGATGGCCACCAGGAATAGGGAGCATGGTTTGCAGTAACCCGCCAGACCTCCTCCCCTGTTACTGTGAAAATTCGCCAGGTAAGCTTTTTAATAGCATGGGGGCTTTCCTTGGAGATGCAGGAGAGGGGAAGGGGGAAGAGTAGTAAGCAAGTGATGAAGCAGGGGTTGGTTTTCCAAGGCCCGCGACGAACAGGTCCTGCCATTGAGATGTCCGTGGCTCCCTTTATTTTCCAAGCCGGAGGTATTTCTGAAAGAAAAAGAGAGAATTTTTGTCTCAGGGTTGTATCCTGGACATAACAGTTATTTTTTCCTTAATCTAGGGAGGCAATCTGTGTAGAGTAAGGCTTAATCAGTCTTTCTGGTAGCCAACGAGCCCCATTTCCCTTGGAGTCATAAATACACGCAGACCCCTTTCCCCAGATTATAACTGGATCAGGACCGCCCCATTTTCCGGTTATTGGATCTTTCCAAAGGACCTGTGCATATCCTTGTTTGGTTTCTGGGTGCCAGTGTTGCTCAGCTGCAGATTTTCCGAAAACATCCAATGTCAGAAAATTTAATACGAATAGGGCGTGAGAAAGCAAATCTTTGTGGTTTCCCTTAAGGGGAAATAGTGTCTCTTGTGAGCTGAGTTTATTAAGAGTATTTTTTAAAGTTTGGTGAGCTCTCTCCATGATACCCTGGCCTTGAGGGTTATAGGGTATTCCAGAGATGTGTTTAATTCCTAATTGTAAACAAAATTGTCTAAATTTTCTACTAGTATATCCCGAACCATTATCAGTTTTTATACATTTCGGCTGACCCAGCACTGTGAAGACATGTAACATATGATTGATAACATCTTTGGTGGCTTCTCCACTATGAGCGGAGGCACAAATAAATCCACTGAAGGTATCTACAGTAACATGTATAAACTTTAATTTGCCAAAAGAAGGAATATGGGTGACATCCATCTGCCATATTTGTCCAGGTATAAGCCCTCTGGGGTTCACTCCATAACGAGGTTCGGGTAAGAGCATCAGGCAATTTTTACAGCTTTTTACAATTTCCTTAGCCTGTTCTCTAGTGATTGAGAACCTTAGTCTCAAAGTGTGAGCATTGAGGTGATGAAGGCGGTGTGCCTCACAAGCGGCTGCTACCTGATCATGTTCCAAGTGAGAAATCAAGATAGAACGTGTAGCAGAATTGGCAAGTTCATTTCCCTGAGCTAGGGGTCCAGGTAGGCCTGTGTGGGCACGAATATGGCCAACATAAAAGGGTAGCAACCTTTGTCGGATTAATTTTTGTAATTCAGAAAACATTTGGAAGGTGGGAGTAATGGGTTGGATTATTGGGACCATTATCTATTAAATGTATCTGAGCCAAACAAATCTAGGCCCAATCTTGAAAATATCTCTAAGTTTGGTAACAATAACCAGGCCAATTTGTTCTCTTATAGATATATTATTCAAATATACCTCTCAGTTTTCTTTTAATTAAAACAGAACAGTTTATGCTTTAAACTAGTATCTGAATAGCCAGATGACTAATATTAACTTGTATTCCTTAACATAAAGGACATGCAAACTCAGACATTCAAAACCAAACATACATGTGGCCACATTTTTCATTCATACTTGTAGAGTAGACAGACATTTTTACAACTATGACCCTTTGGAGTCTCAATGTAACAGCAGAATAGCAAGACAAAGAAATCTGAAACATGTTTCATTTTTTTTATATATCTCAAGTCATTTAATCATTATTTAAGCCTTTTTATCCTCAGACCTTTATACCTTGCTTTTACATATTTTAATAACTTGTATTTTACATATTTTTTAAAACTTTTTTTATTTTTATATCTAAAACCTTTATATCTTATACCCTATATAAATTTTATTTTCCTGTGGAAATAAAAGCATAATTTTCCCAGTATCTTGAACTGGTAATTTAACATTTCTTTTTAAGCAATACCAGGACAGAGAAGGGTTAACAAGAGAAGCTGCTGGCCATCAGAAGAGACCTTGAAGTTATCACAGTAAAGGAAGGGAGGGGGAGCAGTGGGCATAGAGTGTGTCCTTGGCTGCCAGTGTTCCTGAAAAAAAGTTTTTGTTAACTCCTCTGACTAAAGTCAGATTCTCTATTCAGTGTTCACATAGTTTTTGTCAATTGCAGGCAGTCCCCATTGCCCTGTCCAGAGCTCCTGTCTTTGCCTGCCTGTAAGGAGAGCACACACCCCCACCCTCCTGAGATCAGCCAGCTGGCTGCTGTCCTGATAGCAAGAGAGCTAGGGAGGGACGGATGTGGCCTTTGTTATGCCTCTCTCTCCTTCTCTTCCTCTAGGAAAATAAGGGAGGTTAGTAGACAGAAACAAATAACATTTACACAGACAATCCAAGAACCGGAACATCAGCACTGAGACGATGGCCTCATTCACAGACAGCAAGCCCCTCTTGCAGTGTTCAAGCCCCACCTGGCAGGAGCTACCTGTTTATCTCAGTTTAGTCGGGGAGTAGGAGTGGGGGACCCAGTTCCCTCTATTGTGGCTCACACATCCTTTCAGTGGGCTAGGCAAAGGTCTAGTGGAGAAGAAGGGAACTGTCCCATAGTGTCCGTCACAGTCAAGTGAACAATGAGAACAGTTAACACATTACACACAAGACCAAGGGCACAGGAAAAAACTTTGCTCCAACAAAACAACCAACAAAGCTCCAAGAACAATGACAGCCTGATGTGCTCTGGGGGGGGGGTAACCCTCCAGGTTCAATCACATCAAAAACAATCCAGACTCGAGGATCTCTGTCCTTGATCATACAGACATCAGGGGGCTTCCACATCCCTGTCAGTCAGACATGCACCTTTTTTTTTCTTGGAAGAGAAGGAGAGAGTAAAGTAACAATGATCACAACAAAACATACAAAAATACCCACAAAATGGCTCTGACAAATTCCCGGGAAAAAATACAAAGTGGCACTTCCTCCCACCGTGGGGGAAGATACCCAAAGATGCTCCTAAACCAAATCATCACCTCTGAGGTGGCCTTAGGGCTCTGGGACGTCTCCCTTCACCACCAGGTTCACTGTCCAGACACGTCTGCCCCAGTGAGAGCCTGCAAAGTACAAATCGAGCCTGCAAAGTACAAATCGATCGACCGGTACAAAACAAAAGTAACAGGACAGAGAGACACAGACAAGACAGAGAGCGCTCTTACCGGTAGATGTCAATAAACCTCTGGACCCTTGAGGGTCCTGGTAGGGGTGTTTGAGAGAAAATCCTCTGCAAGGGCTAGTAAATGTGAAACATGCCCATCTCCCTCTGCTTCCTTTAGAACATCTCTAATCACACCATAAAAACTAAAAAAGGCATCGGGGACATTTTCCCCATCTCTGATTAATTTGTTAATATCTTTTTCCAACATTGTTCCAAGTCAGAGGGTGAATTCCTGGGCCGTTAATCACTAACCAGGGGCATTTCTCCTCCACAAATTGGAAGAATTTTATTAAATCCTTTTTCTTAACTCTTATTCCTCTCTCCCTAAGGTTACCTTTCATCAGCCTCTTTAGATAAATTTTTGCCCATGATCGATGGGACAACACACTTACCTCAAGACTCTCCCACGTTGCACGAGTGATGCGGTCCGGGCTTCTCTACCCTGATCCTCTCTGGAACCCCTTACATTGTCCGTCTTCTGGCAGGTCACCGTGCCTTGAGCCCCACATTCGGGCGCCACTTGACCCATCCCGCAGGTCAGGTTATTGGGTGAGACCCGAGGAGGCACCTCCTGAAAGATCAATGGGGGCAAGAGAGAAAGGAGACCAGGCACATAAAGGAAGACAAAGTCAGTCTGAGTCACGTCAAGGTCTCGTTTATTGCAAGGGGAGTCAGGCTTATATATGCTGGGAGCTAGGAGAAGTAGATAGGGGTATAGAAAGAGGAGGAAGTTAGGGTAGGGTAGGGTTCAGGGAAAGGTCTCTTTGTTCCAAGGCTTGATCAACAGACCATGCAGCAGACCATCATGTTTCAGGAAGTTAATCTAAAAGTACGTATTGCGGTTTTGTTGAAAAATGGTTGCTATTGAAACTGTTAACGGAAGGTTAGGTACACAGCTTTTTCCCATGAGAATCAGTTAGGCTACTTGGCTCCTGACAAAGGTAGATGCTGCTGCTGATCCAGCTGTCATTTTCCTGCCATTCTCCCCAAGGGTGAAGGGAACCAAACTGAAAGCCACACTTCTCTGCTAGTGGCTACCTGCTCCAACCAGCCTAAGAGAACGAGAGTGAGCCCCTACTCATGAATCTGTAAAGGGTCACATATACTCAGAGAAGACCACACTCAGAGGGTCAAACTGCTCACATTGTTCATTGGTTTGAATGGCAGAAATCATACAACATTTCCCCTTTTTTTGTTTGAAATAAAAGAAAGGTTCTAATCCTAACATAATAAAAAATATACACAATAAGAACTATTAACATGAGTTGTCAAGAGCGATGGAAAGGTTATAATCTTGACAAAAATTGAAACTACATACAACAAGAACAATATTCAAGTAAGAAATACATCCTAGACATCCAGACCATAGGTAATACACAATTTTTGAGAGATAACTCTGATAGTTGCCCTTTCCTGAAGAATCTAAGTTTTGTAACTAATATGTTCTTGGTTAAGACTTGGGAGACTTGTAACCATAACTATCTAGTCTTCAATCCCATTAAAGACCTGAAAAGGAAAATAATATTACCTGCGTAAGCAGGAAATGCAAGCAAGTGACTTCAAAAAATTCAATAAAAGACAGAAACAGCTGACTGTCTGCGAGTCACCCGATATTTCTCTGTAACCTTGGGGCATCCAACTTTGGCTTAGAAGCCTAGAATATCTGACAGACCTTCTTAAGAAGCAGGGAAGTTTGAAGGACTATCCTATCCTGTCTTGGCTAAGTTCAGCAGTTGCTTTTCTTTGTGTCCTGCTTGTTCAGATTGGACAGTGTGCTTATTGTCAGCAGTCAAGGCTTTTTATAGGTGAATTGAAACCATTGATATTAATGGATATTAATGACCAGTGATTGTTAATTCCTGTTATTTTTTGTGGTAGTGTTGTATTTTTCCCTTTCTTTGGTATTTGTTGGTGTGGGACTACCTATTGCCTGTGATTTCATGGGTGTCTCTTACTTCCTTAGGTTGGATTTTTCCTTCTAGTGCTTTCTGTAGGGCTAGATTTGAGGAAAGATACTGTTTAAATCTGGTTTTATCATGGAATATTTTGTTTACTCCGTCTATGTTGATTGAGAGTTTTGCTGGATATAATAGTCTGGCTTGGCATCTGTGGCCTCTTTGTTTCTGCATAATATCTATCCAGGACCTTCTAGCTTTTAGATTCTCCATTGAGAAGTCAGGTGTTATTCTTGTGGATCTGCCTTTGTATGTTACTTGGCCTTTTTCCTTTGCACCTCTTAATATTTTTTCTTTATTCTGTATGTTTAGTGGTTTGATTATCATGTGGCAAGGCGACTTTTTTTGGATCCAGTCTATTTGGTATTCTGTAACCTTCTTGTATCTTTATAGGCATTTCCTTCTTTAGGTTGGGAAAGTTTTCTTCTATGATCTTGTTGAATGTATTTTCTGTGTCTTTGAGTTGATATTCTTCTCCTTCTTCTATCCCTATTATTCTTAGGTTTGGTCTTTTCATGGTGTTCCAAATTTCCTGGACATTTTGGGTCATGACTTTGTTGGATTTAGTGTTTTCTTTGACTGATGAATTTATATCCTCTATCATATTTTCAACACCAGAAATCCGCTTTTCCATCTCTTGCATTCTGTTGGTTTTGCTTGCATCTGTAGTTCCTGTTTGTTTACTAAGATTTTCTACTTCCAGCATTCCCTCAGATTGTGTCTTCTTTATTGTCTTGATTTCAGTTTTGAAATCTTGAACTGTTTCCCTCACTTGTTTAATTGCTTTCTCTTGGCTTTCTTTAAGGGATTTACTGATTTCTTCCCATTTTTGTTTGACTTTTCCTCGATTTCTTTAAGGGAATTTTTCATTTCCCCTTTAAAGATCTCTATCATCTTCTTAAGTTCATTTTTAAGGTCGATTTCTTCTGTTTCTTCTGTGTTGGGTTGTTCAGGTCTTGCTGATGTAGGTTCTGATGGAGCCATATTGGTTTTTATGTTGTTGACTGTATTTTTGCACTGGTGTATACCCATCTCTTTCTCCACTTGGTGTAAGCAGTGTCTGTTTCTTAGGGAGCCTCTTTTGGTCTGATCTATACTCTTAGTCCAGTGGGAGCTCTTGGTCTAATTGGTGCTGATGGACTCTTTGTCTCAGCAAGTAGCTCTTAGTACAATTGGCTCTCATGGGCTCTGTCTGAGGGAC
This sequence comes from Peromyscus californicus insignis, assembly GCF_007827085.1. Classification (NCBI taxonomy): domain Eukaryota; kingdom Metazoa; phylum Chordata; class Mammalia; order Rodentia; family Cricetidae; genus Peromyscus; species Peromyscus californicus. The sequence continues at coordinate 167,881,168 of NW_026294562.1, read as the reverse complement.
TAGCTGCAATCTCAGCATGTGGGTGGGTTGGGAAGGGTGGAGCTTGTGGGTTACAAGGTCTGGTGGGGGATAGTGGTAGTCTGATCTGTCTATAGTAGATCTGCCTGTCGACTGACCTGAAACTGGGGTTACAATGGGTGGTGGTGTAGGGGCACAGGGTTGTGCCCTTAGGCCCAAAGCCTAGGGGCTGATGTGTTCAGGTGTGAGGATAAAGACTCACCTCTTAGTCCAATTGGGTGCTGACAGGCTCTGTCTCAGGGAACAATTGCAGTCTTGGATGGTGGGTGGGATTTGGGGGAGTTGGGACTTGTGGGTTACAAGGTCTGATGGGGGATAGTGGCATTCTGACCTGTCTACAGGAGGTCTGCCTGCTGACTGGCCTCTAACTGGAACTGCAATGGGTGATGGTGTGGAGGTGCAGGGTTGTGACCCTGGGCCCAAAGTCTAGGGGCTGGGGTGTTCGGGTATGAGGATAAAGAATCACCTCTTAATCCAATCAGGCACTGGTGGGTTGTGTCTCTGCAAAAATATCTTAACCAAGGGTCAAAATGTACAATGCAATATGACAAAAATAATCTTAATTTTTATCAATATGCAAAAGTATTCCAAACAGAAATAGAAGCATATATATAGTACAACAAAATAATTATATATTTTTATCAATATACAAAAATATCTTAAGTGAAATAAAGAACATATACAATATAACAAAATAATTTTATATTTGTATCAATATACAAAAATATTCTAAACAGAAGTAGAAACATATACAGCATAACAAAAATAATTTTATATTTGTTTCACTATACAAAAAAATCTTAGACAGAAATAGAAGCATATATACAATATAATAAAAAGAACTTTGAATTTGTATCAATATACAAGAATCCATACCAAAGAAAATTATTTAAAACTGATAGGCACACTCATGACACAGAACAAGGTAGACGTTGCTGCTGATCCAGCTGTCATTGTCCTGCCATTCTGCCCATGGCAATTGGAACCAAACTGCAAGCCATGCTTCTCCATCATTCACCATTTACTCTAGCCAGCCTGAGAGAGAGAGAGAGAGAGAGAGAGAGAGAGAGAGAGAGAGAGAGAGAGAGAGCCCACTCTTATGAACTCTTAAAGGGTCATGTATCCTCAGAGATGACCATACCCATAGGGCCAAACTACTCTCCTTGGTCATTGGTCTGAATGGCAGAAATCCCACAACAACTTGGGGTTCACAGTGTCATCAAATATTCTATAATATTTCCTTCTTTTTGTCTAAATAAAAAGGAAATGTTTTAGCTCTAACACAGGGAAAATATAAATAATGTGGACAATTATCAAGTAAGAATTACATTCACAATGTCCAGTTCATTAGTATCTGGAAAATTGGGAGAAAATATTCTATTATATACCCTATATTTAGTGAATCCAAAGTTTAAAACCTAAACTATTTTCTATCTTAACTTGTATTAGGAGTCTAAAAATATCCCTTTAGACCTAAAATCATTTTCTTAGATGGATAACTTAAGCTTCTATGTCTCTTAACCATATAAACATTACATCTCTTTCTGTAAGTTTCTTTTCTGAATTTGATAACAAAGAAAATGGTATAACTATTTAGTTTTCAATACTATCAGAGACCTGAGAAGGATAAACTATTATCTGAGTAAACAGGAAATGCAGAGCAAGCAACTTCCAAAACTATAAAAATGACAGAGACAGCTGGCAGACAGGACAGTCACCCAAGTTTCTTCACAATGTTGGGGTATCCTTCTTTAGCCTGTGGGTCTAGAATATCTGACAGATATTTCTGTGAAGCAGGAATTTTGAAGGACTCCCCTACCTTGTCATGGCAAATTTCCACAGTCATATTCTTTTTTGTGTTGCTTATCCAATTTGGACACCATAATGTCAATAGTCTAGGCAGGAGCAGGTCCTTGCCCACAGTAAAATCAAAGCCATATGGAGGTCCTTTGATGCTCTTCATGCTTTTTTGAAGTAGAGTGATGTTGCCAGAATCAGATGTACCTCACTATCATGAAAAGTCTTAGAGTGAATTATGTCTGTCTGTCCCTCTTAGGTTCCTCCTTGTTACCTAGTTTCTCTGGGGTTGTGGATTATAGCCTTGCTATCCTTTGCTTTACATCTGATATCCACTATTGCTGACCATTTGGGATTGGATAATCTATGAGAGGCTCATCCATGGAGAATATTGACTTTCCCTCTCTCAGAATTCATTAATTACTATATCTGTTTACTTATAAGTAGAGTCCTGGGAGATTCCCTCATCGACGCTAACATGTAAGTTGGTGCTGTCATTGTTTAGTTCTTGTTTAAGCAGACATATAATTGAGAGTTCTTGGGTACAGCTTCCTTGTCATATATAGAAGACACAATCTCACAGTAGACATCCTTGTCCTCTGATTCATCTAATCTTTCCACTTCAACTTTTGAGATAATCCTGAGCTCCAAAAAAGGGGATTATGATACAGATAAATCACTGGGGCTGAACATCCTGTGATGTCTGTTGTTATACACATTTGGACAAATTTTGGAATTCTTTGCTGCTCTCCATCTGTGCAAATAGAGGCTTCATTGATGACCATGGGAGCTATACTTAGCTGTAACTATAATGATGTGCACATAAATTACTAGAAATTATACTAGTTTAGGTAAGGGGCCACAGTATGTTCTCCTCTAGGATCCATGACCTTACTAGCCAATTGTAGTTGTCTAAGATTCCAATGCCAGAAATGATTTCCCAACTATCAATCAGATCTTAAATCTAATTAGACAATTGTCAGTTACCTCAAAGATACATGTGCCACTCTTGAACTTTAGGGATATATTCACATGCTATTTATTTCTGAGGCTTGTTAATATTTTAACTGAGTAGGACTACTGACTGTTTCCCTCTGTTTCCAGCTTTCAGGAAACTTCAACTACTATATGGTCTGTTTTTCAGGGAAAAGACATCTGGGCCAGATCCACTTAGATTCTTCAAAGCCTTGTGTACTATTAATGCAGTGTGACTTAAGTAATAAGGACTTATCCTCAAATTCTAGGATGTAACCAAGGGCAATAGTATTAGCAAATGTTATTTGGACAATCACATGGACTACCCTGACCAAGAATTTGAAAGGAGGTTTCTCATCCCTGTTCTGGGTTTCTTTTTTTTAATTTTATTTTTTTTTTCATTTTCCATACCAACCATTGCAACTTTTCTCTCCTCTCATTCTGCTCCCCCCATCTCTCCCCACCCCAAACCCCATCCACTCCTCAGAAATAATAAGGCCTCTCATGGGGAGTTAACTTAGTTTGGCACATAAAGTTGAGGCTGGATCAAGCCCTTTCCTCCTGTATCATGGCTGAGCAAAGTAACCCACTGTAGTGGGTAGCCATTCCAGCTTTGACCTGGAAGTTCCAACCCCCATTGAGGCTTCAGTAATGGTCGCGCCTACCACTATTGCTAGGAGTCTTATTTGATGTCATCCTTATGGATTCCTAGAAATTTCCCTAGCAGCAGTTTTCTCCCTAAATCCATAATGGCTCTCTCTATCAAGATGTCTCTTTCATAGTTCTCCCTCTCTGTCCCTCCCCTACTCAACCATACTGGTCTCTCATCTCATCTCACATCCCCTCATCTCTACCCACCTCTCACTTTACCCAGGAGATCTTATTTATTCACCCTCCCAGGGTGATTCATACTTGTCCTTCTTAGGGTCCTCCTTGTTACCTAGTTCTGCTGGGATTGTGAATTATAGCCTTGTTATCTTTTGCTTTACATCTAATATCTACTTATGAGTGAGTACATGCCATGTTTGTCTTTCTGTGTCTGAGTTATCTCACTGAGGATGATTTTTTCTAATTTCATCAATTTGCCCGCAAATTTCATGATGTCATTGTTTTTTACAGCTGAGTAGTACTCCATTGTGTAAATGGACCACATTTTCTTCCCATTCTTCAGTTGAGGAGCATCTAGGTTGTTTACAGGTTCTGGCTATTACAAATAATGCGGCTATCAACATAGCTGAGCAGGTTTCTTGTTTTTATGATTGAGCATTCTCTGGGTATACATGCAAGAATGGTATTGCTTTGTCTTGAGGTTTTGATTTCTGTTTCCCTGGTGGCTAAGATGTTGAGCACTTCCTTAAGTATCTTTTTGCTGATTTGAGATTTTTTGTTGACAATTCTGTTTCTAACTCTACCCCATTTTATTTGGATTATTGATACTTTGATGTCTAGTTTCTTGAGTTTTTTTTTATACTTTGGAGATAAGCCATTTGTCAGATGTGGGGTTGATTAAGATCTTTTTCCATTCAGTAGGTGGCCATTTTGTCTGATTTGCTGTGTCATTTGCCTTACAGAAGCTTCTCAGTTTCAGGAGGTCCCATTTATTAATTGTCACTCTCAGTGTCTGTGCTACTGGTTGAATATTTAGGAAGTGATCTCCTGTAACAATGTGTTCAAGTCTACTTCCCAATTTCTATTCTATCAGCTTCAGTGTAACTAGTTGAGGTCTTTAATCCACTAGGACTTGAGTTTTGTGCATGGTGACAGATAAGGATCTATTTGCAATCTTCTACATGTTGACATCAGTTATGCCAGCACCATTTATGGAAGATACTTTCTTTATTTCCATTGTACAATTTTGGCTTGTCAAAAATCAAGTGTTCATAGGTGTGCAGATTAATGGTAAGATCTTCAATTTGATTTCATTGAGCCGCCTGCCTGCTTTTATGACAATACTCCAAGCTGTTTTTATTTTTTTATATTTTTTCTTGGTCAACTTGGGAAGGTTTATTTGGTTTACAGTCATAGTCCACCATTAGGAACATAAGGTAGGAATCTTGAGACAGGAAATGAAATAGAGGCAATGGAGGAATGAGAAACTGGCTTGTTTCTCATAATTTGCTCAGTCTACTTTCTTACACAACTCAGGACCTTCTTCCCAGGAGCACCACCACTCACAGTGGGTGATTAATCAATTATTGATCAAGAAACTGGGTGATTAATCAATTATTAATCAAGAAACTGCACTCCAGGCTTGCCTATAGGCCAGTTTAATGGAAGGCATTATCTCTCCAGGCCTTTATGAAATTCTTATTAGATTTTTTTAGTAGGCATTGAACTTAGCAAGAGAAAATGTTCCTAGAAATTAGAAGGAAGAACAGGGAATATGGACATGCCCCCAAATAGCAATGGACAATCTGAAGTGTTTCTGTTCTCAGAGTGATACAGAAAAGATGTCTCATATATATATATATATATATATATATATATATATATATATATATATGAAAATATATACATATATATATGTATATATATATGTATATATATATATACATATATATATATATATATGAAAAGAATGGACTTCTATGCATTGGTCCTGGTGTCCCATCAGTCTATCTAATCTTGTACCTACTGCTCTTCAACACAACCTCCCAGATATTAGCGTAGGATCAATATTCCAATCTACAGCACAAGCAAAGGCTCCTGGTCCTTGAACAAGCTGCTGCTCCTTCTTGATGGCTCCATTGCTCTTCTCCTAGCCTTACCCTACTTACCTCTGTATGAAGTATACCTTACTACTATCTAGCCAGTTACTATCTGAATACTATCTGAATGCAGATGTTGTATACATTTGTCTGTATAGAAATATATGTATACAATAACATATATACATATATACACATACATATTATATATACACACACATATATATATATATATACATACACACACACATATATGCATTTCTGTGTGAGCAGGTGAATGGAGAGTGTATGGGAAGAAAGAGAGGGAGGGAGAGAGAAAAGAAGGGGTGTTAATGAATTAGCCCATGTATTTATCAGAGCTAGCAAGTCCAGATCTGTAGAGTAAGCTGGCAGGCTGGAAATTCACACAACAGTTGATCTTGCAGTCACTGTTGAGTCTAAAATCTACAGGACACACAGGACAGTCAAGGTAGAAACTTAGGCAAGAATTCCCATATCATGGTGTCCAGGATATATATTTTTTTCTGCTTGACACAATCTAGGGTCATCAAGGATGAAGGAATCCAAGCTGTTTTTTTTATCACTATAACATTATAGTAGAGGTTGAAGTCAGGGATGGTGATGCCTCCAGAAGTTGCTTTATTGTAAAGGATTGTTTTAGCTATCCTGAGTTTTTTGGTTTTCCATGTGAAGTTGAGTATTGTTTTTCCAAGATCTGTGAAGAATTGTGTTGGGATTTTGATGAGAATTGCATTGAATCTGTAGATTGCCATTGGTAAGATTGCCATTTTTACTATGTTGAAATAGCTATCCAAGAGCATGGGAGATCTTTCCATTTTCTGATATCTTCTTCAATTTCTTTCTTCAAAGATTTATATTTCTTGTTACACGGGTCTTTCACTTGTTTGGTTAGAGTTACACCTAAGATATTTTGTTATTTGTGGCTATTGCAAATGGTGGTTGATGTTTCTCTGATTTGTTTCTCAGACCATTTATCAATTTTATATAGGAGAGCTACCTATTTTTTTTTTAGTTAATCTTGTATCCTGCCACATTACAGAAGGTGTTCATCAGCTGTAGGAGTTCTGTGGTTAAATTTTTAGGGTTTCTTATGTATACTATCATATCATCTGCAAATAGCAAAAAATTTGACTTTTTCCTTTCCAATTTGTATTCCTTGATCTCCTTTTGTTGTCTTATTGCTAAGCTAGAACTTAAAGTACTATATTGAATAGATAGGAAGAAAATGGACAGACTTGTCTTGTTTCTGATTTTAGTAGAATCACTTCAAGTTTTGCTTCGTTTAGTTTGATGTTCACTTGTTGGCTTGCTGTATATTGCCTTTATTAGTTTAGGTATATTCCTTGTATCCATGATCTGTCCAGCACCATGATCATAAAGGGGTGTTGGATTTTGATGAAAGCTTTGTCAGCATCTAATGAGATGATCATGTGCTCTTTTTTTTCTTTCAGTTTTCTTTGTATAGTGGATTACATTGACAAATTTTTGTATGTTGAATCATCTCTGGGATGAAGCCTACTTGAGCATGATGGATAATTTTTTGATGTGTTCTTGAATTCAGTTTGCCAGTATTTTATTGAGTATTTTTCATCAATGTTCATGAAGGAAATTGGTCTGTAATTCTCCTTCTTTGTTGCATTTTTGTGTGGTTTGAGTAGCTGGGTAAGTGTAGCATCATAAAAAAGTGTTTGGTAGTGTTCCTTCTGTTTCTATTGAGTAGAACAATTTGAGAAGTATTGTTGTTAATTCTTTTTTGAAATTCTGTTAGAATTCTGTGCTGAAATCATCTGCCTCTGGGCTTTTTTATTTTTTTTGGTTGGAAGATTTTAATGGCTGTTTCTATATCCTTAGGGGTTATAGGTCCATTTAAATAGTTTATCTTGTCTTATTTTAATTTTTGTATGTGGTACTTATCTAGAAAATTGTCCATTTCTTTTAGATTTTTCCAAATTGTGGAGCACAGGTTTCAAAGTATGACCTAATAATTCTCTGGATTTCCTCAGTGTCTATTGCTGTGGTTCACCTTTCATTTCTGATTTTGTTAATTTGGATATTCTCTCTCTGCCTTTTGGTTAGTTTGGATAAAGGTTTGTCTATCTTGTTGATTTTCTCAAGGACCCAACTCTTTGTTTGTTTCATTGATTCTTTATATTGTTCTTTGTTTTTATTTTATTGATTTCAGCCCTTAGTTTGATAATTTTCTATTGTCTACTTCTCCTGGGTTAGTTTGCTTCTTTTTGTTTTAGAGTTTTCAGATGTGCTTTTAAGTTGCTACTGTGAGATTTATCCAAATTCTTTATGTGAGCACTTAGTGCTGTGAACACTCCTCTTAGCACTGCTTTCATAGTGTCGCATTTTGGGTATGTTGTGCATTCATTTTCATGGAAATTGAGGAAGTCTTTAAGTTTTCCTCTATTTCTTCATTGACCTAGTGGTAACTCAGTTAAGCATTGTTTAGCTTCCATGAGTTTATAGGCTTTCTGAAATTTGTGTTGTTATTGAATTCTAACTTTAAGCCATGGTGATCTGAAAAGAAACAGGGGTTTATTCCAATTTTTTTGTATCTGTTGAGATTTGCTTTGTGAGAGATTATGTGGTCAATTTTAGAGAAGGTTCTATGTGGTTCTGAGAAGAAAGTATATTCTTTTGTGTTTTGGTGAAATATCCTATAGATGTATATTAAGTCCTTTTGCATCATAACATCTGTTAGTTCCCTTTTGTCTCTGTTAAGTTTCTGTCTGGCAGACCTGTCCATTGGTGAGAGTGGAGTGTTAAAATCTGCCACTACTAGTGTATGGGGTTTCATATGTGATCTAAGCTTTAGAAATGTTTCTGTTACAAATGTGTGTGCCATTGTATTTGTGTCATAAATGTTCAGAATTGAGATTTCATATTCATGGAATTTTCCTGTGATGAATATGACATGTCCTTTCCCATCTCTTTTGATTAATTTTAGTTTGATGTCTATTTTGTTAGAAATTAGGAAACAAGCTGGTTTCTTAGGTCCATTTGATTGGAAAATGTTTTCCCAACCCTTTACTCTAAGGTAATGTCTGTCTTTGAAGTTGAGGTGTGTTTCTTATATGCAGTAGAAGGATGGATTCTGTTTTGGTATCCATTCTTGGCCTGTGTCATTTTATAGATGAATTTAATCTATTGATATTAAGAGACATTGATGACCAATGATTGTTAATTCCTCTTATTTTTTAATTATTGGTTGTGTGTGTTTCTCTTCTTTGCAATTTGCTTGTGTCAGATTATCTGTTGCCTGTGTTTTCATGTGTGCATCTAACTTCCTTAGGTTGGAGTTTTCATTCTACTGCAGGGCTGTATTTGTGGATAGGTGTGTATAATCTGGTTTTGTCATGGAATATCTTGTTTTCTCCATCTATGGTGATTGAAAGTTTTGCTGGGTCTAGTAGTCTGGACTGGCAACTGTGCTTTCTTTGTGTCTGCAAAACATCTGTCTAGGACCTTCTGTCTTTCAGTCTCCATTGAGAAGTTGGGTGTAATTCTGATAGATCTGCCTTTATATGTTACTTGGCCTTTTTCCTTTGCAGCTCTTAATATTCTTTCTTTATTCTGTATGTTTAGTGATTTGATTATTATGTGGTGAGAGGACTTTCTTTTTGGACTAGTCTAATTCGTGTTCTGCAAGCTTTTTGTATCTTCATAGGAATGTCCTTCTCTAGGTTAGCAAAGTTTCCTCACATGATTTTGTTGAATGTTTTCTCTGTGCTTTTGAGTTAGTATTCTCCTTCTGTCCCTATTATTCTTAGGTTTGGTTTTTTCATGATGTCCCAGATTTTCTCGACATTTTGTGTTATGACTCTGTTGGATTTAACATTTTCTTTTCCAATGAGTTTATTTTCTTGATTATATCTTCAATGACTAAGATTTTCTCTTCTATCTCTTGTATTCTGTTGGTTATGCTTGCATCTACAGTTCTTGTTCATTTACCCAGATATTTTATTTTCAGAATTCCATTGGTTTTTGTTATCTTTATTGCCTCTTTTTCAATTTTTAAATCTTGAACTGTTTTCTTTACTCATTTGATTCTTTTTTCTTGCCATTCTTGGCTTTCTTTAAGGTATTTACTGATTTCTTCCAATTTTTTGTTTGTGTTTTACTCCATTTCTTTACGTGCATTACGTTCATTTCCTCTTTAAGGGCCTCTATCATCTTCCTAAAGTTATTTTTAAGGTTATTTTCTTCAGCTTCATCTGCATTGGGATGTTAATGTCTTGCTTTTGTAGAACCACTATGTTCTGGTGGTGCTATATTGCTCTTTATATTGTTGAATCTATTCTTACACCGCCATCTACCAACATGAATTGGGGTACCTATAGGTATAGGTGTTGATCCTTTGTCCAATTGGTGAAGGTGGTGTCTGTGCCTCTGGGGTTTACTGATCTTGTGCATCTGATTGGTCTGGGGGAGGATGACGGATTCCTTGATTTTTTTGGGGGGGGACAGAGTGGAACTTGTAGGTTACAGGGTCAAATGGGTAACAGGGGTGGTAGAGTGCCCTGGCTACAGGAGTCTTACCTGCAGATGGGATGCTGGGGCTGCAATGGGTACAGGAGAGGCATACATGTGCCCCAGGGCCTAGGGCCTAGAATGGAGCTTTACAGCTTGGACACCAGCTACTCACCTCTTCCTCCAATTGGTGCAGTTGGAACCTGTGCCTCTTGGAGCCTTTACGCATGGGGAATGGTTGCCTGGAGGGAGGATGATGTGTTTTGTGTGCTTGGGGGTGGAGTGGGACTTTTAGGTTATAGGGTCTGATGGGTGGAAAGGGTGGTGGAGTAGCCTTGCTACAGGAGTCTCATGTGATGACTAGTTGCTTAGACTGCAATGCAGAGTGCATATGATGTGCCCTGGAGCCTACGGCCTAGAGAGTAGTTATGTCCAGCTAGGAGACAAGCCACTCACCTCTTACTGCAGTTGGTACAGGTGGAGCCTGTGCCTCTGTGGCGCTATGATGCAGTGGGGGGATATTTGACCATGGGAAGGATGGTGGATTCTATATGTTTGGGGGGCAGAGTGGGACTTGTAGGTTATAGGATCTAATGGGTGGTGGGGTAGTGGAGCAGCCTGTCTGTATGAGTTTTACCTGCTGACCAACTGCTGGGGCTGTGGTTGGTGGAGGAGCTAACCTGCATTTCTTAAGTACCCTAAATAGTTCATAATTATAGCTTTTAAGAACTAGAACTTTACATATTTAAATGAGCTGCATAGGTGCAATGCCTTCAACAAGAGTAGCATCACATACACAGTATGTTGCAACAAAAATATCCTTAAATTTGTGTCAATATACAAAAGTTCATACCAATGTAAAATATTTAAGATCAGTAGTTGCTTTTTAGTCTAAAAGTAGATTCAATAATCTACCATTTTATCCTGTCATTATCCCCCTTCCTTTTTTTTCAGAAAGAAATCCCTGAATCTAACCTCTGTTACTTAGTTTCCTCCCTGATCATGACCAATAAAAACTTGTGACTAACCCCCCTAAACAATGACAAACATCCATAACCCATCAAATGACTAAAACTTATATACCCCAAATCCTGATAATGTGGGCATTGTACTCTTAAAATCACTTCCTATTGTCTGGGGTTGAGTGGACCCTGAGAAAATTGGGATAATGGTCAAGTCTTGGAAAGTCTAGCTGTATATGTTTTGTCCAGTATCTGTGTGATGGGAACATACAGGACTTATCTGATACTTTCTGGAATAGTGTATGAGGCTGAACCACCTTAGCTAAAGACTTTGAAGTTTCCATGAGCAGTTTGTAGTCCAAAGCTGACATTTGGGTGGTGTTTATCAGCTTAATGGCATTACCACAATCCAGATAGATTCATTATTTTAGGGCACCATCATCTTGGAGACCTGGGAGGTCACTGCCAGGAATGGTCAGTGTTAATTGCAAAAAACTTAAAACGTTTTACATGTCATATATAGCAGATCTCCAAATGATTAAAGGGATGCAATCTATTAAGTACATCTGGGGTAAACAAACCTGGTTGTTAAATACCTGATTCAGACTCAAACCCAAAAACAGGTACAGGAAGCTAAATAAAGCTGCTTATTACTAGAATTAGTTAGTACTCTGTATGACTACTAATACCCTGACAGAAAGTTGTGTGTATATATATATCTATCTACATATATATATGTAGATAGATAGATATATATAATAACATTATATATTTTGAGATAATATTTATACCTTAAGAAAAATATTAAGGAGTCAAAAAACCCAAACAACAAAAGATTATGAGATTAGTGGCAATAAAATAGTCCCTTAATTTTGGTTATCTTCTGTCCCATACCAGATGGCTCTTCTGACATGAGATAGTGGTTTCAGATTTTTCTTTAACAAGCATATTTGAGTTTAGAGAAGGAGAGAGAACCAAACTCCACTCCAAAGCCAGCTTTAATTTTTAATTAAATTAGGACCACAAAAGACCACATTCCTTTTATTTTTATACAGAGCACCAAAAACAAGTTTTGGGGAAGATTTATGAAATTCTATCCTGTTAAAGATGTGCTATACCTTTCGAACAATTTCCTCTTTTTCTTTGGACATTTTCTCTTGATGAGTAGTTCTTCTTCTTCCAAGGTCTCATTTGTCCAGCAGTCTTTAGGTTTTTTAGTTGTACGCTTTTATTCTCCTGGAAAGATAAAAACAAAACCCTGCCACAATCTTAACTTTGTGGGGAGGTTTCCTTTTAGGCAGGTTATATCTTTATTAAAGCAAAATGTTTTTGGCAACAGGAAAGGTTTTGTCTTTTAATTAAAAAATATTTGAAACTAAATGTATCTTGGTATGCATGGATAAAATATACTTATTTTCCCATTTCTCTCTCTCTCTCTCTCTCTCTCTCTCTCTCTCTCTCTCTCTCTCTCTCCATTATAAAAATCTAAGATACATTTACTATTTCCTTTTTAGTCATAAGGAACCATCATTTTGAAATCTTTTGCCATACTTTCATTTACTACATATACTATAAACCTATACAATGCATACTACAAAAAACATTTTTTTAAATTTTATCTGTCAAGAAAGTGTATGATGTTATAATACAATGGCACATGTTCATATTTTATTTCAAATCAGTTTGCTTACCACCCAATTTAAGCCATTAATAGTGAAATGTTGCTTATGTAAAATTAAAATTACCTATTTTCATTATTAATAAACAATTCTAAAAGTTAATTAATATTAACCATGTCAAATATTAGTATCCAAAAATGGGATCTTGCAGAAGTGATTATATAAAACATGACAGCCAATTATAGTTTATTTTGCTCTGTGACAATGTACATATGAACTTGACTAGGATTCTAACACTTGTTAGTTATGGAAGATATTTGTAAGAAGTGCTTTAATCTCTTGAGGTCCAATGACTGCTATGCTAATCAATGAGGTCCATTTGACTGCTATGCTACATGCACCCAAATCTAACCAAACAGTTCATATAATGGCTCTAAACAACTAGTCACTGAGGAGTTCTTCTGATTCCATCAACAACACACATAATGAAGAGACAGTACAAGCCAGCACCAAAGGCAAAGTCAAAGAAAATACAAACATTCAAATCAGCTGTGAAAAATCCTTTTTTAAATCTTTACTATTGACATGATTTTTTATGAAATTCTGAGGCCTCCAGCACATTTCCTATCAATAATTTATCAATTTCATCATTACCTTGTGCTAGAGGGCCAGGCAGACTCGTATGGGATCGAATGTGAGTTATATATAAAGGATGACTCCTTTTCCTGATTATATCTCATAACTGAATAAATAATAAAGTTAATTCTGACTCATCAGGGATAAATTCTGCAGTCTCAATATGTAATACCACTCTTTCAGCATATTGAGAGTCAGTAACTATATTGAAAGGTTCTGAAAAATCCATTAATACCAACAGAATAGCATACAGTTCTGATTTTTGAACTAAATTATAAGGACTTTGAACCACTTTATTTAAATTATCTGATTTGTAACCTGCCTTTCCTTGTTTGTTTGCATCTGTATAAAATGTAGAAGCTCCAGATATGGGTGTTTCCCATACAATGCAAGGCAAAATCCATTCAGCACTCTTTATAAGTTCAATTTTATTGCTTTTGGGATATTTGCTGTTAATATCTCCCCAAAAATTACTGCAAGCTTATTGCCAAGGTTTCCTTTCTGCCCATAATTTTTCAATGTCCTCCTTAGTTAAAGGTATGACAATTTCTGCTGTGTCTATTCCTGCTAATTGATGAAGTCTCAATTTTCCTTTTAAAATCAAGTCAGAGATTTTTTTCCCATATAAGTTTTTAATTTTTTTACTCTGTTTATTTGGTAGAAATAGCCATTCCAATATAATATCTTCCCTCTGCATTAAAATTCCTGTAGGAGAATGCCTAGAGGGTAAAATAACCAAATGCAATCGACCTTTAGATCCACACAATCCATGTGTCCTTCCTGTACATTCTTTACTAGCAAGAGCAATTCCTTCTCACCTTCAGGGGACAATTCTTTTGGACAATTTAAGACCTTGTCACCTTCTAAGGTTTTGAACAAATTACTCAGTTCATCATTAACCCCAGCAATAGTTCATAGATGAGAAATGTCTCCAAATAATATTTGAAATTCATTGAGTCCATAATCTATCTCTCTTAATTTGCACCTTTTGGGGTCTAATTTTTTGTAGACCTATTTTATATCCTAAATAATTAATAGAATCTCCTCTTTGTTGCTTTTCAGGAGTAATTTGTAATCCCCAACAAGGTAAAATTTTCTTTACTTCTTCAAACATTCTTTCTAAAGTAGCTACATTTGAGTCATCTAGTAAAATATCATCTATACAATGTTAAATTATAGATTTAGGAAATTTTTTATGCATCACTTCCAATGGCTGTTGTACAAAATATTGGCACAGGATTGTGCTATTCAACATTCCTTGTGGGGGAACCCTCCATTGATATCTCTTAACCGGTTGAGAATTATTATAAGTAGGTACTGTGAAGGCAAATCTTTCTCTGTCATTTTCTTGTAAGGGTATTGAAAAGAAACAGTCTTTTAAATCAATAACTATAAGAGGCCATCCTTTAGGTAACAGAGTAGGCAAAGGAATTCCAGATTGTAGAGAGCCCATTGGCTAAATTACATTGTTAATTGTTCTTAGGTATGTTACCATTCTCCATTTACCAGATTTCTTTTTAATAACAAATACAGGAGAATTCCAAGGGCTGGTTGATTCTTCAATATGCTGAGCATTTAACTGTTCTTCTAACAGCTCTTCTAAAGCCTGGAGTTTCTCTGTTGTTAAAGGCCATTGCTGAACCCATACAGGCTTGTCTGTTAATCATTTTAAAGGTAGAGCTGTTGGTGTCTTTGGAAGATCATCAGTTGTTGTGCCCTGTTCTTGTACAATCTGGATGGCTGGTGAACACTCATTAGACTAATACCTTCTAATATTTCTCTTAGAAACATGTGTTAGTTTATGATTTTTTTCTGGGGTTGGAGGAATGTTAATCTGAGTATTCAATTGTTGTAATAGATCACAGTCCCATAAATTCATAGCTATGTTAGCCACATATGGTTTTAATTTTCCTCTGTCCTTCTGGACCTATACATTTGAGCCATCTTGCACTCTGTTTCACTTGAGATAATGTTCCAATCTCTGACAGCTGAACATTTACCTCCTGAAGAGCTCAATTTGGATGCCAAAATTCTGGTGCAATTATTGTCATGTCTGTACATGTGTCTACTAAACCATCCAAGAAATTGTCATTTATTCATATTTTTAATTTTGGTCTTTGTTCATTTATAGAATTTTGCCCCCCAAAATTGCTTTATGGCTTTTCTTGAATTTTCTGTTCTTTCTGCCTCACCTGTTTTATCACCCTGAGCAGCCTGGTTTATTCCAATAGGCATTTGGTTATTTAATTGCTCTGAGTAGGGGTTTTTTTCTATGATGGCAGAAAAGGTCTGAACTTGATTTGCTGTGGGGGCCTGCATGAGGCCCCTCTGGGAGTTTCCAGAGGACAGAGGCAAAGGATTACTTTGTCTGTCCCTTGTTGATCTACATTCATTGATCCAATGTTTACCCTTATCACACCTTCTGCATATTCCAGAAGGGAGGGGTATTCTGTTGCTGTTGTTCCTTGAATAAACATTCTTTCTAGGAATGCCCTGTTTACATTCCCTTTTCAAATATCCTTGCTTTCCACACCCAAAATATCTGACATTCCTCAATCCTTTTGAAATTGCTTCTCCTATCCACATATCTTCATGGCCATGAGACTCAATATTAATTGTGTCCCTGATCCAGTCCTCCAAAGGTGCAGATCTTGCCTTTAATGGCCTGATTATTCTTTTGCATGCTGCATTTGCATTCTCAAAAGCCAAAGATTCAATTATTATCTCTCTAGCTTCTGATTCTGGTACTATTCTATTTACTGCTGAAGACAGCCTTTGTAAGAAATCCATGAAAGATTCTTTTGGGCCCTGTATAACCTTTGTGAATGACTCAATTTTCTTTCCTGTTTCCCCAATTCTGTCCCATGCAATCATGGCTGCCATGCAGCAAAGAATTAAGATTTGGTTATCATACAAACATTGCTTTTGTATTCCAGTGTATTGGCCTTTTCCAAGAAGCTGATCCTGGGAAATTTCCACACCTCTAGCTCTACATTGATTTTCTATTATCTTAGCCTCATCTCTGTACCACATGAACCACTGCAATTGTGCTCTGTATTCCTGAACAGCCATTACTAATTCCTTCCAGTCTTGAGGAATAATTCTATTACAAGTTGACCACGAGTTTAACATTTGCTTTACAAATGGAGAATGCATGCCATAGGATACTATAGCTTCCTTAAATATCCTCAAATCTAGCATTTCAACTGGAGTTCACTTAGTTTGTGCATGCCCTTGATCAGGTAGTTGCTGTATGGTTACCAGTTAAATTAAGTTTGATTGTTTGAAAACAGGCTGTCTCTCTATAACCTTATAATCCAATCCTGAAATAATTTCACCTTTAAATTCTTCTGAGTCTGAATTTCTCTATAATTAATTTTAATAGGTATATTAATATATAATTATATTATTAATAATTAATTTTCTAAAGCTTTTATCTTGGCACTTAAATTGACCATCTTCTTAAATAGTAATATAAGGGTAATTATCAAATAATATGCATAATTGATGTTACATACATCCTATCAACATTAATTCTCTCACGTAACTGTTCTGTTTTCAGACTGCCTAATGTTTTATCAAACAAAGACCAATTGTAAAGATATTTCCCATTTTCTAATGTGGGAAAAATTTTTCTCTTTTAAGTAGTTTCTCCCTTTAAGATATCTGATATCTTATTTGAATTACCAAGTATGTGTAGAACAGTAGAAGTCTGTGGGAATTTCAAAACAGCTACCTAGTGTGGTTGCAGTCTGAGATGGAGATCCAGAAAGAGAGAGAGAGAGAGAGAGAGAGAGAGAGAGAGAGAGAGAGAGAGAGAGAGTCTACTACCTACCAGGAGAAGAGAAAAAAGCTAAAAGCTAAAGTCCAGGCTGAGCCATTTCAGCCTGAGCCAGGGGCCTATAAACCCACAGGCAGTTAGCCACTAGCAGCTCCAGCCCCTTTAATCTCCTGCCATGTGAGTTGGAGATCTGGCTATAAGTAGCTCCAGCTGCATGCAGCCTGACCGCTTGTAGCTATGGTCAAGTGCAGCTCTGGCTGCGTTTAGTTGGACAGCTTGTGGCTCCGTCCAGGACTGGGGTCTGTATCCTCTGGTCTGTAAGGCCACCGATGGTTTTTCAATGAATTCTCACCACTTGTGAGCCAAATATAGACAAATTTCTAAACAGTCTCACTAAAGAAGAAACACAGAACCAAACACGGGGCAATAGCCAAAGAGATCAGAGAAATAGTGGGTAGCCATAACAAGCCTTAGCTTACCACCACGCTGTAGCTTCCACAGAGAGCTTCTTCCTGTCTCTGAACTGCACTTTTATTGACTTCCTGTCCTGCCTTCTCATTGGCTCTAAGCCCAGCCACATCACTTCCTCATCACTGCCTGTCTATATAGACCTCCAGGTCTCTATGGTTGGTACTGGGTTTAAAGGCACATGTCACCATGTTTGGCTGTGTCCTTGACCACTCAAAGACTCTGCCTGCTCTGTGACCAGATTAAGGGTGTGTGCTACCACTGCCAGACTTCTGTTTTATGGCTTGCTATGAACTCTGATGTCCAGGCAAGCTTTATTTATTAACATACAATTAAAATATCACATTTCAGCTCAAATAAAATACCACCACAATTTTCTTCCAACAAGACAGAAAGTTATGCAAATCAATTCTAAAGTTCAGAGATTGTAATCAGCTTTGATACCATTCTGAAAGTTTTCTTGAGAGTTTGAAGTCAGAGCCTAATCCATCAGTGGCTCTAAGCTTTATTTGGTAACTCCAGGTAAAATTCCCTCTTCTTAATTTTTTAAAGTTGCTTTTTAAGATTATCAGGAGCATTTCAAAGTAGCTGGTTGACAAAAGGTATTAGCATTTTAATTGCATCCTGACAGGTAGTTTTTCTGCACAGCAAAGAAAATTACAGGTCTTGGTAAATCTCAGAACTGAGCTTTGGTGTAAAGTTTTGGTCTTCTGGATAGATACAAAAGTTAATCCTCATTCTGTGTCCACTGGCGCAAACAAACTTCTCTCCTTTCAGGATATTCCATTTCTGTCTCTTCCTCCTTTCCTTGCATCTCTGATTTTTCTTTTGTGTGATAGACTGCACTGAGAATGCTTTCTCCCACTTGGCAAGAAATTCCAAGGTGGAGAGACTGTTTTTAAAGTCAACTAGATTTTTCTTTCTGCCAATAACTTATGCCTTCCTGTTCCCTCCATTTGCTTTCATGATTTCCATGGCTCAAAGGAACACCCAGAGCTTTGAACCATGTTTGCACTCTTTTATCTCACATCCTCCCAGCTGCTCTCTTGTCTCAGTGAATGACTTCTGCTCTGATTCACATGAAGTCATTAGAGGCAGGTGATGAATGTGCCTGGGAGCCTCTCCTGAATCAAGATGAAGCTAATGGTTTGATGATGCTATTTTACTTATTCTCCACAATGTCAGTGGTAGACATCAGAATGTTCCTTGGCTGAGGATTTGGGGAATCAGAAAATGAAACCCAGAATAGATGTCATGAGCTCTTTCCTGGCTCTGATGGCCCAGCTGTGAGGGAGAGTGGACACCAGCACATGTGATGACCACAGCAAACAGAGAAGGACACTTAATTGACAAAAGGGGAACTTCTTTTGGAATCTCCCTGTGGAGGAGGAAGACTTAACAGTCTGAAATAGTGTCCTAGTTAGCACTAACTGTCACCTTGACACAGCCCAAAGTCACCTGTGAAAAATGTGTTTCAACTGAGTAACTATCTTTATCAGGATGGTCTGTGGACATGCTTTGAGGCATTGTCTTAACTGACACAGGAGGACTCAGAGACATCTCTGTCCCCTTACTGCAGGGAGTAAATCCCACCTTTAACAGCACTGAGAACATAGGGCACACTGGGTGTCTGTGTCACATGGACACATAGGTAGGAATGAGCCACCTTCCTTGCAGCTGACAGACCCAAGGCTATCACAACAGATGTCCATTATTCTCTGAGGGTGCGGGGATGTTTATCAGCCTTGTAGCTTGATGTGTTATTTGGAGGTGAAATATAAGGAGAGAAAAGGTGAGAGGGATTTAAGACAGCACTGGGAGTGGAAGAGACAGAGCGGTGCCTTGGACAGAGACCCCACCACCCACAGACCATTGGGTTCTGTGATGTGCTCCTGCCCGGGAGGACACACATCTTAGAGGAAGGAAGGACAGCCAAACTTGGAGCCTGAACCAAAGCTGAAGCTCCTCTTAGAGGGAAGAAACCACAGTGAGAAGAGAGATGGAGGTGTTATCTCTGCTTCCATGCAAGGGCTGCACCCCCTGGCAGGGCCTTCTTCTCACAGGTAAGTGTGTCTATTCTCTGAGTGTGGAGGGAAGGGACCTCAGAGGCAGGATGGA
The DNA here is from genome assembly GCF_007827085.1 of Peromyscus californicus insignis. Taxonomy (NCBI): domain Eukaryota; kingdom Metazoa; phylum Chordata; class Mammalia; order Rodentia; family Cricetidae; genus Peromyscus; species Peromyscus californicus. The sequence continues at coordinate 167,861,586 of NW_026294562.1, read as the reverse complement.
GTGTTCTGAAGAGGACAGGAGCCCAAGAGGATACTTGGGGTTTCTGTTAGCGGTCACAAGGCAGAAGGCACAGGGAGGGACAAAGGCTCAGCAGCCAGAAGCTCTCAGCAGACAGGAGGTGATGAGGGATAGTGAAAAGCTCCAAACACTAAATGTTCAAAGTCAGTCATATTGGCTGCCGTGTTCTGAAGACTGATGTTCCCAACCCTGACAGGGTGACTCTCCAGACAGAAATCAAAAAGGGGTGGACCAGTGAGATTGCTCAGTGTCCAGGTATACAACCTGAATTCATTCCTCAGGCCCCATATGGAAAGAATAGATTCCTGAAAGATCAACCCAGCCCTCTATACAGGAGCTGACATATGGACCTGCAGATGTACACATTGGGACACGTGCTTCCCACGAGCACCATTTCATGGACTGGCACATGCACACACTGAGACAGGTCCTTCACAAACACACACATAAAATACATAAGTAAATGTAAAAAAATGAAATCACACTTGACTACAATCATTGTCATTATTGCCAAACCTAGGGACTATGTAGAAAAATCCATGGACACAGTCCTTCTTCCTTCTTTCTACCACTCTTCTTTCCTTTCTCCACTTGTGTCTGAGTCTTTTCCAGGAATTGAACCTTCCAAAGACTCCAGGTTCTCACAAAACCCTGGTTATAGTAGAACAGAAATCAGATTGTCTGGAGCATGAAGTCTCAAGTTGGCTGGAACCAGGAAGGGAACAGAGAAACATGTCAGAAAGTGAGGGCTCTCTAGAGGTAGAGGTTAGAGAGGCATTACTGCTTGAACCAAATGCTGTTTATGTGAAGAGGGATATGGGGACACTGTGTAGGGATCCAGGCAGACACTTGACCAAGGAATCCCCATATAGAGGAAATGACATAGTTAGAGGCTTTGAGGGAATGGTAGTCGTGTTGCTCACCTTCATCAAGGAAGGTGGGCACACCCCTACTCATACACTTAAGCTGAGTGATGAACATACCTGCTCAGTGTTGGTTGTGTTTCTCTTTTCTGGTCTAGCCTCCCTTTTAACCTGCTGGCACCTGTCCACCGCTGCCCAAGTTACCATTGAATCAGTGCCGCCCCAAGTGGTTGAAGGAGAAAACGTCCTTCTACGTGCCAACAATCTGCCAGAGAATCTTCTAGCTTTTTCCTGGTACAAGGAGGTGAGAAATATGAACCTCAGAATTGCACTATTTGCACTGAACACTAATCAAAGTGTGATGGGGCCTGGACAAAGCGACAGAGAAACAGTGTACAGCAATGGATCCCTGTGGCTGAAAAATGTCACCAAGGAGGACACAGGATTCTATACCCTACAAACAGTAAATAGAGGTGGAAAAACTGTATCTACAACAACCACGTACTTCCATGTGTACAGTAAGTAATTCTGTGTGAAATCTGGGTGCTGGATGGGGTTCATTACACTGGATATGCACAGAAATATCAAACCCAGCCTGTGTCTACCTCCACTCTGCGTGTGTCCCCATGTTTGAGTTTGAGCATTTAGTTCAGGACACACAAAGTGGAGAATAACTGCAGTAGATCAGAATCCTTCATTTGACTATACCTTGCAGGCAGCTGGATGCATGGTGGGTAAATCAGCCTAGGTTATCTTCACTATCTATACTCTTGGGGTTCTCATAAGGAATGTATCCCTGAGACCGTCCCCAAGTGACAGAGAGTTTGCCTGATTAATGGATTGAATGGGAATGGGATTCTGATAGAATGGTGAGCCCCAGGAAGCCCTGGTTGAGGACCTCTGTCCCAGACTCAACACCAGGTAGCCCTGAGAAGCATTTCACTAGAGTTACATTTTGACTTCCTGGTGTCAGGGAACATTTTTTTTTTAACAGTTGAAGTCTTGTGATATGTGGAACCAGCTAGTGTACTGTTACAAGAGCTAGAGTTTGGCTAGATCCAAAGACATCTTGTCCAGAGACTAAACAGGGAGAGAACAGGTGCCCACGCCATTACATAGATGTCCTTAAATGGTTATGAGACATCCAGGAAGTTCATGGTTGCCCAAAGAGAGGAACAAAAAACACAGGTTCTCCTGACAAGTTCTGCACAGCTCCACAGATGTGAGCTGCAGTTCCCCAGTGACACACGGGGTGGGGGGGTATTATCAGGCCACACAATCAGTACTTAGAAAAGTATTTGTCTGAATCAGGACTTTACCTTGTAGCCTGGTATCTACTTCTGTCACTTCAGACCTGGAAGCCATTGACAAGGCCTTCTCAGATCTATTGACTCCTTCTTGTATCTGCTACATTGATATAGTATCATATTCAGATCCCCCTTTGTGTAGTTTCTTTGGGAAAGATAGGATACCCAAACAGAATGACCTAGACTGAAGTCCAAGGCATCTTAGAATGGCAAAAGAGCTAAGGGACAGACCCATCACACAGCTCAGTTAGCAAAGGAAGTGAGAGCATTGTCTTACAACTCTACATAGGACAGTAGAATCCACATCCTCGTTCTATGACTCAGGTCTCCTATTCCCACACACCCAGACTGGGAGATTCCTGACACATCTGGCCCTGGGCCTTTGTCCTGAGTCAGTACGCTGACTAGTGATTGCAGAGTGAAGAGTTTTTTCCTTTTCCTCATGATCCACATAGCTGGTCCCTTTGGAGCCCTCACAGACAGTTCTGTCCACTTTCTGGTGAAAGCAAATTCCATCTTTCCAGAACGTTGATCTCACAGGGGCGACTGTGAATATAGCTGGGTTTCTGTCCCACACATGTAGTACAGAGACTCCCTCTTTGTTGCAGACAGACCAAGGCCAGGATACAGCACAGGGCAAACCTAGATTAAGCTGCTGCTCTTTCAAGGCCCAGGGATGTTCATCATCCTTGTCCACATGTGATCTGGAGGACTAAAACATAAAGACAGAAGGGGAGGGAGACACCAGGCAGCACTGAGAATGCAGGGGGCAGAGAAATATTTTGAACACAGACCCACCCACAGCCCATGGGAGTCTGTGGGGTGCTCTGCCTACTCAGCTCTGAGTGGGAAAGGACAGCAGATTTTGGAAGCTGTTCTAGAGTAGATTTTCCACAAGAGGAAGGTATTTAATAGTGTCATGGAGACCAGGAATACACTATCTGTACCACTCTGCAAAGGGTACACTACCTCTCACAGGCTCCTGCTCACAGTTGAGACTACAAGTTGATAGTGTGTGAGGTGAGAGGACTGACTTACCAATTGGAGTCTCCTAAATGGGACAAGGACCTGAGAAGAATCTCACAGTTTGTAGGGGAGAAGACACAGGCCAGAGAGTTGCTCAGCAGCAGGAAGCGCTCAATGAACAAGAAATCATAATGGGTGGTGGTGATTGTTCTTACCCAAAGTTATTCACCATGATCATAATATTCTGAAGACTGATGTTCTCAGTTATGTCTTCATGAACAAAAAAATCAAGCTGGTAGTCATCAGTGACATGGCCTTGATATCAGTGGATATGGGCATTTTATTCATTGTCTGATGAACTTAGAAGCAAGGATTGGAAGATGTCCTCTGACCTCCACCTAAGTACTGTGCCCTGCAGCCATGCCCCATGCACACTGAGACAGGCCTTTGCATGCAAACTCTCACACAAGTATAATTTGTAAATAAGTGCCAAAAAAGCTAGTGAAAAAATTTTACACTGTATCCCCAAACCTAAGGTTTTCTTAAATAAATCCATGGGCATAAAGGGTTTTGAGAAATCGTTCATTGATTGAGTCTCTACAGGTATCTGAGATTTTTCTAGGTAGCATTTTCTTTTAAAAATATAAGAAAAACCATGGTTCTTACAATGCCCCAGTTTGAGCAGACTTGAAGTACAAGAGGCTGGAGGGTGAAGTGAGGTGTTGACTGGAACCACAAGAGGAACAGAACAACAACAACAAAAGATCAGAGAGTAAAGAAGCAGGGTGTGTAGGGGAAGAGGAGGGGCAGGCGTTATCCCAACACCAATCTACCAGAAATGTGAGCAGGGGTCTGAGGGCAGTGAGCCAGGCCATGTTGACACCTGAGGAGAGAGTGACATATAGTGGAAATGACTACTTTGGGGACACTGAGAACATGGAGGTCATGTGCTGTCCTCCACCAAGTAGGACAGCAGTAAGCTGCGGCCCTGTTGACAACTGAGGAGAGATTGCCATACAGTGGAAAAGACAAGAGTGGGGACACTGAGAATGTGGAGGTCATGTGCTGACCTCCACCAAGAAAGAAAGTGAGATGAAAACCCACACACCAGGCATGAGCAATGGACACAGCTGTTCAAGACAGAGGGACTCATCTTAGCAAAATACAAAGGTCACAATATTAATGCATCTCTCTTCTCTTCTAGCCTCCCTTTATACCTGTGGGCACCCTTCCCCCTCTGCCCAGCCCACTATTGAATCAGTGCCACCCAGTGTTGCTGAAGGGGGAAGTGTTCTTCTACTTGTTCACAATCTCCCAGAGAATCTTCAAGCTCTTTACTGGTACAAAGGGGTATTTGCACACAAGAAGTTTGAAGTTGCCCGACACATAAGACAAATAGATTCAAGTTTGCAGGGGCCAGCACACAGTGGTAGAGAAGCATTGTTCAGAAATGGATCGCTCCTGCTCCACAACATCATCTGTAAGGACACTGGATTCTATACCCTACGAATTCTGACTACAGATCTAAAAGTTGAAGAAGCCCATGTGCAACTCGAGGTGAACAGTAAGTGATGCTCTGTGATTGTTCAGTGCTGGGTGAGGCTTAAACACACAGGACTCTCATGTCTGCCTTTTGCATGACTCCTCTCTGCACTGTGTCTCCATGCTGGGGTTTTAGCACTTAGTGTGGGACACATCTGGTGGAGACAAATGGCCATAGATCATTGTCTGTAGTCTGACTACCCCAGTATTGAGGAAGACATTGATGGAAAGAAATTCAACATAAGATGTCAGACTCTGTCCAGTATCTGGGGCTTCTATCCATGTGTGTGAGGAAACCATAGCATCCTCACAGAGGTGAGCACCCGGAAGCCCTGGCCCCTGTCATGTGTCCTAGGCCCAACTACATATGACCATAGAGATCATTTGTCCAGGACTTGATTCTTACTTCTTCTCAGAGCTGAACAGGGAACAATGGTTTTTAATTGCCAGGGCCAAACTGGGGTATGTTTTAGCTCCAGGTTGAGAGTGTCATATATAAAATCCAGGAACTGGCACAAAGACCATAGAGGAGTGTTGCTTACTGACTTGAGACTTATGGCTTGGTCGGTCTCCTCTCTTTTATCACCCAAGACTGATAGCCTAGGGGTGTAACTGCCTGCAGTGAGCTGGATCCTCTCACACTAATCTGTAATTATGTGTGTGTGTGTGTGTGTGTGTGTGTGTGTGTGTGTTTGTGTGTGTATAGTATATACTACAGTCTTGCCCTTGGGTCAATTTGATAGTGGCACTTTTAATTGACTCTCCCACATTCTAAGGGACTCTAACTTGTGTCAAGTTGACATAAAGCAAGTCATCCAAGTATCTGAGACTTTTCTATGACCTGAGCCTGACAAAAAGATAAGACTGCTCTTGCCCTCACCCACCTCTAGTCCTGTGGACTGCAGGACAAATAACCAAGCACATCAGTAAGTGAAGTTAGGAGTTGACTGGATCCTTAAAGCAAACTGAAAAAAAGCCAGAAATTGAAAATCTATGGTCGGTAGATTTCAAGGGAGACATCATCTCAAATTGTAGTGTTCATGAGTGTTTACAGTGTCTGACTGAGGCAGAGAGAGAGGAGTTATTTAAACAACCACAGAGAGAGCTCCTTGCAGAGGAAATGACACATCCAGAAGCACTCAGGGATTGGAGGTCATGTTGCTGACCTCCACCTTGAAGGATAGACACACCCACATCTGCATCTCTAGGCTGAGTCATGAATCTATCTGTTCAGAACAGAGGTTACCACCTGCTGACTAACCCAATGTTCTTCAATTGATGGCTTTTTTCTCTTCCAGCCTCCGTTTCTACATGCTCTAACTCTCCAACCTCTACCCAAGTCAAAATTGAATCAGTGCCTCAGTATGTTGCTGAAGGAAAAAGCATTCTTCTCTTAGTTCATAATCTGCCTGAAGATCTTCAAGAATTTTACTGGTACAAATCAGTGTATAGGACAGACGTCTTTAAAATTGCAGAATACAACCGAGCCATTGATTCCACCATCTGGGGGCTTGCACACAGCCAAAGAGAAATGGTATACACCAATGGATCCCTGCTGATCAAGGACGTCACTGAGAAAGATGCAGGATTATACATGCTAGAAACTTTGAACAAAGATTACAAAATTGAGAAAGCATTTGTGCAACTCCATGTGAACAGTAAGTGACCTTTTATGGCTTCCAGTTGCTGGGTGTGGCTTATCCTACTTCATACACTAGACTGTCAGAACTGGGTTGTGCCTGCAGTTTCCCTCACAGCACCGTGTCCCCACACTGGGGTTTAGGCACTGACTGCAAGACACATGTGGAGTAGGCAAAAATTGGTCAGAATACCTCACTGGGCTCCACCTGCAGAGAAGAGAATATATGCTAGATAGCACAGCACTAGGATGTCAGACACATCCCAGAGTCTTGGGACTCTCACCATACAAGGACTCAAGAGAGACTCCGTGGTTTCCAGGCAGGCACTGCCTGAGGAAGCCATGAGATCTTTACAGAGAGTACAAGGAAGTCCTAGTTCCAAATCTCTGCCCCTGACACTTCTCTAGGTTACACTGGGGATATTTTGAAATGTTTGGCTTTAATATCGTGTTATTGCTGATAGGGATCAAGTCTTTACTGACTGTCCAAGTTCCATAGAGTGTGTAACTTGCTGTGCACTAACATGGGAGCTGCAGTTGGGTAGGTCACTTGGGCATCCTCTCCTTTCTGAGTCCAAATACAGATTCCCCAACTATTAGCCAATTATTCTTATAGGTTTAAGAGACTTCACAGAAAGATCAATGTCCCAAAGTATAGAAACAGAAGTAATACTTACTCAATACTCCTCCTTGTTCTCGGGGATCAAGCCTAGGGAATACTTTTCTTCAGGTAGATAGTAACAGATGCTGCTGATTAGAGCATCTTCCCCATCCCAAGTTCCAGCCATTGCTCATAACTAAGGTTAACTCACAGGAGAAGCAGTGATCATTTGCAATGTGTCCAATTATAGGGAAATTGAGACACAGCAAACTCAGGATCTCAAGCAGGGTCATACAGGCTATGGGTGGCAGATCCAAAGCACAATACACACACACACACACACACACACACACACACACACACACACACACACACACACACACACACACATATATATATACCCCTCAGGTCCAACAAATTCTCTCCTGTGGAGGCTTTATTAAGTGTGAAGTATAGAGGGGCTACTTGAGCTCGCTGAAGAATATTGTCATTAGTCCCCTCTCTTTTTTCCACAGAGCCTGTGTCACAGCCCTTATTGCGAGTCATTGACACCACAGTCACAGTACAGAGCTCTGTGATCTTCACTTGCTTCTCAGCTGACCCTGGAATCTCCATCCGTTGGATCTTCAATAACCAGAATCTGCAGCTCACAGAGAGGATGTCTCTGTCCCCCCAAAATTGCCAACTCAGCATAGATCCTGTCAGGAGAGAGGATGCTGGAGAGTATAAGTGTGAGGTCTCCAACCAAGTCAGTTCAAAGACCAGTCTCCCAGTCAGCCTGGTTGTGAAGAATGAGTGACCTCTCCTCTCATCCTATAGCAGAGTGCTGGCATTTCTTTATCAATGGCGTACAACAAGGAGAAAAGTTATGTGGTAAAAATTGTCAGTTATTACTCAGGTACAGCCAGCATGGTGACTCAAGCTTATAATCCTGGGATAAATGTGCACATGGACTGGCCAGAACATAAAAAGAGACCCAGTTTCTAAAGGGGAAAAGCAAACATAAATATAGTAGACAGAACTGCAAAGGAGTTAAGAGCTTAGCTTGTCCATCAATTATATAGCCAGTTCTTAGAGTCTATGGAAACTAATTTCAGGATCCCCAAACTTCTGGATGCTCTTGGTCCCCTGTTAAAATCGTACAGTGTTTGCATAGAGATAAACATCCTCTCATAAGCTCAAGTAGTTTCACCTAATACCAATGCTTCCTCGACACCAATCATCCATGTGAAGTGAGGAATGGTGACCGGATAAGTGACTGCGCAAGTTTATCTGTGGACATAACTGATTTCTAAATAGTTTTGATGCACAGTTTGTTTGATACACAAATGTAAAATACATGGTGTAAGGATCAAGTGGACTGTTTCTATCCTGACACTGGCATTCAAGTGCAAACTTGATCATGATTGTTTTCCTTGTTTATATTTTTTTATGACATAGATGGGATTTTCTACTTTAACTTTTCTGAGGTGCACTGATGAGTGGCATTAAGCACATTCATATTACCATGTGAACATCACCATTGTCCATTTGCAAGGCATTTCTAAACCTATATCCCGTCTACTTCTGTCTCTATGCATAAGAAAAAATAGGACATCTAGTTATTTGTGGTAAATATTAGTTTATGGAAGAACAGACCAGGTGGGTATGTTTGCTCACCAGTTCCAGAAACTTCTGTAGAATCTTTATTATTTTCTCCAAATAAGTTCATGTCATCTGCAGATACATTTGACAGTTGATTGATTGGCTACCTTTCAGTTCTTTGTTTTGCCTAATTGTTCTTTATAAGAATCCTAAGGTAAAACTAAAGAGAAGTGACCACAGCAGCATCCTTGTGTCAATCCTGGTCAGGGATTTTAACAGGTGACCAAGAACATCCAGAAGTTTGGGAATCCTGACCAAACACTGGAACACTGACAGTTTTCCCACTGAGTACAGTTTACTGTGGGTTTCCATGTGTTCTCCTACTGCACTGGCCTGCCCAGTACACCTTGTTTGGCTGTTTTCATCATTAAAAACTGTTCACTTTTGTCTAATGTCTTTATTGACTTAGTCTTATGAGTTACACGTTGAATCAGTTTTGTGTTTCTCATTCTTCCAACTCTATAGATTCTGGACTTATAGGAATATTTCTGTTTCCTCTAGGTCACTCAACATTTAGCACAACTATTGTGTGCTCATGGAACTCTTAGTATTCTTTAGAAGGACTGTAAGGACTCAAACTTCACTTCTAGTGTTTTTTTTTTTTTTTTTTTTTTTTTTTTTTTTTTTTAAGATTTATTTATTATGCATACAGTATTCTGCCTGTGTACCAGAAGAGGGAACCAGATCTCATTACAGATGGTTGTGAGCCACCATGTGGTTGCTGGGAATTGAACTCAGGACCCCTGGAAGAGCAACCAGTGCTCTTAACCTCTGAGCCATCTCTCCAGCCCCACTTCTAGTGTTAATGGTAATATATTTAAAGCAAAGTTAATCTAATTAAATGTTGTTAATACTGTTAATCACTTAGAAAAACCAACTTTAGATTCAATGATTTCCCGTACTGTTATTCATTTGTATCATTATTCTAACTTGTGGAGTTTAGATCATACAGAATCAATGCTTTCCTGTTTGCTCCCAATGCTTTGTTCAGTTACCTTTTCTTTGTACAGCTCAAGACCACCTCCCTATGAATGGCACTACCCACAGTGGTTTGGGCCCTCAAACATCAATCAGTGAACAAGGATATGCTCCATAGACACACCAGAAGGCCAAACTGATGGAGGCAATTCCTTGAGGTTTCCCAAGTTTCTCTAGCTTGTGTCAGGTGACAGAAACTAGCCAGCAACCTGTCAAACAAATCTGGTTCCACTGGGCCCATTTCAGAAGCTCTTGCCCTTAATTTCTGTAGGTCACATCATCAGTATCCTACTTCAAGCTCTGCCAGCTAACATATGGCAAAGATTTTTTCTCCCACTTGCATTGGAGGCTCTGTTATCTCTGAGCCCTAAGAAACCCCTGCATCTGCCTATGATCCACCTCCTCATGCATTTTCTTTGGATTCTAGTAGGCATGGAGATGAGAAGTCAACACTAGTGGAAAGAGGCCCTTGTAAGGATCAGAGTTCCTACACATGGCAATCTTCTCTCTGTCTTCTGCACTGCACTGTTACACACAACCACAAGCAGCAACTCCAGCCCAGTCGAGGACTGGGTGAAGACTTGGTAGCATTAGCATGTGAACCCAAGATTCGGGATATAACCTACCATGTGTTTTTTAAGTTGTCAGTGCCTCTCCAAATGTGACAGGCTGAGGATGTCTGAGAGCAACAGGACTTACTCTTTTGTCAGTGCCATTAGGAGTCAAAAAGGACTATATGAGTTTGGAATCTGGAACTCAGTGAAGGCAAAACAATGTGGCTCAGTCAACCTGAGTGTTACCTGTGAGTAAGTGGTATTCTATCATGCACAGAGGTAGACTACTCAGTTCCTTTTGAACCATCTATATGAACACCTAGGTTGGCCATGTCACCCTGTGTTAGCTCCTGCATATCCAGTCAGACCTTGGTTGAACCCAAGAATTGCATGAAGGAAAATCTCCTGCTTGGAGAATCTTGGGGTTACCATCTGTGGTGGAGAAAAAAGACATCTCAGACTCAGGCTCTGTTAACACATATGAGTATAATTAGGGGTTCTCACAACATGTGATATGGTTTTGAAATCTGGGATGTTGTGCTTGGCACACAGATATCTTGCTAATTCACTATACCACTAACTTCAACTGGGTGGTTTTTAATTGAAGTTTACGTGGCTCTAGAGCTACTATGGCCTTCAAAAGATGGGGAGCTTCTGATTCCCTCTCATATTGTCATAATTGTATTTGATCAGTTTACTACTCCAGAAACCACCCCATCCAATCTTCATGCCAGCAAGCATTCATTCTTTCGTGTTACTGCAACAAAACACTATGAACAAGCTAACTTACAGAGAAAATTATTTATTTGGGTTTATGGTCCATGATGGCAGTGAAGCGTGGTAGCAAGTCACAGATATTGCGGCAGGAGCAGGAAGCTGAGAGCTTCAATACCACCCTTTGGGGTGAAGTGTTTTGGTTTTCTAAAAAGATACAGAAGTTAGTCCCTAGACTGAGTCCCCAGGGACCATCAAGACCTAATCATTGCAACTTGAAGTTCAACCCCCCAGGTCTCCCCATTCTTGCTTCCCTGATTTCTTCTGTCCCACTCTCCACCCTGGAATGTGAGTAGTGGGAAGAACTTCACAGTGGAAAATATGTTCTTAAGGAAAAGTTGATTTATTTTTGTCAGAAAACTCATGCATTACTGCCCTTCCATTAATTTTACAACAGCTATTATGCAGAATGGATACCAGGGTTTTGACTTTTGCTCACACACTTTTATTTCTCATATTAGAAGAAAAAGCTCCCTACTGATGGGAACCAGCAGCTCAGAGATCTGCTCCCAGCTCTGCTCCTATCTCATGTGGTGACTGGTTCTACTCTCTGGGTGGAGAAGATGCCAGGGATGTCTCTTCTGTGTCAGGATAAGGCAGATCATCAATAACTTGATGATGCTACTTAACTGATTATTTTTAAAGGTGAAAGTATATCACTCATGGACATCAGAAAATCCCTGCTTCAGGAGCAGGAAAGTGGGAAAGCAACCCCCAGGTTAGGATGCCTCTGAGCTGAGTCCTGGCTCTAAAGGTCCAGCTGTGCAAGTCTGTAGATAGGAGCACATGTGATGGTCACAGACAGCAGTGAGAGCCACACCCTTGGTGAACAGGAAACTTCCTGTCCTCGTTAGCATTCACTGTCAAACTCACACAGGCCTTTGTCACCAATGTGGGGACCACTTCTTAAGTGAATTATTAGGTTGATCAGGGCAGTCTGCAGAAATATCTATGAGGGATTGTCTTGATTGTCTTAATGTGTTTAAGAGGGCTGAGGTCACTCTGGGTGGTGCCATCCCTATGCAGATGGACCTGGGAAGTCTATGGAAGATAGCTGAGCTTGATCCAGACAGAGATAGAGACTGACGGACAGTGTGTGTGTGTGTGTGTGTGTGTGTGTGTGTGTGTGTGTGTGTTTGTGTATGAGAGATAGAGAGAGACAGAGAGACAGAGAGACAGAGAGAGAAAATGAAGCATCAAGCAACTTTCCGCCCCAGTTCCTGCTCTCAAGTTTCAGCCTTGAGTTTCTTCCCTGAATTCACGCAGGGGTGGATTTGAACTCAAGTTGTCAGGCAAATAAATTCTTTGCTCCCTACACTGCTAACATTAGCATGTTTATCCCAGAAGCAGAAGCACAAGCAGGAGATAGTCTTTAGTGGAGAACATTAAACACCTCCATTTGGAGCATAAATAACGTTGTCTCTACTCATATACTTTGTTATCTTTGAGCAAAGAAATTAGACCAAAAGACAGTCCAGACTACTGTGGGTGCAATCCCTAATCTGTTGTTCTCTGCCTTGAGCCTCAAGAGACAATGGCAGGAATTCCTCTGAAGTTATAGAGTCACTAGGCTTCTCCTGTGTCTGCCTAACTTCTGTATGAATAATATTTCTGTCTCTGGACCAAGTGTTCCAAGGACAAACCACAAATTCTCTCTAGATGCACATTGCCTGCAGTCACAGTGAGCATGATGACTAGCCTTGCAATACATCTGTGCCCAGGTACCAGGCCTCCTCCCAGCATTTGAACCTGGTGACCATTCCTATTGCAGCCACAGGCATGAGTTTCTGGTCCCCTATGTTCTCTATGAAACACCATTAGTACACAGAACCAATACTCAGAAAATTATTCCATTGTGTGTGTATATATATAATATACCACGTTTTTGTCATGCGTTCATCATTTGAAGGCCATTTAAGTTGTTTCTGTTTTCTAGCTATTGCAAATACAGTAGCAGTGAACATGGCTGAACATGTTTCTGTGGAGTAGTGTGTCTAATCCTTTGATCTTACACCAAGAGTGTTGTAGCAGGGTCATGCAGTAGATTTACTTTTAGGTATTTTTGTGTGTGTGTGGAGGGTGGTTCTCCACACTCATTTATAGAGTGGGTTCATGAGTTTACAACCTCACCAACCGTGAATGAAGGATGTCTTTTCTCTACAACCCCATCAATATTTTTGTAGGCTGTTAGCCATTCTGACTAGAGTAGTGTGATATCTTAGTGTAGTTTTAGCTTATATTTCTCTTATTTATTGCTATGGATGATGGACACTTTTGGAGATAGCTCTTAGTAATTATTAAAAGATTTTTTAACGATGTATTTATTTGCATTGGTGCATTTGTGTAAGGGTGCTGGATTGCCTGGAATTGGAATTCCAGACAGTTGTGAGCTGCCATGTGGGTGCTGCGAATTGAACCCAGGTCCTCTGGAAGAACAGGCAATGTTCTTAACCACTGAGTCATCTCTCTAGCCCTTCTTAGTCATTTTTTATACCTTCTTTTGAGAACTCTCTTCAGACCCATGTCCTACTTCAGACCTGGATATTTTTTCTTCCTTGCCTCCTCCCCATCCTTGCCTCCCTCACTCTCTATTTAGTTTTTGAGACACTGTATCTGTACATAGTCCAGGCTATCCTGGAGCTCACTATGTAGACCAGGCTGGTTGGTTTGAACTCACTGAGATCTGCCTGCCTCTGTCTCTTGCTTGCTGGGATTAAAAGCCTACTCCACCATTACAGGCTCTGTTTCTTTTCATGTATCTCTGATTTCTGAGTTGTTTTTAACACATTCTGGATATTAATCCTCTATCAGATGTATAGCTGGAAAAGATTTTCTTTACTCTATGGGCACACTTTTCATTGGCTGTATTATTTCCTTTAGCGTAGAGAAGCTTTATATTTTAATGAGTTCCCATTTGTCAATTGTTAGACTTAATTCCTGGCAAATGGAGTCCTGATTAAAAAGTCCTTTCTTATAATTGCATCTTGTAGGACACTGCCTATGTTTTCTTTTAGCACTTTTAGTGTTTCAATGGACCTTTAACACATTTGAATTTAATTTTAGTGCAGGGGGATTGTAGCTGAAGTTTTCCCGTGTTGCACCTGGTCTGCAGCTGCTCAGACCCAAGTAAACACACAGAGGTGTATATTAATTAAAACTGCTCAGCCTTTAGCTCAGGCTTACTACTGACTAGCTCTTGCACTTAAACTCAGTCCATTTCTGCTAATCTATATGTCGCCACCTGTTCCGTGGCTTTATCTGCTTATCCTGCCTGGCCACTGGCCAATCAGCATTTTATAAACCAGTGTAAAAAGACATTATTCCACAGCAGGTGATAGATATGAATCTAATTTCATTCTTCTACATGTGAACATCCCATTTTCCCAGGAGCAGTTGTTGATGGTGCTGTCTTTTCTCCAGTGAAAATTTTTAACATGTTTGTCAAATACCAGATGGTTGTAATTATATACACTTTTTTTTGGGCCCCCTATTTTGTTCCATTATTCTATAGGTATGTTTTTGTTGTGAGTACCATGCTGCTTTTATTATGGTAGACCTATAATGCACTTTGAAATGTGGAATAGCAATCCCTCCAACATTGCTGTTTGGCTCAGGACAACTTAGGCTATCTGATGTCTTTTGCAGTTCCACATGAGTTTTATATTCCTGTGGAAAACATTACTGAGATTTTGATTGGGATTGCATTGAGTCTGCAAATTTCCTTGTGAAAATAACTATTTTCACAATATTAGTTATATCAATGCATGAACACTGGATGTCTTCTCATTTTCTAATATTTTCCTCTATCTCTTACTTCTGAGATTATAATTTTCATTGAAGAGGTCTTTAACCTCCTTGGTTAAGTTTATTCCTATATTTTCTTAGGTCATCATGGATGGGAGTGTGGCCATGATATCTTATCTTTATTAGAGTGCTTGTTGGTGGTGGAAAGTGAAACTAATGATTTTGTAAATTGATTTTGTATCCTGCTACTTTGCTAAAGTTGTTGTTTGTTTCTAGAATCTTTGCAGTTTAATTTTGGTATCTCTGCTGTACAACATTATATGATATGCAAAAAGAAATTGTTTCACTTCTTTTTCCTATTTGTATCTCTCTAATTTCATTCTCTTGTCTTGCCCCAACCAGTGCTTCCAGAACTACGTTGAAATGCATTGGTTTAATGGGCAGCCCTGTCTTATCCCTGTTTTTAGTGGGATTGTTCAAGTTTTTCTCTCTTTTAGATTCAGGGGCTATGTGTTTGTCATCTGTAGCCTCATTATATTGAATTATGCTCCCTCCATCGCTTGCTGAGTGATGTCTAATTGATAGGAGGGAAATCATACCTGATATTAGAATCCAAGAAAACTATATATGGCTAGGTTATGAATCCTAGAGCAGAACCTACTGTGGTCACTTTTTTAAACTAGTACAATTTCTAGGTTCATTTTAAATACACATCCTTATACTCATAGATAAGTGTAGCTCCCATTGCCTTCAAAGAACACCCTATTCGTACAGAGACCACCAAAGAATTCCAAAACATTTCCAAATGCATGAACAAATTACACCCTGGTATGTCTAGCCTAAGTTGATCTATCTGTGACACAATTCCTGTTTTTGAGGCTTAGGGAGCATCACAGAAGAAGGGTATGAAAGACTGTAAGAGTCAGAGAACCAGGACACTTCCTGTGGGACTGTGTCTTCTATTTATGAGTGGGAAGCTGCATCCAAGATCTTTCAAACATACAGCCATCTAAGGAGACATGAACAATGACAATGTCACTTTACATACCGGTATGGATGGGGAAATCTCCCAGAGGTATACCCCTAAATGAAGAGCAGACAATTAATGAGTGCTGAGAGAGGGTGTAGTTGGAGTTTTCTTTGGGTTACCAACCAGCTCCCAAATAAAGACACAAATATATTAATAATTCTGAATGTTTGGCCTTAGCTTAGGCTACCTCCACTAGCTCTTATGACTTAATTTATGTTTCTATTCATCTACATTTTGCCTTGAGACTTTTATCTTTCTTTCATTCTGTAGGCTCTATTTTTCTGCTTCCACCATGTCTATCTGTCTGGCCCTTAGTGTCTCCCTGGCATCTCTCTTTTTTCCCCAAGTTTAAATTCCTCCTCCTACTTACTCTCCCTGTATGTTTCCTGTATTACTGATCTCTCCAAGACCATTATCATGAAGGGGTGTTGGATTTCATCAAAGGCCTTTTCAGCATCTAATGAAATGATCAAGTGACTTTTTCTTTCAGTTTGTTTATATGGTGTATTGACAGACTTTTGTATGTTGAACCAACCTTGCATCTCTGGGATGAAGGCTACTTGATCATGGTGGATAATTGTTTTGATGTCTTCTTAGAGTCTGTTTGCCAATATTTATTGAGTATTTTTGCATCAATGTTCATGAGGGAGATTGGTCTGTAGTTCTCTGTCTTTGTTGCATCTTTGTTTGGCTTGGGAAGCAGAGTAACTGTAGCCTCATAAAAGGAGTATGGTAATGTTCCTTCTGTTTCTATTGTGTGGAACAATTTTAGGAGTATTGATATTAACTCTTCTTTGAAGAACTGGTAGAATTCTGCATTGAAACTATCTGGTCTTGGGCTTTTTTTGGTTGGGAGACTTTTAATGACTGTTTCTATTTCCTTAGGGGTTATTTGTCTATTTATATAGTTTATCTGCTCTTGATTTAACTTAGGTATATGGTACGTATCCAGAAAAATTATCCTTTTTTTTTTTAGATTTTCCAATTTTGTGGAGTACAGGTTTTTGAAGTATGACCTGATGATTCTCTGGTTTTCCTCATTGTCAGTTTTTATGTCTCCCTTTTCATTTCTGGTTTTGCTAATTTGGTTGCTCACTTGTGCCTTTTGGTTAGTCTGGATAAGGGCTTGTTTATCTTGTTGATTTTCTCAAAGAACCAACTCTTTGTTTCATTGATTCTTTATATTATTTTCTTTGTTTCTATTTTATTGATTTCAGCTCTCACTATTTCCTGCGATCTGTTTCTCCTTGATGACTTTGCTTCTTCTTGTGCTAGAGCTTTCAGGTGTGCTGTTAAGTCACTAGTGTGAGATTTCTCCAACTTCTTTATGTAGGCAATTAGTGCTATGAATTTCCTTCTTAACACTGCTTTCATAGTGTCACAATAAATTTGGGTATGTAGTATATTCATTTTCATTGATCTCTAGGAAGTCTTTAATTTCTTTCTTTATTTCTTTCTTGACCCATTGATGATTTAGTTGGGCATTATTCTGTTTCCATGAGGTTGTAGGCTTTCTGTAATTTTTGTTATTGTTAAAATCTAACTTTAAACCATTGTGGTCTGATAGAATACAGGAGGTTATTCCAATTTATTTGTATTTGTTGAGATTTGCTTTGTGACCAAGTATGTGGTTGATTTTACAGAAGGTTCCATGGGGTGTTGAGAAGAAAGTATATTCTTTTTTGTTAGAGTGGAATGTTCTGTAGATATCAATTAACTCCACTTGAGTCATAACATCAGTTAAGTCCCTTATTTCTCTATTAAGTTTCGATCTGTCAGATCTGTCCAGTGGTTAGAGTGGAGTGTTGAAGTCTCCCACTATTAAGTGTAGGGTTTTATGTGTGATTTAAGCTTTAGTAATGTTTCTTTTACATATGTGGGTGCCCTTGTATTTGGGGCATAGATGTTTAGAATTGAAACTTCATCTTGGTGGTTCTTTCCTGTGATGAGTATGCAATGTCCTTCTCAATCTCTTTTGATTGATTTTAGTTTGAAGTCTATTTTGTTGGATGTTAGGATAGCTACACCAGCTTGGTTCTTGAGACCATTTGATTGGAAAGTCTTTTCCTAGCCTTTTACTCTGAGGTAGTGTCTATCTTTGAAGTTGAGGTGTCTTTCTTGTATGCAGCAGAAATCTGGGTCCTGCTTTCATATGCATTCTGTTAGCCTGTGTCTTTTTATAGGTGAATTAAGTCCATTGATATTAAGGGGTGTTAATGACCAGTGATTGTTCATTCCTTTTATCTTTTGGTGGTAGTGTGTGTGTATTTCTCTTCTTTGGGATTTACTGCTGTGGGGTTATGTATAGCCTGTGTTTTCATGGGTATATTTGACTTCCTTGGGTTGGAATTTTTCTTCTAGAGCTTTCTATAGGGCTGGATTTGTGGATAGGTATTGTTTAAATCTGGTTTTGCCTTGGAATGTCTTGTCCACTCCACGTATGGCGATTGAGAGTTTTGCTGAGTATAATAGTCTGGGCTGTCATCCCTGATGTCTTTGTTTCTGCATTACATCTTTCCAGGTCCTTCTGGCTTTCAAAGTCTCCATTGAGAAGTTAGGTGTTATTCTGATGGGTCTGCCTTTATAAGTCAGCTGAAATAAATCAGGCACAACAGATTCCCATCACCTTTGATATGCTCACTGGGAAAGGCCCTTATCAGGAGACAGATCAATAGTTAAATTTTGATATAGCAGTATATGGTCAGGTTAATGCCACTGACAAGAGAGTTTGGAATACACTTCTGTCATCAGGAAGACAAACTGAGAATCTGTCTAAAATAAGGCAAGGGCCTGATGAGTTATTTCAAAATTTTGTTTCCAGATTAATGCAAATGGCATGCAGATTAACTGGCAATTCAGAAGCTGGACTTTTACTTGTAAAACAACTTGCATATGAAAATGCCAATGCAGCATCCCAGGCTGTGACATGCCCTTTTAGAAAGAAGGAAAACATCTATGACTATATCCAACCTTGTTCTAATATAGGATCATCATACAATCAAGAGATAGTGATGGCTGCAGCATTACAAGGAAAAACAGCGATATTCTGTACCAGCAAAGACATACTAATTCCAAACAAGGAAAAGTCTCTGCTTTAAGTACTTTTTATTTCTTTTCACTGACTGGTTGTGGTAAATGCAAACCTCAAGGGAATGTTAGTATCAGGAGTGCTCAGCTCAATGCATGCTAACAGGGCAGGTACAATTCTGATTCTGGGCCAGCATCAGATGAAAGAAAAATACCTATTATGGCGAGATCAGGAAGAACAGAAATCTTTTTACTCAGGAAACCTCCTATAATAAAGAGAAAAAAAATCATTTGAAAGCAAGCATGTTAAAAGGGAACTGGAAGTTGACTCCCAGACCTGAAAAGAATTTTGGGAAATGAAGTCTGAAAGGTAGTCCATAACAGCAGGCTGATATAACAGAAATGCATTCTGGGAAAGGTAGTTTTTCTGCTAAAGATGGCGACACTGCCTGGAAAAACTTTTTTACCTCAAAATGAAGTTTCTTTCCTATGCATTACTAGAAAGCTTAGATTTACTTCCCAAAAAGCTGAGAGCAAACAAACAGCTTGCCTCACAAGAGATAATTAAAATGAAAAAAAGCTTATGAGATTGTGTTGTATTAAGATTCAGTAGAAACACTGATAGCATTAAAAGACGCTCATAGTAAACTTTAAAAAGCTTTTAAAAAATAAGGAGAAAAATTGAAAGTTTGTTGAATGTCAGCTCCTATGAAACATTGTAAGGAAATGGAGATCAGGGCCATACCCTTTTTTGGCTCCTTTGGGAAATGTCTTATATTGTCTAATAGTTGCTCAAGATATTTTTGCTAAGAGCTTTACAGCAGTTCAATACAGGAATTTTACTGTTAGTCTAAGACAAGACTTTTCGGTAGAGCAAACCAAAAGTTATAACAGAAACATTTGTTTGAATTATGGGATGGGGAACCTGTTATGAATTTGGGTAAAGGAATAGTCTCTAGATAAAAAATAACTTTACTTCAAGGATTACAGCCTTAGCAACCACATTATATTGTACAAAGAGCAAAGTCACTTAGAAATACATTATGCCCATGAGAAAGTTTTGCTTGTTCTCTTTTCTTCTCATTTTCTGTTTGGGTTTGAAAAATTACTATCTTTTTGGAAGATAATGTAAATGTTAAGAGATCTTTTAGGTGTTTGCTAAGTTAGATATTTGCTAATGGTAGCCCTATAGAGAGTTTGCTTAATATAAGTCTGTAAAATAGATCTATAGAATTTCAAGACATGTAGTAATAAGCTCATAAGAAGTAAAGACATGTAGTAAATGTCCATGCTAGTTGTAAATGTAAGTTTAAATAAGGAGAATATGAGAAGTATATTTGCTAAGGTAGTCCTATTGAGTCTCTTTAAATATAAGCTTGTAAGAAATAAAGTAAGTCATTAAAAACCTAGGTTTATATATTAGGGTAGAATATTTGCTAAGATAGTAAGAACATAAGCTTGTAAGAAGCTTTAGGCATAAAGTGGCTTAAATAGGACTTAGGTATATAATAGGCTTTAGGTCTTAGGGACATGGTGAAAATTTAATATAGGGATTATATGGTGAAGGAACCTGGGACACAGAAACAGTGTCCATAGCAGATGCAAGCTTGGCAGTCTGAGAAATCTCAGAAGCTCCAGAAGCCACTAAGAATGGCAGACACCAGAGACAGCACAACAGCCACAGCCAGGTGCCCACAGCTGAGACCCACAGAATATCAACACAATTTAAAAAAGAAAAAAAAAAACGAGCTACCAGCAAAAACATTGCAGTTTCTATTTGATAGCTAAAGAAAGTCTCTTTTGAGAGGACTTTGCACCAACTAGCTTTTATGGAACTAATAGCTTTCATCATGAAGGAAAAACTGCCACAAAATGCTACTGTAACTGAAAATGTCTCTGGCCTGAGAATGAAAGTTGCAGAGATGCTTGCTTGAACTAAAATTATTAACTGCAAAAAGCTTTTGGTTGTAAAACGTTTCTTCATATTTGGAAATGGAAGTCTAGTACCAGAATTCATTTGAAATTTTTGAACTTAAAAAAATGAAATAAAACTAGAAAAAGGGTTTTGGTTATGAGTTTCTTCATATGTGGAAAACTGGAACCAGAATTTATTATTTGAATTTTGGGACTTAAGAAATGAAATGGACAGTAATTATTTCATTACAGTGGGGCAGTTTGAATTTACTTATATAGAGAGACTCTATCAATGGTAATGACTTATAAACTGCTTATGGAACTGTTTATGTAAAAATGGAACTGTTTAAATAGAGTTTTTTCTAAAAATATAAAGAAAAGGGAATGTTAATATGGCACAGTCTATTTAATTGAAAAAAATATTTTAGTGCTACTTGAGTGAATTAATGTTATGTTTTGTATAGTTCTATTAAGAAATCATTTGTGAATGTAGGTTTGTTAGAAAGTGTTAATGGTTATATTGAGAGGTTTGTAGGAATTATAATGGTGTAAGTAATGAGTTAGAGTTATTATGTTAACTTATTGATATCGATGCACCATGGTGTGGTGAAGTTAAGGAAGTATTTAAGTTTGATGTGAATACATTAGAAGTTTATCCTATTTTTTATTAGCAAGAAATTCAAGTGGTTCTATTAAGAGTTTGCTTTAAGATATAAGGTTGAGGGAATTGTAACCATGTATAGCATTTTTTTTTTTTTGGTTTTTTGAGACAGGATTTCTATGCATAGTTTTGGTGCCTGTCCTGGATCTTGCTCTGTAGACCAGGCTGGCCTCAAACTCACAGAGATCCACCTGGTTCTACCTTCCAAGTGCTGGGTTAAAGGTGTGCATCATCACTGCCTGGTGTATAGCAATATTTATGTTAGAATTACGTTAACCTGTTAATGTTAATGATGAAGCTAAGGCACTCTAAGTTTGATGCAGTTGCATCAAGAGTTTTTTATTTTTATTTTATTTAAAGGGCTTGATGCAGCTATGACTGCTGTAGTCACCTTAGACTAAGTCCAAAAAAGGAAATGACATCTTTATCATTTTCTACTCCTGTACTGGGAGGTATAACAGCTATGGAGATTGCCATGAACTCTTAATGGAGAGCTGATTTTATATTTTTTCCATTTTTTATTATTAAGAAATTTACTATTCACTTTTACATACCACCTCTTCCCTCTTCCTGACCCTAGGATTTCCCCCCCACCCACTCCTATCCCCACATTTCCCAAATCAAGGTCTCCAATGGGGAGTCAGCAGAGCCTGGCACACTCAGCTGAAGCAGGTACAAGCCCCTCCCATGTCTCTGCACCAAGGCTGTGGAAGGTGTCACACCCTAGGCACTGGGCTCCAAAAAGCCCACCCATTACCAGGGAGGGATCCCAATCCCCCTGCCTGGGGCCCCCCAAACAGTTCATGTTAAACAATAGTCTCCCATATCCAGAGGGCCTAGTCAAGTCCTATGGGGGCTCCACAGCTATTAGTCCACAGTTCATGGGTTTCCACTAGTGTGGCTGGTCATCTCTGCATATTTTCTCATCATGATCTTGATATCAACTACCCACAGAATCTCTCCTCTCTCTCATTGATTGGATTCCCAGAACTTGGTCTGGCACCAGGCTGTGGATCTCTGCATCCACTTCCATCAGTAACTGGATGAAGGCTCTATGATGACAGGATATTCACTAGTCCAGTGACAAGGGTAGACCAGTCCAGGTACTGTCTTGATCATTGCCAGTAGTCCAAGGTGGTTACATCTTGTGGATGGATTCCTGAGAACTTTCCTGGCACCCTGCCTCGTCCTATGCCCATGATGTCTTCATGTATCATGATATCTCTTCCCTTGATCTCCCACTCTGTCCCTGTTCCAGCTTGAACCTATCATTTCCTTATGTTCTCATCCCCCATTCTTTGCCCTTCATTACTCCCCCCCCAACTCCTGGTTAGCTCATGTAGATCTCACCTATTTCTCCTTTGCTAGGCTATCTCTGTGTCCCTCTTAGGGTCCTCCTTGTTAGCTAGCTTCTCTGGAGCTGTGGATTGTAGTCTGGTTATCCTTTGACTTACATCTAGTATCCACTTATGAGTGAGTACATACCATGTTTGTCCTTCTGAATCTAGGTTACCTCACTCAGGATGATATTTTCTAGTTCCATCCATTTGCCTGCAAATTTCATGATATTGTAGTTCTTTATTTCTGAGTAGTACTCCACTGTGCATATGTGCCACTTTTTTTAATCCATTATTTGGTTGAGGGGTATCTAGGTTGTATCCAGGATCTGGCTATTAAAAATAATGATGCTATGAACATAGTTGAGCACGTGTCCTTGTGGTATGATTGAGCATTCCTTGTGTATATGTCCAAGAGTGGTATAGTTGGGTCCTGAGGTAGATTAATTCCCAATTTTCTGAGAAACTGCCATACAGATTTCCAGAGTGGCTGTACAAGTTTGCATTCCCACCAACATTATAGGAGTGTTCCCCTTGCTCCACATCCTCTCCAACATCAGCTGTCTTCAGTATTTTTGATCATAGCCATTCTGACAGGTGTGAGATGGTATCTCAGAGTTGTTTTGATTTGCATTTCCCTGATGACTAAGGATGTTGAGCGATTCCTTAAATGGCTTTCAGCCATTTGAGATTCTTCTGTTGAGAATTCTCTGTTAAGCTCTGTAGCCCATTTTTAATTGGATTCTTTGGTATTTTGATGTCTAGTTTCTTGAATTCTTTATATATTTTGGAGATCAAACCTCTGTCAAATGTGGTTGTGGTGAAGATCTTTCCCATTCTGTAGGCTGTCATTTTGTCTTATTGACCATGTCCTTTGCCCTACAAAAGCTTCTCAGTCTCAGGAGGTCCCATTTATTAATTGTTGCTCTGAGGGTCTGTACTACTGGTGTTATATTTAGGAAGTGGTCTTCTGTACCAATGCTTTCAAGACTACTTCCTACTTTCTCTTCTATCAAGTTCAGTGTAACTGGATTTATTTTGAGGTCTTTGATCCACTTGGACATGAATTTTGTGCATGGTGACAGATATGGATCTATTTGCAGTCTTCTACATGTTGACATCCAGTTATGCCAGCACTATTTGTTGAAAATGCTTTCTTTTTTCCATGGTACAGTTTTGGCTTCTTTGTCAAAAATCAGATGTTCATAAGTGTGTGAATTAATTTCAGGGCCTTCAATTTGATTCACTGGTCCACCTGTCAGTTTTTATGCAAGGATCCAGCTGTTTTTATTACTATAGCTCTATAGTAGAGCTTGAGGTCAGGGATGGTGATGCCTCCAGAGGTTTCTTTATTATACAGAATTATTTTATCTATCCTGGGTTATTTGTTTTTGCATATGAAGTTGAGTATTATTCTTTCCAGGTCTGTGAAGAATTGTGTTGGAATTTAGATGGGGATTGCATTGAATCTGCAGATTGCTTTAGGTAAGATTGCCTTTTTTACTACATTAATTCTACCTATTCATGGGCATGGGAGATCTTTCCAGTTTTTGATATCTTCTTTGAATTCTTTCTTCAGAGACTTAAAGTTCTTATCATACAAGTGTTCCACTTGCTTAGTTAGAGTTACTCCAAGCTATTTTATATTATTTGTGGTTATTGTAAAGGGTGATGTTTCTGTGATTTCTTTCTCAGCCAATTTATCATTTGTATATAGGAGGACTACTAATTTTTTTGAGTTCATCTTGTATCCTGCTAATACTGAAGGAGTTTATCAGCTGTAGAAGATCCCTGGTAGAATTTTTGCGGTCACTCATGTATACTATCATATCATCTGCAAATAGGAAAGTTTGACTTCTTCCTTTCCAATTTCTATCCCTTTGATCTCCTTTTGTTGTTTTATTGCTCTAGCTAGAACTTCAAGTATTATATTGAATAAATATGGGTAGAGTGGACATCCTTGTCTTATTCCTGATTTTAGTGGAATTGCTTTGAGTTTTTCTCCATTTATTTGATGTTGGCTGTCGGCTTGCTGAAAATTCCCTTTATTATGTTTATGTATGTTCTTTGTATTCTCGATCTCTTTAGAGCCTTTATCATGAAGGGGTATTGGATTTTGTCAAAGGCTTTTTCAGCATCTGATGGGAGCCATAAGCCTAAGCGACCCTTGACACACATGCTGCCATATTTGGGCTTCTCTCCTCTTTTCTTAGATCTAGGCCTTGCTTAAGTCTTCATAGCACCAGAAACTCTTCTCACAGGTACCAGAACCTCTTCTCAGATATCAGATGAACGAGCTGCAGTTAAGCAATTAGGCAGTTAGACAAGAGTAGATAGATAACCCCCAGAGCAACATTTCCTGCTGGCCGAACAGCCCATAATTAAGTCCCTTCCCGCTTGCAACCCCCATAATTAAGTCCCCTCCTACTTGCAACCCTCTTGGACTACCTATATATGCCTTGAGAGAAAAATAAAATTTTGGAGCTTGATCAGACATCCTGTCTTGCTCTCATTCTTTGTGTCTCTTGTCCCTCTCATTCGCTGTCCCTCCCTGTAGGTTCCTGTTGAGGACCCCACTGGCTGGGGCAAGCATCTAATGAGATGATCATGTGGTTTTTTTTCTTCCAGTTTGTTTATATAGTGTATTACATCAACAGATTTTCATATGTTGAGCCATCCTTGCATCCCTGGGATGGAGCCTCTTTGGT
This sequence comes from Peromyscus californicus insignis, assembly GCF_007827085.1. Lineage (NCBI taxonomy): Eukaryota > Metazoa > Chordata > Mammalia > Rodentia > Cricetidae > Peromyscus > Peromyscus californicus. The sequence continues at coordinate 167,836,279 of NW_026294562.1, read as the reverse complement.
CATGGTGGATAATTTTTTGATGTGTTCTTGGATTCGGTTTACCAGCATTTTATTGAATATGTTTGCACCAATATCCATGAGGAGCTTAGTCTGTAATTCTCTTTCTTTTTTGCATCTCTTTGTGGTCTGGGTATCAGGGTAACTGTAGCCTCATAAAAAGTTTGTTTATGTGCCTCTGTTTCTATTGTGTGGAACAATTTGAAGAGTATTGGTATTAGCTCTTCTTTGAAAATCTGGTAAAATTCTTCACTGAAACCATTTGGTCTTGGGCTTTGCTTGTTTAAGAGACTTTTAATGACTGTTTCTATTTCTTTGGGTTATTGTTTTTTTTAAATAGTTTAATCTGGTCTTGATTTAACTTTGGTATATGGTACCTATCCAGAAAGTTACTCATTTATTTCAGGTTTTCAAACTTTGTTGAATACAGGTTTTTGAAGTATGACCTGATGATTCTCTGGATTTCTTTGTTGTCTGTTGTTATGTCTCCCTTTTCATTTCTGATTTTGTTAATTTGGATGTTCTCTCTCTGTCTTTTGGTTAATTTGTTTAAGGGCTTGTCTATCTTATTTATTTTCTCAAAGAACTAACTCTTCATTTCATTGATTCTTTGTATTGTTCTCTTTGTTTCTAGTTTATTGATTTCAGCCCTCAATGTGATTATTTCCTGGTGTCTATTTCTCCTTGATGAGTGTGCTTCTTTTTGTTCTAAAACTTTCAGGTGTGCTGTTAAGTCCCTAGTATGAGATTTCTCTGTCTTCTTTATGTGGGCACTAACTGCTATGAATTTTCCTCTTAACACTGCTTTCATAGTGTCCCATAAGTTTGGGTATGTTGTATATTTGTTTTCATTGAATTTGAGGAAATTTTTAATTTCTTTATTCATTTCTTCCTAGACCCATTGGTGATTCAGATGCATTATTCAGTTTTCATGAGATTGTAGGCTTTCTGTAGTTTTGATATTTTTGAAATCTAACTTTAAGCCATGGTGGTCTGGTAAGATACAGGAGGTTATTCTATTTTTTTGTATCTATTGAGATTTGCTTTGTGACTGAGTACGTGGTCAATTTTAGAGAAGGTTTCATGGGGTGCTGAGAAGAAGGTATATTCTTTTGTGTTACAGTGTAGTAGTCTGTAGATATCTATTAAATCCATTTGAGTCATAATGTCTACTTGTTCCCTTATTTCTCTGTTAAGTTTCTGTCTGGAAGAGCTGTCCATTGGTGAGAGTGGGGTGTTGAAGTCTCCCACTACTAGTGTATAGGGTTTGATATGTGATTTAAGTTTTGTAATGTTTGTTTAACAAATGTGGGTGCCTTTGGAGCATAAATGTTCAAAATTGAGAATTAATCTTGTCAGCTTTTCCCTGTGATAAATATGTAATGGCCTTCCCGATTTTTTCAATTGATTTCATTTTGAAGTCTATTTTATTAGATATTAGTATAGCTACACCAGCTTGCTTCTTAAGAGCATTTGATTTGAATGTCTTTTCCCTGACTTTTACTCTGAGTTAGTGTCTGTCTTTGAAGATGAGGTGTGTTTCTTATATGCAGCAGGAGAATTAATCTTGTTTTTGTTAGCCTGTGTCTTTTTATAGTTGAATTGAGACCATTGACATTAATGAATATTAATGACCAGTTATTGTTAATTCCTGTTATTTTGGTGGTAGTGTTGTGTGTTTCCCTTCTTTGGTATTTGCTGGTGTGGGACTATCTATTGTCTGTGTTTTCATGGGAGTATCTTAATTTTTTATGTTGAATTTTTCCTTCTAGTACTTTCTTAGGGCTGGATTAGTGGAAAGATACTGTTTAAATCTGATTTTATTATGGAATATTTTGTTTACTTTGTCTATGGTGTTTGAGACTTTTGCTGGGTATAATAGTCTGAGTTGGCATCCATGGTCTCTTTGTGTGTGCATAATGTCTGTCCAGGACCTTCTGGCTTTTGGAGTCTCCATTGAGAAATCAGGTATTATTCTTATGAGTCTGCCTTTATATGTTACTTGACTTTTTTCCTTTGCAGCTCTTAATATTTTTCCTTTATTCTGTATGTTTAGTGGTTTGATTATTATGTGGCAAGGGTACTTTTTATTTTGGACCCAGTCTGTTTGGTATTCTGTAACCCTCTTGTATCTTTATAGACTATTCCTTCTTTATGTTGGAATCATTTTCTTTTATGATTTTGTTAAATATATTTTATGTGCCTTTGATTTGGTATTCTCCTTCTTCTACCCCTATTATTCTTAGGTTTGGTCTTTTCATGGTGTCCCAAGTTTCCTGAACATTTTGTGTTATGGCTTTTTTGGCTTTAGTGTTTTCTTTGATGAATCTATTTCCTCTATTGAATCTTCAACACCAGTGATCCTTTCTTCCATCTCTTGCATTCTGATGGCTATGTTTGCATCTGTAGTTCCTGTTCATTTACTCAGATTTTCCACTTCCAATTCCCTCAGTTTGTGTATTTTTTATTGTCTTGATTTCAGTTTTCAAATCTTGAACTGTTTTCCTCACCTGTTTAATTGCTTTCTCTTAGCTTTCTTCAAGAGATTTACTGATTTCTTCCAATTTTTTGTTTGCATTTTTCTCAATTTCCTTAGCCAAATTTTTATTTCCTCTTTAAATACCTGTATCATCTTCATAAAGTCATTTTTAAGGCTGATTTCTTCTGCATTGGGATGTTCAGTTCTGCTGATGTAGGTTCTGATGGAGCCATATTTGTTTTTATGTTGTTGACTGTATTTTTGCACTTGCATCTACCCTTCTCTTTCTCCACTTGGTGCAACTGTTGTATGTGTCTGAGGGAACCTCTCTTGATCTGATTGATACTTTTGGTCCAGTGAGAGCTCTTGGTCTAGTCAGGGCTCTTGGTCTAATTCGTGCTGATGGACTCTTTATCTCAGGGAGCAGTTATTAGTCTAATTGGCTCTGGTGGCCTGTCTCAGGTAGTAGCTGTAATCTTGGATGTTTGGTGGGTTTGGGAGGGGTGGGGCTTGTTTTTTACATGGTCTGGTGGGGGATGGTGGTAGTCCAACCTGTCTGCAGGATGTTTGCCTTCCGGCCTGAAACTGGGACTGCAATGGTTGGTGGTGTCAGGGCTCAGGGTTGTGCCTCTGGGCCCAAAACCTAGAGACTGGGGTGTTTGGCTATGAGGACAAAGACCCCCCATCTTAGTCCAATTGGCACTGGTTGGGTCTGTCTCAGGGAACAGTTGCAGTTTGGGAAAGTGGATGGGGTTTGGGAGAGGTGGGGCTTGTGCATTACAGGGTCTGGTAGGGGATGGTGGTAGTCTGACCTGTCTGTGGGATGTCTGCCTACTGACCTGAAACTGGGACTTCAATGGGTAGTTGTGTGGGGGCACAGGGTTGTACCCCTGGCCCAAAGTCTAGAAGCTGAGGTGTTTGGGTATGAGGCAAAGACTCACCTCAGTCCAGTTGGTGCTGGTGGGCTCTTGAGAGTTATTTTTTAATATTTTAAGAAAGCAGGACCTGTTGGGGCACATTTGGGCTTTACTCAGCAGGTCTGCATAGATAGGATGATTGAACCACAAGCTTGAGTGCAGGTGTTTGAGATGGTTTGCACTTGGCTATGCTGCAAGGAGGTCTTTTGCTCCACCCTTTGGCATCCCTTTAAATACCCTAGGGCAGAGACAGTTGAGGCCCAATGGATTAGTATCCAGGCCCTCTCAAGGCTATCCTTTTATCCCATCTGTTTCCCTCCCCTGTATCATTCTATCTAATAGTTCCTGCTGCTTCTACTCAAGAGTCCTTTGGGGAAATGTGGGAATGAGGGATGGCACCCCACACCCAACTACATTCAGTTTCTGCTCAAACTCAAGAGCATTTTGTGGGTGGAGGATGTCATACCTAGTTGTTTTTTCTAGAGTCCCTGGGTCATCTTTTTCTTATTTTATTTTTATAAGATTTGTTTTACTTTTATGTATGGGTATGCTTTTGTACCAAGTGTGTGCAGAAGCCTTCTGAGTCTTCAGGAAATCCTCTGGACCTGGAGTTACAGGATGTTGGTTGTGACGCCATCTAGCACAGGTGCTGGGATCTGAACTCAGGTCCTCTGGAAGAGCAAAATGTTCACTTAACCTCTGAGGCATCTCCAAAGCCCTCCTTTCCAATTTTCTTGCTCTATGCATGGGAAAATGCAATGGTACAGTTGTGGAAGTTAGAAGAAATGAAGGACTTGATTCTCTCTCTTCACCATGTGGGATCTGAGGATTGACTCAGCATGTCAGCCTCGGCAGCAAGTGATCTACCCACTGAGCCACCTCAGTAGCCAACCTTAGTCTTATTTTTATTTGAAGAGTCACCCTGTCACAGTTGGGAACATTAGTCTTCAAAACATAATGGCCAATGGTGATTAACTTTGAATCAGGAACAATCTTGCTCCCCAACCTTTTACAATGACTTGTTCACCAAGAGTTTCCTGTTACTGAATTTTTGTGCCCCGTCCTCTCTCTCTGTACTCTGTAAGCAAAAGCACTGAGTCAATGTCAAGCTCTTATCTTAGAAAATTACAGCTATTCTCTGAGATCCCCTCCTCTTATCCACTGTCAATGCATTCTCACCTTACTTTTGTGTTAGGACACAGGCCTGTAGCTTTAGGCCAGGTTCCTATAGCCTTAATCAGGCCACATTTCCTGCATCTCACTCTAGGACAGAGTGTTGGAGCTGTCTGTGCTGTGACCTAACTACCCTCAGTTTATTATACCTGTCTCCTCCATGCTTCTTGTCATTTACACTACCCTGAACTACATCACATGATGTGAAACTCTCCACCACCCCTAAAATGTTATAAAATATCAGATTTTTCTTTGTTCTGGGGATCAGGAGAAGACTGCTCAATGATGTTACCCAGAAATGGGGTATTCCGTGTAGAGGCTCCTCAACTTCCCTCCATAACCACTCTGACGGAAACTATTTTTCATTCTCTCACTTTCCCTAACTCTCTCTCTCTCTTATTTTCACTCTTATTTTTAAAGCTTTTTAAAGTACTTCTTAAGAATTTTCTACATGCATATTGTATTTACAACCTTTTCACTCCTTCTCCCACTCTACCTCCTCTCATGGTTTCCAAGCCCTCTCAACATCATGACTTTTCCATAATTATTTTCATATATAATCATGTATAAAATAATAAATTTATAAATACAATCTGCTAGGTCCATTTATTGTTGCCCATGTATATGTCTTTATGGCTAACAATGTGGAATTGGATAACCTTTTAGGGACTCATCTCTGGAGAATATTGATTCTCGTTCTCATGATACTCTTTAATTATTTGGATCTCTTCATTTAAGAGTGGAGTCTCTTGATATTTTCCCATGTATGTTTGTGGCATGTCAATTGGTGTCATTTTTCAGGTTGTCATGTGTTTAGGAAGTCATGTGGTTGAGATTTCTTGGGTGCAGCTTCCCTGTAATATATAGAAGATGCAACCTCACAATAGGCATCTTGGTCCTCTACCTCCTACAGTCTTTCCACCTTCTCTTCAGACATGTGCCCTGAACTTCAAACAAGGGTGTTGTATTATTCATAGATCAGTTGAGTCTGGCAATCCCATGGCGTCTGTTGTAGTTAGGGTTTTATTGCTGTGAAGAGAAACTGTGACCATGGAAACTCTTATAAAAGAAAACATTGAAATTGGACATATTTACAGTTTCAGATATTTAGTCCATTATATCACAGCAAAAAGCATGGAGGCATGAAGGCAGGCATGGTGCTGGAGAAGTAGCGGAGAGTTCTACATCTTGATCTTCAGGCAGCAGAAGGAGACTGTACAGCACAATGGGAGTAGCTTGACCATATGAGACCTTCAAGCCTACCTCTACCTCAGGTTTCCTCCAAAAAGGTCACACCTACTCCATCAAGGCCACACTTCCTAGTAGTACCAATTCCTATGGGCCAAACACTCAAACACATGAGACCTTGAGAGCCACTCATATACAAACCACTACATTATCCATTATTCTCTGCATTTGGATCAGGTATGGATTTCTTTGGTGATCTCTGTACAAAGAAAAAAAAAGCTCCTTTAATGTAGGGCAAGAGCTATACTTATCTGTGGGAATGTGGATGTATACTTAGAATGAACCTTGAAATTATGCTGATTTAGGAAAGTGACCATTGTAGGTTCTGCTCTAGGATCCGTAAAATCACCATCTTTGCACAGTTGAGAAGATCTCAGTACCAGGCATGATTTCCCTCCTATTGAGTAGCCTTAAGTTCAATTAGAAAGTTGTTGTTTACCTTCAAGGAATAGCTGCCATTATTACATTTTTAGGAATGTCTTGCCATGCTGGTCATCGCTGAGGTTTGTAGCCATTACAACTGGTTAGGAAAATTGATTGTTATCCATTGTTGTCAGCTTGCATACAACCTTCAGGTACTAGTAGGTTTAGACCTCAGAGAGCAGGTTTCTGCATCTGATCCAGGTAGAATCAGCTATACTCATAGATGATTTCCTTATCCTGTCATCATCAGAAAGGCTACCTATGGCAACAGATGGGAAGAAAAATGATGCAAAGACCCACAGCCAGTAATGTGGAGAGTCTTAATAGGATGTCTCCTTCAAATCTATCCCCTCTGAACTCCAGGAACCCCCTCAGAAGAGGATGCAGAGTGTAAGAGCCAGAGGGAATGGAGGACCCCAGAAGTACAAGGCCCTGTGAATCAACTAAGCAAGTCACATATGAACTCACAGAGACTGAATCAGCATGCGCAGGGCTATATGAGTCAGCAGCAGGTCCTCTGCATGTATATTGTAGCTATTAGGTTAGAATTTTTATTAAAGTCCTGACTCTGGGAACAAGCGGGGTCACTGACTCTTGTGTCTGTTCTTGGGACTCTTTTGCTCCTATAGGGTTGCAGGGTCCAATATCAGAGCAAGCAATTTCTGAAACTATAGAAATGACAGAGACAGCTGGGTGCCTAGACGTCACCCAAGGTTCCTCTGTAACATTGGGGCATCCATCTTCAGCCTACAGGACTAGAATATCTGATAGACTTTTCTGTGAAGCAGGAATTTTGAAGGACTACCTCACCCTGTCTTACCTAAGTTTGGCAGTCAATTTCTTTTGTGTCTGGCTTGCCCAGTTTGGGCAGCATATTGTCAACCATCAAGGAAAGGGAAGTTGCTTCCCCAGTGGCTAGCTTTCCCATATTGAAAGCAAACTCCATATGGAGGTTTTTGGGTACCCATCATTCATTCTAAAGTAGACTGTTGTTGCCAGGAACAGATATATCTCACCATCATAAAAAGTGTTGGTCTTTTTATTACTACAGCTCTATAGCAGAGCTTGACATCAGAAGTGGTGAAACCTCCAGAAGTTCCTTTATTGTACAGTATTGTTTTTTATTTTTTCATATGAACTTGAGTATTGTTCTTTGAGGTCACTGAAGAATTGTGTTGGGAATTGATGGAGACTGCCTTCAATATATAGATTGTTTTTGGTAAGTTTGCAATTTTTACTATGTTAATCCTACCTATTCATTAACATGAAAGATCTTTCCATTTTCTGATATGTTCTTTAATTTCTTTCTTCAAAGACTCAGAGTTGTTGTCATAGAGATCCTTTACTTGTTTGGCTAGAGCTACCCCAAGATATTTTATATTATTTGTGGCTATTGTAAAGGATGATGTTTCTCTGATTTCTCTCTCAACTGTCGGGATACAAGATTAACTTAAAAAAAATAAGTAGCTCTCCTATTTATAAATTTGTTGTTTTGTAATATGTGGGTTACAAAAAATTTGACTGTGCACATTGACAAAAATGTAAAAGTGAGAAATCTTGATTATTTATTAATATCTCCCACAGACATGCCATTAATTGTAGCCCTTATAGCTTCCCTCCAGGAAAATATTCTCATTCAGAATTAAGATGGCAGTGGTTTAGTTTGAATGGAACTGTGGAAATTAGCTCCACTGTTAATGAACCTATCCAATGGCATTGACTTGGTATGTCATATCCTATGTTGGAATTTGACAATTCAGTTCAGATTAATTTATGGAAATTGGCATATGCCTTATATCCTTTAAAATATGAAAAGGAAAGTTAAACATTAATCATGGTAAGTATACTTTGCCCTTTAGATTAACTCAAAGTCACACCTTTGTAGCATGTGTACCATTAGCTTATGTACTACTGAAAGGCCTGTACAATGTTACCTGAATAACTATAGTATCATGTGTGAATGCTGTACTCCTCATACATGTGTTAATGTTAGTATGTTATGGGATATCAGTTCTGAAAATTTATATATTCTTAAAGCAGTGCTAGCAATCTAAGTGCCAGTGAAGCTGTCAGGGCCATGACAAGAATCACCTGTGCCAATCATAGTCCAGAAACTTGCTGAAAGAATATTAAGAAAAATCTATTGGATGATTGGTTTCTTTATTGCTTTGGTTATTGGAATTATTACATTGACTGCTACTGTTGCAACTGCTTGATTGGCCCTTCATAAAGAAACTCAGGTTGATGAATTTGTTTGAAATTGTCATCAGCATTCTGCAGAAGTTCAGGCTCAACAGAATAAAATAGATAATGAGATAGTTAATGAAATAGCTGACCTGGGACAAGTTGTGTTACTTTTGGGAGATCAGTTAGAGACTTTGTAAAAGCAAATTAAAGTAAAATGTTGTTGGAATATTACATCTTATTGTATTACACCTGTAAGGTTTAATGAAAGCAAGTATGATTGAGAAAAGGTTAAAATTCATTTTTTTGAGTCATCCCAATTCTTCTCCAATGATTTATTATTTATAACAAGGAAATCTTTCAGATAAGTTGTCGGATGCATTTGGGGTAGACGTTAAAGAAAGTCTTGTGGCCATGATAGCTTCATTTAATCCTATGGATCATTTTAATAGATTTGTTAGCCTAATTATTGTTATACTTGTTTTTGCTGTAATAATTTTATTGGCTTTCAAAAGTATTCTGAGTTATCTGCATAAGACTCTGAGAAAAGGCTGTCTTCACTGTGTGGCTGTATAATCGTCAACATAATTAATACATCTTAAAAGGAGGAAATGTTATAGGAATCTAGCAGAGTCACTGTATCAAGGGTGAATATTAGAACAAAATAGTTGTTTTCTAAATGTACTTTAACTTTGAAGAAATCTTGTTGGAAATCAATGATTGTTTTCTGTGATTTATACAGTTGTTTTGTTCTGAAGCAGCTTTGCAGTCTTTTCACTATTTTGGTCACAAGATACTTCTGGCACACCTGAAGGCCTTGGATTATTGGGTGCTGCAAACAGTTCACAGTAAGGACTAAAGTAGCAAGGGTATGATGCTTTCCTTCAAAAAACATATAGATTATATCAGGGACTTTTGTATGAGGAACCTGTTCACCCCTCCAAAGTAATTTTGTGCCACAATCAATAAATATACTTTTGTATAGCTTTTCAAGGTTAAGTTTATCAGAGGTGGAACTTCCTCCTGTCACATACTCAGGCCTAAACGTTTGATCTTTGAGTGAACACTTTCTTCCACTGACTCACAAAACACAGAATACCTGGCAATGATGGAACAGTACTTGTGGTAGTGGCCAACCACTGACTGGTCCAACTTGAAGCCCACGACACAAGAGGAAGTCCACACCTGACACTGACTGGATGGCCAGGACCCAGAGGCTGGACAATCCAGAAATTCATTATAGAATCAAACATACCTGGAAATTTTTAAGTGAAATGATTATTAATGATATTTTCTTATATTCATAGATCAGTGCCCAGCCTAATTGTCATTGGAGGTATCATGCAGCAATTGATAGGAGCAGATGCAGAGACACACAGCCAAACACTTGGCAATGCCAGGGCAACCCCACAGAAGAGGGGGAGAATGGACTGTAGGTACCAAAGGGGCCAAGGACACCATGAAAACATGAAACACAGAATCAATTAAGCAGGGCTTATAGAGAATCACAGAGGCTAAGGTAATAATCACAGACCCCGTGTGGATCTGAGCTAGATCTTCTGCATATAAGTTATGGTAATGTATCTGGGTATTATTGTGGAACATCTACCAGTGGGAGTGGGGGATATTTTTGATTATTTTGTCAGCTTTGGGACCCTTTTCTTCCTACTGGATTGCCTCGCCCAGCACTAGTGTGAGAGATTACGGCAAGTCTAATATAACTGGGTATGTCATTTGTGGTTTATATCGCTAGGAGGCCTGCTCATTTTTTGAAGGGAAACAGAAGAGGAGTGGATCTGAGGGAAAGGGGAGGTAAGAGGTTAGGGAAGAGAAACTGTGGTAGGGATGTAATATATGAGAGGAGAATAAAAGAGGAAAGAAATACATATTGACGGGAAAAGTAATCATGTGCAAGGTCCTAGTGCAAATGCCACTCTCAGGATGAAAACAATATGATCTGTCCCTATGTGAAGAACTTTACGTCTGTACATAAAACAAACTGTGGATCAAAGCTATTTAGAAACCAGCTATGTCCATTGTGAAACACAGGCAGTCCCTTCTCCTGTCACTCTTCTTTGCTTCACATGGATGACTGGTATCCAGGCAGCATCGGACTTAGTTAAATTAGTGAATTAGTTAAATATCAAATGTATTTGACTATAGGAGAGGATGTTATTTCTCTCTGCAAACATTCCATCATTTTCACAGCAGACTCAGAGCATCCAAAAGTTTGGCAGCTCCTGAAATTAGTTCTCATGAATTCTAATGGTTAGCTCTATTGGTCCCACAATCTAAGCTCTTAACTCCTTTTCATTTCTGTTTACCATATTGCTGTCTTTATTTTCCTTTGGAGACATAATTTCACTTTAAATCATGGCCTGCCCTTGTACACATACGTATCCCAGGGTCATAGGTGTGAGTCACTATGCTGACTACACCTGAGTGATGATAACTGATCAATTTCACTGTATAGCTTTCCCCCATTTCGTACCCCATTGAAATGCCACCATGCTACTGTAGAATGAGAGGAGAGGTCACTCATTCATCACTGAAGCTGGACTGGGAGACTGGTCTTTGAACTGACTCGGTTGGAGACCTTACACTTATACTCGCCGAAGTTCTCCGACCGTAGGGGATATATTCTGAGTCCACACTTTGTTGGCGACAGAGTCATCCTTCTTGAGAGTCGCAGACTCCGGTTGTTGAAGAACCAGCGGATGGAGATATCAGTGTCGGGTGAGACACAGTTTAAGACCACAGCTCTGCTTGACGAGACTACACTGTTAGTAATGCGCACAAAGGGCTGTGCCACGTTCTCTGTGGGAAAAAACCGGAGGAGAGTTCCAAATGACAGTAATCCAGAGAGCTCAACAATCCCTTCTTTAGTTGATACTTAAGACGGCCTCCAGGGGGCATAGTTTGGAGCTGTGGCTATAGACATATCTTGTGCTTTGGGGTCTGCCACCCAGGGATTCTGCAACCCTGATTAAGGCACTGTATCCTATGTCTCAGTTTCCCTGTAAATAGGACACACAGTGCCTGATCATTTCCCTGTCCATGAGTTATGCTTAGTTTTCCACAATGGTCTGACCTTGGCATGGGAAGCTACTGACATCACCAGCATCTGTTACTATTACCTGAAGAAGAGAATTCCCTAGGCTGGACCCCTGAGGAGAAGGTAGAATCTGGAGTAGTTTCCTCCTCTGTTCCTTACTTTGGTGTCTTGACCTTCCTGTGAAGTCTCAAAAGCCCATCAGAAAAATAGGCTAGTGGCCTGGTCACCTATCCACTGAGAATCAGGAGAAGGAGATACAGAGATGACCTACCTAACTACAGTGGTCATGGCAGTGCGTAGCTGGGTCCACACTCTAAGGGATTTTGGAAGTCAATGAAGCCTTGTTCCCTGTCAGTTCTAACAGTAAATCATGACAGAAAGTGACAAAATTCTCCCAAGTGTAACCTAGAGTGCAGCCAGGAGCAAAGTTTTAGAGTCAGGTCTTCCTGGCTCTCTCTGTGAGAATCCCATGCTTTCCTCATCCACTGTCTGCCTGACTAGCACAGAGTCTCTCTTGAGGCTATGTGCACAGTGAGAACTGATACTGAGGCTGACATCCTTGTGCTGAGTTATCCAGAATACATTCTCCTCCGTGCAGGTAAAGACAGGTGAGGGATTCTGATCTATTGTTGTTTGTCTACCCCATGTGTGTCCTGCAGTGAGTGCCCACACCCTATTGGGGGGACACAATGCAGTAGGGAAGAGAACAGGCACAGCCCAGTCCTGACAGTTCAGTGTATGAAGCAGGATAAGCCAGAGCCAGCAGCTGGAGGCAATAGAGGGTTACTTACTGTTTACATGGAATTCCACGTATGCGTTTTCAACTTTGGAATCACTTTTCAAAATTTCCAGTGTGTATATTCCTGCATCATTCTCAGTGATGTCCTGGAGCAGCAGGGATCCATTGGAATACACAGTCTCTCTTCCGCTATAATGATCACCCCAGGTAACAGTATTCAAGACTATGCTCTCTTCTACAATTTCAAAATATGGGAGCTTATATATTGACTTGTACCAGGTAAAGGCTTGCAGATCTTCTGGAAGATTATGAACTTGGAGAAGAACACTTTTCCCTTTAGTAGCATACCGAGGCACTGGTTGGATCATGAGCTGGGAAGAGTTGAGAGGGTTACAGCATGGAGAAAGGGAGGCTGGAAGGGAAATGAGAAACAAAAGGCATCACATGGGGATCATTGTCCTTGGTGAAAAGATAGTGACCTCCATCTTGAGCAGGTGGGTTTGTTGAAAGGATGAAACAACACTGGTTGTTCGACAGAAGAGTCACAAGCCATGGCTACCAGAGTTAGAATGGGCTTTATTAGAAAGAAGAGGGAATAGGACAGAGAAGCCAGGCCTGGCAGAGAGGAAACAGAAAGATAGGCGCAGAGAGGTGCAGAGAGAGACATGCAGAGAGAGACATATATATATAGAGAGAGAGAGACCGGGGACCATGGCGCCACCTTATAAAGGCCAGGACACACCTACACACACAGGCTCATATGCAGAGATCATGCAAGGATGTGACCATGTAACCATGGGGCCTGGGTCACACAGGACTTATGACCCAGAAATAACTAGGTGGAGATGACTAAGTGTCCTGCTAGGCATGCACAACCATGGGGCATGGTTGGAATTCCTATCATTTGTCACTCAGCCTAGAACTGCAGGTTTGAGTGTGTCTATCTCACTTAATGAAGGTCAGAAACATGTCCTCCTCCATTCTATCTGTGCCCCTAAAAGTGCCATTTCCTCAGGACAGAACTCATCCTTCGGGTGTCTTCATAACTGTTCCCTTACTGCCCTCAGTCAGACGCTGCATACACTCATGCACACTTGGGTTTGAGATGATGCCTCGAGTCTCTGAACTCAACGGGCCTGGGATTTTCACTTTATAGGTTTTTGTCAATTTTCTTTGTAGCTCCACTCAACATCTGAAATCTCCCAATAAGTGTTCTTGCTTCTCTGACTGGCAGCCCTCAGGACTGGAACTGGATAAGGACTGGGTGCATTCTGACCATCAGGGCAAGCTAAGGTCTTTAAAAGTCTTGGGTACCAAGCTAGCTGGTTTTATGTCAACTTGATATAACTAGAGTCATTTTGAAAGACAAGGCCTCAGTTGAAAATGCCACCACCAGATTGGCCTGTGGGCAAGACTATAGCACATTTTTAAAATTGGGGATTGATGTGAAAGGATTCAGACCACTGCAAGCATTTCCACCCCTGGGCTAGCAGTCATAAGTGATATAAGATAGCAGCTTGAACAAGCCATGAGGAGCAAGACAGTAGGCATCATTCCTCCATGGTCTCTCTACCAGGTCCTGGATTTTATTTGACACTCTATTTGGAGCTAATACACATCCCATTTTGACATGGATGACTGAAAACCATTGTTTACTATCAATTTTGAGAGGAAGAGTTAAGCACTGGGAAAGCACCCCTTTGGACACTTTATTCTGGCCTTGGAAAGATGACAGGGTTCAGGGATCCCTGGTCTAGAGCCCCAAGAGCCTGGACTGACTCTGACATCTTAGGCTGAGTTACTTTCCATCAAGGTGGAGTCAGAAGATGGAAGATGATCTACAGCCATTTGTCTCTACCAGTGTGTCCTGCATTAAGTGCTCAAACCTCCCTATGGGGACACAGTGCAGAGAGGAGGGAGGCCAGGCCAGCCATGACAGTCCTGTGTATCTAAGCCCCACCCAGCACTGAACAGTCACAGGGAATCACTTACTGTTCACCTGGAGTTGCACATGAGTTTCTTCACTTTTCAAATCTGTACACAGAATCCGTAGAGTGTACAATCCGGCATCTTTCCCAGTGACATTGTGCAGCAGCAGGGATCCATCCTTGTTCAACACCTCTCTGCCACTGTATGCAGGCCCAGTTATACTTGATTTCCCATCTATTCTGTATCGGGCAATCTCATGTTTCCAGAACACATTTTTTCCTTTGAACCAGACAAAGGCTTGAAGATTCTCCGGAAGATTGTGAATGAGTAGAAGAACACTTCCCCCCTCAGCAACAATGGGCGGCACTGATTCAATAGTGGGCTGGGCAGAGGTGGAAATGCGTCCACAGTTCCAAAGGAAAGCTAAAAGGGAAGAGAGAGATCCATCTAAACTGGGAATTTTGTGTTTGACTAAGATGAGCCCCTGTGTCCTGAGCAGCTGTATCCATTTCTCATCTAGGTTTGTGGATGAGTGTCATCTTGTCCTACTTGGTGGAGGTCTGCACATAACTTTCATGTTCTCAATTTCCCCACACTTTTCATTTCCAATATATGTCTCTCTCTTCAGTTGTGAACATTGCCTCAGCTTACTGCTATCAGATCCCTGCTCACATTTACACTGGACTGGTGTTGGTGATACCTGCCTGACCTCTTCCCTATAGATCCCATGTCTTCACTCACTGACTTGTTGTTGCTCTTCTGTTCCTCTTGTGGTTGCAGCCAACACCTGAATCCACCATCTAGCTTTCCTTACTTCACATCCACTGGAACTGGGGCATCATAAGAACCATGATTTGTCTTGCATTTGCTTTAAAATGCTGTCTAGAAAATAACTCAGGTACATGTGGAGACTGACTGAATGAATGATGTCCCAGAACCCTGTATGCCAATGGATTTATTTAAGAAACTCATAGGTTTAGGGATACAATATCGGATCATTCTATTTGCTTTGGGTTTTTTTATACTTGTTTACTTATTATACATGTGTGTGATTAGTGTAAGGGTTAGCCTAGTGTGTGTGTGTGGGGGGGCAAACACAGTACTTGAATGGAGGTCAGGGGACTTCTGTTCATTGGCCTCAGCTTGCTAGACAGTGAAGTAAATTTCTATATCCATTGGACAAAGTCATTGATCCAGACCAGCTTGATAACTTTTTTTACTTGAGCCATCAAGCTGAGAGCATTAGAATATTATAATATTAGGTCATGCTTACTAACTTTTTGCTAGAATAATGTCTCCCCTACCCTTACTGTTTAATATTCAATGAGGGCATCCTAAGGGTGAGCCTCTCTCCCACTCTCTATCTTCTCCCCTTTAAACAATGAGACTCCCATCATGTCCTTGTGCCACTCAGGAGACTCCAGAGAGTATGTCAGTCTTCTCCTCTCACACATGGTCAACTTTTGGTCTCCTCATCTCTGAGCAGGAAACACTGAGATGTGGTGCATCCTTTGTACAGGAGTACAGAGAGGGGCCTCCATTTTCTCAGTACACTGATCTGTCATCCCTCTGAGGTACTTCTGCTCCAGCACTGCTCCAGTACTACCAAGCTCTGCTGTCCTTCCCCCATCTGAGCTGAGCCTCTTCCCAGGAAGGAGCACCTCCCAGAGTCTGATGGGTCGAGGGTGGGTCAGTGTTCAAAACACTGCTCTGCCCCTCCAGTTTCAGTGCTGCCCCATGTTCCTCATTCTCTCTTTATGTTTCTGTCTCTAGAACACAGTGAGAGTCGAGAGTAATGACCATCACTGTGACATGAGATAGCAGCAGCTGACCATGGAACTGCACTCTGCTGTGTCCTGGCGTAGGTTTGTCAGCACTCAAAGGGGAAATCTGCACAACTGTGTGACAAAGAAACCCAGCTGGGCACCCAGTCTGCTCTGTGTTTTTAATTCTCTGGAAACAAGGAATTTGTTCCTAGCTGGAAGGTGATAAAACTGTCTTTGATGCTCCAAAGGGACCAGGTGAATAATGTGTGGGCAAAAGAACAAATCTATTCTCACTGGAGTCCCCATCAGATTGGGATCTTACTGAGGTCAAAGGCCCAAGAGATGTCAGGAGTCTCACATCTTGGGTGTGGAAGGAGGTAACCTGATTTCTAGAAAGAGGCTGTGAGCTTCTTCATCCTTGTGCATGATTTTCAAGACCATGCTCTCACTTCCTCTGTTTGCTGAGCTGTGTAATGGGTCTGCCCATGTGCTCCATGGTCTTTCTGAGATGCCTTGGATCTCTATCTAGTTGATTCCCTTTTGATATCATGTATTTCCCAAGGAAACACATAAAGTGGAAAGCATAACATGAACTCCTGACACACTAAGCAGCCGGTAGATCTGTGAATGCTATAGCCATGATTTCCAGGTCTATGAAAACAAGGGTGGAATCAGGCTACTAGGTAAGTTCATGGTTCAAGCAAATAATCTTCTGCAAGTTCGTTGTGTGTCCTGATGACATCCCTGGTGATCACCAGGGTAAAAACAGCTTATGTCTGGGAAGCTGTCAGATCAACATAGTCATTTTCCTGCAAGCGAGAATAACCCACGTTGGACTCAGAGAACAAGCACTTGTCAGGAGAACCTGTGTCCTCAGTCCCTCTCCTTGAGGACCATGACCTTCATGTGAAATCTCATATGCCCAATGAGGACAGTTAATTAATGGTGTGGAAACCTGTTGAGCTATGCTCCCCTGCTGACTCTCTGAAGAAGATGGCCAAAGGGTGTAGCCCAACCAAGGTTCTCATGACCATGTACTGTCTGGTTCCACACATCACAAGACTTTGACTATTATAGAGCAGTGTTTCCTGCCATCATGGAGTCAAAATCTCACTAATAAAATGCTTCTCAAGGACACCTGGAGTTGAGTCTGGAACAGAGGTCTGGAGGCACACATCTCTAGGAAGATCCTGGTACTCACATCTCTAGGAGGATCCCATGATTTCCTCAACCAGACACAATGTTGATTCCCTCAGGGTCTTTCTCAAGGAAACACTCCTGGTAAGAATCCCTACAGTCTAGACAAAGGCTAATATTCTTAGCTCAGTTACCCACAATGCATCCAACTGTGTGCAAGATGAAGCCAAACATAAGATTCTGATCAATTATCATTATTCTATACCATACATGTCCTGCACTAAATGCTGAACCCCAACAGGGGGCCACAGTGCATAGGGAAGGTAGGCACAGACCACTCTCCTGTCTGTGTACAGTGAATTGAATCTCACCCAGCTCACAGAGTTCACAAAGAATCACTTACTGTCCACATGGAGGTACGTGGATGTTGTTGATACGATTTTTACATTTCTATCATAGGTCCGCAGGGTATAAAATCCTATGTCCTTCCGGGTAACTTTTTCAAGCAGCATGGATCCATTGCGATATAATGTTTCTCTACCGCTGTGCACAGGCCCTGGTGCACTTAAATTGATGTGCATTCCATATACTGCAATTGCTTGTTTCATATTTCTTAGCTCTTTGAACCAGGCAAAGACTACAATATCCTCTGGAAGACCATGAACCAGGAAAAGGACGTTTTCTCCTTCAACCACTTGGGGTGGCACTGTTTTAGTAGTCACATGGGCAGTGGTGGACAGGTGCCAGGAGGTTAAAAGGCAGGCTAGAAGGGAATTGAGGAAAACCACCAATATTAAACAGATGTGATCATCACTCAGCTTAGGTATGTGAGTCGGGGTGTGCCCACCCTCCAATTCATTGTAGATATGAACAACATGACTTCCATTGACTTGGAGTGTCTGAGTGTGTCATTAACTCTCTTAGGAATTCCCTGCTCCAGTATCTGCCTTGATCCCCTCTCAGGGTCTCATACCCCTCCTTATGTAGAGTGTTTGGTGTGAGGAGCAATGCATTTATGAATGCCTCCTCTGGAGAGTTCTCACTTTCTGATTATTTACTCTATTCTCTTCTTGTGTAATATGAGAAGGGCCAGCTTAATTTTATACTTCCCAGGGACTCGGGAGAAAAAGCTATGAACAGTGAGGACTATTTCTGGGAAATGGAATCTCAGTACACCAAACTCTTAGTCCAATAGTTTATTCATCCAAATCTTCTTCTCCGTCCTCCCTTGCCCTGGGAGTCCTGGTATATATTTTCACTTACAAGCAGTAATCCCTTGGCAGTGCAAAGCCAGGCTTCCAGGGTCAAATGGAGGGGTGATAAGAATCACAAAGAGGGGCAGTAATTGTTAATTATCATTTGCAACCCAAAAGGAAAGTGACTAATGGGAAAATGAATTAACTAAAGGCTAAATTTGGATAATATCTAAGAAGAGAGATCTTATGTGCTCAACTAAAATCTTAAACATGATTGGTAGACAATGTTAAGAATCTATAAGTTGCTAGGTCAATGGGAGAAAATAAAACTGCCTTCCTTTTTCCTGTGGTTCCTATCTGTCTAAGCTATCTGCTGTTTTTCTGCAGGGTGGGGAAAGTGTGTTCAGTTGCTAGGCAACCTATGTACAGCTAGATGCCTCTGGTGATAGTTAAAGGGAGATCTGGAACTAGAGGTAAGATATGGAAAAGGACGGAGTTAAGCTTAATTGGCACATCCACCAGGCCTTCTCAAACAGGTAGTCTGGATGCTTAAGTCTGTTCTTAGAGAGCACAGAGGTATCTCTGAGTAAGGTACTTTCCTCCATCTGGGGATGGACCTGGCCAGATGCTGCCAATGACGATAATTACAGGGAGGCTTGAACTGGGGTTCTGGCTGTGCATAGCTATCAGTGCAGAAGGTTATCTAAATATTCCTAGAAGTGGTTAGGTAAGGAGTTAGAGGTCTATAAAGTTAGTAAGGCTGTAAGAAAAGAAGGGTCTGAACTAAATTGTGCAAAGCTATTATTTAAGGTCCACCTGACCTAGGCAGTATCTCTGTGTGGAATTTATCTTAATTTTAGGAGACTTATTATGTGGTGGTTTGGACTGTTATTCCTGTTAGTCCTTGAATGTGGCTAAGGGAGAGATCTGATTCCAGTGCTAAAATGTGAAGAAATGGATGGGCCTGAGGGAAGGAAGTCTTTCCTGAGGTTGTTCTCCAAATGCCTCAAACACATATGTCCAAATAGTGATCAGTCCACACTGTTAGCAATTCTTTGGAAAAAATCAGTTGGGAAAACTATGAAGGCACGTATGATTTTCATAACAAAGGACAGCTGATACATAACAACCAAATAACACCAAAAGCTCCTTGGAATTTGGCTTCCTCACAAGGAATTCCTTGATCCCTTCAGGTAGTGGCTTTGCCACAACCAGCTGAGTTTTATACATATTCCTTTGGCCCATAGCATTCTCTTTGTGATTCTAGTCAACCCATGGCTTCATCTTTCAGATATACTGACCTCACATCCACTAGAACCAGGGCTTTTTGTTCATTTGTTTGTTTGTGTTTTAGTTTTGGTTTTGGTTCTGTTTTTTTTGTTTTTGTTTTTGTTTTGTTATTTGTTTTTTTGAGATAGGGCTTCTCTGTGTAGCCATGGCTGTCCTGGAACTTGCTCTGTAGGCCAGGCTGGCCTTGAAATCAAGAGCTCCATCTGCCTCTGCCTCCTGCATGCTGGGATTAAAGGCATGCACTACCAATGCCTGGCAGAACCAGGGATTTGTAAGGGCAGGATTAGTCTGACATTTTTGGAAGGTCCAATACCTGGAAAAGACTCAGACACAAGTGGATAAAGAAAAAAAGGACCAAAAAAAAAGCCAGGTGGTGGTGGTGCACACCTTTAATCCCAGTACTTGGGAAGCAGAGCCAGACGGATCTCTGAGTTTGAGGCCAGCCTGGGCTACAGAGTGAGTTCCAGGAAAGGTGCAAAGCTACACAGAGAAACCCTGTCTTGAAAAACCAAAAACCAAAGAAAAAAAAACAGAAAAAAGAAGAAAAGGAAGGAAGAAAGAAAGAATGTGTCTCTATGGATTTCTCTTCATAGTTCCTAGGTTTGGAGCTTATGACAATAATTATATTCAAGTGTGGTATAAATGGTTTTTAATTTACTTATGAAAATATATATGTGCATTTGTGAAGGCTGGTGTCTCCTTGTACACATATGAAGATGTATGCCACAAATCTGTGTGGAGACACATGTGTCAGGGTGCGCATGTGTGGGTGCATGCCACAGCACCTATGTGGAGGACGTAGTAGAACCTGAAGGCGTCTATTATTTCTATCTACTGTGTGGGAGCTGAGGATTGGTTTCAGGTTGTCATATCTTCACATTGAGACATGTTGCTAAGCCTCCCCTGTTTGCTTTCTGTTTGGAGTGTCAGGCTATCATGGTTGGGAACATCTGTCTTCAGTTGTTCTTGTCTTCAGTTACAATGCAGCCAAAGTAATTCACTGTGAGTATGAAGTATTTGAGGCTTTTCTTTTCCTCACATCACCTCCCATCCTCTCAGAGGTCCAGGCTGCTGAGACTCTTTCCCTCACTGTGCTTTCTGCCACATAAGTGCAAACAGAAACCTTGAGTCCAGTCTTGGGCTTCTATACTCATAGGAGACTCCAGACTACTTCTGAGTTCCCCTCCCAACACAATCTGAGAATGGGTGCCCTTACCTGTCAGCAGAAGCCCCTGCCAGGGGGTGCAGCCCTTCCAGAGAAGCACAGAGGATTTCTCCATCAGTATTCTCACTGTGATGTCCTCCCTCTAAGGAGAAGAGCCTCAGCTCCAATACAGAACTCAGGTTCTGCTGTTCTTCTTACTTCTGAGCTGAGATTCTTCTCAGACAGAAGCACTTTCCAGAATCCAGTTGGTGGTGAGAGATGGGGTTTGAGTTCAACACACTGCTCAATCAATCCCTTCTACTCTTAGTGCTGCCCAGCATCCCTCTCAACTTCCCTTTATGTTTATCCTCCAGTCAGTGCAGTGTGCAACAAGGCTGATAAGCATCCCCATGCCCTTAGGGAACAATGGCTCATCCCAGGGCTGACACCTGCTGTGTCCTTGCCTTAGGTCTGTCAGCACCAAAGAGGGAATTTCAGTCATTCCTATGTGTCCTTGTGACACAGAAACCCAGCTGAACACCCAGTCTACCCTGTATTCTCAGTGCTCTGGGAGGGTGGTATTTACTTAATCCCTGCAGGAAGGTGACAGAAATGTCTATGAGGGCTGGAAAGAGATCAGCTGAGTGATGATAGAAACGAAGATCAATCCTTTATCACTAATGCCACCAGTCAAGTTAATGATCCAGGAGAGAGGCCCAGGAGCAGTTGTGTGAGGAGTTTCATATGTCCAGTGTTGGAGAAGAGGTGACCTGTGTGTCCTTGAAAGGACTGTGGGCTCCACCCTCCTAGCATTGTGTGTTGGGTATGCACAAGTCCTCACTGATCTTCCTGGGTCACCTTTGCCTTTTCCTAGATGGTTCCCTAATGGTAATCTTGTCTTCTCCTATGAGAGATGCCAGAGGGAAGGAGACTTTTATGCTTCCCATGCAGAAAAATGTTCTCAGACAATGGATGGAGTCAGAAGGTCAGAGCAAGGTCTAGGGAGGGAGCTAAGGTTAACGGAGACAGAGATGAAAAGCAGTCTGCTAGGTTGTGGCTCAGAAAAACAATATTTGGAGATTTGGGCATGTGCCTTGATATCACCCCCTGGACTGGGAGAACTGCAATCTCATGTCTAGGGCTACAGGAAGCATGGTCAAGAAGCCAAATGTGAACTTCCCCGATAAGTTAGGCACGGGGGGGGGGGGGGGATGCAGGGCCTGTCATCCTGATTATTGTGCTCTTTGGGATTCCCAATTACTTCTACTGTAGGATGGGTCTAGCCAGGGTTTGAGATTTGTCCTGAGAAGCCCTGGACTAACGTTGGATGTAGTGTGAATCCAGAGGAAGGGCATTCTCAGGAGGAGCCTTGTGCTTAGGAAACTACAGAGGAAAGTCCTAGGACATTTCTCTTGAGATTAAAAGAACAGGACACAACTGGCTCCTTTGGGATCCATTTTCTTTCAAACCATCACACTTGGTTAGTGTTACACTAAATTATTTTCTATTATTTGTGGATACTGTGAAATGTGTTTTAGCCTTGGTTTTTTTTTTTTTGTAGTCTATTTGTCATTTGTATATAGGAGGGCCACTGATTTTTTTTAGTTAATTTTGTAACTCACCACATCACTAAAGGTGATTATCAGCTCTAGGGGTTCCCTGGTATAATTTTTGGGCTCGGTTATGTATACAATCATGGCATCTGGAAATAGTCATACTTTCAGTTCTTCCTTTCCAGTTTATATCCCCCTCATTTCTTTCAGTTGTCTTATTGCTCTAGCTAAAACTTCAAGTACTCCTTTGAATATATATGGTGAGAGTGGACAACCTTGTCTTGTCCAGGATTTTAGTGGAATTGCTTTGGATTTTTCTCCACTTAATTTGATGTTTGCTATTGGTTTACTGTATATTGCCTTTATTATGTTTAGATATATCCCTTGTATCCCTGTACATTCCAAGACATTTGTCATGAAGGAGTTTTGGATTTTTTCGAAGGCTTTTTCAGCATAAAATGATATGATCATGTGGATTTTTTCCTTCAGTTTGTTTATATAGTGGGTTACATTGAAAGATTTTCATATGTTGAGCCATCCCAGCTTCTCTGGGATAAAGCACACTAGATGACGAAGATGCACACTAGATAATGAAGCACACTAGAAGACGAAGCACATGTTGGATGATCTTTTCGATGGGTCCTTGGATACTGTCTGTGAGTTTTTGTTGAGTATTTTTGCATCTATGTTCCTGAAGGAAACAGGCCTGTAATTCTCTTTCTTTGTTGAGGCTTTATGTGGTTTGGGTATGTGTGTGGTGATATTGTGTTCCCCAAAATATTGTGCACCCTAATAAACTTATCTGGGGTCAGAGAACAGAATAGTCATTAGATATAGAGGCCAGAAAATGGTGGCACACATACCTTTAATCCTAGCATTCCAGAGGCAGAGATTCGCATGGATCTCCGTGAATTCAAGGCCATACTGGAAAGAGCCAAGCATGGTGACTCACGCCTTTAATCCCAGGAAGTAATGGCAGGAGGCAGAAAGGTATTTAAGGTGTGAAGACCAGAAACTAGAAGCTTTTGGCTGGTTAAGCTTTCAGGCTTTCGAGAAGCAGTTCAGCTGAGATCCATTTGGATAAGGACTCAGAGGCTGAGAGTCTGAGAAAACAGGATCAGGTGAGGAATTGCCAAGGTCAGGTGGTTGTGGCTTGTTCTGTTTCTCTGATCTTCCAGCATTCATCCCAATACCTGGCTCTGGGTTTGTTGTTATTAATAAGACCCTCTAAGATTCATAATACATATGTGGGTGACTATGACCTCATAAAAAGAATTTGGAAATGTTCATTATGTTTCTATTGTATGGAACAATATGGGGAGCACTGGTATTAACTCTTCTTTGAAAGCCTAGTAGAATTCTGTGCTAAAATCATTTGGAACTGGGCTTCTTTGGTTGGGAGAATTTTAATGACTGCTTCTATTTCCTTGGGGGATTATAGGTCTATCTAAATTGTTCATCTGATCTTGATTTACCTTTGGTAAGTGGTATCTATTGAAAAATTGTCTGTTTTTGTTTGCTAACTTCATGGAAAACGGGTTTTTGAAGTACAACCTAATGATTCTTCGGATTTCCTCACTGTCTGTTATGTGCCCCTTTTCATTTCTAATTTTGTTAATTCTCTCTCTGCCTTTTAGTTAGTTGTTATAAAGGTTTGTCTCTCTGGTTGACTTCTAGTTTTATCAACACTTTCTATTGTTCTCTTTGTTTGTATTTTATTGATTTGGCCCTCAGTGTGATTATTTCCTGCTGTCCTCTGATCCTACTAAGTGTTTTTGCTTCATTTTGTTCTACAGATTTCAGGTGTGCAATGAAGTCACTAGTATGAAATCTGTCTAATTTCTTTATGAAGGCACGTAGTGCTATGAACTTTCCTCCTAGCATGGTTTCCATTGGGTCCCATAACTTTGGGTATGTTCTGCTTTTATTGTCATTGAATTCTGGGAAGTCTTTAATTTCTTCTTTTATTTCTTTCTTGACCCTCAGTAATTCCACAGTGAGTCGCTCACTTTTCATTAGTTTATAGGATTTCTGTTGTTTCTTGAAATCCACCTTTAACCTATAGTGGTCTGATAGGATATAAGGGATTATTTCAATTTTCTTGTATCTATCAAGGTTTTCTTTGGTGACTAAGTATATGACAAATTTTGGATAATGTCCCATGAGGTGCTGAGAAAAAGATACACTCTTTTGTGTTTGGGTGGAGTGTTCTGTGGATATCAGTTATGCCCATTTTAGTCATGTCTGTTAGTTTGTTTCTTTGTTTATTTTCTCTCTGGATGATGTATCCATTGGTGAGAGTGGGGTGTTAAAGACTGCCAGTACTTATGCATGGGGCTCAATGTGTGATTTAATCTTTAGTAATGTTGCTTTTATAAATGTTGGTGCTCTTGTATTTGGGGAATAGATGTTTAGAATCGAAATACTGTCTTGGTGTTGTCTTGTTCTTTGATGAATATGAAATGTCATTCCCCATCTCTTTTGATTAATTTTGATTTGAAGTCTATTTTGTTACATAGACACCGGCTTGCTTCTCAGGTGGTTTAATTGGAACATCTTATCCCAACTCTTTCCTCTGATTTGGTAGTGAGCCTCTGTCAAGGTTGGAAGCTTATCTTCTGGTAGTTAGTGTTGCCTTGTTGCAGCAGGATGTCTCTGTCCATTCCTACTTGTGTGGCTTGCACCTCTTCTTATGATTGATGTGCCTGAGTACTAGGAGACAGCCAGAAATAGAGATAGGACCTGATAGCAGTGCATTTGGTGATCTGGGAAAACTTACTCTGTGGTAAGTTTTGTATCTAGGGAGTGTTGCATTTCACCTGTCAGGAAGGTCACTCCCCTGTTCTTCTGACTAGTGTGGACTGTGCCTTAAGATTCTGTTTTCCCCTAAAGTGATTTTGGGTAGTCTTATAGTGACAATTAATGCTAACTAGACATTGTTGCAAACTGTTAAGTCTTCCTCCTCCATAGGGAGATTCCAGAGGAAGTTCCCTGTTCTCCAGGTGAGTGTTCCTCTTTGTTTGCCATGGTCATCACATGTGCTGGTGTTCAATCAGAGCCAGGGTAACAGCTCAAGGACACCTACTCAGAGTGTCATTTTTCCTACTTCTCAGATACTGAACTCATAGACACTGTGATGTCCACAAAAGACATCATGAAGAGTTAATGAAACAGCATCATCAAACCATAAATTTCATCCTGACTCAGGACAAAGCCTTCCAGGCACAATCATCACCTGCCTCTTCTGGCTCCATTAGAATCAGACCAGAAGTCAATTACCAGCTGATACAAGACAGGAAATGGAAACATTTGGGGTAAAGGAAAATCAACATGACTCAATGTTCTGGGTGTTCCTTCTGGGTCATAGAGATCACGATAGCAAATGGGGGGACAAAATGCACGGGTTAGTGGAAGAAAGAAAAAATTATTTGACTTTAAGTAAATTCTGTCTGCCTGGGAAGTTCCTCCCTCCTGGGAGCACCCCAACTTCACATTCCAATCAGTCCAAGGTGAGCCAAGAGAAATCAAAGATGCAAGGAAAGGAAGAAGAATCATAGCTGGAATGTCATATGAGGATTGGGATTTGTTTGTGGCCATGACAGGCTAGGAATTAATTTCTGTGTCAATCCATAAAACCAAGGCTTCACACAAAGCTTGATGTTATCATTTCCAAGATCTACTTTGCAAGACCTTTAGTTTTCTTTACTTTGGTCTTATTGACATCAATGGCTGAGTTCTAGACAACAGAGATATAGGATCCACAAGTATTAGTAATGACATTGAGGATAAAGAGCTCTTGGCAGGATATCTGGGGTTCTCTATTGATAAGCCATGAGTATTGTGCAGATGTGTCAGAAGCAACATTGCAGAACAGGTTGAGGTTGACCCTGGATATAAATGATTATCTGAGAGGGATATGATCTGGATATCTGAACCATCTAGAGCAAACCAAATAAAGCCATATGTGATGCCTGCAAAGAAACAAGAAAATCCTGGTACATAGAAGGCCCTAGTATCTGTTCTATTACCTTAGTTGAGCAGGTCCTAACCAGAGCTAGGGTGAAGGTTAGTAGAAGAGTACTTATGCAGCATCCACAAGTCCTTGATCCACCACTGGTACAACACACAAAAAAATTCACTGAATTCTCATGTGTGCACTGATCCTAAGTCTAAGATGTGTCCTGTCTCCATCACCCTGAGCTTGTCTAGAAGAAGTTTCCCTAGCCCATTCTAGCTCAATGCTGGGTGTTGTTCAAATGTTAAATGTTCTTTTAATAAAAAAAAACAGATATGGGTTGAAAACTAAAAGATCAGAGAAGTAGAGCCAGCCACAGCCACCACCTATTACCTCACCAACTCCAGAAATCCTCTGAGTTCTCACCTGAAAGTGTCTCAGCTGAACTGCTTTAGTTCTTTTTTCTTCAGCCTTATATACCTTCCTCTGCCCTGCCATTACTTCCTGGGATTAAAGGTGTGTGCCACCACGACCTGGCTCTGTTTCCAATATGGCCTTGAACTTACAGAGATCCAGACAGATCTCTACCTCCTGAGTGATAGGATTAAGGGTGTGTGCCACCACTGCCTGGCCTCTATGTCTAATCTAGTGGCTGGCTCTGTCCTCTGATCCTCAGGCAAGCTTTATCGGGGTACACAATGTATCGCCACATCTGAGCCTAGCTGCATGTACTTGGGCTAGATCAGGATGCCTTGGCCACCTTAGGTAACTTTGTGGTGGGTCTATTTCAATACCCAGCTGTAGCTCTCTGTATGTAGGCAGTTATAGTCATGCATAAACAGAAATTACTCACAAGTAACATTCAGGCAGAATGGGTCACTTTGAGTGGCAGTCGCTCATTTCCAGATTATACACTCATAGTGATCTGTGTCAATGGTGACACTGAATAAATGAGAGTCCAGTTGCCCTCTGACAGTTTCAGCCTATAACCTTCTGAGAGGCTTTGACCATTAATACCCAACAGGTAGGTTGTATTCATACACACATGTACATGCTCTAAGGCTACAATCTTTAGCCTCTATGGTATCAGAATTCTCACTTCTGATGGTGGCCTTAGGTAGCAGACAACAGACAGAAGATGGCCTGCTGTGGGACCTCTGAATCATGTGAAGGCCTCTTTCAAACATCCACCCCCAGTCATTATCCTTAGAGAACCAAGCAGAAGATTAATCATAGGCAGATGCAGGAGTACTTGAGTAATCAGAGATGGTCATCCTCCTGTGCTTTGTGAGAGAAACAGTTTTTTGCCATGTGTGAACTGAACTATAGACCTTGATAATATTGACCTAGGATCTGGAGCTAGTTGCCCATCGTCTCTCCTGGTCCTCACTGACCTTGCACCAAAGAATACTGTGTTCTTATAGGTGCACTGATTCCTACTGCTGAGCCTGGGCCAGTTCCCCCAAGGCAATGATGTTTAAGGAATTTTAATAGATAGGACAGAATAAGACTTCCTATTTGGCTTCCCAGAGAAGCACCCACAAATATTTCTTAGGACTTGTGTGTACAGAAGCCTCACACATGAGACCAGGAGTGGGCCTGCCATTGAGTCTAAATGAACAGACTGTATCATAACATGGACCAGTTTTCCCAGGTGTTTGATGGTGACCGAAATGAGGCATGGATTCCTGAATTCAAAGCATGAGTCACAGAATGATCTAGAAGAGGGAAGATTATGGGTTAAAAGTGAGCTTGCAACAAAACCATTGTCATGGTCTGTGGTGCTCTGTCTTGCACAGTTAAAAGCCATAGTAAGATATTTTCTGAAATGAAGGTTGCTGTTTTTTATTTGTTTTTTTGTTTGTTTCATTCTTTCTTCCTTTCATTCTTTCTGTTTCTATCTTCATTCCTTCCTTTCTATCTCTTCTATCTCTTTATTTCTATTTTGTCCTTCCTTCTTTCCTTCTTTTCTCTCTTCTCTCTTTCTTTTGACCTTCCATTCTTTCCATGTGTATGATTACTTTTACTGCATATATATCTGTGAACTGCAAGTATGCCTAGTGTCAACAGAAGTCAGGAGAGGGCATTGGATATCCTGGAAATGGAATTGCACATGATTATGAGATGCCATGGGTGTGCTGAAAACAGAACTTGGGTTCTCTACAAGAACAATCAAAGCTCTTAACCACTGAACCATCTCTCCAGCACTCCTAGGTGGCTGTTTTCAGAGGTAGATCTGACAGGTAGAAGGTAGAGAGCAAGAACTTGCTGGAGCTCTGGCTGGAAGGGACAGTTGTGTTTGGCAGATCTGGATTAGAAATTTAGGGCTATAGCTTTCTCCATATGAGGCCACTGTTACTAATACCCAGGATCTAAGGCCAATCTCTGAAAGCATTGCTTCTCTAAAAAGTACAATGAAGTATGATGAGGGACAGATGTTACATTGTTTGAAATCAGTGACTTCCTGATGAGAGAGAGCCCTGTGTTAGATGCATGATCTACTGAAAGGGTGAAAGCAAAGCCATATCCTTTCTGGAATAATGGCAGTGGCATGCCAGAAAACAAATGACTTTCTGTCAGGTAGGTGGGCTTGGGACCCCTGGAATTTTTCAGAAACTCTGCAGAGGCAGGTAGCTTAGATCTAAAGTCAAATCGATCTGTCTATTTGTTTTCACTTCCTGGAACAGACATTCACTCAAGCTGCTGATGACCAAGATTAACATCTGTGAAAACCAGTTTCTCCCACTCCACAGACACTGGAGAAGAGTTTCAAGGAAAAGAAACTGCATACATCGTAGTACATAGACAGCTTGTCTGTCAGTCATTGTCTGTGTGAGGCAGATGTACACACTGGGGTTTCTGTGTCTCAGTTGCCTAGTGACAGCACACATGGTGAATGGATGTTGCCATGGTGATAAAGTAGCCTCAATATGAACAAGGCACTGACACTGGGACAGGACAGCTGTTCAGATCAGCACCATCTGTTGCTACTTGCCTGATGGAAAGAATTTGATAGACTTAATCCTTGAGGACATGCAGTCATCAGGAGGACCTAATGCCTCTGTCACTCGCCTTGGGCTCCCTGCCTTTCCTGTAAAGTCTCATAAACCAATCAGAACAGGTGGCTAAGGGCCTAGGCACTGGAGCAGCTGGGTTCTCCATGCTGAGACTCAGAAGAAGATGCCCAGTTCACTAGTGGATGCCTAGGAACTATGTGGAGTCCCTTGGAGCTGGAGTTAGGTAATCTTGTAAAGCCTCTTCACATAGGTGCTGGAAACTAAACACAGGTCCCCTGGAAGAGCTGAATGTGCTGTTAAACATTGAGCCATATCTTCAGCCTCCTTTCTCATTCTCTTCCTTTTTCCCTTTGTGGTTCCAGTCAACCCCTGAATTCACATTTCAGATGCCTGTCTGCCTTCTGGTGAATTGCAACTAGGACTTTGGGAGAACAGAATGCCCCTGCTGTTTTGGGGTATTCCAGTGCCTGGAAAAGGCTCAGACACATGTGGATTAATAAAAGAAGAAACAACAGAAGGAAGGAAGGAAGGATGAAAGAAAGGAAGGAAGGAAAAAATTATACAAGAGCACTGAATTGAAGAGATCTCATGTTGGTAGATAAGAAAATAGGTTAATTTCATAGTTTGACTTTTAATTTGCAGTTACTTATGCATTTTAAATATGTGCGTTTTCTCATTCATACATCACTGTATGGGTGAGAAAATGCTAGTGCACATACATAGAGATTAGGTGATGTGAAAGAATTGGTTCTCTCCTTCCACCAAGTTGAATCTGTGGGTGGAAATCAGCATGGCAGCCTTGGGAGCAAGTGCGTTGACCCACTGAGCCATTTTAGTGGCCTACCCCGCTTTAATTTCCATGTCGAGAATGACCCTGCCACAGTTGGGAACATCAGTCTTCAGAATAAAATGGCCAATGACAAGGAACTTGGAGTAGAAAACAATGTGGTTCCCTCTCCCCTGACTGTTTCCAGCTCACAAAGGGCTTCCTGCTGCTGAACCTCTGTCCCTCTCTGCCTCCATTTAGGTTCCAAGAACAAACACTTAGTATCCACTCAAGCCCCCGTCTTAGAAGACTCCAGCCATAATCCGAGTTCCCATCCACTGTCGAGTTATGGTCTGTGCACCTTTGTGTTAGGACACAGGTTTACAGCATTGACAGAGAGAAGCACAGTAAGCAGAAGGGAGGGATGTTTGAGTGTGAGGAGGCTCATTGGAGATGACATAAGAGAAGGAGACACCTGGGATGTCAGCTGAGGAGGAAGGTCTCTGGGTGCTCTCTCTGACTCTTTGAGATAGCAGGCTTTCACCCCACCATCTAGGGCCAGAGTATTTATTGATAAGATCAAACTACAGCAATTTTGTTAAAAACAACGTTTAGCAATTCAATGCATTGCAAGACCACATTGGCAAAAATCATGCAAGCTGTGGACGAACTGAGAAGCCATCAGATTTGGTAAGACACCTGAGAATACCTCAAGGAGAAAGTTAAGTAATATTAAAAGGAAAATCTCTCCCACATTAAGGATAGGAATTATAATACCAGCCATTATGACCCTGTATAATGTTTCTATAGGAGGTCTGAAAATAGAAGCAGAAAATGAAGAGATAAATGACTGAACTAAGATTGGCATGGTACCTATTATAATTACTATCAAGCTGCTAATTCATATTTTATTCTTAATAGCCATAGTGGTTTTTGTGACACATATGAAGAGTGATTTGATACTTATGGCAAATATGAAAGTGGATTGATAAGAGACAGCCTTAGAATGATTTATAAATGGGAATAAGAAAAATACTCAAACATAGATAGAGGAATATAGACAAGAAACTACTGACCAGTGCGTGGTGAAACTGAAGAAGGGTGGGCCAAGGTTGTTAGAAAACCAATTTTAGTTTATCCACTTACTGTGTAAGAATGACCAGCAGACAATAGGCAACCCCAAGGTTATGAAGAAGTTAAGTGGAATGCTATAGAAATGTAAGATTTGAGGTATTTAAGGAAGCAGTTGTTTCATATGGCATAAACTCACCCCATATGAAGCAGATATAAAATTAATGAGCAACTTGGAAGACAATTATGTGAAGCACAATCTTAATTATTTCTTACCATAAAATCCAAGAATCAGATATTGAGGGAAAATGTTGAAATACCAGAGATGCAGAGCAATGATCAACCAGAGACGTCTTACCTTTACAAAATCTCAGATGAATGGAGGAGGGTAATCCTGACTCTATGAATCCTCCAACTGAATGGGCTGAGATCCTGTTTCCACCCACCTTATAGTCCTATCTTTACCTCCTTGGAGCTGGGATTAAAGGCATTAGACTTCCATGAGCTGGGATCAAAGGCAAGAGATCCTTCCAAGTGCTGGATTAAAGGACTGAGACATCTATGTGCTTGGATCAAAGGTGTGCACTGTCACCACTCATGTATTTTTCTCTTTCAGACTAGATCAATCTCTTTTAGCCCAGGGTGGCCATGAACTCCTGATCTCCCTTGTTCCTCCTCCCAAGTGCTGAGATTAAAGGTGTATGCCACCACTGCCTGGCCTCTATGATTGACTAGTGGCTAGTTCCATCCTCTAGTCCCCAGGCAAGCTTTATTTGTTAGAACACAAACAAAATATACAACATTTCCACCATTTTACCTAAACTAAAAAATTGAAGGTTTTAACTAACATAGAAAAACTATATACAATAGGTACAATAACTATATATAAATATATAAGACAATAATTACATTAGCAATGTCTAGTCCATAGCAATTAACAAATTCAGAGGAAATACTCCAATATCCATCCTATCTTGGTGAGTCCAAAATGTTGCATCAAATTCACTTTCTATCATAACTTGCTTTACCAACACCAAACTTTCTTTTGATGTCCCTCAATCTTATACACTTTACAATTCTTTTGTGAATTTGTTTAAAAGGAAAACCATACCTATAAAGTCTTCAACTCTATCAGAGAGTTGGATATAATATTACCTGAGTAAACAGTAAATGTAGAGCAAATATATACCAAAAATAAGAAATGATGAAAACAGCTGGCTGACTGGACAATCACATAAGGTTCCTCTACAACATTGGGACATCCATCTTCAGCCTACAGGCCTAGAATATTTTGTGACTAATTTGTGGAGCCAGATTTTTGCCTCACTTTGTCTTGTCAAGGTTCAGCAGTCACTCTAGTCTATGCCCTGCTTGTCTATTTGGACAGCATACTCTCCTAAGTCTTGGCAAGGGCAGTTTCTTGCCTAGCTAACCTTTGCCACAAAGAAAGTCAACTACATGTGGAGTTTCTTTGATGCCCATCATCTTCTCTGAAGTAAATTGATGCTCCCATGAGAAGACATGTCTCATTGTTATAATAAAAAAAAACCTTCATGTTATTAAAACTATTTAAATGTCTAATTATATAGATCTCTGAAATATTTGAAGACCATATGTCTATCTAAAACATATCTATATTTGACCTTAAAAGCATACCAAACATGACTGCAAGTTTGATTGTAATAGGTGACTAACTACTAACTTGCATTTTTATCATTCTAAATCATTTGTAATAATAACTTTGAAGGCCCAGAAAATTACATTACATTTTTAGATGGTCTGTATAGGTATACTACCTTGAACAATAGTAGAATTATATGTACAGTATGTTCTAATAAAAATAACCTTGCCCTCTGCATAATGAGACAGTTGTGTAACTTGATCTGCTTAAGGGACCCCTGGCAGTAGGATCAGAATCCATCCCTGGTGCATGAGCAGGCTCTTTGGAGCCCACTACATATAATGGGACAACTCATACAGCTTGAAGCAAAGGAAGGGACTTGGACTTGCCTTTACTAAATGCACCTCCCCATGGGAGGCATTACCTTCTTGTAGGAGGTAATGGGGGATAGGTTGGAAGGGAGAGGCTAGAGGGGCAGGAGGAGGGAAGAGGGTGATCTTTGATTGGTATATAAAATAAATAAAAAATTCTTAATAAAAAACCTTAAATTTGTATCAATATACAAAAATCCATATCAATATAAATATTTTTAAAAAGTAGTTGTTTTTTTGGTCTAGAAGTAGATTCAATAATCCATGTTTTTATTCTATGTCTATATCCCTCCTCTTTTTAGAGCAAGATCTCTAAATCTAATATCCTGTGTTCAGCTTTTTTCCTGACCATTATTAATAACAACATGTAACCAACCTCCCTAAATGATAACAAATATCCATAATCTACTGAATGACCAAAAACAACCCACCCCAGCCCTTGGGTATTTGGGTGTCATGTTCTTAAAATTACTTCCTGCTGTTTGGGGGTAATGGCATCTTTAGAGGACCCTGAAAAAATTGAGAAAATTGTCTAGTCCTGAGAGAGTTAGCTGTATTATTTGTTGTCCGGTCTCTGTGTAATGGGAAAGTATAGGTTTTATCTCATGTCCTGGCTAGAGTAGTCTGTAAGGCTACACTATCTCAGCTAGCCACCTTGAAATTGTCCTGAGCAATTTGTAGTCCAAAGCTGATCTTGAAGTGGTGCTTGTCAGCTTTCTATGGCATTATCATAATCCAGGTTGAATTGTCATTGTGGGGCTCTGTACTCCTTTTAGAGACTTCAGAGATCACTGTTGGGAAAATTTATCATTCACTGTAGAAAACTTAAACATCATTAATATCAAAACAGAAAGTTTAAATTTAAGATAGTATTATACCTAAAGAAAAATTTTAGAAGAGTCAAAATGAATTGGTGAGGTAAGAGATTTGTTACAATAATAGTCCTTCAATTTTGATTTTCTTTTGTCCTGTACCAGATGGCTATTCTAATATGAGACAGAGACTCTGAATTTTCTTTTAACAACATGCTTGTGTTTAGAGAAGGAGAGAGCCATGCTCCAACTCCAAATCCAGCTCTAATTTTTAATTGAACTAGGACTGTAAAAAGACCATTTGTGTTATGTGGCTGTAGAGAAGAGCAGAAACATTTAGGAAGATTTATGAAATTTTATCCTGTTGGAAATGTGATATGTCAATAGGCCAATTTACTCCTTTTCTTGAGACATTTTCTCTGCATGATTCATCCTTTTTCTTCATATGTCACAATAGTCCAGTGGTCTTCAGGTTCCATATCGGGTTGCCTTCATTTGCCTGGAAAAACAAAAACAAAACTCTGACCCAAGCCTAACTTTAGGGAGTTTTCCTTTGGCAAGCTATATCTGATCAAATATAAAGCATTTGTTAATCTTATAAGTTAGTTGAGATTGATTGGTCATGCTGGTTGATGAACTATCTTATAATCAAGAGGTCTCTCTTGTTCAAATATAATCTTTATCAATTTTGATGGTATCTAGAGCCTTTCTTCTCCTGAGGAATCATAAGCAAAACCTCTTCCCCAACATAACACATATCCTGGTTACAATTCTGAGGTCAAAATATCTTTAAAGTATACAGGCTGATTTAATTCAGTAGTTGTTTTCTATTATCCAATGTCTCTCCACAGCTGTCATTCCTTTCTCATCTGCATTTAGAAAATTTAAAGTTAATAAAGCACTATACAATCTATTTCTGAGATTCTTTACTACTCCTTTTTGTTTGTTTAGCATGTGTTTGAGAGTTCAATTGATCAGATTTTTCTATGTCTGCTTGTCCTGTAGGATTGTGTGGTATACCTGTAATATGGTTTGCTTTGTAACATGCAAAAATCTGTTTCATTTTGCTAGAGACATATGCTGAAGCATTTTCAGTCTTAATTTGTACAAGTATTCCCATGATGGTCATGACTTCTAATAGATGTGTAATTACAGAAACAGCCTTTGTGGAACTCAAAGCAGTTGCCCATTCATATCCTTAATATGTATCTATGGTGTGGTATACATATTTGAATTTATCAAATTCTGCAAAATGAAACACATCCATTTGTCAAATTTCATTTCTTTGAGTACTCTTTGGGTTACTTCCTGCAGGTAGCAAAGTTTGATGACACAAGGAACAAGTGGCTTGTTGCCAAGTGATGGAAAAAACCCTTGCTATTGACATGTGTAGACAATTCTAAATGGTCTTATTAAATAAGAAACACAGAGCCAAATACATAGTTAAAAGCCCAAGAGATCAAAAAACTAGCTAAGAACCAAGACTACCACTCGATGCCATTCTTTTCCTGAGAGACTTTTCCCTGTGTGACTTGTCTTTTTATTGCTTTCCTGTTCTGCCTTCTCATTGGCTCTAAGCCCAGCCACATGACTTCCTCGTCACTGCCTGTCTATACAGACCTCCTGGTTTCTATAGTTGGTACTGGGATTAAAGACTTGGGTCACCATGCTTGGCTGTGTTCTTGACCACACAGAGACTCTGCCTGTCATGTGATCAGATTAAGGGCGTGTGCTACCAATGCCGGACTTCTGTTTAATGGCATGCCTTTGCTTCTGATCTCCAGGCAACTTTATTTATTAACATACAAATAAAATCACATTTCAGCACAAATAAAATATCACCATAGACGTGGGTTCTTTTTATGAAATTCTGAGGCCTCCAGCACATTTCCTATTAATACCTGATCATTTTCCTCATTACCTTGTGATAGAGGGCCTGACAGACATATATGGGATCTGATATCTGAGATATATATATATGTATATGTATATATGTGTGTGTGTGTGTGTTTACAATTACTGACAAGTTACCATAATTATATAAATAATGAAGTTAATTCTGACTCATCAGGAATAAGTTCAATGCTTTCAATGTGTAAAACACCTCTTTCTGTATATTGAGATTCAGTAACTAAATAAGAGGTTCTAGATAATTGTATATTTTGTTTGTGTTCCAACAAATAAAGCTGTCCTGGAGATCAGAGTGGGGAGGTATGCTGCAGGACACAGAAATATGAAGCAGGGATTCAGCTGACTATAGCCAAAGCTAATACTTGGAAGAAGAAGGGCTTTTCCAGAGGAAAAAGCCAAGCCTCAAGGTGTCTTGGTGATACTAGCTTTTGTATATATATATTAGCTGGTTTGGGCAATGATTTTCTTGTGCACTTAGTACCTTTCCCAATTAATTATTCTTCTAAGAACTTCTAACAATGTATTTTATCCGAGATACCTCTCAAACATCCAAAGACAAATGGCAGACAGAATAAGCATTCCAAACCACATGCTGGTCTCCAGAATTAAGGCAAACATCCATACAGAGATACCACCTAGGCCAGATGGACACTAGGTACATAGCTTTGTTTGTTGTGCAAATTAAGCTCAGATCCTACTTTCTTACACAGCCTTAGTGGCTCCCCCAGATTTCCTCTCCAAAAATTAGTTAAAAAAAAAAGGGCTTTTTTTTCTTACCAGGTACATTCAAGCTTTGAGGCAGGTTTCCTAGCTACCCAGCAGACTTGCCCTGCCAGACCAGAGAGCAGAGAGCTCTCTGTTGCTGATTTGTAGGTGTGTGGAGATGGGCCACAGGGAGAGGAAAGGAAGGAGTGAGAATAGAAAGAGGAATGAAAGCAAAGTTGAGAATAAGATGGAAAGAACTTTGGTAGAACTATGAGAGGACAGAGGATAGAGGACAGAAAGGAGTTGTGCAGGGGAAGGGAATTGAAACTATGTACATAGCATTTTGTCTTAGAAGAAAACAGTGAGTGGGCTAAAGAGTTTTGTGTAAGTTATCCCTCAAATTAGTATTTGCTATGCCTCAAGTTAGATTTGTTATTCCTCAAATTAGTATCCCCACTACTCATAGCATCTTCCCCAGGACGCTGAGAGAAATCTCTTTAGACTAGGCAACTGAGGGGATTTTAATACCTAGTGCCTTTGGACATGGTACTCACAGGACCAGGGTAAGACAGCATCCAAGTACATTCAGAGAGAGAGGTGTCACTTGGTGTGGGCTGTCCAGAGTAGAGGCAACATCCTGCGGGGGGGGGGGTCATAAAGGTGACCCCTGAACTCTTCAGCTACTGAGCAGACCTTACCAAAGGGTGCTGCAGACCCTGAGTGTAGGGAAAAGGGGCTGGCTAAAGAAACCCACCCTGACCCTGACCCTGGAGCCCAGAAAGATGGCTCAAATCAAGGCAGAAAGAAACACAGTTTGGCTCAGTCAGATCAGAGCCATCTCTGCCACTGGCCAACTGACTTGTGAAACCAACCAATCACAGAGCAGGACAGTAGAACCCTAGGCCCCAAGTCAACCCCTGGTTGACTCCACCTCCAAGACATCCTGTGTAAACTGCCCTGCCTGGTCAATTAGAAAAAAAGGCTGTTCTTTTCACTCTGGTAAAGGCAGCTACTCTCCTGGACTCCTCCTTCCCAAATAAATTTCTTTCTCAAAAGAGTTTTGGTGTGAAGATCTTCATTCACTGGCATAGAGAAGATCCTTACAGAGATGTCCCTCAGTGGACAAAACAAGAGAGAGCTGAAAGAGCAGACAAGGAGGAGCTGAACAGAAGATCTTTTCTGAGACATCCCTCAGTGTACAGAGCAAGAGAGAGCTGAAAAGTAACACTTTTCTTATGAGCCAGAGGAGTTTGCTACATTTTTGCAATTTTTTAGGCCAGAGAAGCAGAGCTCTGTTAGGAAGCCCCCTTAAGTGGGGCGCTGAGCAAAGCTCAGCTATAGTGGCTCTCCAGGAGAGGAGCAGGACTGCTATATCCTGCCAGGAGACCATCCTCTATCACACCAGGTATAGCCTGACTTTCCCGAATAGTCAGGATACCCTGATTTTCCCAAACAGTCAGGATACCCTTCCCTACTGAAGCAGTTCCAGGCCTGACTTTCCCAAGAAGTCAGAAAAACTTCCTTCCAGGCCTGAACTGTCTCCTTGCAGTTCCAGCCATCAGAGCTGTGCTAAACAGCTCCAGGTGTCCGGGACAACTTCAGGGCAGAGCTGTTTTTCTGAGCAGCTTGAGGTATCCAGGATACCTCACCCTCCAGGGTTGAACTGTCTCCTTACGGTTCAGCCATCAGAGATGTCCTAAGCAGCTCAAGCTGTTGCCTGACTCCCAGGTAGTCAGGACATCTTTTCTCATAGTTGCAAAACTCAGGTTTTGGTACCAAAATCTTTGACCAAACCCAGAGTTATTGCAACCAATTTACTTACAGTCCATATGGAGTGTCTTCAATGCCCATCTTCCTCTTTAGAAGTAATTGGTACTGCCAGGAGCAGTTATGTCTCACTGTCCAGAAGTGTCTAAGTTCTTAAAACATTTAAAATGCCATATTCTGTAGGTCTTTGAAGTGTTTGAAGATTACCTATCCATCTGAAATGTATCTCTGCATATCTATAAAACTTAACATGATTATAAGGTTGACTATTAAGATGACTATTAAGTTGTATTTCTTAATTATATATTACATTTTTAAATAAGCTACATAAACATAATGCCCTAAACAAGAGTAGAGTTATGCACACAGTATAATAAAATTAGCTTTGTGTCAATAAACAATTTAAATTTGTATCAATGAACCAAAATCCATTCTAATGTAAAATTAATAGTTGTTTTTGTATTAAAGCAGATTCAATAATTTACCCTTTTATCCTAATATTTCTATATCATACATTTCTATATCATACCCTCATTTATACTTTTAGAAAGAGATTGACTATGACCAAAAACTATTTGTAATTAACTCTCTAAAAAAGGACAAACATCCATAATTAATTTCTTGGGAATATGGGCAAAGTTTTCTAGGTTACTTCATGCTGAATGGGGATGCTGTTAATCTTATGGGGACCCTGAGAAAATTTAAGATTATGGTTAAGTACTGACTGAAGTATTCTGTGAGGCTGGATCATCTCAGCCAGCATACTCGAAGATTTACTGGATGCAGAATTCAGAGGAAACTCAGCAGAGGTACTCTGAAATGTTGGATCATCTGGGCCATCTGTTCCCACTGGAGATTGTACAGGGGGTCTTGCTTGATCAAATCATATTAACCTGGAAGCAATCCTCAGGTTTTCTTCTTCTGTGGAAACAAAAGCAGAACCTCTTTTCCAAAGCAACATATACTTAGACCCAAATGTTGAAGTCAAGATACCTTTAAAATGTATTTGTTGGTTTAACTTAGCAGCCTTTGAAGTCAAATGTCCTCTTGCAGTTAGCTCATTGACAATCAAAAAAACTCAAAGAAAACACAATAATATGCATAATTAAGACTCTCTGTGTATTTTCCATCCTTATGTGGCTGAATTTTTATATTACTTTTCTTGTCTCTTTAAGACTTTATTTTTTAAAACTATTTATTTTATATAACTGCTTATTCTCCTTTTCCTCACTATTCCAAGCCTACACACATATTTATACACACTGTAAACTGTTTAGAGTTTTTTCCAGATTACTGTATTTGTAATCCTTTTCTGATCAGGAGAGTTTTAAAATTGTTAAGCTGCATGGCTATCACAGAATCTGCAGCTTTGGCTGCTGGCTTCACCCCATGGGCTTTTCAACATGGCAGAGGTACAATTACTGCCAGCTCTAGTAGCTATGCTCACTGCCAACTCTAGGAAGCAGTGAGTCTATCAAGCAGCATGCAGTGCCAAAACCTTATAGCAAAAGGTAAATCTGCCATGCAGTATGCTGTGTGGCTTGAAGACACCTATGTGTACTGTGACAGGAATCCACCATGCTGTAGCTCAAGCCTGCATGCCATAACATCTCTGTATCATGGCTCACATAAGAGACACAGCTAGGAAGCTGTTCTTGACTTTGATTATGTGTTCTAGAACCATTTTAAGCTTTCTCAGGACTATGTGTATCAGTGCCCAATGGTGAGTGCCAAATGTAGCCAGAAGTCTCTGGTCCCACCCAGTCCTTCCATCTTGACAACTCTTTCCCACCCACAATCCCACAGCCACTTATAAAATAATCACTTGGAGGCTTAATATTAATTACAAACTGTATGGCCTATGGCATAGGCTCATTACCAATTAGATCTTACAACTTAACTCAACCCATTCCTATTAATCTATGTTTTACCATGTGGTAAAATGCTTCCTGGCATTACCTGTTCTCTCGTATCTTGCTTCTCCTGGAAGCAACTGGCAGTGTCTCCCCTGACTCTGTCTTCTTCTCCTTGTCTCTCTGCTTGAGTTTCCCTTCTGGATCTACTCTGCCTTGCCATAGGCCATAGCAGCTTCTTTATTAACCAACGGGAGCAACACATATTCATAGTGTACAGAAAGACCAACCCAGGAATATAGGGGTCATGAAGATAGGGTCTCAGCCCATTCAGTTGGAGGATTCATAGAGTCAGGATTACCCTCCTCCATTCATCTGAGATTTTGTAGAGATAAGAAGTCTCTGGCTGATCACTGCTCTGCTTCTCTGATATTTCAACTTTGACCCTCTATATCTGACTCTGGGATTTTATGGTTAGAACTAATTAGGATTGTGCTTCACATAATTGTCTTCCAAGTTGCTCATGAATTTTATATCTGCTTCATATGGGGTGGGTTCATGCCATATGAAACAACTGCTTCCTTAAATACCTCAAATCTTACATTTCTATAGCATTCCACTTAACTTCTTCATAACCTTGGGGTTGCCTACTGTCTGCTGGTCATTCTTACACAGTAAGTGGATAAACTAAAATTGGTTTTCTAACAACCTTGGCCCACCCTTCTTCAGTTTCACCATGCACTGGTCAGTAGTTTCTTGTCTATATTCCTCTATCTATGTTTGAGTATTTTTCTTATTCCCATTTATAAATCATTCTAAGGCTGTCTCTTATCAATCCACTTTCATATTTGCCATAAGTATCAAATCACTCTTCATATGTGTCACAAAAACCACTATGGCTATTAAGAATAAAATATGAATTAGCAGATTGATAGTAATTATAATAGGTAACATGCCAATCTTAGTTCAGTCATTTACCTTTTCATTTTCTGCTTCTATTTTCAGGCCTTCTATAGAAACATTATACAGGGTCATAATGGCCGGTATTATAATTCCTATCCTTAATGTGGGAAAGATTTTCCTTTTAATATTACTTAACTTTTTCCTTGAGGTATTCTCAGGTATCTTACCAAATCTGATGGCTTCTCAGTTTGTTCACAGCTTGTATAATTTCTGCCAATGCAGTCATCCAATGCATTGGAGTGCCAAATGTTGTTTTTAACAAAATCTCTACCATTAAATTTTACTAATAAATACTCTGGCCCTAGATGGTGGAGTGAAAGCCTGCTATCTCAAAGAGTCAGAGAAAGCACCCAGCTGACCTTCTTCCTCAGATGACATCCCAGGTGTCTCCTTCTCTTATGTCATCTCCAACGAGCCTCCTCACACTCAAACATCCCTCCCTTCTACTTACTATGCCTCTCTCTGTCCATAATCTTCATTCTCCTAAAAATCTCTATTTTTTTTCTTAAGCATCCTGTGGTCAGTTCCTGTGATATTGGTTTCATGCTCTGCCTCTTGACCTGTGATTCACTTTATTCAATTCTGTATGTAATATTCAAGAAGAAAAGGCTTAGATTAAGGTATAGATTAGGCTTGAGCCACATCACAATTTGAAACAGTTTTTTACAGTAAATAACTCAAACTCATTGTTCAGAGTATTATCAAATATCCTTCAATACAATACATCTATAATATTTTGAAATCTGGAATTACAATCCCTCCAGCATTGTTTTTTATGTTCAGGATAGTGCTGACTACCTGGATCTTTGCAATTCCACATGGATGTTAGGATTTTTTTCTTTATTTTTTTTTGAGAAAAACATCATGAGTATTTTGATTAGGATTGAAGTGAACCTGAAAACTGACTAGTTAGAATTGTTATTTTCACAAAATTAATTATACCAATCCATTAACATGTGTTGAATTTCCATGTTTGAATGTCCTCCTTCAATCTTTTTCTTCAGAGATTTAAAATTTTCATTGCAGAGGTCTTACACTTCCCTTGTTTATTTATTTCTACCCTTTCTGAGGCTACCGTGGATGGTAGTTTGGCCATGATATTTTTCCTAGTGTACTTGGTTCCTATGGGATATTTTTCCATACACTGTGAATATGTGTTGCTCTGATTGGTTGATAAATAAAATGCTGATTGGCCAGTAAGCAGCAAGCATATGAGGAGAATCCTGGGAAGAGGGAGGGTTGAGTCAAAAGTCACCAACCAGATGCAGAGGAAGCAAGATGTCAAGGCAAAATTGAAAAAAGTTATCAGGCTATGTGACTAAACATAGATAAGAATTATGGGTTAATTTAAGTGTAAGAGCTACTCAGTAATAAGCCTGAGCTAATGGCCAAGCAGTTATAATTAATATAAGCTTCTGAGTGATTATTTTATAAGTGGGCCATGGGACTGTGGGGGCCTGGTGGGACTGGAGAAACCTTCTGACTACATTTGGCACTTACCATTGGGCATTGATCCACATAGACATAAGAAAGCTTAAAGATTCTGAATGTACAGAAATAGAGCCACACTAGGCTTCCTGGTCTCACAGTCTCATGCCAGTAGCAGTGTAGAGACTCATCTCTCAACAGCTGCCTGTGAGATGGAGCTGGCTGCCAACCACGAGCCATCATATGCTAAGCAGCATGGCAGATTCCCGCCATAGTACACAGTGGTGTCTCTAAGCCATGCAGTGCACTGTGTGGTGGATTTAGCATTTGTTAGTACAATATATAAAGAAGAGGTTTCTGTGCTACAGGCTGCTGGATGGAGGCATGGACCCACCACCTCCCAGAGTCAACAGAGAGCAAGGCTCCCAGAGCTGGCAGTGACTACCTCTGCCATGTTGGGAAGCTGAGGTGGGGGAAGTTATTAGCCAAGGCTGCCCCTTCTGTCCTAGTCATGCTGCAGTTTAAAGCAATTCACAGTAAGACAGATTCAGATGGAATAAACCTCTAAATGGTTTACGGTGAGTGAAAATGTACTTAGGCTTGGAAGAGAGAGGAAAAGGAATATATCCAGTTATATAAAGAAATGGAT
Source organism: Peromyscus californicus insignis (assembly GCF_007827085.1). Lineage (NCBI taxonomy): Eukaryota > Metazoa > Chordata > Mammalia > Rodentia > Cricetidae > Peromyscus > Peromyscus californicus. The sequence goes on along the minus strand of NW_026294562.1, from coordinate 167,793,160 downwards.
AGTTTTAAAAAATAAAGTCATTAAAGAGACAGTAAAAGTAATATAAAAAATAAGCCATGTAAAGATTCTAGAGAATCTGCATTGTGTTGTCTTTGGGATTTTTAACCACAGAAAGACATTTGATTGTAAAGGCTGCTGAGTATATATAATGTATCTTGACTTCAAAATTTGTGTTGAAGGATATGTTGCTTTGGAAAAGAGGTTGCACTTTTGTTTCCACAGAAGATAAGAACCTATGGATTGCTTCCAAGCTAATATGGTTTGATCAGCCAAGACCCCCCTGAGGGGTCTCCAATGATAGCCATGGCCCAGATGATCTAACATCCAAAACAGCTTCAAGGCAACTGGCTGAGAAATTGCAAACTCACAGACTACTCCAGTCAGGACTTGACCATAATTTTAACTTTCTCAGAATCCACATAAGACTACTAGCACCCCCTATCAACAGGAAGTAGCCCAGAACACTACACCTACATTCCCCCCAAAATGGATTATGTATGTTTGTCTTTATTTAGGTTGTTGGTTACAAAATGTTACTGGTCATAGTCAATCTCTTTCTAAAAGAAGAAAGGAGGACATAATATAGATATATAGGATATAGATACGATAGGATAAAAGGTAGATTATTGCATCTCCTTTTAAAGAGTAACAACTTGCTTAAAATATTTTACATTGCTATGGATTTTAGTTTATTGAAACAAATTTAAAGTTAATTTTGTTACACTGTATGTATATTTCTACTCTTGTTTAAAGTATTATGTTTGTGCAGGTCATTTGAATTGTAATGTATAATTAAGAAATATAGATCAATAATCAGTCCTCTATGATAGTAAAATTTATAGTCATGTTAGTTAAGTTTTCTAGTTATACATGGATATATTTCAGTTGGGTAGGTAATCTTCAAACACTTTAAGACCTACAGAATATAGCATTTAAAATGTTTTAAAAACTTAGAGTTTCTGGACAGTGAGACACATCTGCTCATGGCAGCACAGATTTACTTCAAAGAGAAAGTTTTCTAGTTTAATTTTGTGGGTTTTTTTTCAGTATAATATCATATCATCTGCAAATAGAGATGATTTAACATCTTCTTATCCTATTTGTATGTCTTCTGTTTTTCTCTCTTGTCTTCTTGTTCTAGTCAATGCTTCCAGGAATTTATTGAAAAGGACCGGAGATAGTCAACTTCCCTTGTCCTATTCCTGGTTTTAATGAGACTGTGTCAAGTGTTTCTCTTTTGGAGAATGATGACTATGACTTTGTCACATGTAACCATTATTAAGTTTATGTATGCTCCCCCATCATTACCCTCTCTAGGACTTTTTCTAAGAAGACATGTTAGATATTGTCAAAATATTTTTCTACATCTATTGGGATGATTATGTGGCTTATGGTTAAATGTGGTGCATATTCCTAGGGAAACCATTTAGCTGGAAGAAAGATTAAACCATAAAATTTGCAAGTAAATGAGTAGAACTAGAAAATATGATGACTAAGGCAACTGAGACCAAGAAAGAACCATATGTTCTTTCACATTTGTAGTTCCAAGCTCTGAATCTTCAGATGGGTTTACATAACCAGGATATCCAGATAAAGTTAAAAGATACAGTGGGTGTAGGAAGAGCAGAGTATGGATGAAATGAAGGGGGAATGGAAAAAGAAAGGATCTTAACTGGGGAAGGGGAATGAGTGTAATACAAAGGGAGAAGGTTGGAAGGTAAATAACGCTAGGGATGTTTAAAAAGTTATACAGAACCAGTAGTTCTACTCAGTTGTGATGCCTATGAACCAAAGCAGTGACCAGTATGGCAAGATATCCCTCAAGCTGCAAGAGTGGCACTTATCTTGAAGGTAACAACTCTCTAATTAGACTTAAGATCTGCTTGATACAAAGGAAATCATTTCTCATATTGGAATTCTAGAGAAATACAATTGTCTAGTCAGGTCATGGATCCTTTTGCCATTTTTCTAAACAAGTATAATTTCTATGTATATATTAAGCACAAATCTTTATACCCACAGCTAAGTGTAGCTCTCATTATCATCAAAGAAACCTCTACTTGCACAGATCGAGACCAGCAAAGAAATTCAAAACTAGTCTAAATGCATGAAAGAATATACTCCACATTATTTCCAGTCCCAATTTATTTATCCGTATCACCATCCCATTGTTTGAAATTCAGGAAGCATTTCAGAAAAGGAGATGAAGTGATTGTATGAGTCAGAAGAACAGGATGCCTTCTGTGAGACTGTGTCTTCTATATATGACAAGGAAGCTATACCCAACCCTTTACTCTGAGGTAATGTCTGTCTTTAAAGTTGAAGTGTGTTTCTTGTATGCAGCAGAAGGGTGGATGCTGTTTGCATATCCATTTTGTTAGTTGGCATCTTTTATATGGGAATTGAGTCCACTGATATTAAGAGATATTAATGACCAATGATTGTTAATTCCTGTTATATTGTTACTGGTAGTGGTATTGTGTGTTTGTGTGTGAGAGTATGATAGAGGAAGTGTGTGTCTATTTCCCTTCTTTGGATTTTGCTAGTGTAAGATTATGAATTGTTGATGTTTTTGTGAGTGTAGTTAAATTCCTTGGGTTAGAGTTTTCCTTCTAGTACCTCTGTAGTCATGGATTTGTGGATAGGTATACTGTAAATTTGATTTTTTTCATGAAATATCTTGTTTTATCTGTCTATGGTAATTAAAAGTTTCCTTGGGTGTAGTAGTCTGGACTAGCATCCATAGTCTCTTAGAGTCTGCAGCACATCAGTCCAGGCCCTTCTGGCTTTCAGAGATTCCTATCAAGAAGTTGGGGGTAATTCTCATAGGTGTGCTTTCATATGTTACTCAGTCTTTTTCTCTTTCAGCTTTCAATAGTCTGTCTTTGTTATGTACATTTAGTGTTTTGCTTGTTATGTGACTTGGTGACTTTTTTTCTAGTCGAATCTATTTGGTGTTCTGTAAGGTTTTTGTACTTTTATTGGTATGTCCATCTTTAAGTTAGAAAAATTATTCTTCTATGATTTTCTTAAATATATTTCTGGATCTTTGATATAGGATTCTTCTCCTTCTATTATTCCTATTATTCTTAGGTTTGGTCTTTTCATAGTATCCAAGAGTTCGTGGATGTTTTCTGTTAGTTTCCTTGGATTTTACTATTTCTTCTATCATATCTGCAATGCCTGAAATTCTCTCTTTCATCTCTTGTATTCTGTTGATGATGCTTGCTTCTATAGTTCCTGTTAACTTATCCAGATTTTCCAGTTCCACAATTTCCTTAGTTTATGCTTTCTTTTTTTTTTTTTTTTTTTTTTTTTGGTTTTTCGAGACAGGGTTTCTCTGTGTAGCTTTGTGCCTCTCCTGGAACTCACTTGGTAGCCCAGGCTGGCCTCGAAGTCACAGAGATCCGCCTGGCTCTGCCTCCCGAGTGCTGGGATTAAAGGCGTGCACCACCACCGCCCGGCAGTTTATGCTTTCTTTATTGCTTCTAGTTGAATTTTCAGAACTTGAATAATTTCCTTCAGCTGTTTGTTTTCCTTGGTTTATTGACATTCTTTAAGGTATTTATTGATTTCTGCAAATTTTTTGGTTGTCTTTTCCTTGACTTCTTTAAGAGGGTTCTTCATTTCTTCTTTAAGGACCACCAACATCTTCATAAAGTTGTTCTTAACATCATTTTCTTGCCCTTTGTCAGTACTGGAATGTTCAGGTGTTGCTGTTATATGATACCTGGAATCTTTTGGTACCATATTTTCCAGTCCTTGATTATATTCTTACACTGTTGTTAGGCTACTGGGTTTGGGATGATTACATCTAGGACCTGATTTCTGAGTTTGTCTTTGTAGGATTTGTTTCTTGATTCTCTTTACTCTTTGTTCTTCTGATCTTTGTAGACTGGATTTCTAGTCACCAGCATTAATCTAGTTTAGAGTCTGAGAAAGTTGAGAGTTGGCCTTCTGGTGGTTAGCTTGGTGTTTGGTGCAGCAGGGGATCTGTGTTCTTTTGACTGGTGTGGTCAGTGCATTATCATAAGACGTCAGCCAGAATTGGGCACAGGGCTCAAAAGCAGGGCAGTTGGTGAGCTTGAAGAGCCTTGGCTGTGGGTGGTCTTTGGGAACAGAATCTTGGGAGAGGGGCAGTTCAGATGGCATCAGGACACTCACCTGTTCTTCTGAGTATGTGGTCTGTGCCTGAATACACTGTTTCTGTCCAGGTGACCTTGGGCTGTTTCAAGGTGATAGTTAATGCTAACTAGGACACTGCTTCAAGCTGTTAAGTCCTCATTCTCCATATAGAGAATCCACTAGATGTTTCCTATTCTCAAAGTGAGTGTCTGTCTCTATTTGCCACAGTCATCACAAGTGACTGTGTCCACTGAGAGGAAGGGTAGAGTTCAAGAACATCTACCCTGAGTGTCACTTTTCCCACTTCCCAGATACTGAGCTCATGGATACTGTGATGTCCACAATAGACATTGTAAAGAATTGAGGAAACAGTATTATCAAAACATATTTCATTCTGACTGAGGGCAGACCTCCTAGGCACATTCATCATCTGTCTCTTCTAGATCCATTGCAACCAGAGCAGTAACCAATCACCAATCTGTGACAAGACAGAAACTGTGAGCATTGGGGTAAAGGAACATGGGAATGGTTCAGAGTTTGTATAGTCCTTCTGAGTTATGCTGTTCATGAAAGCAAATGGAGGGGACATTAAGACATGAGTTAAAGACAGAATGAAAAATCTACCAGACCTTAATAAAGTCTATGCCTGAGAAGTCCCTCCCTCTTGGGAGGACCCCACACTACAGATTCCAACACTGGTCCAGGATGACCCAAGAGAAATAAGAGATACAAAAAGAGAAGAATGATAGCAGGAATCTTATGAGAGGATTGGGGTTTGTTTGTGTATAAAACACAGGCTGGGAATTAATTTATGTAGATATCAATTTGTAAAACCAATGCTTCACCCCAAAGCCCAGTGATGTCATTTAAGGGATCCACTTTACAAGACCTGTAATTTTCTTCACTTTGGTCCTGTTGATGCCAATTGCTGAGAACTGATCTTTAAATATTAGTAGTGATATTGGGAATAAAATGTTCTTGGCAGGATATCTGGGACTCCCCACTGAGAAGACCAGAGTAATGTGCAGGTGAGTGAGAGGCAATATAACAGAAGAGGTTGAGGTTTTATCCTGGATAAAAATGAATACATGAAAGGGATATCATCAGGTTAGTTGCACAATATGGAGCAAAAAGAATAAAACAACATGTCATGTCAGCAGAGGTAAGGGGAAATCCTGGTCTATATAATGTGATCCTTTCTCTGGTATAACCTTAGTTGAGCAGATCCCACCCAGAGCTGATGTGCAGATTAGTAGAAGAGTACTCATGAAGCATGTACAATCCCTGATCCATCTCCAGGACAGCACATAAAACATCTGCACTGTACACTGTACAGTGTACATGTGTGCACTGAGCCAAACCTGAGACTCCCCTCATCTCTATCACCCTGAGCATCTCTATTCAGAAGTCCTTACCGCCCATTCTAGCTCAATGTTGGGCCTGGCTGCATGTGTTTGGGATAGGCAAGAATTTATAGGCTAGCCTGGGTGACTATGTGGTGGGTCTGTGTCACAAACCTATGAAGGAACAAGTGGCCTGGCTTGAGACATCTGCATTTAGGCAGCTATAATAATGATGAAACAGAAAATACTCAGAGACAATATCCAACGTGAATATGTCTCTTGGGTGGCATTCATTATGTTCCCAGTTTTACACTCATAGAGTCCTCTGTCAGTTGTGGCATTCATTAAAGTGAGAGCCCAGTTGCCTTATGACAGCTTCAACCTTTCACCTTCGGTGAGGCTTGACCACTTTTCCTCCACAGATAGTTTGTATTTTGACTCTCATGGACATGCTTTAAGGCTACAATCCTTAAAATCCATGGAGTTAGAATATTAGCTTGTGATAGTGGCCTTCAGTAGCACTGCTATGCAGACAATAGAGAGAAGATGGTCCTATGATACTTGCAAAGACCTCTTTCAAACACTGCTGTTTTTTCTAACATTGAGCCCCAATACTTATCATTAGAGTATGAGGCAAAATATCAATCACAGGCAGATGCAGTATGACATGATTGCTCAGAGTTGATGGGCCACCTGTCCTATGTGTGAGAAAGTGTCTTTGTCATGAGTGAGCTGAGATGCAGAGCTTGGTGGTACAGACTGAAGATCTGGAGTCAGATGCCAATTTTCTCTTCTGGACCTCACTGACCAACTGCCTGACTTTCACCAAAAAATGCTGTGTCCCTCTGTCTGTACTGATGTCCACTTCAGAGCCTGGACAATGATGTTCAAGGAAATCCAACAGATAGGACAGAAAAAGCCTTCCCGTTGAGCTTCCCTGAGATGTACCCATATACTGTCTTCTAGACTTGTGTGTACAGAAATCTCAAACATGAGCCCCAAAGTGCACTTGTCATTCAGTTAAATGAGCAGGATGAACCATAATATGGAGCAATCTTTCAGGTATTTGATGCTGACTGTAATAAGGTGCAGCCCCTCCCCCCAAAGACAAATGAGTCTCAGAATGATCTAGGAAAGGAATGACTAAGGGATGCTGGGGATGCTGTGAATGTGTTGCTCTGATTGATTGATAAATAAAATGCTGATTGGCCAGTAGCCAGGCAGGAAGCATAGTGTAGGTGGGATAAAAAGAGAGGAGAATTCTGGGAAGTGGAAGGGTGAGTCAGGAGACGCGGCCAGCCCCTGCCATGAGGAGCAGGATGCAAAGTATCCACAAGCCATGAGCCATGTGGCTAGTTATAGTGCTGTGAATATTGCTCTGTATAAATAAAATGCTGATTGACCAGTAGCCAGGCAGGAAGTATAGGCAGGGCAAGCAGAGAAGAGAATTGTGGGAACAGGAAGGCTGAAAAGGAGATGCCAGCCTGATGTCCAGGGATCAGCATGTAAAGGCAACAGGTAAAGCCACAGAACAGGTGGCAACATATAGATGAACAGAAATCAGCTGAGTTTAAGATGTAAGAACTAGACAATAGTTAGCCTGAGCTAATGGCTGAGCAATTTTAATTAATATGTGCTTCTGAGTGATTATTTTATAAGTTGGTTGCAGAACTGCAGGGGCTTGGCAGACCCAGAGAGAAACTTTCCAGTTACAGTATAGATTTATAGAAGTGGGCTAATTTAAGATGTAAGAACTAGATAGCAAGAAGCCTGAGCCACATGGCCATACAGTTTGTAAATAATATAAGCATCTCTGTGTTTATTTGGATCAGAGCATGAGCAGGATTGGCGGGTGAGAGAGATTTGTCCTGACCATGGCCCAGGAAGTACCAGGAGATAACCCCAGCTACAAATGGTGCCCAATGTGGGAGATAACAAACTATCTCCACCATGCTAAAAAGCTAAATTGTGTGGACCTAACAGCAAAAACTTCTGCTTCAGTACTAACCACTGCATTTAATAGTACTAACTATTAAAGCAATAGTTACACAGTAAGGCAGATTCAGATGGAACAGGACTTTAAATGGTTTATAGTGGTGTGTAAAAATGTATGTAGGCTTGGAAGAGAGAAGAAAATGAATACAGACAGTTATATAAAGAAATAGTTTTAAAAATAGTCTTTAAAGAGATATTAAAAGTAATATGAAAAATAAGACATGTAAAGATGGATATTACACAGAGAATCTGGATTGTGTTGTCTTTGGGATTTTTAACTGCAGAAAGACATTTGATTGTAAAGACTGCTCAGGTAAACAAATATGTATATTTTAAAGGTATCTTGACTTCAAAATTTGGATCTAAGAATATGTTGCTTTGGAAAGGAGGCTCTGCTTTTGTTTCCACAGAAAGCAAGAGGCTATGGATTTGTTCTAGATTAAGATACATCCAGTTTGACCAGCCAAGACTCCTTGAAAGGTCTCTGATAACACCATGGCCCAGATGATCCAACATCCAGAATGGTTTCAAGGCAACTGGCTCAGATAATACAGCCTCACAGACTACCCTATAATCCTAAAATTGTCTTTATATCCCCATAAGATACAGCACCCTCATCCAGCAGGAAATAGTATGAGAAGCTACACCCAAATTCCCAAATAAACCAAGCTAGCTTTGGAGATGGAATTGGCTCACTCCTTCTCTAAACACAAGCATATTGCCCCCCAAAAAGGTTGAGAGATTTTTCTGTCCCATATCAGAAGAGCCCTCTGGTGTGGGACAGAGCAAAAATAATATTTTTATTTAAAGCAGGTTGAATATAAATGCAATCTCTTTCTAAAGAAGGAAAGGGTATATGGTATAAATATGATAGGATGAAAGGGTAGATTAATGAGCCTACTTTTAAACTTTTAAAGAGTAACAACTTGTTTAGAAATGTTTTACATTGCTGTGGATTTTTGTTTATTAATACAAGTTTAAACTTAATTTTGTTATTATATATATATATATATTTCTACTCTTGTTTGAGGTATTTTGTTTCTGTAACTCATTTAGATTGTAATGGATAATTAAGAAATACAGACTAACAGTTAGTCTTCTATGATAGTCAAACTTATAGTCATGTTAAATTTTCTAGGTATACATAGATAAATTTCAGATAGATACGTAATCTTCAAATACTTCAAAGACCTACAGAATATGGCATTTAACATGCTTTAAAAATTTAGACTTTCTGGACAGTGAGACATGTCTGCTCCTGGCAGCACCAATTTACTTCAGAGAGGAGGATGGGCATCAAAGACACTCCATATGGTGTTTATCTTCTTCTTGGCAAAAATAGCCATTTGGGCAAGAAACTGTTCTTGCCTGGAAAGCTTCACAAAATGTTGCATCTACTGGACATGCAGGACCCATAGTAAGGTGACGACTGAACTTTACTTGGCAAAATGGTCCTTCAGGTTCCTGCTTCACAGAGAAACTGCCAGACATTCTACAGGACACAGAGAGAAATGACTGAGAGACTCTAGGCCTGTGGGCTGAAGACAGATGCCCCAATTTTATAGAGTAACTTTGGATGACTGTCCAGGCTGCCAGGTGTCTCTGTCTATTCTCACAAGGCTCCCAAAAGTTGCTTGTGTACTTCTCCCATTTCCCAGGTAATATTATATCCTTCTGAGGTCTTTGATATAGTTGAAAACTAGATAGCTTTTAATTTCCTTAGTCATGATAAAAGATAAGTTAGATATGAAACCTTAGACTCACAAATATAGGATAGATAGAATATCTTCTTTAATTTTGCCAAATACAAATAGACTAGATATTATAAATAGACTAGATATTGTAACTGTGATTCTTGCTTGATAATTGTTCTGTTATATGTAATTTTACTATGTTAAAGTTAAAACCTTTCCTTTTGAAAAAAAGGGGAAGTGCTGGGGATGCTGTGAATGTGTTGCTCTGATTGATTGATAAATAAAATGTTGATTGGCCAGTAGCCAGGCAGGAAGTATAGTGTAAGCAGGATAAGGAGAGAGGAGAATTCTGGGAAGTTGAAGGGTGAGTCAGGAGATGCTGCCAACCACCGCCATGAGAAGCAGGATGTAAAGTACTGGTAAGCCACGAGCCACATGGCAAGGTATAGATTTATAGAAATGGGTTAATTTAAGATATAAGAACTACCTAGCAAGAAGCCTAAGCCACCTGGCCATACAGTTTATAAATAATGTAAGCATCTCTGTCTATTTGGGTCTGAGCAGCTGTGGGATTGACAGGTGAGAGAGATTTGTCCTGACTGTGGGCCAGGCAGGTCCAGGAGATAACCTCAGGTAAAGGGGTCCAGGTGAGCTTAAAGCAAAACCATTGTTTTGGCCTGTAAAGTTCTGTCTTTCACAGGTAAGGACCATAAAGAGATATTTACTGAAATGTAGGTTGTTGCTCTCTTCTTTCTTTCCTTTCTTCCTTCTTTCTTTCTTTCTCTCTCTCTTTCTTTACACTTGTATGGTTAATTTTATTCATGTTTATCTATGAACCACAAGTATGCTGATGTCCACTGTAGACAGAAGAGACCATTGGATCTCCTGGAAATGGAATTACCAATTACTTATAAGCTGCCTTGGGTGTCCTGGGAACAGAACCTCAGTCCTCTACAAGATCAATCATTGCTCTTAACCACTGAGCCACCTCTCCATCCCTCCCAGGTGGATACTTTCAGATGCAAGTATTAGTTGTAGATAGTAGAGTTGTGCTTGGCAGAACTAGATTAGGGATTTTGGACTTTAACATTTTCCATATGAGGCCATTATTTTTCATACCCAAGATCTAAGGCCAATCTGTTAAAATATTACTTCTCTAAGGAGAACAATGAGGTATGATGAGAGTCAGATGTGAAAGTTCTTTGAAATAGTGACTTTCTGAACACAGAGAACCATGTGTTAGATGCAGGTTCCATTGGAATGAAGACTGAAAAGCCTTTTCCTTTTCCTTTCTGGATAGTGGCAAGAACATTGCATAAAAGGCACGATTTTCTGTCCAGCAACTGGGTTGTAGAGTTCTGGAATTTTGTACCAATTCTCCTGAAACAGGTAGTTTAGTTCTAGAGTCAAAGTTAACCGTCCATTTGTTTTAACTTCCTGGAATATGCATCCCCTCAAGTTGCTGATGATCAACATTGACATCTTAGAACAACAGCTCCTCTTCCTCCACAGAAACCTGAGAAGGTCTCCAGGGTGAAGACACTGTATACATGGCTGTACACCAACAGATTGTCTGTCACCCATGGCCTGTGTGAGGCACATCTATGTCTCCGTTTCCCAATAATAGCACACATGGTGAATGAATGTTGCCATGGCAATAAATCAAATACAAACAAGGCCTTGACACTGGGATAGGACAGCTGTATGAGTCAGCACCATCTGTTACTATTTGCCTGTTCACTAGACTTAATCTCTAAGGACATGAAGTCATAAGGAGGACCTTTGTCCTCTGTCCCTCCCCTTGGAGACCCTGACTGTTTTGTAAAGTCTCAAAAACCTATCAGAACTATTGGCTAATGGCCTGGACACCAGTGAAGCTTGTGTGTCTTTGCTGAGAGTCATAAGGAGATGCCCAGTTAACTATTGGTTGCCTAAGGATTCTGTGGAGTCTTCTGGAGTTGGAGTTAGATGAGGCTGTGATTTCTTTTCACATAAGTGCTGGGAACAAAACTCAAGTCCTCTGGAGCAGCAATAATTGCTATTAAACAATTAGCATCTTTTTCTCTCCAGGAACACCAAGTACACCAGAAAAATATTGTCACCAAACTCTCATCTACATTGGCCTCAGAAAGACTAAGAATAAATATAATCAAGAAGGTGTAAGACCTCTACCATTAAAACTTTAAATTTCTTAAGAAAAAGATTGAGGAAGGCAGAAAAAAGGGGAAAATAACCCATGTTAATGGATTCATATAATTAATATTGCAAAAATAAACATTCTAACCAGACAATTTTGAAGACTCAATGTAATCCCAAACCAAGCCCCCATTTCATATTTTTACACAAATAGAAAAATTCTTAAAATTTATATGGAGCTACAAAAGCACCCAGGTAGTCAGAGCTATCCCGAGCAAAGAGAACAATGCTGGAGGAATTGCAATTATAGATTTCATTGTATTACAGAGATATAATAATAAAAATAGTATAGTATTGGCACAAAGACAGACATATAAACTAATGGAACAAAATGAAAGACACCAAATGTGAGTACACACAATTACATCCCTCTGATATTTGACAAAGATGCCAAATATCCACTGGTAAAGGGCCAGCATCATCAACAAGTGCCAACGGGACTAGGGAATGTCCATGTGTAGAAGAATGAAATTGGACCAATATTTATCACTTTGCTCAAAACTTGACTCCAAAAGGGTCATGGACCTAATGTGAAATATGAAATGCTGAAAGTGCTAGAAGAAAAAATCAGCAGTGTCCTACATGATACAAGGCTAGGAAAGGCCTTTGTAAACAGGACTCCGTTTGCCCAGGCATTATGAAAACACTTGACAAGTGGGACGTCATAGAAATAAAAGGCTTCTATACATTAAAGAAAATAATCAAACAGCTGAAAGGAGAGCTCATGCTGTGCAAGAAAATGTTTTTCAGTCATACATCTGACAGAGGATCAACATACTGAATTTTTTTAAATAGCTCATAAAAAGATACAAGCAAACAATCAGAGGCTGGGAGGCTATCACTCTTTTTTTTTATATCAATACTCAGGCAGTATAGACTGGAACTTTGAATTTGAGGCCAGTCTGGTCTACATAGTGATTTCCATGACAGGTGAGGCTATATAGAGAGACATTGTCTCTAAAACCAGAGAGAAAGAAAGAGATGAAAAGAAAGAGTTGGAAGAAAAGAACAACTGAGTTTTAAATGGGCTATGTATCTGAACAGAGATTTCTCAAAAGAAAAAATAAAAATGAGTAAGGCCTATTTATAGAAGTGTTCATCATCCTTAAAAATTAGGGAAATATTTTTGGTTGTGAGCCTAGCCTTTAACGGCTGAGCCATCTCTCCGGCCCAAGGTTGGATAAAGCACAGGGACAAATAGCCAAATGAATGGAAACACATGAACTATAAACCAATGGCTGAGGGGTCACCAACTGGATCAGGCCCTCTGAGTGGGTGAGACAGTTGATTGGCCTGATCTGTTTGGGAGGCATCCAGGCAGTGAGACCGGGTCCTGTGCTCATTGCATGAGTCGGCTGTTTGAAACCTGGGGCCTATGCAGGATCGCTTGGCTCGGCCTGGGAGGAGGGGACTGGACCTACCTGGACTGAGTCTACCAGGTTGATCTCAGTCCTCGGGGAAGGCTTTGCCCTGGAGGAGATGGGAATGGGGGGGCGGGAGGGGGGAGAACAAGGGAATCCGTGGCTGATATGTAGAACTGAATTGTATTGCAAAATAAAAAAAAAATTAGGGAAATAAAAATTAAAACTACATTGAGATTTCACATTACCCCCATAAGAATAGCTAAGAGCCTACAACAAATGCTAATGGGGATGTGGAGAAGTTGGATCCTTCATTCACTGTTGATGGGATCCAAACTGGTGTAATCACTTTAGAAATCAGTGTACATATCAACCATGGATTTCCTTGTTCTCCCGTCTCCCGCCCCCTCCCCTTCCTCCCAGCACATCCTCCATTCCCATCTCCTCCAGGGCAAAGACTCCCCTGAAGATTGAGATCAACCTGGTAGACTCAGTCCAGTGATATGTAGAATTAAATTATATTGTAAAATAAAATAAAAAAAAAAGAAATCAGTGTAAAGAACTCTTACAAAAAAAAATTACCACAGAACCAAACTATACCACTTCTGGCATTTGATCAAAGGACTTGATGTCCAACTCCACAGATACATGCTCAGCCATGTTCATTGCTACTCTATACACAATAGCTAGAAATTGTAAACAACTTAAATAGCCTTCAACTGATGAATAGTTTACAAAAATGCGGTTATACACAATGAAAAAATATTCTGAGTTTTGATTCTGTGCTTTATGTCACCTGCTTGAGAACACTGCTTGTGTCTGTGGCTACAAGCAGAGTGGACACCAGGCTCAAATGCTGGAAAGTGGGTTGATACTTAGGCAGAAGTGCATTGCAGGGTTAGTCATCTTAACACTGTGACTCCAGGAACTGTGGAATGAGTCTAGGGAGAGTTTGTAATATTTCCTGGTAATTTCTGGTCCAGAGACAAAAGTATTATGCATCTAGAGAATGGGCAGACTCAGGAGAAGCTGACTGCCCCCAAAATATCAAACGAAAGGCTTGTCATCTTCTCTTGAGCTCAAGGGAGCAGATGTCATGCTTTTGGGTGCCAAGGGTGCTCTAGTGATAGGATGATAATGACTTTGCATATGAGTAAGGATGTGATTAATTATGATCTAAATAGGTACGTTGTGTGCTCTCAACTAAAGACTCTGTGACCTAGTTGTTCTTCTGTTGTAGTGTAAACACTCTGAAATCAGCAACTTAGGGAGGAAATGATTTACTTGTCTGACATAGTGAGGTCAAATCAATCACTGAGTGAAGTCAGGATAGAAACTGAAGGCAGGAACAGAGGAGAGAAGTTGCTTGCTATCTCTCTGTCTCTGTCTGTGTCTATGTCTCTGTCTCTATCTGTCTTCCCCCCGGCTCAAGCTTAACTAGCTTACTTAAACAGCCCAGGACCACCTGCATAGCAATGACACTACCCATAGCTGCCTTGGACCACTTTCATCCATTTAGGACAACCAAGAAATCATTCACAGAAAATTCTGCAGACTAAGCTGATTAATAAAATGACTCAGTTGAGACATGGTCCCCACAATGGTCACTTTATGCTGTGTCAGTTTGACATTTATTGCTAACTAGGACAGGAATCTCCCTGTTCTCCAAGGGAGGGCTCATTACTGCAGTTTGTGATCATTAAATGTGCTCACGATCGTAGCCTTACACAACTGGACATTCAGCAGTCTGCTCACTAGAGCGCCCTTGGCACCCAAAAGCATCACCTGTACTCCAGGCCATGGAGATGTTCAGTGTACAGACCTTCAACCGGAATGGAGTAGAGATGCTTGGGGTTGGTGTGATTATTTTTCTCTGGCCCACCATCACCACTAACCTAACACTGTTTCTCTTGTCATGTGAAGTTGTTTCTTGACCCATTTTTAGTTCCATTCCATATAGTGTTACTCTTCTCTTCAACATCATTTATGTTCTATGTGCTCTGGCACACCCACAGGTCTTTGCCATCCCCAACTTACACATCTATTGTCTGAAGACATCAGAATTGAGAATGTGAACTTGCTTGTTCATTCCTGATGTTTTAATTTTTTTAACATTTCCACACCTTTTCACCTCATGCTTATTACTTGCCTGAACTTCTCCCAGGGTATTCTCCAGGAAGCCAGGAAACAGGACTCCTACTGTATTGGCTCCCTTCTACTGATGTAACATCTTCTAGGAGGCATATATAGTGGTTTAAACAGCATGAGGGCTTTGCTTTTGTTTTCTTTCTTTTCTATTTTTGCTTGTTTCTTTGTTTTTCTTTCATTTCCAGAATACAGAACTCAGGAAAGAATGTTAACTACGCCAAATTCAAGTTGTCAGTAAGGGTCTGTTCCACAGATTATGAGAGAACCCATTTCCTTACTTCCAGCTTTTAGAAGTTGCAAGACATTTTTCATCAATAAAAGATTTTTCTAGGAGGTGGAAAGATTGCAGGAACCAGAGAGGATTACTATATGGAAACAGTGTCTTCAACTGGACATTCAGAACCAGGACTCAGCTCAAAGACATCATACCATAAGGTTCACTTCCCCATTCCTCTGCTCCTGAACACAGGAACCCTCTAATGTTGATCAGTAAAATATTTTCACCCTTCAGGAGAATCAATTAAATAGCATCATCAAATCAATGTGTATGTATATTACTCTGACTAATAACAGACTTGACAGGTAGTCTTCACTTGCAAAGTAGAACTGGTCACCCTGTGAGACAGAAGCAGATTTAGGAGGAGAGCTCTCAGATGCTGGTCAATATCTGTGAGTAGTTTTCTCCTTTCATGTGGGAAAAAAGGCGTGAGCATGTTTCAAAACCCTGGTGTTCCCTCTTTATAGGGGCTGTTGTAAAAACTAATGAAAGGGACATGAGTTTGTGACAAAAAGAAATCCCCTTGCCGTTAAAGATACTTAACCTCCAGGAAAGTCTTTCCTACTACATGAGACTGCCCAGAGCTGAGAAATAGTATACTCATGATCCAGGCTAGATGGACAATAGGACAGAAAAGAAAGTTCATGATGACTGACATTAGCATGAACAACAATGGGGAGATTCAGGGTGAAATTTCAAGTTGGAAATATTAGGATTTGTTGGTACAGAAGGATACAGGCTAGGAACTAACTTCTGTGTCTTTTTGAAAACCAAAGTATTTCACATCAAAGCTTGGTGCTGACAGTTCCGGGTTCCAAAAGAAAGACTGTGATTTTCTTGACTATGGTCCCAGTGAGACCAGTAGCACAGCTTTGTATAAGGTCTGGTTATTAGAAGTAACATTGGGGACAAGATGTTTCAGGGATTCTGGCTGAGATTCCCCATTGGCAGGGCAAGATTTGGGGCAGATTGATCAGACACTCACAGAAATTGTTCCTTGTGGTAATTTGAATGAGAACTCCTCATTGTAGTCTCAGGAACATAAACTCTTGATCCCCAATTCATGGTGCTGATAGGTGAGGTTTATGAGTCATGACCTCTACAGTAAGATCGTCACTTGGGCAAGCCTTGAGACTAAAAGCGCTGAGCCATTTTCTAGTTCATTCTCTCTGATTTGTGCTTGTGGTTCAAGAGGTAAGGTCTCAAATTCCTGATCCCACCACAGTGCCTGTAGCAGGCTGAAGTGTTTGTCTAACGTATTTTTTTCATATATTGGCTTGGCCATGGGGTTTTATCACAGCAACAGATATAAGCCTAAACCATACCTGAGTAAATGTTCTAGGAGGCAGAACAGTTATGGTGTAAACAGAACAAATCCAAATGTAGAATCACCAGAGCAAAAGGCAAGTTCCTGCCTTTAGAGAGCAACAGTATCTCTGAGAACTATGTCAACCTCCACAAATATAACCTAATTGAGACTAGAAGTGTACTGAAGTAGGCAGGATCTTCTGTGACAACCACCAAAGCCTGGATTCCAGCACCAGTGCATCATACATACTGAAAATCCTTAACTACACTCACATGTGTTAAGTAACTCTGTGTCTGAGATGTCACATTTCTCCATCACAAGTGGAGAAACCCTGAGCTTTGCCACACAGGAGAAGTCCCCCTATGTCACACCTGGCTCCTGAATGGACCTGGATGGATGTGCATGAGTGAGCACAGGATGACATGGCCAACCTAAGTGTTGGAGGTATTGGTGAAGGTGTTTTTATGTCACGAAACCAAAAGAAAGTGAGGAGTCTGTCTCTAGCCCTGTGTAATTACACTTTTTTATCCATAGTGGAACAAAAATTACTCACAGTTAACATTTAGGTTCACTGGAACACATTTGTTGCACTCACTGGGTCCCAGGTAATACACTCACAGCTTTCTGAATCAGTCCTAATGAAAGTGAGAAAATTGATAGTCCTGTTGGTCTCAGACAATCTCAGTCTGACACTTTCCAAGAGGCCACTTATCTATCACAACCTAGGTTATATCCTGAGACTCAGGGTAACACATTAATTATATCAAGTTGTTCCTTATGGTTGTGTGTAACAGAGCTGCACGGCCAACAGAGAGGAGATTGGCCTGTGTGGGACCTCTCATACTTGAAAGGGTATAGTTTGACTAGTTTTGGCCTCTCTCCACATCTCTGCTGACCAGAGTATGAAGTAAGGTGAATTACAGGAGATGGATAGTAAACTGAGTGCTCAGAGATGGTGGGGCCTCTAGGACTTTGAAGGAGAAACAGACTTTGTGACATGTGAGCTGAGAAACAGAGCATGCAGCACAAAGTGCTGTGTCCCTTAAGATGCACTGACTACCACTGCTCAGCATGGGTCAGTATTCTCCAACTCTTTGCTGCCTAAGGCTGTCCCATAGATAGGTGGTGATGAGCATTCTCATGAGTATACTCACAAACTGTCCTCAGGACTTGATGTATAAAGAGAGAAACCTCATCCAGGAGACTGGGAACAGGCCTAATTTTCAGTGGTCCAGCTGGACCACAACATGAGCCATTCTGCTCACATGGTTCATGATGACTGACATTAGCCACTGGTTACCTAAGGATGAAGCATGAATCTTGGAATGATCCAGGATTGTGAAGGATTAGCCAGGCTTTCAGCAAACTACCTTTTCCATGAATTTTAATGTCCCTTCTCTCACATATGTAGACCACATAGAAAGCTTTTGTGAGGTTCAGATGGATAGTGACAATATGACATAGAATATAGGAGCAATAACTTGCTGCAACAGGACTGATGGACCTGGTATGTTCAACATGAAGTTGGTTATGTTGTGTCTCATAACAGAAGCTGGAGACACCTGGGGAAACTCAAGTAATCACATCCTTTAGCTTGGCCTGTGGATATGTATGGGGATTATTTATTTGCTATAGTTTGGTGTGTGAGCACGCAGAGCACTGAGGAAATTGCCATCCCTAGGCAGGTTGTCTTAGGGTATACAAGAAGAAGGTGAAGGTAACTAAGCAAATCATGGAGAGTTTGCCAGGAAGCATCAGTCCTCCATGGTCTCTACTTGACTTCCTGTTGGTTAGAATAATGATACAAATAAATAATAGCTTATAAAATCAATGGATCAAAAGTTTGTTCTTCAAAGAGATTAAAAATTTTGATAAACTTTAATTAAATTAACATTGTTTTAAAGTGATTAACATTATTAATACTAGAAATGAAATTTAACACCTTACACTCCATTTTCAGAATTCTAAGAATTTCATGAGTACTCAAAGTTACTTGCTAACTTGTTGAGTAACCCAGATGAAAAAGACACTTTCCAAGAAGCCCAAAACCTACAGACATAGAAGCATGAAGAAACAAAACTGATACCATTTGACAAAAATGAACAATCTTTTTGTTTTGTTTGGTTTTTCATAACAAGGTTTCTCTGTGTAGCCCTAGATAACCTAGAACACCCTTTGTGGACCAGGCTGGCCTCAAACTGACAGAGATCTGCATTTTATTGCCTCCTAAATACTGGAATTAAAGGTAAGCACTATTATTACCCAGTAAAATGAAGAGCTGTTAAGGATTGAAAAAAGGCAAACTAGGAATAGATTATTAGGCCAGTACAATAGGTACACATGAAAACCCAGAGCCAACTCTGTACTCAGTGGGGACACTGAGAAATTTCCTCTAAGATGTGGATCAACACAAGTATGTTGCTGTGGCCACTTCTTTGGTGTTGCCTTAGGAGTCCTAGACAGAAAAATTAGGCAAAACAAAAAAGTGAAAGGTGGCCAATCAATTAGTTGTAAAATATGTCTGCAGATAACATGAACTTATTTGCAGACAGTCCTAAAGATTCTACAGAAGTTTCTGGAACTGGTGAGAAAACACAGTCACCTGAGCTGCTTCTGTAAACTAATATTGACCACAATTAAATGTCTTGTTTTCTCACAGGTATAGAGAAAAAAAATAGGTATGGTTATACAGGGCTGAAGGCAATGGGATAGGTTTAATAATGCTTTGGAAATGGTGATGGCCACATGACTATATGGATGTGTTTATGCCACTTATTTTCTCACATCAAAATGGCCAAAGTGGGGAAATTCATGTGTCACAAAAGTTAACAGAAAAGGAATCTTGTGTGATGACACCCTGCCACTCGCAGGGTAAAAAACAGTCCAGGTCAGCATTTTGTCATTGTTTTTAGCACAAGTGCACCAAACAAACTGTGGAACAAAACTACTTAAGAAGCAGTTATATCCACAGGGAAAGAGAGCAGTTCATTCTCCCATCACTCTTCCTCACTTCTCGTGGATGATTGTTATCTAGGTAGCATTGATGTTATATGAATCAGTTTTATATGAAATATGTGTGAGTATGTGAGAGGATGCATTCATCTCCATACAAACACTGCCTAATGGTAACAGGGGACTCAGAACATCCAGAAATTTGAGGCCTCATGAAATTAATTTCCATGGATTCTGTGAATTGGCTATATATTTGATCCAAACCTAAGCTAATACCTTCTTTGCAAGTCTGTTTACTACATAGATGTCTTCTTTTCTACTTTAGAATTGGAGTGACTATGTCCTGGCCTTTTCTTGTACATGGCTTTACCTAAGGATTACAGGCATGACTCACCATGCTAGCTGTACATGAGTGGTGACTGATCACATTCACCACATAACTGTTCTCCTTGTTGTATCCAATTAATAAAAAATGTTCCCTTTCCTGGTACCTTGAAGCACCAGCCAGATGGGCACTACTAGATTGAGCATAGGTGGTATGGTGTAGAGAGAGGGGCGGGAGAAGAGGCAGAATGATTCAGGACCTATGCACACAGGCATATCTGAAGAGATGAAACAGCTAGGGAGCAGGCTGAGATGTTGAGGTAGCTGATCCCTTGACCAGCAGCCACAGAGGAGAAAGCAAGCCCTGCACTTTGTCTGGGCAGCACAAGCAGAGAAGACCCTGTTGATGAGAGATCAGGTGAAATTGTGAGCATGGGAGACCTAGTCTCACCTCTAATTTCCCATGGGGCCACATGGGCTGGGAAGATTTACCCATTCCCTGCCCCTACCCATCAATGCCTAAGGCAGGTGAGAAAGCTGACCCTTAGGTCATGAGAATGAGAGAATTGTCCCAGCTACCCACAAGCTGCAACACTTGGGAGAACAGGCCCGTGTGCACCTCACCAAGGGAGCACAATAAGAGACAACCCTGTTAGTGCAGGTGTGGGTGTGCAAGCCCCAAAGTAGTGAGCAATGGAGAGCTGTCTCTATCACCCATCTGTCCTCTAAGGGCATGGGCAGGGGAGAGTTGCCCTCCTCCCTCCCTGCCTATCAATGCCTGAGGCAGATGTGACAACCGGCCCTAAGACCACAAGAATGGGAGAGCTGTCCCTGACCCCAACCATCTGGAACACTTTGGAGATCAGTCCCTACACACCACCTGCGGAACAAAATGGAGCCAACCTGCAGGAGGCCATAGGGATGTATTTACAGCACTGACAACTAGTGTTTAACAAGTTGACCCAGCAGATGCATGATTCCCTGTTGGAGGGTCCCACTTGGCAAAGCCATGGGGTTACTGACTGTGAATGACTGTTTTTTTTCTGTCCATAACTATTCCTGTTGTCACTGGTATGCCTCTATAACATGAACAGCTGTGGGGTCTTCCACAGCCCCTTGGTTGTGTGCCTTCCACTTTGGGGGCACACATTTAGCTGTGGCTGGTCAGGAAGATGATTTCTGTTTAAGCTGTATAAGCTGTTTAAGATGAACAGAAATAATATCAGAATATTCTTCTTTACTAACACGGCAAAGTAGCAGTATTCTCAATCTCAAAGACAGCTAATTTTAGAGTTCAAAATGAATTCAAAACCAACTAAGCTTCTTCTGTACAAAATACACAAAGACTAATTCCCAGGTGTTGTTTATTACTAAATCAAGGCCAGACTGTTTACACTGAAATATAGGTCTCTGTAGTAGTTCTCTTTCTGCACGTACACTGACCTCTCAGGGTTCAGAAGGTTGGTTACTGTCTGGGATCCTTCACCAACTTAGAGCTATGTACTTAGGTAAATGTGACATTACTAGTCTAAGAGAAACTATGTGACTTACCTTGTGTTATGAGTATGGGTAGGGCCCTAAATGTAACATAATTATCCAGAGTTTGGCTCTGTGTAGCTCTGTGTAGAAAGACAGCTGTGTAGAGCTATGTGAGAGCTGTTGCAGAATTTGACTGAAGTGTGTGTGTGTGTGTGTGTGTGTGTGTGTGTGTGTGTGTGTGTGTGTGTTTGTGTGTGCGTGCTGAGTGAGAGATGAAGCATAACAGAAGTGTGAGGAAGTTGGTGGGTGAAAAAGTGAGTGAGTAAAGAGTGAGTGAACAATGTAGAAGAACTGTGTGTGTGAGTGAGTGAGAGAAAGAGAGAGAGAGAGCTGTATAAAACATCAGCTGTTACAGAGGAGCTGAGTCTAGGAACTGTGTGAAGTGCTAGGTCATCAGAGAGCTATGCAAATGAGGTATTTACTGTGTCTGTGTGGAGATTTGTAACTGTGTGGAGACAAGGACGATGCAGCTGTAGAGAAAAGAGATAGAGAAGAGAAATGTATGTAAAAGAAAGATGTGCAGCCATGTGAAAAGATGTATGTAAAGAATGTAGCTGTGAGAAGATGGAGAGGATGTCAAGAAAGATTATGTAAGTTGAAGGAAAAGAGAAGGTTACCATCAGGAAAGCATGTGCTTGTTCTTTTTCTTCTTAGGTTACCAGCAGAAAACAAGTGTGTTGCCTTACTTTCCCCTCAGATAGAAAAGTCCATGTGAAAAGATGTATGTAAAGATATGTAGCTGTATGCAGCAGTGTGGAGATATGCAGCTGTGTGTATTCAGAAAGAGGCAGAGATCATTTTTAAGACGAAGTAAAAGAGAAAGTTACCATCAGAAAGCATGTGTGTTCCTTTATTGTTAAAGTCAGATAGATAGAAACTTATTTCTAAATACCCACAGATCAAAAAGTTTTCTTAATCCCTGGCTACTCTGAGGCATGCTTTTTATTTGCCCTGGATCACATCATAGGAGCTGGCCTAACATGGTCTGCATTACCCATGCTGTTGGGTGAGGCCTGGTTGAGCCTTCCCAGAATTTGTAAGTGTTGGAGAGAGCTGTTTCCACTAGTTTTTGTAATGTAGTGGTGTAGAAGGATGATAGGTGCCCCCTTACTCTTCACCTCTTACTGTCTGCAACAGATGAGAGAGCCGAACCACCTCCTTTCCAGCTGCAGCACTCAGGAAACAGGCCTTGCCTCTCGCTTATGCGGCACAGCAGTGCCATCCAGTGGCTATAGTGATACAGTCCTGATGTTATGAGCAGAGGAGAGCTGTCCCCATTACTCACCAGACAAGTGGTGAGCTTGGGTGGAGGACAGTTGCCCTCCCCCTACCTCTCATTCATCAACTACCGAGACAGGTGGAGGAGAGACCCTGGGGTTATAAGAGTGAGCAGGATGGCTGTCTCTACCCATCACCAGAGGCAGAATGTGGAAAAGTGGCCCTGTATCTCACCTGGGAAACACAATAGCTGGCCCTAATGGTACAGGCATAGAAGAGAAAAGACCCTGAGAGTGTGAAAGTAGGATAATCAGCCCCACCTCTCTGTCATTACTGCAAGAGGTGAATTGCCTGGGACACTGATGGAGAGCTCAGCCTGGTGGTAAGGACAGGGGAGGTCTCGCCGGCAATGAACCCTACAGCTGTGCCGGTTCACAGCCAGGGTTAGGACTTGGTCTGTCCCAACATCTATCCCATTTATCATCTACTGGAGTATGTAAGGGGACCTGACCACAGACCAAAATCTGTAGGATCTCCACAATACAGATCAACAAGAGGGTATCCAAGAAGAATCCCAGTGAGGGCCCAGCATTAGTAACGTAGTAGAAATCAAAGGCCTTGGACCAGACCTATGGTTCTTGGCAATGAACGATGGCAAGTAAAGGTGTATGGACCAAGGGGATTACTGCACGACTCCCTGTGTCACGCTGGAGCTTCCATGATGATCTTTCTTTTTTTTTCTTTTTAAAATTTTTTCTCTTAATTTATTATTTTTTTTTTATTTTGATGGGGGTTGTAGATGGGAAGAGACAGGGAAACCTATGTGATCAAAAGACACGATGTAAATATGCATAGAATAAATAAAGAGAAAGAAACAAAAAAAACGAAGTACAAGAAATAGAAATGCCACCATTCTGCTTTAAAATGAGACAAGGGAGGTCACTCATTCATGAGGGCCAGCCTGGCTAGGAGTCTGGTGTTTGGTCTGACTGGGTTGGAGCACACACCAGCATCCTCCTTCCTAACAGGATCTCTCTGACTCAGCACTTTTCCAGGGACAGTGTCTTCTTTTCTGAGCTGCAGACTCCAGCTATTGAAGATCCGTCAGGCAGAGATTGCAGCATCAGGGGAGAGGCAGGTAAAACAACAGAGTTCCGTACTGTAGCTTGGATAAATGGCTGTGTCCCAGGCTCTGCAAAGAAGGAAAGGAGGGAAATTGTGGCAGTAGTCCTTCAGATATCTCAACGAGTCCCTCTGTAGTCAACAGACACTTAATGAAGCTTCCAGAGCAGAGACATCAGGGTTGTAACAGCAGAGATGTTTTTTGTGGTTCAGATCTGAAACCCATGACATGTGTGACCCTGACTCAGCCACTCATTCCTGCATCTCTATTTTCCTTCACTAGTTCAAACAGTGTGTGATCATCATTGTGTTCTTGAGTTAAGCTTCAATGTGACAATGACCTGCTGTTGGAATGGGGCAGCTGCTCAAGTCAGCAGTATCTGTTACTATACACCTGCAGAGGAATATTCTCTAGGTAAGACCCCTGAGGAAAAGCAGCTGCCTGGAGTAGATTTCTCCTTTGTTCTTCCCCTTGGGGACCCTGAACTTCCTGTGAATTCTCATGCCCATCAGAAAAGGTGGCTTATGTCCACTGAGTATGCTCAGAATATTTTCAAATGTGCCTGCTATACTCTGTATAGTTTCACTTCACTTAAGAATAGTTAACCTAGCCAGACAATGGTGGCACATTGCTTTTCATCACATAACTTGGGAGGCAGAGGTAGGGGATGTTGTGTGTTCAAGGCAAGCCTGGTCTACAGAGTAAGTTCTAGGACAGGCTCCAAAGTTACAGAGAAACCCTATCTAGAAAAAAAAAACCCTAAACAAAAAAGAATGGTTAACCCACCCCATCCCCCACCCATTGCAGCCACAGTTGCAGGCCAGCTGGCAAGACTCCTGTATGCAGGCCTGACTACTACCACCTCAATCAGTCCATGTAATCTACAAGTCCCACTATGTTTCCCAAATGCACCCATCTCCCTGAGACCCCAGCAGCTCCCTGAGAAACAAACACTGCTAGTGCTAATTGGAGCAGAAGTGGCTCCCTGAGACAGAGACACTGTTTGCATTGATTGGTGAAAGAGATGGGTAGGCACCAGTGCAAGAATACTTTCAACAACAACATAAAGACCATTATGGCACCAACAGCACCTAGTGGTTCTGCTTCAGCAAGACCTGAATACCTTAATGTAGAAGAAGCAGAAGAAAATGACCTTAAAAATGACTTTATTAATATGAAAGAGACCTTTCAAGAGGAAATGAAAAATTCCCTTAAAGAAATCAAGGGAAAGAAAAACAAAAATTGAAAGAAACCAATAAGTCCCTTAAAGAAAGTGAAGAAAACCAAGAAAAAAATAATCAAACATGTGAAGGAAGCAATTCATTACTTGAAAATTGAAATAGAGGCAATAAAGAAGACACAATTTGAGGGAATACTTGAAATGAAAAATCTGAGAAAAGGAACAGGAACTATAGATGAAAGCATAACCAACAGAATGCAAGAGATGGAAGAAAGAATCTCGGGCATTGAAGGTACAATAGTGGAAATAGATAAGTTGGTCAAAGAAAACATTAAAGTCAATGAAGTCATAACACAAAACAGCCAGGAGATCTGTGACACTTTGAAAAGAACAAACCTAAGATTAATAAGGATAGTAGAAGGAAAAGAATAACAGCTCAAAAGCACAGAAAATATATTCAACAAAGTCATAGAAGAAAACTTTCCCAACCTAAAGAAGGAAATGCCTATGAAGATACAAGAAGCCTACAGAATTCCAAATAGATTGGACCATAAAAGTCCCCTAAACACATAATAATCAAAACATTAAACATACAGAATGAAGAGGGAATATTACGAGCTGCAAAGGAAAAAGGCCAGGTAACTTATAAAGGCAGACCCATCAGAATAACACCCAACATCTCAATGGAAACTCTGAAAGCCAGAAATCCTAGACAGATGTTTTATGCACATGCTAAAAGACCATGGATGCCAGCCCTGACCATTATACCCAGCAAAAATCTCAATCATCAAAGATGGAGTAAAGAATATATTCCAGGACAGAACAAGGTTTAGATAATACCTACCACAAATTCAGTCCTCCAGAAAGCACTAGAATGAAAAATCCAATGTAAGGAATTTAGATGCATGTACAAAAACACAGATAATCCCACACCAACAACTCCCATAGAAGAGAAATACACACACACACACACACACACACACACACACACACACACACACACTACCACTAAAAATAGTAGAAATAAACAATCACTGCTCATTAATATCCCTTAATGTCAATGGACTCAATTTGCCTATAAAAAGACACAGGCTAACAAAATGGATATGAAAACAGGATTTATCCTTCTGATGCATGCAAAAATCACACCTCAACTTCAAATACAGTCACTACTTCAGAATAAAGGGTTCTTCATTTTGTTGTATGTACTTCTGCCTTGACGTCTGCCCATCTCCTTGTGGATTCGTTCTTGGTCTTATTAGCGCTCTTGGTCCAGACAGAGCTGACAGATTCAGGAAGCCTCTCTCTCTTGTCCAGGTGGGAGCTCTTGTCCAGATGGGAGGTCCGATGCAGGATGGGAGCTGGGGGCTCTTGTCCAGATGGGAGGTCCGGGGCAGGAAGGGAGCTGGGGGCTGGTCTCTAAGTCTCAGGAAGTGGCTGGGGTCTTGGGCAGATGGGCATAGGGGAATGGCATAGAGATTGCAGGGTCTGCCGGGGGTCTTGGAGAAGGGGAGCCTTCCCTGTGGGGGTGGAGATCTTGCCCGATGGCCAGTACCTGGGGCCAAGTTGGGTAGGTCTTCCCCGGAATGGCTGGTGCCCAGGGATGGTATCTAGGGGCAGGCCTCTCTGGGTCTGAGCCCAGACACTCACCTCTTGTCCAGATGGGGGTCCGGGGCAGGAAGGGAGCTGGGGGCTGATCTGTAAGTCTCAGGAAATGGCTGGGTCTCAGCGGATGGGTGTGAGGGCAGGGTGTGGAGATTGCAGGGTCTGCCGGGGGTCTTGGAGAAGGGGAACCTTCCCAGTAGGGGTGGGGGTGGAGGGGACCCTGCCCGATGACCAGAACCTGGGGCCAAGTTGGACAGGTCTTCCCTGGAATGGCTGGTGCCCAGGGATGGGATCTAGTGGCAGGCCTTTCTGGGTCTGACCAGAGTAAAGGGTTAAGAAAAGACTTTCCAACCAAATGGACTTAAGAAGCAGGCTGGTGTTGCTGTCTTAATATCTAACAAAATAGACTTCAAACTAAAACTAATCAAAAGAGATTGAGAAAGAAATTACATATTCATCACAGGAAAAATCATCAAGATGAAGTCTCAACTCTGAACATTTATACCCCAAATACAAGACTACCCATGTATGTAAAAAAATTAAGAAAGCTTAGCCGGGTGGTAGTGGCACACGCCTTTAATCCCAGCACTTGGGAGGCAGAGCCAGGCGGATCTCTGTGAGTTCGAGGCCAGCCTGAACTACCAAGTGAGTTCCAGGAAAGGTGCAAAGCTACACAGAGAAACCCTGTCTCGAAAAAAAAAAAAAAAATTAAGAAAGCTTAAATTACATATCAAACCACATGCAGTAATAGTAGGAAACTTCAGCACCCCACTCTCAACAATGGACAGCTATGCCAGACAGAGACTAAAGAGAGAAATAGAGGAAATACCAGATGTTATGATGCAAAAGAACCTAAGAGATATCTACTCAACATTTCACCCAATTGAAAAGAATATACCTTCTCTCAGCACCCCATGGAACTTTCTCTAAAACTGACCATATGCTTAGTCACAAAGTAAATCTCAGCAGATTAAAAAAAAATTGAACAACCTCCTGTATTTTATCAGACCACAATGGCTTAAACTTAGAATTCAACAACAACACAAATTTGAGAATGCCTCCAAACTCATGGAAACCAAATAATGCTCAAGTGAATCACCAATGGGTCAAGGAAGAAATAAATAAAGAAATTAAAGATGTAGGGAAATGGGGATGGCTAAAGAAACCCATCCTGACTCTGGAGCGCAGAACTAGGGAAAGATGTCTCAGATAAAGCTAGTGAAAGAAACACAATTTGGCTCAAATCAGAGCTATTTCTGCTCCTGGCCATCTGACTTGTAAAACCAACCAATCACAAAGCAGGAAGGCAGCACCCTAGTTCTGGGGCCCAGGACCAGGGAAAGAAACACAGCCTGGGTATGGGACCTGAGCCAGAGAAATGAACCATGAAAACATGCCCTGACTGTGAAACCAGTACCAAAGAAACACTCTTGGTTCCTAGAATGAGAGTCAGTGAAAAAAATGTACCCTGGACTTAGAATTAGTGTCAAAAAGCTAAGTAAGGCCAGTGAAAGAAACACAGTTTGACTCAGAGCAGAGCCATTTCTGCCCCTGGCCAATTACTTCTGAAACCAACTAATCACCGAGTAGCACCCTGGCCCTGGGCTCAGTGAGATCAGAGCCATTTCTGCCCCATCCAACTGACTTGTGAAACCAATCACAGAGCAGGACAGTGGCACTCTGGCCCTGGGGCCAGGACCAGGGAAAGAAACAGCCTGGGTTTGGGACCTGTGCCAGAGAAATGAACACTTTATCCCCATTCCCAGAACCAAGGAAACATGCCCTGACTCTGAAACTAGAGCCTCTATGGGACTGGACTAGGCCCTCTCCATAAGCAAGACAGTTGTGTAGCTTAACCTGATTTAAGGGGTCCCTGGCAGTGGGATCAGAATCATTCCCTGGTGCATGTGCAGGCTTTCGGGATCCCAGTGCCTATGGAGGGACACCTCACAGTGCCTTGGATCAGGGAGAGGGGCTTGGACTTGCCTCAACTTAAGATACCAGGCTCTGCTGACTCCCCATGGGAGGTCTCACCTTGAAGGAGGTGGGGATGCTGCAGGGGTAAGGGGGTGAATACTGGGGGGCGAGAGGAGTGAGGAGAGGGGGATCTATGGTTGGTATGTTAAATTAATAGAAAATTTCTTAATAAAAAAAGACTCCATAGTTCCATTATCTAGACTCTCCCTGAGTCCCAAGGTTCTTAGGGCTGTATTTATAATGCTATCCAGACAATCTGGGAAAGTTCTGATCCTTTGCTGAGCTACCCCAACATACATCCTGCTCTCAGCAGGGTGAATTCTGATAAAAGATTCCAATTCCCAACATGTAGAGGGTGGCTCACCATAACTCCAGTTCTAGGGAACCAATGCTTCTCCTGGACTCTGCATCCATTGTATGCAGGTGGTATACAGACACAAATGCAGGCAAAACGCTCACAGACGTCAACAGATCTTGTAAAATTCTGTTAAAAATAAATCAAAACTACGGCCAGAGATTGAAGAGAGGAATCTTGGTCCTTTAACATTTCATGGAACACTGGGCCTATGACCTAAGCAGACGTGTCCATCCATTAGCTTCAACATGAGTGTCTGGGTGGTAATAGAGAATTTGGTGGAGAGAAGCAATGTGACATGACATTTTTTCAGTTAGTGCTCCTGAACAAGTCATTCACCCTGTGTGGAACTGTGTTTCCAGGTTTATGAATGGTCAAGCCAAGTGCTTTCAGATCTGCTCACAACTAAGAGCATTTTGTGGGTGGGGGATGCCTTCCCTGTTTGCTACCTCTAGAATGCCTGGGCAACTCCTTTCTCATTTTATTTTTGTAATATTTATTTTATTTTATATATGCATATAGTTCTGTACAAACTGTGTGCAAGAGTCTTCTGGCACTGGGGGATACTGTGAAGTCCTCTGGAGCTGGAGTTACAGAAAGTTGGTGGTGAAGCCACCTATACTGCTGCTGGGAATGGAACTCAGGTCCTCTGGAAGAGCAGCAGGTGTACTTAACCACTGAACCATCTCCCCAGCCCTCCTCTCTCATTTTCTTGCTCTGTGCATAGGAAAATCCTACTGTAGAGTTATGGAAGTTAGAAGGCATGAGGGAGTTGGGACTATCCCTGAACCATGTGAGACATGTGGAGTGACTCAAAATGTCAGGCTTAGAAGCAAGTGCCTTCACCCACTCAGATATCTCTTTGGCCCACCCTGGTTGGATTCACCCCGGAGAATCACCCTATAATAATTGCAAACTTCAGTCTTCACAATAAAATGGTCAAGGGTGACTGAGTTTCCCTCCTTTTAACATTTCGTGGTCACCAAGAGCCTCCTGCTGATCAGCTGTTGTTCCTCTCTGTCCCGTCTAGGTACTCTGCAAGCACAAACTCTGAGTCCCACTCAAACTCTTATCTTACAGCTGTTCTCTGAGTTCCCCTCCTCTTATCCACTGTCAATGCCTGGCCACTTTACCTTTGTCTTAGAACACAGGTCTGCAGCTTTAGGCCAGTTATCCACAGCGTAAGTTAGGGTTTTATTGTTGTTAAAAGACACCAAGGCCATGGCCTCTTCAGGCAGCAGAAAGTGACTGTGTGCCACACTGGGAGTAGCTTGACCACTTGAGACTTCAAAGCCCACCTCCACAGTGACAAACTTTCTCCAACCACGCCACACCAACCCATACAAGGCCTAGGAGGTCCTACTAGTGCAACTCCCTATGGTCCAAGCATTCAAAACTGTCATTCTATGGGGGACATCCCTATACATTCCACCAAGCATCTATTATTTGGTACATTGGATTAATGTTGAATTTCTTTGGTAGCCTATATCTGTGAAAAAAAAAAGCATTTTTATTGTAGGGCTAGAGCTCAACTTGTCTGTGGGAATAAGGGCGTGTATTTAGAATGAACCTAGAAATTAAACTGGTTTAGGAAAAGGCCATTATAGATTCTCTTCTAGGATCTATAATATCACTATCCATGTGAAGTCAATTGCATTCCAGTATCAGACATGACTTCAATCCTTTTGAGCAGCCTGAAGTCCAAATACACAGTTTTTGGTTTCCTCCAAAATTAGCTGCCACTCTTGCATATTTAGGGATATCTTGCCATGTTGTTAATTTCTGTAGTTTGTAGGAATCACAACTGGGTAGAACAATTGATTGTTTTCCTCTATTGTGTGCTCACATAGAATCATCAAGTACTATATGTTCTAGTCCTCAGAGAAGAGGTTACTGTATCAGATCAGCATACACAGGGGATACAGGAGTGGGCAGAAGATCCTCTGCGTGTATATTATAGGTATTAACAGAGTATCTGTATGAGACTCCTGACTCTGAGAACAAGTGGGTCTCTGACTATTGTGTCTGCTCCTGAGATTATTTTGCCCCTGTTAGATTGCAGGGTCCAACATCAATGTGATAGTTTTTGTTTTACCTTATTATGTTTTGTTTTTGTCATGTTTTACTGTTTTTTTTTTTTTTTGTTAGAGGCCTGTTCTTCTCTAATGAGAGAAAGAAAGGGAGTGTATCCCCATGGTAGAGGATGTGGGGATGAACTTGGAAGTGTTAAGAGAGGGGAAAATATAAACAATATATATTGAAAATAAAATTTTCAATAAAAAGAAAAAGTTAATTTTTCAAAGTGAATAATGAAATTAACAACCTTTAATTAAATTGACTTTAATTTTAAAAGAGTAACATTATTAACATTAGAAGTGATTTTTGAGAACTTGCTGCCCATTTTTCAGACTACTAAAATTTCCATGACTACACAATAGTCATGAGGGTAATTGCGTAGTGACTTACATGAAACTGACAACTACATAGTCGCCCAGAACCTACAGGGATGGAAGCATAAAGAAACACAAAATTGATTCCATGAACAACTCATAAGCCTGAATCAATAAGGAAAGTTGACAAAAGTGAACAATTTTTAATGATGAAAACAAACTAGGAATAGAAGAGAGGCCAATGCATTAGCAGGACACGTGCAAATCCACTGCCAACTCAGTACTCAGTGTGGACATTGACAGCTTCCCCTCGAAGACCAGGATCAAGACAAGGATGCTGTGGTGGCCACTTTTCTTCAATATTCTCTTAGATATCCTAGAGAAAACAATTGGGCAACACAAATAAATAAAAGTTAGCCAATTAATTGGCTGTAAAATAGACCTGCAATTGACATGAACTTACTTTTAGAAAATGCTAAAGATTCTACAGGAGTTTCTGGAACTAGTGAACAAACACACTCATATGAGCTCCACTTCTGTAAACTAATATTGTGCAGAAACCATTAGATGTCCTGTGTTGTCACATGCATAGAGAAGCTAAGTAACAAGGAAAACTCAAGTGGGACCCATGTATCTCCATGGGAAAAAGAAAGAGAAAAGATTTTGTGAATGGATGAGGGGCAGGTGGGATGAGAAGATGAGGAAACAGTTAGGGGAAGGTGGGATGGAAGGAGAGAGTACTTGCAGTAATGACTGGAATAGTGGGGCATTTGGGGAGCAAAGTGGAAACCTACTACATTGGAAACTTCCTGGAATCTACAAGAGTGATCCAAGAAAAGAAAAGACTACTAATAGTGAAGGATAGGTAGCCTGAAACAGCCATCTTTAACAACCACAGAAGACTTCTAGATGTAAGACTGGGACACCAATCCAGCAGCAAAACATTTCACCTACAATTTGTCCTTCCTGAAATATGTACGGTAGTAATGTTAAAACAGAACTTGTGGAATTGGCCAACCAATGACTGTTCCAAAATAAGACCCATGTCATGGGAAAGACCACATACATGGTACTGCCTGGATGGCCACGAACCAGAGGCTAGACAGCACAGAAATTCAGGATGGAAACAAACATAACTGAAAAAAACATTTCAATAGAATGACTATTAATGATATTCACTTATTCTAATAGATCAGTGTCCAGCCTTATAGCAAGCAGAGAAGCATTATCCACAACACCAGGAATAAAAGCAGAGACATAGAGCCAGTGGAATCCAACAGAATAGGCGAAGGATGGATTGTAGTAGCCAAAAGGGTCAAGGATACCATGAAAACATGGCACACAGAAACAATTAAGCATACCTTACAGAGGATCAAGAGACTGAAATGATGATAACAGACCTGTATGGGTTGGAGCTAGAACCTTAGCATATAAATTATGGTAATATAGACTGGTATTCTTCTGGAACTCCTAACATTGGAAATGAGGAACATCTTTGATGCTGTTGCCTGGACTTTGAACCCTTTTTCTTCTTACTGGGTTTCTTCTCCCAGCTATTATATGAGGGATTGTGGCAAGTCTAATAAAATGTTCTATTCATATCACTGGTAGGCCTGTTCATTTTTTGAAGGGAAACAGAAGATCTAGGGTAGAGGGGAAGTCGGGTTGAAAAAGAGTGGAGGTCAGAATGTAATATATGTAAAAAATATATGTAATATATGTAAAAAAAACTGCGGTCAGAATGTAATATATGAAAGGAGAATAAAAAGGAAAGAAATACATATTAACAAGGAAACTCTTATGTGCAAGGTCCCACTGTAAATGCCACTTTCAGGATGAAAACAGTATGATTTGCCCTTAAGTGAAGGATTTTACATCTGTGCATCAAACAAACTGTGGATCAAAGCTATTTAGTAACCAGCTATGTCCACAGTAAAACATGGGCAGACCCTTCTCCTGTCACTCTTCCTCACTTCACATGGATGAATAATGTGCTGGCAGCATTGAGCCTAGATGAATTAGTTAAACATTGAATGTATTTGAGCATATGAGTGGATGATTGTCTCTATGCAAACAATGCATCATTTTCACAGCAGATACAAATCATTCACAACTTTGAGGGCTCCTAAAATTACTTCCCATAAATTCTGAAGGATCACTATATATTTGAACTATAACCTAAGCTCTTAATGTCTTTTAATTTTGTTTACCATATTGATGTCTTTATTTTCCTTTTAAGGTAAGTTCACTTTAAATCCTGGCCTTTCTTTGTACACACATCTATTCCAGGGTTATAGGCATGAGTCACCATGCTGGTTCTTCCTGATTAGTAGGTAATCATTTTCACCACATAACTTTTCTCCATTTTGTACCCCATTGACATAGAAATACTAGCATTCTACTGTGGGAAGAGAGGAGAGGTCACTCACTCATCATGGCCAGGAGACTGGGAGACTGGTCTTCAAACTGAATTGGTTGGAGACTTCACACTGATACTCTCCAGCATCCTCATTCCCAACAGGATCTATTCTGAGTCCACACTTTGTTGGGGACAGAGTCATTCTCTCAGTGAGCTTCAGATTCTTGTTATTGAAGATCCAACGGATAGAGACATCGGTATCAGGTGAAATGCAGGTGAAGATCACAGATCTACGTCCTGGAACTGTGGTATCAGAGATTTGCACAAAGGGCTGTGACACATTCTCTGTGAAGAAACAGATGAGGGTACCAAATGACAGGAGTCCGGAGAGTTCAACCAGGCCACCTTTACTTCACAATTTATAAAGCTCCCCAGAGGGAGAATTTGGAGCTCTGTCTATAGATACATCTTGTACTTTGGATCTCCCTCCCAGGAATTGTGTTACCGTCATTCAGGTACTGTTTCCTGTGTCTCAGTCTGCATGTCCATGAGTTAAGCTTAGTTATGAGCAATGATCTGACCTTGGGATGGGGAGCTGCTCACATCAGCAGTATTTGTTACTATTTACCTGCAGAAAAGAACTCCCTATGTTGGACACCATGAGTTATAGGAGGAATCTGGAGTATCTGCCTCCTCTGGATCTTTAATTGGTACCTTGACCTTCCTGTGAAGTCTCAGGCCCATCAGAACAACAGGCTAATGGTCCAGACACCTGTCCACTGAGTCTCAGGAGAAGGAGAGGCACAGGTGACCTACCTAATTGTAGCTGTGATGGCAGTACACAGTTGATTCTACACTCTATGGGACAGTCAGTCGCATGACTTTGTCAGTAAAGCCTTGTTCCCAGTTAGCTCTCACAGGAAATCTAAACAAACAGTGAATAAAAGCTCCACAGTGTCACCTTGAGTCAAGCCAGGGGAAAGTTTTTCAGCCAGGGATTTCTGGTGCTCTTTGTGAGGACCTGCTGTGGGATGTTCTGTATGGCAAATGTGTTGCTCTGATTGGTCAATAACTAAAACACTGATTGACCAGTTGCTAGGCAGGAAGTATAGGCGGGACTAACAGAGAGGAGAAAAGAAAGAACAGGAAGGCAGAGTCAGAGTCACTGCCAGCCGCCGCCATGACAAACAGCATGTGAAGATGCCAGTAAGCCATGAGCCACATGGCAAGGTATAGATTTATAGAAATGGATTAATTTAAGCTATAAGAACAGTTAGCAAGAAGCCTGCCATGGCCATACAGTTTGTAAGCAATATAAGTCTCTATGTTTACTTGGTCTGAGCGACTGTGGGACTGGCAGGTGAGAGAGCTTTGTCCTGACTGTGGACCAGGTAGGAAAACTCCAACTACAAGGACCTTATGGTGTAATCAGTCAGGGACTGCCTGACTCCCACCAAGTCTTTCTACAGATGTATGCATGGTGAGAGCTCCAAGTGTCTGGGCTGCAGCTGACAACCTGGTGCTGGGTTTATCCAGCACATTTCCTCCTCTCTGCAGGTAAATACATGTGAGTGATTCTGATCTGTTACACTTTTTCTTCCCCATATGTGTTGTGCAATAGGAGCCCAAACCCCACTGAGGGACACAATGCAGTCAGGGAGAGAGCAGGAACAGTCCAAACCTGACAGTTTAGTGTATGAAGTAGGATAAGCCACACCCAGCAGTTGAAGACCATAGAGAGTCACTTACGCTTTACATAAAATTCCACATAGGCTTTTTCAATTTTGGAATCTTTCTTTGAAATTTCTAGTGTGTATATTCCTTCATCCTTCTCAGTGACATCCTGGAGCATCAGGGATCCATTATTGAACACCATCCCTCTTCGTCTGTGTGCAGGCCCCCAGGAGGTGGAATTCATGGCTCTGTTGTATTCTACAATTTTAAGAACCTCAGTCCCATACTTTGATTTGTGCCAAGAAAAGGATTGCATATCTTCTGGAAGATTATGAACTTGTAAATGTACATCTTCCCCTTCAGCAGCATATTGAGGCTCCAGATGGATCATGAGTTGGGAAGAAGTGAGAGGTTTACAGAATAGAGAAGGCGGAGCTGGTAGGAAAAAGAAAAAAAAGGCATCACAATGGGGATCATGGTGCTTGATGAAAAGATGGTGACCTCCATCCTGAGCAGATGGATTCATCACTCAGCCTAGAGGTGCAGATGTGAGTGTGTGTGTGTGTGTGTGTGTGTGTGTGTGTGTGTGTGTGTGTGTGTGTGTCTATCCCACTTAATGAGGGGCAGAAATATTACCTCTTCCTTTCCAACAGTGCCCCCTGAAAGTGTCATGTCCACTGCACGGAACTGTCTGCTTGGGAGTCTACATGACTGCTCCCTCACTGCTCTCAGTCAGACACTGTTCACACTCATGCACACTGGGGTTTGAGATGATGCCTCCCCTGAACTTAACAGGCCTGGAACTTTCACTTCCAGAACCCCTTGGTTCTGGAAGCAGTCTGACCTTCAAGGCAAGCTCAGATATTTAAAAGGCTTGGGTACTAGGCTGGCTATTTTTATGTAAACTTGATACAAGCTACAATCATTTTTCAAGACAAGGCCTCACTTGAAAATGCCACCACCAGATTGACTTCTGGGCAAAACTATACTGCAGTTTTAAAATTGTAATTGATGGAAAAGGATTAAGACCAATGTAGGAATCTATCACTAGGCTAGGAGTCCTTGGTGATATAAGTGAGCTGACTAAGCAAGCACGAAGAGCAATCAATAGGAATCACTTCTCAGTGGTCTTTGAACCAGTTCTTGGATTTTATTTATGATACTCTCAAACTGGGGCTAATAAATACCATGTTTTGACATGGATGTTCTAAAACTACTGTTCTCTATTAGCCTAAGGAGGATGTAAGAGCAGAGCACTAGAAAAATGCTTCCCTGCATCACTTTAGCCCAGCCTTGGAAAGATGACAGGATTCCAGCCTCCCTGTTCTAGAGCTTCAAGATCCTGAGCTGACTCTGACATCTTAGGCTGAGTTACTTTCCATCAAGGTCTTCCTTGATGCAGGTGGTGTCAGAAGATGTAAACTGATCTATGGTCATTTGTCTCTACCAGTGTGTTCTGCACTGAGTGTCACATTCTTACCTGGGGACACAGTGCAGAGGGAAGGGAAGCTAGGCCAGCCATGACAGCCCTGTGTGTCTAAGCCCCACCCAGCACTGAACAGTCACAGAGAATCACTTACTGTCCACCTGGAGTTGTACTTCTGCTTCTTCACTTCTCATGTCTGTTCTCAGAATTCGTAGAGTGTACACTCCACGGGTGTTCTGAGTGACACCATGAAGCAGCAGGGATCCGTCACTGTACAAGGTCTCTCTACTACCATATGCAGGCCCCCACACAGTTGATTTACTATCTAGCATATGTCGGGCAACCACAAGGTTCTTGTACACAGCCATTCGTTTGAACCAGACAAAGCCTGCAATATTCTCTGGGGGATTGTGAACAAGGAGAAGAACACTTTTCCTTTCAGCAACAATGGGTGGCACTGATTCAATGCTCAACTGGCCAGAGGTAGCAAGTCGCCCACACTTCCAAAGGAAAGCTAGAAGAGAAGAGAGAGATCCATCTAAATTAGGACTTTGGTATTTGGCTAAGATGAGGCCCTGTGTCCTGAGCAGCTGTGTCCATTGTTCAGCCTAGGGTTGTGAGTAAGTGTCTTCCCATCCTACTTTGTGAGGGTCTGCATATGACCTTTATGTTCTCAGTATCCCCACATTTATAATTTCCACTGTATGGTTCTCTTCAGTTGTGAACATTGCCCTGGCTTACTGCCATCAAGTCCCTGCTCACATTTACAGTTGATTGGTGTTGTGGTGATACCTGCCTGACCTCTTCCCCTACAGACCCTGTATCTTCACTCTGATTTTATTGTTATTCTGTTCCTCTTAGGGTTGCAACCAACACCTAAATTCACCTTCTAACTTTCTTTACTTCGAGTCCACTCAAATGGGCACATCATAAGAACAATGAGTTGTTTTGTATTTTTTTTTAAATGATGTCAAAAAAACCTCAAATATACATGGAGACTGACTGAAAGAATGATGTCACAGAACCCTGTATGCCCATGGATTTATTTAAGAAACTCATAGGTTTAGGGATATAGTTTTGGCTCATTATCTTGGTTTTGATTTTTTAAACTTGCTTACTGTAGCTGTAGTTTTGCTGGTACCCCCCCTGTTCCAGCTCCCGAGGCCCCATGGTCCTGCAGCTGCTCAGACGTAAATGAACACACAGAGGCTTATATTAATTATAAACTGTGTGGCCGACTGACTCAAGCTTCTCACTAGCTACATCGTACATCTTAAATTAACCCATTTCTATAAATCTATGCTTTGTCACATGGCTTGTGGCTTACTGGTATCTTTACATCTTGTTTCTCATGGGGGCAGCTGGTAGTGTCTCCTCCATTCTGCCTTTCTCCTTCATACTCTCTAGCTTGAATGTCCTGCCTGTACTTCCTGCCTGGAGACTGGCCAAACAGCATTTTTTCAACCAATCAGAGTAACACATTCACAGCATGCAGAGTGACATTACCCATCAGCTTACCTATTACACTTGTGTGTGAGTAGTATCATTACTCTGCACTAAATGTTTAAATCACAACACGGGACACCATGCATGATGGAAGTAGGCACAGACCACTCTCTTGTATGTGTCCAGTAAAATGAACATCACCAAGCTCACAGAGCTCACAATGAATCACTTACCATGCACATGGAGGTAAATGGATGTTGTTGAAATGAGTTTTCTGCGTCTATTAAAAATTTGTAGGGTATAAGGTCCTGTGTCCTTCTGGGTGACATTTTGGAGCAGCAGGGATCCATTATGATACACTGTCTCTCTACCACTGTGCACAGGCCCTGGCCCACGTAAATTGCTGTCCAATGTATACCATGCAATTCCTTGTGTCATATTTGTTTGCCCTTTGAACCAAGCAAAGGCGATAAGATTCTTTGGAAGATCACGCACAAGGAAAAGGACGTTTTCTCCTTCAGCCACTTCGGGTGGCAGTGATTCAATGGTCACATGGGCAGTGGTAGACAGGTGCCAGAAGGTTAACAGGGAGGCTATAAGGGAATTGAGAAAAACCACTTATGTTAAACGGCTGTGACCATCACTCAGCTTAGGTGTGTGAGTAGGAGTGTGCCCACCCTCCTTTGCAGACATGAGCATCAAGACTTTCATTGACTCAGAGTGTCTGAGTGTGCGCTAAGTCTCTTAAAAATTCTCTGCTCAGATGTCTGCTTTGTTTCCCCCCTCAGAGTCCCATATCCCTCCTCACATAGAGTATTTGGTGGGAGGAGCAATGCATCTATGAATTCCTCTGAAGTACTCACTTTCTGATTTTTTTCTCTGTTCCCTTTTTCTTTTGAGTCAACCCATGCCTTCAGACTTCACGTTTACTGACATCAGTAGGTCAAGGACATTTTCTTTGTTTGTGTTTTGGTTTTGGGTTTACTTTTTTTTTTAAAGACAGGGTTTCTCTGTACAGCCTGAGTTGTCCTAGAAGGTGCTCTGTAGAACAGTCAGGCCTTGAATTCACAGAGATAACCTGCATCTGCCTCCTACCTGCTGGGAAGAAAGGCTTAAGCCTCGATCTCCCACTCAGAACGAGGGATTTGTAAAGGCAAGATTAATCTGAACTTTTTGGAAGGTTCAGTTTCTGAAAAAGTCTCAGACACAAGTGGATAAAGGAAAAGAGGAAGGAAGGAAGGAAAAAGGAAGGAAGAATGGAAACAAGAATGGAAGGAAGAAAGGAGGAATATGTCTGCATGTATTTTTCTTCATAGTTCCTAGGACTGGAGCTTACAATAATAATTATATTCAATTGTGGAATACATGATTTTAGATTTACTTACGTAAATATATATGAGTATTTGTGAAGGCTGCTCTCTTTTCGTGCACATATGAAGATGTATTCCATAAATCTGTGTGGGGCCACATGTGTGGGTGTGCATGTGTGGATACATGCCAGAGAACCTATGTGGAGGGCAGAGTGGAGCCTGCAGAAGTCTCTTCTCTTCATCTACTCTGTGGGAGCTGAGGATTGGTTTCAGGTTGTCATATCTTCACACACTGAGACATCGCACAAGCCCTCCTGATTTGACTTCTATTTGGAGGGTCGTGCTGCCTTGGGTGGGAAGAGCTGTCTTGAGAACATTGCAGCCAATGTAACTCACTGTGAACATGGAATGCTTGACCCTTCTCCCTTACCGTCATCACCTGCTGTCCCCTGAGAGCTTCAGGCTGCTGAGCCTCTGTCCCTCACTGTCCCTTGTCTCCACAACTGAAAACAGAAACTTTGAGTCTCCTCTCAAGATCTTGTCCCCTTTAGGAGACTCCAGCCTGCCTCTGAGTTCCCCTCCCTCATAGAGCAGAGAGTAGGAGTACTTACCAGTGAGCAGAAGCCCCTGCAATGGGGTACACCCCTTCCAGAGAAGCACAGAGGACTCCTCCATCAATCTTCTCACTTACTGTCCTTCCTCTGGAAAAAAGAGCCTTAGCTCCAACACCGAACTCAGCCTCTGTGGTTCTTCCTCCTTTTGAGCTGAAATTCTTCTCACACAACAGCACTTCCCAGAATCCAATGGGTAATGAGTTATGGGGTTTGAATCCAAGGCACTGCTCACTCACTTCCGCTCTCAGTGCTGTCCTGCATCCCTCTCAACCCTTCTTGATGTTTCTCCTCCAAGCAACACATTGAGCAACAAGGCTGATAAGCATCCCCATGCCCTCAGAGAACAACAGCTTATCCCAGGGATGACATCTGCCTCATCCTGGCCTTGGGTCTGTCAACACCAAAGAAGGAGCCTCCATCCTATCTATGTGTCCCTGTGACACAGAGACACTGCTGAACACTGTGTCTACCCTGTGTTCTCAATGCTCTCAGAAGGTGGTATTTACTTAAACCCTGCAGGAAGGCGACAGAAATGTCTCTGAGGGCTGGAACGAGATCACCTGAGTGATGACTAGGGATGATGATCAATCCTTTATCACTAATATCACAAGTCAAATTAATGATCCAGGAGAGAGGCCCAGGAGCAGTTGTGTGAGGAGTTTCATGTGCTAATTGTTGGAAAAGAGGTGACCTGTATGTCCTTGAAAAGACTGTGGGCTCCATGTTCCTATAGAGGGCTTCAAGGCAACAGTCTAGCATTATATGTTGGGT
The DNA here is from genome assembly GCF_007827085.1 of Peromyscus californicus insignis. Classification (NCBI taxonomy): domain Eukaryota; kingdom Metazoa; phylum Chordata; class Mammalia; order Rodentia; family Cricetidae; genus Peromyscus; species Peromyscus californicus. The sequence goes on along the minus strand of NW_026294562.1, from coordinate 167,752,449 downwards.
GTGCACATGTCCTCTATTATGTTCTTGGGTAACCTTTTCCCTTTCCATGATGTTTCCCTCATGGTAATCTAATCTTACCCTCTAAGAGATGCCAGGAGGAAGGGGACCTTCATGGTCCCTCTGCAGAAAGATGTTCTCAGAAAAAGGAAGGAGTCAGTCGGTCAGAGTAGGGTCTAAGGAGGGAGCTCAAGGTTAGTAGGGACAGAGATTGAAAGCAGCCTGCTAGATCATGGCCCATCAAAATAATTTTTGAATCATTATGTGTGCAACCTGCCATTTTAGTGATCCCCTTGAGAATACTGGGAGAACCACAACCTCATGTCTAGGGCTATAGCAAGCATGGTCAAGAAACTAAATGTGAACTTCCTTGATATGTATAGCATACGTGGGATGTATGGCCTATCCTCATCACTGTGCTCTTCAGCACTCCTAATTCCTTCTACTGTAGGATGGGTCTAGACAGGATTCAAAATTTGTCCTGGGACGCATTGGACTAAAGGGGGAAGTATTGTGAATCCAGAGGAAGGGCATTCTCAGGAGGAGCCTTGTGCTCAGGAAACGTCAAAGGAAATTCCTAGGACATTTCTCTTTAGATTAAAAGACAGGACACAGCTGGGCATGTTGGTGAATGCCTTTAAACACAGCACTCAGAAAGTACAGGCAGCTGGATCTGTTAGATTTGTGCTAGCCTGGTCTATACAGCAAGTTCCAAGACAGCTGGGATTATACAGACAAATCCTGTCTGATTAAAAAAAGGGAGATGAAACTAATGCAGAGGACTGCACATGCACTTTCTGGCCAATCACTGCTGTGTAAATCTCATCCTCTCTTTGACAAGTTAGTTTTGAGGGGATTTGCTCTTGAGTACAAATCACATTGATTTAAATAGATGTGTCTTCCCTATACACTCTTCTGTTTCTTCCTCTTGCTGTGATAAAACCACCCTGAAAACAACAGTTTAGGGGAGAGAGTAGAGTCCATTTCCCTACTGGGGCTGTGTTATATTGTATCTCTGAAGGAAGTGAAGGTAGGAAAACTTAAGGTTTTCTGACTCATTCGCAGGCTCACACTCTGGTGCGTGCTTACCTAGTTTCTTATACAACCAGGGACCATCTGCCTAGGAATGATGCTGCCCATAGTGTTCTGGGCACTCCTTTATCAGTTAAGACAATCACTCACAGAAATGTGCACCCTGATCTGACATGGTTGATTGAGACTCTGTTTTCTTTGCTGCTGTCATTCTTTATTTATTTTTGCATCCTGACCACAGTTACCCTCCTTTCCTCTCCTCTCAGCCCCTCTTCCCACTTGCCCCTTTCCTATGATCCATCTGTCTGTTTTTATGCCCAAAACAATACTTTTTTTTTTTTTACCATGACTCTGTAGCAAAGCTTGAAGTCAGGAATGATGATACCTCCAGAAGTTCCTTTATTATACAGGACTTTTTTTTAAAGATGTCTTGTCCTTTTGTTTTTCCATAAGAAGTTGAGTATTGTTCTTTGAAAGTCTAAAGAATTATGTTAGAATTTTGACGGGAATTGCATTGAATTTGTAGATTACTTTTGGTAAGATGGACATTTTTACTATGTTAATTCTACTGATCCATGAGCACGGGAGATCTTTCCATCTTCGGATATCTTCTCCAAATTCTTTCTTCAAAGTCTTGAATTTCTTTTCATAAAAGTCTTTCACTTTCTTGGTGTCTTAATTAGGGTTTCTCTATTGTGAAGAGAAATCATAACCACGAGCTCTCATATAAGATAATATATTTAACTGGAGTGGCTCACTTATAGTTTGAGGTTTAGTTCATTATCATCATGGTGGAGAGCATGGCAGTGTGCAGACAGATGTGGGACTTGAGACCTCACTGAGCGTCTTACATCTTCCAGACAACAGTTAATTGTCTATCTGTTATGAAAGCAAAGCTAGAGGCAAAGAGACTCCAAAGCCTTCCCCCAGAGTGACACACTTTCTTCAGCAAGACACCTCCTTACACTGCCACTCCCTTTGGGGGCCATTTTATTTCAAACCACCACACATGTTAAGAGTTAAACATATGTTTTCTATTATTTGTGCATACTGTGAAGGGTGTTGTAGACCTGATTTGTTCTCATCTGTAATATCATTTGTAAATAAGAGGGCTACTGAATTTTTTACTTAACTTTGTAACCAGCCACTTCATATCATCTGCAAATAGTGATACTCTGAGTTCTTCCTTTCCTGTTCATATCCTTTTGATCTGCTTCAGTTGACTTACTCCTCTGGCTAAGATTTCAAAGTCTCTCTTCAGTAGGTATGGCAAGGGTGGACAGCCTTGACTTGTCCTGATTTTAGTGGTATTGCTTTGATTGTTTTCTACATTTAACTTTATGTTGGCTATTGATTGGCTGCATATTTTCTTTATTGTGTTTAGATATGCTCCTGTATCCCTGATATCTCCGAGACATTTATCATGTAGAATTGTTGGATTTGTTTCAAAGTCTTTGACAGCATTGAATGAGATGATCATGTGGATTTTTTTCTTTCACTTTGTTTATATGGTAGGTCACATTGACAGATTTTCATATGTTGAACTATCATATTTTCTCTGGGATGAATCCCACTAGAATGTGGTGCATGATCTTTTTGATGTGTCCTTGGATTTTTTAGATGATTATTTTTACATCTAGGTTCCTGAAGGAAACTGGTAAGTAATTTTCTTTCTTTGTTGAGGCTTTGTGTGGTTTGAGTATCAGAATGACTGTGGCCTAATAAAAAGAATTTGGACATGTTCCCTCTGTTTCTACTTGTGGAACAATTTGAGGAGTATTGAAATTAACTCTTGTTTGAAAGCCTGTGGAATTTTGTGCTAAAACAATCTTCCATGTCGTCTTTGCTTGGGGACTTTTAATGGTTGTTTCTATTTCCTTGTGAGTTACAAGTCCATTTAGATTGTTCATCTGATCTTGATTTACCTCTAGTAAGTGGCATCTATTGAAAAAAATCATTTCTTTTATATTTTCTAACTTCATGGAAAATAGGTTTTTTTAATTATGACTTAATAATTCTTTTGATTTCCTCAGTGTCTGCTGTATGTCCCCCTTTTCATTTCTGATTTTGTTAATTTGGATATTCTCTCTATGCCTTTTAGTTAGTTGGGATAAGGGTTTGTTTCTCTTGTTGATTTTCTCAAAGAACCAACTCTTGGTTTCATTAATTTGTTTTATTATTCTGGATGCTTTTGTTTTATTGATTTAGCCCTCAGTTTGATTATTTTCTGCTGTGCTGTGTTCCTCCAGAGTGCGTTTTCTTCTTTTTGTTCTGGAGTTTTCCCATAGGCTGCTAAGTCACTAGTATGAGAGCTCTTTGATTTCTTTTTTTTTTACTTACAGATTTTTTTATTAAGAAATATTTTCCATATCAACCAAAGATTCCCTCTCTTCCCTCCTCCCACCTCACCAACCTCTTCCCCAACACACTCTCCATTACCTATTACAAGAAGTAAGACTGCCTCTGGGAAGTCAACAGAGCCTAGTACATTTTGTAGAGGCAGATCTAAGCCCCTCCCTCTGCCTCAAAGCTGCACAAGGTGCCCCACCACACGTAGTGGGCTCCAAAAATCCAGTTCACACACCAGTGATGCTTCCTTATCTTGCTGCCAGGAGGCCCCTTAAGTAAATCAAGCTACACAGCTGTCTTGCTGATTCAGAAAGCCTAGACCAGGCTCCTGGAGGCTCAACAACTGTTGGTCTAAATTTCATGAGTTCACACTAGTTTGGTTTGGTTGTCTGTGTAGGTTTCCCCACCAGGATACTGATTCCCCTTATGAAGGCACTTAGTGTTATGATATTTCATCCTAGTACCATTTTCATTGTTTCCCATAACTTTGGATATTTGTGCATTCATTTTTATTGAATTCTAGCAAATTTTTAATTTCTATCTTTTTCTTGTTTGACTCAATGGTAAATCCATAGAGAACTGTTCAGCATCCATTAGTTTATAGGCATTCAATTGTTTTTGTCATTGAAATCCAGTTTTAATCCATGGTGGTCTAATAAGATACAGGGAATTATTTCAGTTTTCTTCTATCTATTGAGACTTGCTTGGTGACAACGTATATGATAAATTTTGGATAATGTTCCAAAAGGTGTTGAGACAAAGTTATATTCTTTGTGTTGGGAGGAAGTGTTCTGTAGATATCTGTTAGGTCCATTTCAGCCATAATGTCTGTTAGTTTCCTTATTTCTCTATTTATTTTCTGTCTGGATGATGTGTCCATTGGTGAGAGTAGGGTGCTGAAGTCTCCAACTACTGATGTGTGGTGTTCAATGTGTGATTTAAACTTTAGTAATGTTGCTTTTATAAATGTGGGTACTCTTGTATTTGGGGCATAGATGTTCAGAATAGGGATATAATCTTGGTGGTTTTGATATTTGATGAATATAAAATGTCCTTCTCCATGTCTTTTGATTAATTTTGGTTTGAAGTCTATTTTCTTACATGTTATGATAGCTACACCAGTTAGCTTCTTAGGTGTTTTGATTAGAGAATCATTTTCTAATTCTTTAATCTGATCTAGTAGCGAGCCACTGTCAAGGTTTGTAGCTCATCCTCTGGCTGTTAACTTTTCCTTTGGTGCAGCAGTAGGGGGTCTCTTCTTACTGCTGTGGTCCGCACCTTTTCTTCTGATTGATGTGACCTGTGCCTGAGCACAAAAGTCAGTCAAATAGAAAGAGAGCCTGACAGCATTGTATTTGATGCTCAGAAACAGCTTACTCTGTGGGATGGGTCTATATGAACAGAATCTAGAGAGTGGTGCATTTCAGCTGGCAAGTGTGGCCACTTAGCTGTTTTTATGACTATTGAGGCCTGTGCCTCAAGACTCTCTTTTTCCCTATGGTGATTTTAGTCAGTCTTAGGGAGACAGTTAATGCTATCTAGGACACTGTTTAAACTGCTGAGTCTTCATCCTCCATAGGGAGATTACAGAGGAAGTTCCCATTTCAAGTGAGTGTCCCTTTTTATTTGGTGTGATCCTCACATGTTCTGGCTTCCAATCAGAGCCAGGGTACAGCTCAACAACAACCACCCTGAGTGTCACTTTTCCTACTGCCCATGTCTTGATCTCAGGGACACTGTGATGTCCACCAAAGACTTAGTGAAAAGTTAAGGAAACAGCATCATCAAAATATGTTTCATCGTGACTCAGGACAGGCATCCCAGGCACATTCATCACCTGACTCTTCTGGCTCCATTGGAATCAGAGCAGAAGCCAATTAACAGCTGAGATAAGACAGGAAATGGAAGCTTTGGGATATAAGCACATCAGCATGGCTCATCGTTCAGGGTATTCCTTCTGGGTTATAAAGATTGTAATGGAAAATGAGGGGGCAGGAAAACATGAATTAGTAACAGAAAGAAAAATACACTTGACCTTAAGTAAAGTTTCTCCACCTCAGGAGTTCCTCTCTCCTGGGAGAATCTCCCACTTCACATTTCAATACCAGTCCAATATGAGTCAAGAGAAATCAGAGATTCAAGGAGAAGAGGAAGAACCATAGGAGGAATATCATAAGAGGATTGGGATTTGTTTGTGCCACAATACAGGCTAGGAATTAATTTATGTATCTCTCCATAAAACCAAGGCTTCATCCAAAGCTGGATGCTGTCATTTCAGGGATCAACTCATCTCAAGAACTAATATCTTTCTTTCCTTCTGGGCCTAGTGATGTCAATGGCTGAGGTCTACTCAAAGAAGATATTTGATTTTCAAGTATTATTAATGATGTTAGGGAAAATTTGCAGGATATCTGGTGATAAGCCAATAGTACTATGCAAGTTGGTGAGAGGCAGCTTTGCAGAAGGGGTTGAGGTTTGACCCTGGATACAAATGGATATGATCAGATCATCTGTACAGTTTGAAGCATACCAAATAAAGCCACATGTGATGACTGCAAGAAAGTAGGAAAATCCTGGTCTACAGAATGCTCTATCATCTGTTATATTGCCTTAGGTGAGCAGGTCCCAATCAGAGCTGGAGTGCAGATTAATAGAAGAGTACTCATGTAGTTACAGAAGCATTATCCATCATTGGCAAAACACTCAAAAAGTCCCAAAGGACTGTCCTATGTGCATTGAGCCAGAGTCTAAGATGTCCCCTGTCTTCATCATCCTGAGACTGACTAGGAAGGAAAAATCCCTCAGCCCATTCTAGCTCAGTGCTTCCCCTGGATGCATGTTCTTGGCTAGAGCAGGATTCCTTGTCCTGGGTGGGTATCTGAGTGGTGGATCTGTGTCAATAACCAAGAGTGGCTGAGTTTTCCAGCTTTAGCTCTTTGTATGCAGCCAGTTATAGCCCGGTTGAGGCTGCCCAGAATTTGGGAGTGTGGCAGATAACTGCCCTCACTAGTTTTCTGTAATGAGGTGGTATGGGGAGGTGATAGATGCCCCCTTACTCTTCACCCCTTACTGTCTGCAGCAGATGAGAGAGCTGATCCATCTCATTTCCAGCTGCAGCACTCAGGAAACAGGCCTTGCCTCTCACTTATGAAGTACAGCAGTGCTGTCCAGTGGCTAGAGTTGAGACCTACATAGACCTGATGTTATGAGCAAAGGCGAGCTGTCCCCATCACTCATCTAACATGTGGTAGCTTGGGTGGAGGAGAGACACCCTCCTTCAACCTCCCACCCATCAACTACTGAGAGGGGTGGAGGAGATGGCCCTGGGGTCTTCAGAGTGATCAGGATGGCTGTCTCTACCCACCACCAGATGCAGAATGCGAAAGAGTGGCCCCTCTAACTCGTCTGGGAAACACAATAGACCTGGCCGTAGTGGTATAGATGTGGAGACAGTAGACCCTGGGGGTGTAAAAGCAGGAGAAGCAGCCCAACTCTATTGCCTGGGACAATGACGGAAAGCTCAGTCTGGTGGGAAGGACAGGGGAGATCTGGCTGGCAGACCAACCCTAGAGCTGCCCAGGTCCAGAACCAGGGTTATGACTTGGCCTGTCCCAACATCCACCCCATTTACAATCTACTGAGCATGTGAAGGGACCTGACCACAGACCAAAATTTGTAGGATCTCCACAACACAGATCAACAACAGAGTATCCAAGGAGAATCCTAGTGAGGGCCCAGCATCAATAGTGCAGTAGAAATCAAAGGCCTCAAACTAGTCCCATGATTCTTTGCAATGATGAATTGAAAGTAAAGATATATGGGAAAAGGGGATTATTGAATGACTCCTTGTGTCATACTTCATCTTCCATGATGATCTTTTTATTTTTCCCTTTTTAAAATTCTTTCTCTTAAATTTTGTTTTATTTTGAGAAGAGTTTTTGCTGTGGGGCATGGATGAGAAGAAACAGGAAAACCAATGTGACCAAAAAACACAATGTAAAAGATGCACAGAATAAATAAAAAGAAAGAAACAAAAAACAAAGTACAAAAAATTAGAAATGCCACCATTCTGCTTTAGGATGAGATGAAAGGGGTCACCCATTCATCATGGCCAGCCTGACTGGGAGAGTGGTGTTTGAGCTGACTGGTTTGGAGACCTCACCAGCATCTTCCTTCCTGACAGGTTCTATGCTGAGTGAGCACATTTTCAGGGAGAGTGTCAATCTTTCTGAGCTTCAGGCTCTGGTTACTGACGATCCACCAGGTGGAGATTCCAAAGTCAGCTGAGAGGCAGGTGAGGACAACAGAGCTCTGTACTGTGACTGTTACATCTGCAACTTGGACAAATGGCTGTGTCACAGGCTCTGCAAAGTAGGAAAGGAGGAAATATGTTACAGTAGTCTTTCAGGTATCTCCAGAAGCCCCTCTATAGTCAATAGACACTTTCAAAAGCTTTGAGGGTGGAGACATCAGGGTTGTGACAGCAGAGAGATTACTTGTGGTTCAGATCTGACACCCATGGCCCGTGTGACCCTGACTCAGCCACTCTTTCCTGGGTCTCTATTTCCCTTCACTAGTTCAAACAGTGTGTGATCATCATTGTGTCCCTGAGATAAGCATAGATAAGAACAATGGCCTGCTGTTGGAATGTGGGAGCTGCTCAAGTCAGCTGCATCTGTAACTATATACCTGGAGTAGAATATTCTCTAGGTAGGACTGCAAAGGAAAAGCATCTGCCTGGAGTAACTTTCTACTTTGTTCCTCCCCTTGGAGACCCTGAACTTTCCGTGAACTCTCAAGCTCATCAGAAAAGTTGGCTTATGTCCACTGAACATATGTCCCCAGCATATTTTTATTTGAGGTTTCTACACTCTATATAGTTTCACTTCTGTTAAAAATGGTTAACCTGGCTGGGCTTTGGTGGTATACACCTTTAATCCCAGCATTTGGGAGGCAAAGGCAGGGGGTATCTGTGAGTTCGAAGAGAGCCTGGTCTACAGAGTAAGTTCCAGAATATGCTCCAAAGCTAGAGAGAAACCCTGTCTCCAAAAACCAAAAGAAAAAAAATGATTATCCCACCCCATCCTCCCACCCATTGCAGCCCCAGTTGCAGGCCAGCAGGGAAGACTCATGCAGGCAGGCCTGACCACCACCACCCAATCAGACCCTGTAATCTACAAGCCCCACTCTGTTTCCCAAACCCACCCACCTACCGGAGACCCCAGCAGCTCCCTGAGGAACAAACACTGTGAATGCCAACTGGACCAAGAGTGGGTTCCCGAGACACAGACACTGTTTGCACCAATTGGTGAAAGAGATGAGTAGTTGCCAGTGCAAAAATACATTCAACAACAACATAAAGACCAGTATGGCACCAATAGAACCTACTGGTTCTACTACAGCAAGACCTGAATACCTCAATGCAGAAGAAGCAGAAGAAAATGACCTTGAAAAATGATTCTATTAAGATGAAAGAGCACTTTTAAGAGGAAATGAAAATTTTCTTTAAAGAAATCAAGGAAAAGACAAAAAAAATTGAAAGAAACCAATAAGTCCCTTAAAGAAAGTCAAGAAAACCAAGGAAAAACAACCAAACAAGTGAAGGAAACAATTAATGACTTGAAAATTGAAATAGAGGCAATAAAGTAGACACAAACTGAGGGAATACTGGAAATGAAAAATCTGGGTAAAGGAACGGGAACACAGATGAAATCATAACCAACAGAATGCAAGAGATAGACAAGAGAATCTAGGGTGTTGAAGATACATTGGTGGAAATAGATTCCCAAACTGAGAACAACAAACATGGTATGTACTTACTCATAAGAGGATACTAGATGTAAAGCAAAGACAATGTAAAGCAAAGATAATCAGACTACAAACCACAGCTCTAGAGAAGCTAGGAAACAAGGAGAACTGTACGACGAAGGCATGTGTCACCTTGGGAAGGGGAAACAGAGGGTATCTCCATGAGTAAACTGAGAATGAGGGGGACAATAGAGGGGAAGTAGTGGGGAATGAGAGCATGAGGGAGCAGGATGGTCGTGATGGGCAAGGCCAGAGTGGGAGAAGAATGAAAGAGATATCTTGATAGAGGTTGACATTATGGCGTAAGGGAGAAACCTGGTGCTAGGGAAATTCCCAGGAATCTACAAGGATGAGACCATCTTAGACTACTAGCAATAGTTGAGAGGGTGCCTATGGTGATATTTCATTTGTACTGAAATGTGATTTTATTTGTATGTTAATAAATAAAGTTGCCTGGGTGTCAGAACTAATATCAAGCCATAGCAGAACCTGGGTGGTGGTGGCGCATACCTTTAATCCCAGCACTTGGGAGGCAGAGCTAGGCGGATCTCTGTGTGTTCAAGGATACAGCCAGCATGGAGACACATGCCTTTAATCTCAATACCAACCATAGAAGACCTGGAGGTCTGTACAGACAGGCAGTGACGAGGAGGTCATGTGGTTGGGTTTACAACCAATGAGAAGGCAGAACAGAAAGTCAATAAAAAGACAGACACACAGGAAGTAGGCCTCTTGCTGAGGGGAAGGACAGCAGGAGCAGTAAGGGTAAGAAAAGGATTTTAGATCTTAGCTGTTGCTCTGACCTCTTGGGCTTTTAACTCCGAATTTGGCTCTGTGTTTCTTATTTAATAAGACTGTTCATCGACAGGGGCCTGAACTGGCCTACTCTGGTGATCAATTGGCTGAATACCCTAACTGTCATCATAGAGCCCTCACCCAGTGACTGATGGAAGCAGATGCAGAGATCCACAGCCAGGTTGCAGGCCAAGCTCCCGGAGTCCAATTAATGAGAGAGAGGAGGGATTCTATAAGCAAGGGACATCATAATCTTGATGGGAAAATATACAGAGATGACCAGCAAAACTAGTGGAAATGCATGAACTGTGGAGCCACCATGGTACTAGACTAGGCCCTCTGGATAAGTAAGACAGTTGTTTAGGGGCCCCCCAGGCAGTGCAGTTGGACCTGTCCCTGGTGCATGAGCTGGCTTTTTTGAGCATATTGCCTATGGTGGGACATTTTGCACAGCCTTGGTTCAGGGAGGAGGGGCCTGGACCTGCCTCAACTGAATGAACCAGGTGCTGCTGACACCCCATAGGAGACCTTGATTCAGAGGATGTGGGATTGGGGGGTGGGTGTCAGGAGAAGGTTGGGAGCCAGTAGGGGTGAGGAGAGGAAATATGTGATTGGTATGTAAAATTAATAGAAAATTTCATAATAAAAAAAGACTCCATACTTCCCTTTCTAGATACTCTCTGAGTCCCAAGGTTGTTCTTAGGACTACATTTATGGTGAATCCAGCCCATCTGGGCTTTTTCTTTTTTCTTTTTCTTTTTTTTTTTTTGAGGCATTGTTTCTCTGTGAGACTTTGGAGCCTGTCCTGGAACTCGCTCTGTAGACCAGGCTGGCCTCAAACTCACAAAGATCTGCCTGCATCTGCCTCCCAAGGCCACCACTGCCTGGCTCTTGAACTTTTTCTGATCTTTGGCTGAGTTACCCCACCACACATCTGCTCTCAGCAGGGTTAATTCAGATAAAAGTTTTCAGTTCCCAACACCTAGAGGGTGGCTCATCATAACATTTAACTCTAGTTCTAGGGAACCAATAACTCTGCTTCCATTGCATGCAGGTGGTACACAGACACAAATGCAGGCAAAACACTTACGAACATGAACAGATCTTTTAAACTTTTTTTAAAAAAAAATCAAAACTTTGGCCAGGGAGAAAAGACAGGAATATTGGTCCTTGTGTATTTCATGGAACACTGGGCCTATGTCCTAAGCAGATGTGTTTATCCCTTAACTTCAGTGTGAGTGTCTGGGTGGTTCTACAGAATTTGGTGGAGAGAAGCCATGTGACATGACATCTTTTCAGTTAGTGTTCCAAAACAAGTCATTCACCCTGTGCGGAATTGTGTTCTCAGGTTTATGAATGGTCAAGCCAAGTGCTTTCAGATCTGCTCATAACTAAGAGCATTTCTGGGTGGGGGATACTTTCTCTGTTTGCTACCTCTAGAATCCCTGGGCAATCTCTTTCTCATCTTATTTTTATAAGATTTATTTTATTTTCTATATGTGCATGGTTCTGTACAAACTATGTGCAGGAATCTACTGGCACCAGAGGACTTTGTGAAATCTCTTGGAGCTGGAGTTACAGAAAGTAACTCAGACATCTCTTTGGCCCACCTTGGTTGGATTTTTCATTTGGAGAATCACCCTATAATAATTGTAAACTTCAGTCTTCAAAATATAATGGTCAATGGTGATTAGCTTTGAGTAGGGAACACTCTGGCTTTTCCCCACTCCTTTTAACATTTCCTGCTCACCAAGAGCCTCCTGGTGCTGAACTGTTGTGCCTCTCTGTCCTCTCTAGGTACTCTGCAAGCACAAACTCTGAGTCCAGCTCAAACTCTTACCTTAGGAATTTACAGCTATTCTCTGAGTTCCCCTTTTCTTATCCACTGTCAATGAATAGTCACCTCATCTTTGTGTTAGAACACAGGTCTGCAGCTTTAGGCAAGATATCCACAGCACAAGTTAGGGTTTTATTGCTTTTAATAGACACCAAGGCCATGGCCTCATTAGGCAATAGAAAGTGACTGTGTGCCACAGCTTGACCATATGAGACTTCAAAGCCTATCTCCACAGTGACAAACTTCCTCCAAACATGACACATCTCCCCAAACAAGGTCTAGGAGGTCCTAGTAGTGCAACTCAAGCATTCAAAACTGTCATTCTATGGTTGACATTCCTACACATATCACCAAGAATCCATTATTTACTGTATTTGGATTAGTTTTGTACTTCTTTAGTGGCCTATGTCTGTGCAAAAAAGGATCTTTAATGTAGGGCTAGCACTACATTTATCCATGGGAATAGGGACGTGTATTTAGAATGAACCTAGAAATTAAACTAGTTTTGGGAAGAGCCCATTTTAGGTTCCCCTCTAGGATCCATAATATCACTATCCATGTACAGTTGATTGCACTCCAATTCCAGCCATGATTTCCATCCTATTGAGCAGCCTGAAGTCCAAATACACAGTTTTTGGTGCCCTCCAAAATTAACTGCCACTTTTGCATATTTAGGGATATCTTGCCATGTTGTTAATTTCTGTAGTTTGTAGGAATCAAAACTGGGTATAACAATTGAATTTTTTTCCTCTATTGTGAGCTTACAAAAATCATCAAGTACTATATGTTCTAGTCATCAGAGAAGAGGTTTCTGCATCAGATCAGCATGCACAGAGGATACGTGAGTGGGCAGAAGATCCTCTGCATTTATATTATCATTCTTAACAGAGTATCTGTATGAGATTCCTGACTCTGAGAACAAGTGGGTCTCTGACTATTGTTTCTGCTCTTGAGACTCTTTTGCCCTTGTTTGATTACAGGGTCCAATATCAATGAGATAGTTTTTGTTTCATCTTATTATATTTTATTTTGTCCTGTATTATTGTTTTTCCTTGGTGTCCTATTCTTCTCTAATGAGAGAAAAAAGGGAGTGTATCCCCATGGTAGAGGATGTGGGGATGAACTTGGAAGTGTTGAATGAGGGAAAATTTACACATCATATATTGTGTGAGAAAAAAATAACTTTAAATCCTGGCCTTCCCTTTACACACATGTATTCCAGAACTATAGGCATGAGTCACCTCACTGGCTGTACCTGAGTAGACACTGACCAGTTTTACCACGTAACTTTTCTCCATTTTATACCCCATTGATAAAGAAGTACCAGCATTCTGCTGTGGGATGAGAGGAGAGGTCACTCATTCATCATGGCCAGGAGACTGGGACACTGGTCTTCAAACTGAATCGGTTGGAGACCTCACACTTATATTTTCCAGCATCCTCATTTCTGACAGGATATATTCTGAGTGCATGCTTTGTTGGGGACAGAGTAATCCTCTCTGTTTGCTTCAGAATCTTGTTATTGAAGATCCAACGGATAGAGACATCAGGATCAGGTGAAATGCAGGTGAAGATCACAGATCTATGTCCTTCTGCTGTGGTATCATTGATTCGCACAAAGGGCTGTGACACATACTCTGGGAAGAAACAGATGAGGGTACCAAATGACAGGAGTCCAGAGAGTTCAACCAGGCCACCTTTACTTCACAATTTATAAAGCTTCCAGTGGGGAGGAATTTGGAGCTGTGTCTATAAACATATCTCATACTTTGGATCTCCCACCCAGGAATTGTGTTACCCTAACTCAGGTACTGTTTCCTGTGTCTCAGTTTCCCTGTAATATGCACACAGTGCATGATCACTGCCATGCCCATGAGTTAAGCTTAGTTATGAGCAATGGTCTGACCTTGGGAATGGGAGCAGCTCACATCAGTAGCATCTGTTACTATTTACCTGCAGAAGAGAATTCCCTAGGCTGGACTCCATGAGTTGTAGGAGGAATCTGGAGTATCTGCATCCTTTGTTTCTTTAATTGGTCCCTTGGCTTTCCTGTTAAGTCTCAAACTCATCAGAATAATAGGCTAATGGGCCAGACACCTGTCTACTGAGCCTCAAGAGAAGGAGATGCACAGATGACCTACCTAACTGCAGCTGTCATGGCAATACACAAATGGTTCTATACTCTGTGGGATAATGAGTCCCATGACATGGCCAGTAAAGCTCTGTTCCCTGATAGTTCTCACAGTAAATCTAAACAAACAATAAAAAAAAGCTCCCCAATGTCACTTTGAGTCCAGCCAGGGGCAAACCTTTGCAGCCAGGGATTCCTGGTGATCTCTGTGAGGACCTTATGGTTTAATCAGCCAGGGACTGCCTGAATCCCTCTGAGTCCTTCTGCAGATATATGCATGGTGAGAGCTCCAAGTGTCTGGGCTACAGCTCACACCCTGCAGCTGGGTTTATCCAGCACATTTCCTCCTCTCTGCAGGTAAATACATGTGAGTGATTCTGATCTGTTACAGTTTGTCTTCCCCATGTGTTTCCTGCAGTTTGGGACAAACCCCATTTTGGGAGACAATGCAGTCAGGGAGAGAGAAGGCACAGCCCAAACCTGACAGTTTAGTGCATGAAGTAGGATAAGCCACACATAGCAGTTGAAGACCATAGAGAGTTACTTACGCTTTACATAAAATTCCACATAGGCTTTTTCAATTTTGGAATCTTTCTTTGAAACTTCCAGTGTGTACATTCCTGCATCTCTCTCATTGACATTCCGGAGCATCATGGATCCATTATTGTACACGATCCCTCTTCTTCTGTGTGCAGGCCCCCAGGAGATGGAATTCATGGCTCTATTGTATTCTACAATTTTAAGAACCTCAGCCCTATACATTGATTTGTACCAGGAAAAGCCTTGGTTATCTTCTGGAAGATTTTGAACTTGGAAAAGTACGTCTTCCCCTTCAGCAGCATATTGAGGCTCCAGTTGGATCACGAGTTGGGAAGAAGTGAGAGGGTTACAGAATAGAGAAGGCGGAGCTGGGAGGAAAAAGAAAAAAAAAAGGCATCACAATGGGGATCATTGTGCTTGGTGAAAAGATGGTGACCTCCATCCTGAGCACATGGATTTATTACTCAACTAGATTTGCAGCTGTGTGTGGGTCTATCTGATTTAACATGACCTTTTTCTCCAACAGTGCCCCGGAAAGTGTTGTCTCCTCTTCATGGAACTGTCCCCTTCGGTGTCTCCATGACTACTCCCTCACTGCTCTCAGTCAGACACTGCGCATACTGAGGCACACTGGGGTTTGAGATGACGCCTCCCCTGAACTCAACAGGCCTGTAAATTTCACTTTCTAGGCTTTTTCTTCATTTTACTTTGATGGCAATACTCCCACCAGATGCACTTGCTGCTCTGTCAAGTACCCCTTAGTTCTGGGGCTGTGTGGGGGCTGGGAGCAGTCTGACCTTCAAGGCAAGCACAGATATTTAAGAGGCTTGGGTACTAGGCTGGCTATTTTTATGTAAACTTGACACAAGCAATAGTCATTTTCAAGACAAGGCCTCACTTGAAAATGCCACCACCAAATTGTCTTCTGGGCAAAACTCTACTGCATTTTTTAAAATTGGTAATTGATGCAAAAGGATTCACACCAATGCAGTAAGTTTAAGCCCTAGGCTAAGAGTCCTGGGTGATGTAAGAGAGCTGAGTGAACAAGCATTAAGAGGAAGCACTTCTCAATGGTATTTGAACCAGTTCCTGGACTTTATTTATGACACTCTCAAATTGGAGCTATTAAATACCTCAGTTTGCAATGGATGTTCTAAAATCATTGTTCTCTGTTAGCTTTAGGATGATGTAAGAATAGAGCATTAGAAAAATGTTCCCCTGCATCACTTTAGTCCAGCCTTAGAAAGATGACAGGATTCAGGCCTCTCTACTCTCGAGCCCCAAGAGCCTGGGCTGACTCTGACATCTTACGCTGAGTTACTTTCCATCAAGGTCTTCCTTGATGCAGGTGGAATCAGAAGATGGAAGATGATCTTTGGCCATTTGTCTCTACCAGTGTGTTCTGCACTAAGTGCTCAAACCTCCCTGTGGGGACACAGTGCAGAGAGGAGGGAGGCTAGGCCAGCCATGACAGTTCTGTAAGTCTAACCCTACCCAGTACTGAAAAATCACAGAGAATCACTTACTGTCCACCTGGAGTTGCACTTTTGCATCTTCACATCTCATGTCTGTTCTCAGAATTAGTAGGGTGTACAATCCACAGTCTTTCAGAGTAACACCACGGAGCAGCAAGGATCCATCACTGTACAAGGTCTCTCTGCCACTGTAGGCAGGCCCCCACACAGTTGATTTCCTGCCTAGTATACATCGGGCAACTACACATTTCTTGGACTCAGTTATTCTTTTAAGCCAGACAAAGCCCACAACATTCTCCGGGAAATTGTGAACGAGGAGAAAAACACTTTTCCCTTCAGCAACGATGGGTGGCACTGATTCAATCCTAAACTGGGTAGAGGTAGCATGGTGCCCAGACTTCCAAAGGAAAGCTAGAAAAGAAGAGAGAGATCCATCTAAATGGGGCTTGGGTATTTGACTAAGATGAAGCCCTGTGTCCTGAGCAGCTGTGTCCATTGTTCAGGCTAGGATTGTGGGTTAAGTGTCTCTCTGTTCTACTTCGTGAAGGTCTGCATATGACCTTTATGCTTTCAGTATCCCCACATTTGTTATTTCCACTGTATGGCTCCCTTCAGTTGTCAACATTGACCTGACTACTGCCGTCAGATCCCTGCTCACATTTACAGTGTATTATTGTTGGGGTGATGCCTGCCTGACCTCTTCCTCTACAGACTCTGTGTCTTTACTCTCTGATTTCACTGTTATTCTGTTCTTCTTGGGGTTGCAGCCAATGCCTGAATTCTCCTTCTAACTTTCTTTACTTCGAGTCCACTCAAATGGGCATTTCATAAGAACAATGAATTGTCTTATATTTTTTAAATGATGCCTAGAAAAATTCAAATGTATGTAGAGACTGAATAAATGATGTCCCAAAACCCTGTATGCCCATGGATTTATTTAAGAAACTCATAGGTCTAGGGATACACTTTTGGATCTATTTGCTTTGATTTTTTACACTTGTTTAACTATTATACTTGTGTGTGAGTAGTATCATTCTTTTGCACCATATCAGTCCTGCACTAAATGTTCAAACCTCAACATGGGACACCATGCATGGGGAAGGCAGGCACAGACCACTCTCCTGTATGTATTCAGTGAAATGAACCTCATCATGCTCACAAAGCTCACAATGAATCACTTACCATGCACATGGAGGTAAATGGATGTTGTTGATATGATTTTTCTATGTTTATTATAGGTTTGTAGGATATAGCTTCCTGTGTCCTTCTGGATGACATTTTGGAGCAGCAGGGATCCATTGTGATACACTATCTCTCTACCACTGTGCCCAGGCCCTGGCCCACGCAAATTATTGTCCAATGTATACCATGCAATTCCTCGTGTCATATTTGTTAGCCTTTTGAACCAGGCAAAGGCAATAAGATTCTTCGGCAGATGATGGACAAAGAGAAGGACATTTTCTCCTTCAGTCACGTGGGGTGGCAGTGATTCAATGGTCACATGGGCAGTGGTGGACAGGTGCCAGAAGGTTAACAGGGAGGCTAGAAGGGATTTGAGAAAAACCACTTATGTTAAACGGCTGTGATCATCACTCAGCTTAGGTGTGTGAATAGAAGTGTGCCCACCCTCCTTGCAGACATGAGCATCAAGACTTCCATTGACTCAGAATGCCTGAGTGTGTTGCTAACTCTCTTACAAATTTTCTGCTCAGGTGTCTGCCTGGTTCCCCCCTCATTATTCCATATCTCTCCCCACACAGAGTATATGGACTGAGGATCAAAGTCCCTCCGAACTCCTCCTCTGAAGAGTTCTTACATTCTGATTTTTTCTCTGTTCCCTTTTTGATTTGAGTCAACCCCTGGCTTCAGATTTCAGGTATAGGTACATCAAATACCCTATTCTGCGACTTTGGTTTGTTTGTTTGTGTTTTGGTTTTGGTTTGGGGTTTACATTTTGTTTGTTTGTTTGTTTCTTTAGACAGGGTTTCTGTGTATAGCCTGGGCTGTCTTGGAATGTGCTCTGTAGACCAGGCTGGTCTTGATTCACTTAGATCACCTTCCTCTGCCTCCTACATGGTCGGAAGAAAGGCTTAAGCCACCATCTCCTATTCAGAAAAAGGAATTTGTAAAGGCAAGGTTAGTCTGAACATTTTGGAACGTTCAGTTTCAGAAAAAAATCTCAGACACAAGTGAATAAAGGAAAAAAGTAAGGAAAGGTAGGAAGGAGGAGTGTGTCTTCCTTTATTTTTCTTCATACTTCCTAGGTTTGGAGCTTACAATAATAATTATATTCAAGTGTGGAATACATGATTTTAGATTTACTTATGTAAATACATGTGTGTACTTGTGAAGGCTGCTGTCTTCTTGTGCACATATGAAGATGTATTCCACAAATCTGTGTGGGGCCACATGTGTCTGGGTGTGCATGTGTGGGTACACACCAGAGAACCTCTGTGGAGGGTTGAGTAGAGCCTGCAGGAGTCTGTTCTCTTCATCTACTCTCTGGGAGCTGAGGATTGGTTTCTGGGTGTCATAATTTCACACACTGAGACATCTCACAAGCCCTCCTCAATTTGATTTCTGTTTGGAGGGTCATGCTGCCTTGGGTGGGAACAGCTGTCTTGAGCCAATGTAACTCACTGTGAACATGGAGTGTTTGACCCTTCTCCCTTACCGTCATCACCTGCTGTCCCCTGAGAGCTTCAGGCTGCTGAGCCTCTGTCCCTCACTGTACTTAGTCTTCATAACTGAAAACAGAAACTTTGAGTCTCCTCTCAAGATCTTGTCCCCTTTAGGAGACTCCAGCCTGCCTCTGAGTTCCCCTCCCTCACAGAATCAGAGATTAGGAGTACTCACCAGTGAGCAGATGGCCCTGCAATGGGGTACACCCCTTCCAGAGAAGCACAGAGGTCTCCTCCATCAATCTTCTTACTTACTGTCCTTCCTCTGGAAAAAAGAGCCTTAGCTCCAACACTGAACTCAGCCTCTGTGGTTCTTCCTCCTTTTGAGCTGAAATTCTTCTCACACAACAGTACTTCCCAGAATCCAATGGGTAATGAGTGATGGGGTTTGAGTCCAAGGCACTGCTAATCTCTTCCACTCTCTGTGCTGTCCTGCATCCCTCTCAACTTCCCTTTATGTTTTTCCTCCAAGCAACTCATTGAGCAACAAGGCTGATAAGCATCCCCATGCCCTCAGAGAACAACAGCTTATCCCAGGGATGACATCTGCCTCATCCTGGCCTTGGGTCTGTCAGCACCAAAGAAGGAGCCTCCATCCTATCTATGTGTCCCTGTGTCACAGAGACACTGCTGAACACTGTGTCTACCCTGTGTTCTCAATGCTCTCAGAAGGTGGTATTTACTTAAAACCTGCAGGAAGGTGAGAGAAATGTCTCTGAGTGCTGGAAAGGGATCAGCTGAGTGATGACAAGGGATGATGATCAATCCTTTATCACTAATATCACAAGTCAAATTAATGATCCAGGAGAGAGGCCCAGGAGCAGTTGTGTGAGGAGTTTCATGTGCTAATTGTTGGAAAAGAGGTGACCTGTATGTCCTTGAAAAGACTGTGGGCTCCATGTTCCTATAGAGAGTCTCAAGGCAACAGTCTAGCATTATATGTTGGGTGTGCACATGTCCTCCATTATGTTCTTGGGTAACCTTTTCCCTTTCCATGATGTTTCCCTCATGGTAATCTAATCTTACCCTCTAAGAGATGCCAGGAGGAAGGAGACCTTCATAGTCCCTCTGCAGAAAAATGTTCTCAGAAAAAGGAAGGAGTCCGTAGGTCAGAGTAGGGTCTAGGGAGGGAGCTCAAGGTTAGTAGGGACAGAGATTGAAAACATCCTGCTAGATCAAGGCTCAGCAAAACAATTTTTGGAGCATTGTGTGTGCAATCTGTCATCTCAGTGATCCCCTTGTGTATATGGGGAGAACTGCAATCTCATGTCTATGGCTACAGCAAGCATGGTCAAGAAACTAAATGTGAACTTCCTTGATATGTACAGCATCAGCAGGATTCAGGACCTATCATCCTGATCACTGTGCTCTTCAGGACTCCTAATTCCTTCTACTGTAGGATTGGTCTAGACAAGGTTCAAAATTTGTCCTAGGAAGCCGTGGAGTAAAGTCAGAAGTAGTGTAAATATAGAGGAAGGTCATTCTCAGGAGGAGCCTTGTGCTTAGGAAACTTCAGAGGAAAGAACTGAGACATTTCTCTTGACATTAAAAGGACAGGAGACAGCTGGGCATGTTGGTGAATGCCTTTAATCCCAGAGTTCAGAAGGCACAGGCAAGCTGGATCTGTTAGATCCGTGCTAGCCTGGTCTATACAGCAAGTTCCAGGACAGCTGGGATTATACAGAGAAATCCTGTCTGATAAAAAAAAAGGGAGATGAAACTAATGCAGAGGACTGCACATGCACTTTCTGGCCAGTCACTGCTGTGTAAATCTTATCCTCTCTTTGACAAGTTAGTTTTGAGGGGATTTGCTCTTGAGTACAAATTACACTGATTTAAATAGATGTGTCTTCCCTATACACTCTTCTGTTTCTTCCTCTTGCTGTGATAAAACCACCCTGAAAACAACAGTTTAGGGGAGAGAGTAGAGTCCATTTCCCTACTGGGGCTGTGTTATATTGTATCTCTGAAGGAAGTGAAGGTAGGAAAACTTAAGGTTTTCTGACTCATTCGCAGGCTCACACTCTGGTGCGTGCTTACCTAGTTTCTTATACAACCAGGGACCATCTGCCTAGGAATGATGCTGCCCATAGTGTTCTGGGCACTCCTTTATCAGTTAAGACAATCACTCACAGAAATGTGCAGCCTGACCTGACTTGGATGATTGAGACTCTGTTTTCTTTGTTGTTGTTGTTGTTATTTATTTATTTATTTGTTTATTTTGCATCCTGACCACAGTTTCTCTTCTCTCCTCTCCTCCCAGTCCTTCTTCCCACTTCCCCCCTTTCCCATGACCCTTGTGTCTGTTTTCATGCCAATACAATACTTTTTTTCAACTATGAGTCTATAGTAAAGCTTGAAATCAGGGATGGTGATAGCTCCAGAAGTTCCTTTATTGTACAGGATTTGTGTAATATCCTGTTTTTTTTTTTTGTTGTTGTTTTTACATCAGAAGTTGAGTATTGTTCTTTTTATGTCTCTAAATAATTGTATTAGAATTTTGATGGGGATTGCATTGAATCTGTAGACTGCTTTTAGTATGATGGACATTTTTACTATGTTAATCCTACCGATCCATGATCATGGGAGATCTTTCCATCTTCTGATATCTTCTCCAATTTCTTTCTTCAAAGCCTTGAAGTTCTTGTCATAAAGGTCTTTCACTTGCTAGATGTCTTAAGGTTTCTGTATTGTGAAGAGAAACCACAACCATGACCTCTCTCATAAGAGAATGTATTTTATTGGGGTGGCTCACTTATAGTTGGAGGTTCAGTTCACCATTATCATCATGATGGAGAGCATGGTGGTGTACACACATGTATGTGAATAGAGACCTCCCTGGGAGTCTTACATCTTCCAGACAACAGTTAATTGTCTGCCTGTCAGGAAAGCAAAGCTAGAGGGGAAGAGACCTTAAAGCCTGCTCCCAGAGTGACACATTTTCTTCAGCAAGACACCTCCTTATAATGCCACTCCCTTTGGGGGCCATTTTATTTCAAACCACCACACATATTCAGAGTTAAACTAACATATTTCTATTTTCTATCATTTTTACATACTTTGAAGGGTTTTGTTGCCCTATTTTTTTCACCCCATTGTATCATTTGTATATAAGAGGGCAAGTGAATTTTTTAGTTAATTTTGTAAACAGCCACTTCATTGAAGGGGTTTATCAGCTCTAGGGATCTCTTGGCAGAATTTTGGGGCACAGTTATGTATACAGCCATATCATCTGCAAATAATAATACTTTGAATTCCTCCTTTTCTGTTCCTATCCCTTTGATCTTGTTCAGTTGACTTATTGCTCTGGCTAAAACTTCAAGGACTTTCTTCAGTGGATATGGCAAGGGTGGACAGCCTTGACTTGTCCCTGATTTTAGTGGAATTGCTTTGAGTTTTTTACATTTAACTTTATGTTGGCTATTGATTGGCTGCATATTTTCTTTATTGTTTTTAGATATGTTCCTGTATCCCTGGTCTCTCCAAGACATTTATCATGTAGGATTGTTGGATTTGTTTCAAAGGTTTTGACAACATCAAATGAGACGATCATGTGGATTTTTTTTCTTTCAGTTTGTTTATATTGTAGGTGACATTTACAGATGTTCATATGATGAACCATCCCATTTTCTCTGGGATGATTTCCACTAGAAAATGGTGAATGATCTTTTTGATGTGCCCTTGGATATGGTTTGTGAGTTTTAATTGATTCTTTTTAAATTTAGGTTCCTGAAGGAAACTGGTAAGTAATTTTCTTTCTTTGTTGAGGCTTTGTGTGGTTTGGATATCAGGATGACTGTGGCCTGATAAAATAATATGGAAACATTCCTTCTGTTTCTATTTTGTGGGACAATTTTTGTTCCTGATTTTGTTAATTTGGATATTATCTCCGTGTCTTGGGATAAGGGTTTGTCACTCTTGTTAATTTTCTCAAAGAACCAACACTTGGTTTCATTAATTTGTTTTATTATTCTGGATGCTTTCATTTTATTGATTTAGCCCTCAGTTTGATTATTTTCTGCTGTGCTCTATTCCTCCAGAGTGTGTTTTCTTCTTTTTATTTTCACATGTGCTGGTAAGTCACTAGTATGGGAACTCACTGATTTCTTTTTTTTTTTTTTTACATTTTTTATGAAGAAATATTTTATTCAGTTTACCTACCAACCAAAGATTCCCTCTCTTTCCTTCTCCCACCTCCTGAATCTTCTCCCTCTACACACACTCTGTTCTCTATTACAAGAAGTAAGACCTTCTCTGGGGAGTCAGGAGAACCTGGTAATCCATTAGAGGCTGGTTCAAGCCCCTTCTCCTGCCTCAAAGCTATGTGAGGTGTCTCACCACAGGTAGTGGGCTCAAAAAGCTATCTCATGCACCAGGGATGGATCCTGATCCTACTGACAGGAGGCCCTTAAGCAGATCAAGCTACACAACTGTCTTACTAATGCAGAGGGCCTATTCCAGGCCTGTGAGGATCCATAGCTGTTGGTCTGAATTTCATGAGTTCCTACTTAGTTTGGTTTGATGTCACCTTAAATTCTTTCTATATTTCTTATGTGATTTAATGGTAATTCCGTAAAGAATTGTCCAGTTTCCATTAGTTTACAGTCTATCTGTGGTTTCTGTTGTTGTTGAAATCCAGCTTTAATCCATGATGGTCTGATAAGATAGAGGGGATATTTTCAATTTTCTTCTATCTATTGAGACTTGCTTTGGTGAAGAAGTATATGACAAATTTTGGATAATGTTCCATGAGGTGGTGAGACAACGGTATATTCTCTGTGTTGGGATGGAGTGTTCTGTAGTTATCTGTTATGTCCATTTTAGCCATAATGTCTGCTAGTTTCTTTATTTCTCTATTTATTTTCTGTCTGGATGATGTGTCCATTGGTGAGAGTAGGGTGTTGAAGTTTTTGGCTATTAATGATGGGGTTCCAAGTGTGATTTACGCTTTAGTAATGTTGCTTTTATAAATGTGGGTACTCTTGTGTTTGGGGCATAGATGTTCAGAATAGGGATATCACCTTGGTGGGTTTGTTATTTGATAAATGTGAAATGTCCTTTTCCAGGTCTTTTGATTAATTTTGTTTTGAAGTCTATTTTCTTACATATTATGATAGCTACACCAGTTAGCTTCTTATGTGGTTTGATTAGATAATCTTTTTCACATTCTTTAATCTGATCTATTAGTGAGCTACTGTCAAGGTTTGTAGCTCATCTTCTGGCTGTTAACTTTTCCTTTGGTGCAGCAGTAGGGGGTCTCTTCTTACTGCTGTGGTCTTCACCGCTCCTTCTGATTGATGTGACCTGTGGCTGAGCACATAAGTCAGTCAGAAATAGAAAGAGAACCTGACAACATTGTATTTGATGTTCAGAAACAGCTCACTCTGGGTCTATATGAGCAGAATCTAGGGATAGGTGCATTTCAGCTGGCAGGTAGGT
The DNA here is from genome assembly GCF_007827085.1 of Peromyscus californicus insignis. Classification (NCBI taxonomy): domain Eukaryota; kingdom Metazoa; phylum Chordata; class Mammalia; order Rodentia; family Cricetidae; genus Peromyscus; species Peromyscus californicus. The sequence goes on along the minus strand of NW_026294562.1, from coordinate 167,728,365 downwards.
CACTCATCTGCTCTTATGACTATTGAGGCCTGTGCCTTAAGACTCCCTATCATGATTTAGGTGGTCTCAGGGTGACAGTTAATGCTAACTAGGACACTGTTTAAATGGTTACTCCTCTTCCTCCATAGGGAGAATCTAGAGGAAGTTTCCCAGTCTCCAAGTGTGTGTCCCTCACTGTTTGCTGTGAACATGACATGTTTTGGGGTCCAATAAGAGCCAGGGTACAGCTCAGGAACAACTACCCTGAGTGTCAGTTTTCCCACTTCCCAGATCCTGAGCTCAGGGACACTGTAATGTCCACAGCAGACATAGTAAATAGTTAAGGAAACACCATTATCAAAACATGTTTATCCATGACTCAGGACAGGCCTCGTAGGCACATTCATCACCTGCCTCTTCTGGCTCCACTGGAATCAGAGCAGAAGCCAATTAACAGCTGAGACAAGATGGGAAATGGAAGCATTTGGGATAAAAGCACATCAGCATGGTTCATCGTTCTGGGTGTTCCTTCTGTGTCATGATTGTGATAGAAAATGGGGGGACAGGAATACATGAGTTATTGACAGAAAGAAAAATATACTTGACATTAAGTAAAGTTTTTCTGCCTCAAAAGTTCCTCTCTGTAGTTGGAAGTTTTACAGTGTCCCTGTAAAATTTCAACTTCACATTTCAATACCAGTCAAAGGTGAGTCAAGAGAAATCAAAGATACAAGGAGAGGAGGAAGAATCATAGGTGGAATATCATTAAGAGGTTTGGGATTTGTTTGTGCCCATGAAACAGGCTAGGAATCATTTTATTTATCTCTCCATAAAACCAAGGCTTCACCCAAAGCTCGATGCTGTCATTTCAAGGATCCACTTCCCAAGACCTGATATTTTTCTTTACTTCCGGTCCTAGTGATGTCAATGGCTGAGTTCTACTCAAGGAAGATACTTGATTATCAAGAATTATTAATGATGTTAGGAAAAAAAAGATAATTTGCAGGATACCTGGGGCTCTCCATTGATAAGCCAAGAGTGCTGTGCATGTGGTTGAGAGGCAGCTTTGCAGAGGAGGTTGAAGTTTGACCCTGAATACAAATGGATATGATCAGATCACCTGAACAATGTGAAGCATACCAAATAAAGCCACATGTGGTGCATGCAAGGAAATGGGAAAATTCTGGTGTATGGAATGCTTTGGTATTTGTTCTATTACCTTAGTTGAGCAGGTCCCAACCAGAGCTGGAGTGAAAATTAGTAGAAGAGTACTGATGTAGCTTACAGAGGACATAATCCATCACAAGCCAAACACACAAAAAGTCCTACTGGACTGTCATTTGTGCAATGAGTCAGAGTCTAAGATGTCCCCTGTCTTCATCAGCCTGAGACTGTCTAGGAAGAAGAACTCCCCCAGCCTATTCTAGATCAATACTGTGCATGTGCTTCAGCTAGAGCAGGAATCCTTGGCCAGCCTAGGTATCTATGTGGTGGGTCTGTGTCAATACCCAAGAATAGCTGAGATTCACAGCTCTAGATATCTGTATGTAGGCAGTTATATCCATGAGGAAACAGAAACTACTCACAAGTAATATTCAGGCTGAATGGGTCACTGGGTGGCAGCCACCCATTTCCAGATTATACACTCATAGGGTCCTGTGTCAGTTGTGACACTGAATAGGTGAGAATCCAGTTGCTCTCTGACAGTTTCAGGCTGTCACCTTCTGACAGGCTTTGATCATTAATACCCCACGGGTAGGTTGTATTCAGACATACATGTAAATGCTTTGAGGCTACAATCCTCAATCTTGATGGGGTTAGAATTTTTCCTTGTGATAATGGCCTTGGGTAGCAGTGCTGTGTGTACAAGAAAGACGATGGCCTGCTGTGGGACCTAGTACCCTTGCAAAGGGCTCTTTCAACCAGTGTTAGTCTTTCTAACACCTATCCCCATTCCTTGTCATTAGAGAAACAGGCAAAAGATCAATCACAGGCAGATGCAGGGGGACTTGAGTGCTCAGAGATGGTGAGTCTCTTGTGCTGTATGGGAGAAACAATCTTTGTCATGTGTGTCCTGTAGAACTTGATACTACAGACGCAGGATCTGGAGTCAGATGCTCATTGTCACTTCCAGACCTCAATGACGCACTGGCTGCCTTGTACCACAGAGTGCTGTGTCCTTCTCACTATACTGATGCCCACTGCTGAGCCTAGGCCAGTGCCCTCCAAGGCAACGATGTTTAAGGAAGTCCTACAGATAGGACAGAATAAAACTTCCTATTCAGCTTCCTTGAGAAGCACCCACAAACTGCTCAGGACTTGTGTGTATAAAAATTTCACACAGGACACCAGGAATAGGCCTGTAATTTACCTAAATGAGCAGACTGGATCATAACACGGGCCAGTTTTCCCAGGTACTTGATGATGACTGACATAGGCACAGATCCCTGATTTCAAAGGATGAGTCAGAGAATGATCTAGGAGAGGGAAGATTGTGTATTAAAAGTGAGCTTGAAACAGAACCATTGTCTTGGCATCTGATACTCTGTCTTACACAGTCAAGGGCCATAGCAAGATAGTACCTGAATAGCAGGTTGCTGTTTCCTTACTTCCTTGCTTCCTTGCTTCCTTGCTTCCTTCCTTTCTTCCTTCCTGCCTGCCTGCCTTCCTCTTCCTTCCCTCTCTCCTTTCTTTCTTCCCTTCTGTTTCTTTCTTCCTTTCTCTTCACATAAATAGTTATTTTTACTGCATATTAATCTGTGAATCACGAGTATACCCGGTGCCCACAGAAGCCAAAATAGGGCATTGGATACCCTGAAATTTGAATTACAGATTGCTTTTGAGGTCATGGGTGTGCTGAAAACAGAACTTAGGTTCGATACAAGAGCAATCAGAGTTCTTAACCATTGAGCCAACTCTCCAGAACTCCCAGGTGGGTGTTTTCAGAGGCAGATCTGACTGGTGGAAAGCAGTGAGCAAGAAATTGCTGGAACTGTAGCTGGAAGTGCCAGATGTGTTTGGCAGATATGGACTACAAATTTAGTATTCTGACTTTCTCCATATGAGACTATTGTTATAATACCCAGGATTTAAGGCCGATCTTTGAAAGCATTATTTCTCTAAAAAGTACAATGAGGTACAATAAAGACAGATGTTATGTTGTTTGAAATAAGTAACCTCCTGACCACAGAGAACCCTGAGTTAGATGCAAGATCTAAGGGAAAGGTAAAATCAAAGCCATCTCTTCTGCCTTTCTGGTGTAATGACAGTGGCATGACAGAAAACCAATGATTTTCCATCTAGTAGGTGGGCTTGAAAGTCCTGAAATTTTGCAAGAATTCTACAGAGGCAGGTAGCTTAGATCTAAAGTCATATTGAACTGTCCATTCACTTTTATTTCCTTGAAGATGAATTTCTAAATGATCTTTTTAAATAAAAACAAACCCAGGAACCAGATATTGGGGTGAACGCTGAAAGATCAAAAAGACAGACCAAGCCACAGCTAAACTCACCTTGCTAACTTCTCACCTGATCTTGTTTCCTCAAACTGAAAGCCACTGAGTCCTCCTCACCTGAATGGATCTCAGCTGATCTTCAACTCAAAAGCCTAAAAGCTTAAAAAGCCTCTAGTTTCTGGTCTTTATGCCTTATATACCCTTCTGTTTCCTGCCATCATTTTCTGGGATTAAAGGCATGTGTCTTTCCCAAGCAAAGACATGAGATCTCAAGTGCTGGGATTAAAGGTGTGTGCCACCACACCTGGCTCTGTTTCTTGTGTGGCCTTGAACTCACAGAGATCCAGATGGATCTCTGCCTCCCAAGTGATAGGATTAAAGGCATGTGTGCCACCATTTTCTGGCCTCTGTGTTGATCTATTGGCTGTTCTATTCTCTGACCCCAGTTAAGTTTACTAGGGTGCACAGTATATTGGGGAACACAATATCACCACACTTTCTGGAATAGACTCAAGCTGCTGATGATCAAGAGTAAAATCTCTGAAAACCAGTTTCTCCCACTGCACAGACCCTGGAGAAGACCTCCAGGGTAAAGACAGTGGATACAGGATTGTACACAGACAACATGTTTGTTACCTATGTCCTGTGTGAGGCAGATGTAAATATTATTGTTTCTGTTCTCAGTTTCCCATGGAAATGAATGTTGCCATGGTGATAAGGTAGCCTCAGATATGAACAAGGCCCTGGCACTGGGACAGGACAGCTGTCCAGATCAGCACCATCTGTTACTACTTGCCTGAAGGAGAGAATTCACTAGACTTAGTCCTTGAGGACACGCAGTCATCAGGAGGACCTATGGCCTCTGTCACTCCCCTTGAGCTCCCTGACTTTACTGTAAAGTCTCATAAGCCAATCAGAACAGGTGGCTAAGGGCCTGGGCACTGGAGCAGCTGGGTTCTCCATGCTGAAACTTAGAAGCAAATGCCCAGTTCACTCATGGATGCCTAAGGATTGTGTGGAGTCCCCTCCAGCTGGAGTTAGGTAACCTTGTGAAGCTTCTGCACATAGGGTCTAGGAACTAAACTCAGGTCCACAGGAAGAGCAGCGTGGCTATTAAACACTGGGCCATATCACCAGTCCTTCTTTCTCGTTCTCTTCCTTTTACCCTTTGTGGTTACAGCCAACCCCTGAATTCACCTTCTAGATGCCTGTCTGCTTCCCGTGTATTGACACAAGAGCTTTAGGAGGGCAGAATTCCCCTGTTGTTTTGGGATGTTCCACTACCTGGAAAAGCCTCAGACACATATGGATGGATGGATGAATGAATGAATGAATGATACAAGGGCACTGATTTGAAGAACTCTCACGCTGGTAGATAAGAAAATAGGTTAATGCCATAGTTTGACTTCTATTTTTCAATTACTTATGCATTTTAGATATGTGCATGAGAGAGAGAGAGAGAGAGAGAGAGAGAGAGAGAGAGAGAGAGGGAATATATTTGTTTACTCACGCATACACCACTGTATGGGTGAGAAAATGCTACTGCACATATATAGAGATTAGGTGATGTGAAAGAATTGGTTCTCTCCTCCCACCAAGTTGAATCTGTGGGTGGAAATCAGCATGGCAGCCTTGGGAGCAAGTGCGTTGACCCACTGAGCCATTTTAGTGGCCTACCCTGCTTTAATTTTCATGTAGAGAATGACCCTGCCACTGTTGGGAACATCAGTCTTCAGAATAAAATGGCCAATGACAAGGAACTTGGAGTGGAAAACAATGTGGTTCCCTCTCCCCTGACTGTTTCCAGCTCACAAAGGGATTCCTGCTGCTGAACCTCTGTCCCTTCCGTCTTCTCCTTCAGGTGCCAAGAACAAACTCTTAGTCTCATTTCAAACATCTGAAAAGACTCCAGCCATACTCTGAGATCCCATCCACTGTCAAGTCATGGTCTCTGTATCTTTGTGTTAGGACACAAGTTTGCAGCTTTTGGCCAGATTCCCACACCCTTAGTCAGGCCACGTCTCCTGCAGCTCACGCTAGGACAGAGTGTAGGAGCTGTCTGTGCTGTGACCTGACTGCTCTCAGTTTACAGTGACTGGCTCCTCCACGCTTCTTGTCACTTATACTACACTGAAACAAACACAGGGTGTGAAATTCCCCTCTTCCCTTTTAAGGTTATAGTAGATCAGACATTTCCTTTGTGCCAGGAATCTGATGAAGGCTGCTCAATGATGATGTTGCCCAGAAATGGAGAGTGCTCTCAGAAGAGGTTTCTTAGCCTCCTTCCATGTTCAGTCTCATGGCAGCTGTTTCTTGTTCTCTCATTCTCCCTAGCTCTCTCTTATTTTCACTTCTTTTTAAAGCTTTTAAAAGTATTCTTTTAGAACTTTCTATACCATTATTGTGTTTACACCATTTTTCATTTCTCAGTTTTTTCCTCCTCCTCTTCCCATTCCTTCCACTCTCTCTCTAATTCATGACTCTTCTGCAATTATTACTATTACCATTAATATTGCCCACATGTTTATTTATTTTTATTGTTAAAAGCATTTTATTCTGATCTTTTGAATATCACTTTTCCCACTTCCCAGATACTGAGCTCAGGGACACTGTGATGTCCACAACAGATATTGTGAAGAGTTATGGAAACAGCATCATCAAAACATGTTTCATCATGACTCAGGACAGGCCTCCCAGGGACATTCATCACCTGCCTCTTCTGGCTCCATCGAAATCAGAGCAGAAGCCAATCACCAGGTGAGACACGATAGGAGAAGGGAGCATTGGGTTTAAAAGAACACGGGCATGTTTCAGAGATTTGGCTATCCTTCTGCATCATGATGCTTATGAGAGCAAATGGAGGGGACATGAAGGCATGAGTTAGTGACAGAATGAACAATCTACTCCATTTTAGTGAATTCTGCCTGGGGAGAAGTTCCTTACTCTTGTAGAACCCCATAAATTCACATTCCAACACCAGTCCATGATCACCCAAGAGAAATAAGAGTTTCAAAAAGAGGAGAAAGAATTATAGCAGGAATTATTTGAGAGGATTGGGATTTGTTTGTGCCCATGACACAGGCTGGGAATTAATTTCTGTATTTGTAAAACCAAGATTTCACCCCAAAGCCCAATGATGTCATTTCCAGGATCCACTTCCCAAGACCTGCAATTTTCTTCACTTTGGTCCTATTGATGCCAATGGCTGAGTTCTGAACCAGAAGATATAGGATCTTTAAACATTAATAGTGTTGTTGGGAATAAAGTGCACTTGGCAGGATATCTGGGGCTCCCTACTGAGAAGACAAGAATACTGTGCAGGTAGGTGAGAGGCAACAGGGAAGAAGAGGTTGAGGTTTTATCCTGGATAAAAATGAATATATGCAAGGGATATAATCAGGTCGTTTGAACAATCTGGAGCAAAAAGAATAAAACAGTATGTGATGTCAGCAGAAGGAAGGGGAAATCCTGGTCTATAGAAGGTGATCCTATCTCTGGTATAACCTTAGTTGAGCAGGTGTCACTCAGAGCTGATGTGCAGATCAGTAGAAGAGTACTCATGTATCATGTACAATCCCTGATCCAGCCCCAAAACAGCACATAAAACATCCCCACTGTACAATGTACAGTGTACATGGGTGCACTGAGCCAACTCTGAGATGTTCCCCATCTCTATCACCCTGTGCCTCTCTAGGCAGAAGTCCTTCCAGCCCATTCTAGCTCAATGCTCGGTCAGGCTGCATGTGTTTGGCATAGGCCAGAATTCACAGGCCACCTTAGTTGTCTGTGTGGTGGGTCTGTCACAAACCTAAGAAGTACCAGATATCCTGGCTCTACACATCTGCAATTTAGACAGTTGTAGCCATGATGAATCAGAAAATACTCACAGGCAATGTTCAAGTTGAATTCATCTCTTTGGGTGGCACTCATTAAGTTCCCAGGTTTACATTCACAGAGTCCTCTGTCAGTTGTGGCATTCATTAAAGTGAGGGTCCATTTGTCTTCTGACAGCCTCAGCCTTTCACCTTCTGTTAGGCTTTGACCATTTTTCCTCCACAGGTAGGTTGTATTTTGACTCTCATGTACATGTTTTAAGGCATATCCTTAACCTCAATGGAGTTAGAATAGTAGCTTGTGAAGGTGATCTTGGGTAGCAGTATTGTGTAGACAATAGAGAGATGACCCTCTATGGGACCTCTGACACTTGCAAAGGCCACTTTCAAACAGTGTTGGTCTTTCTAACATTGAGCCACAATACTTGTCATTAGAGAATGAGGCAAAATATCGATCACAGGCAGATGCAGGAGGACATGATTGCTCAGAGATAATGGGCCGCCTATGCTATGTGGGAGAATCAGTCTTTGCCATGTGTGAGCTGAGCTGCAGAGTTTGATGATACAAACTGAGTCTCTGGAGTCAGACGCCCATTGTCTCCAGTGGATCTCACTGACCAAATGCTCAAAAAATGCTTTGTCCCTCTATTTGTATTGATGTCCACTACAGAGCTTGGGCCAGTGCCCTCTAAGGCAGTGGTATTCAAGGAAATCCTACTGATAGGAAAGAAAAAGCCTTTTCATTGAGGTTCCTTGAGATGTATCCACACACTATCCTCCAGGCTTGTCTGTACAGAAATCTCAAACACAAGACCAAGAGTGCACCTGTCACTCAGCTAAATGAGCAGAATAGACCATAATTTGGGGTAATCTTTCCAGGTATTTGATGGTGACTGTGATAAGGCTCATGTCCCCCCCCCAAAAAAAAAATGAGTCTCAGAATGAACTGGGAAAGGGACAAAATCAGAGTCCAGGTGAGCTTGAAGCAAAACCATCTTCTTGGTCTTTAATGCTCTGTCTTTCACAAGTATGGACCATAAAGAGATAATTCCTGAAATATGGGTCATTGTTCTCTTTCTTTTCCTTTCTTTCTTTCTTTCTTTCTTTCTTTCTTTCTTTCTTTCTTTCTTTCTTTCTTTTTTTTCCTTCCTTCCTTCCTTCCTTCCCCCCTCTCTCTTTCTCTCTCTCTCTTTCTATCTGCCCATCTGCCATTTTTTCTTCCTTTCTGTTTCTACAGTTATTTTTATTGTATGAATTTTTGTGAACAACAAATATGCTTGGTGCCCACAGTAGCCAGAAGGTGCCATTGGATCTCCTGCAAATGGAATTACAAATTGCTTATGAGCTGCCCTGGGTGTCCTGAGAACAGAAACACATTCCTCTATAAGAGCAATCATTGTTTTTAACCACTGAGCCATCTCTCTAGCCCTCCCAGGTGGATACTTTCAGATGCAAGTACTGCTTGTAGATGGTAGTGGTGTGCTTGGCAGAACTAAGGTAGGGATTTTGGACTTTAATATTTTCTATATGAGATCATTATTACTCATACCCAAGATCTAAGGCCAATCTGAAAAATGATTACATCTCTAAGGAGAACAATGAGATATGTATGATGAGAGACAGATGCAAAAGTTCTTTGAAATAGTGACTTCCTGAACAGAGAGAGCCCTGTGTTAGATGCAGAATCCATTGGAAAACAGAATGCAAAGCCTTTCCCTTTTCCTTTCTGGATAGTGGCAAGAACATTCCAGAAAGCACATGATTTCTTATCCAGCAGTTCGGTTACAGAGTCTGGGAATTTTGCACAAATTCTGCTGAAGCTGGTAGTTTAGTTCTAGAGTCAAATCTAACAGTCCTTTTATTTTCATTTCCTGGAACAGACATTCCCTCAAGTTGCTGATGACCGAGATTACCATCTTTGAAAAACAGCTCCTCTACCTCCACAGAAACCTGAGAAGGTCTCCAAGATGAAAAAACTGTACACATGGTTTTACACAGACAGGTTGTTTGTCACCTCTGGCTTGTGTGAGGAGATCTACACACTGATGCTTTTGTGTCTCAGTTTCCCAATGATAGCACACATGTTGCATGAATGTTGCCATGGCAATAAGGTAGACTCAATATTTTCAAGGCCGTGACATGTACACACAACAGCTGTATGGGTCAGCACCATCTGTTACTTCTTGCCTGCAGAGGAGAATTCACTATACTTGATCCCTAAGGACATGCAGTCATCAGGAAGACACATGTCCTCTGTCCCTCCCCTTGGATACCCTGACTGCCTTGTGAGTCTCATAAGCCCATCAGAAGCATGGGCTAATAACCTTGGCACCAGTGCAGCTGTAACACTTGGGAGAGCAGGCCTTGTACCTCACCAAGGAAGCACAATAGAGACAACCCTGTTAGTGTAGGTGTGAGTGAGCAAGCCCCAAAGTATTGAGCAATGGAGCGCTGTCTCTATCTCTCCACCAAGGACATGTGCATGGGAGAGTTGCCTTCCTTTCTCCCTGCCTATCAATGCCTGAGGCAGGTGTGACAACTGGTCCCAAGATCACAAGAGTGGGAGAGCTGTCCCTCCCCCCGACCCCTCCACCAGCTGCAATACTTTGGAGACCAGGAACTACACACTACCTGGGGAACAAAAGAGAGCCAATCTGCAGGAGGCCGTGGGAATGCACAGCAGCAACAACTAGTGTTTAACAAGTTGACCTACCAGATGCATGATTCTCTGATGGGGGGCTCACTTGGGTTATTGAATGTGAATGACTGGTTTTTTCCTGTCCATAACTTTTGAAGTTGCCTCCCTAACATGAACAGCTATGGGGTCTTCCACAGCCCCTTGGTTGTGTGTTTTCTACTTTGGGGGCACACATTTAGCTGTGGCTGGTCAGGAAGATGATTTCTGTTTAAGATGTACAATTCTGATGAAGGGAAATATTACCAGAATATTCTTCTCTACTGACACGAGGAAGTAACAGTATTCTCAGTGACTAAGACAGCTAATTTTATACCTCAGAACGAATTCAAAACTGATTAAGCTGCCCCTGCACAAAATACACAAAGACTAATTCCCAGGTGTTGTTTATTGCTAAATCAGGGCCAGAATGTTTACATTGAAATATAAGTCATGCAATAGTTCTCTTTCTGCACGTACCCTGATCTCTCAAGGTTCAGCCAATTGTTTACTGTCTGGGATCCCTCACCAACTTAGAGCTATGTGCATAGGTAAATGCAACATTACTAGTCTAAGAGAAACTGTGTGACTTATTTTGTGTTATGAGTATGGCTAGGGCCCTAAATGCAACTTATAATTATCCAGAGTTTGGCTGTGGCTGTCAGTGGAGGTGTAGAGAAATACAGCTGTGTAGAGCTATGTGAGAGCTGCTGCAGAGTGTGAGTGTGTGTGTGTGTGTGTGTGTGTGTGTGTGTGTGTGTGTGTGTGAGCTGAGTGTGAGATGAAGAAGAAGCATGAGAGAAGTGTGAGGGAGTGAGTGGGTGAAAGAGTGAGTGAGTAAAGGATGAGTGAATACTGTAGAAGTATGTGTGTGTGAGTGAGTAAGAAAGAGAGAGAGCTGTTCGGAAGAGCTGCTGCTACATAGGAGAGCTGTGCCTAGGAATTGTGTGAAGTGCTGTGTTGCCAGAGAGCTATGCAAATGAGGTATTTAGCTGTCGCTTTGTGGAGATTTGTAACCTTGTGGAGGCAAGGAAGATGAAGCTGTATAGAAAAGAGATGTAGAAGTGAAATACTTGTGAAAGAAAGATGTGTAAGTCATGAGAAAAGATGTATGTACAGAATGTAGCTGTGTGAAGATATAGAGATTGTCAAAAAAGATTATTTAAGTTGAAGAAAAAGAGAAGGTTACCATCAGAACGCATGTGCTTGTTCCCTTTTTCTTAGGTTACCAGCAGAAAGCAAGTGTGTTGCCTTGTTTTCCTCTCAGATAGAAAAGTCCATGTGAAAAGATGTATGCATATAAAGATATGTAGCTGTATGCAGCAGTGTGGAGATATGCAGCTGTGGATTCAGAAAGAGTCAGAGACCATTTTTAAGATGAAGTAAAAGAGAAAGTTACCATCAGAAAGCATGTGTGTTTTTTTTTTTATTTTAAAAGTCAGATAGAAACTTATTTCTAAATGCCCACAGATCAAAAAGTTTTCTTAATCCTTGACTACTCTGAAGCATTCTTTTTATTTGCTCTGGATCAGATCATGGTAGCTGGCTTCCCATGGTCTGCTTTACCCAGCCTCTTGTGTGAGGCTTGGTTTAACCTGCCCAGAATTTGAAAGTGTAGGAGAGAGCTGTCCTCAAGACGGTCTGTAATGTGGTGGTGTGGGAAGGTGACAGATGCCCCCTTACACTTCACCCCTTACTGTCTGCAGCAGATGTCAGAGCTGACCCACCTCATTTCCAGCTGCAGATGTCAGAGCTGACCCACCTCATTTCCAGCTGCAGATGTCAGAGCTGACCCACCTCATTTCCAGCTGCAGATGAGAGAGCTGACCCACCTGCTTTCCAGCTGCAGCACCCAGGAAACAGGCCTTGCCTCTCACTTACGCAGCACAGCAGTGCCACCCAGTGGCTAGAGTTGAGACCTACACAGACCTGGTGTTGGGAGCAAAGGAGAGCTGTCCTCATTACTCATCTGACATTTGGTAGCTTGGGTGGAGGAGAGATGCCTTCCTTCAACCTCCAGCTACTGAGAGGGGTGGAGGAGATGGCCCTGGGGTCTTCAGAGTGATCAGGATGGCTGTCTCTACCCACCACCAGATGCAGAATGTGAAAGAGTGGCCCCTCTAACTCGTCTGGGAAACACAATAGACCTGGCCGTAGTGGTACAGATGTGGGAGACAGTAGACCCTGAGGGTGTGAAAGCAGGAGAAGCAGCCCAACTCTCCCTCATTGCTGCAAGAGGTGAATTGCATGGGACAATGGTGGAAAGCTCAATCTGGTGGGAAGGACAGGGGAGATCTGGCTGGCAGACCAACCCTAGAGCTGCCCAGGTCCAGAACCAGGGTTATGACGTGGCCTGTCCCAACATTCACCCCATTTATAATCTACTGGAGCATGTGAAGCAACCTGACCACAGACCAAAATCTGTAGGATCTTCACAACACAGATCAGCAACAGAGTATCCAAGGAGAATCCTAGTGAGTGCCGAGCATCAATGGTGTAGTAGAATCAAAGACCTCAAACCAGACCCATGATACTTTGCAGTGAACAGTTGCAAGTAGAGATATGTGGACAAAAGGGATTACTGCATGACTCCTTGTGTCACACTTCATCTTCAATGATAATCTTTTTAAATTTTTCCTTATTTAAAATCCTTTCTCTTAAATTTTGTTTTATTTTGAGAAGAGTTTTTGATGTGGAACATGGATGAGAAGAAACGGGAAAACCAATGTGACCAAAAACACAATGTAAAAGATGCACAGAATAAATAAAGAGAAATAAACCAAAAACAAGGTATAAAACAATAGCAATACCACCATTCTGCTTTAGGATGAGATGAGAGGGGTCACTCATTCATCATGGCCAGCCTGACTGGGAGAATGGTGTTTGAGCTGACTGGGTTGGAGACCTCACCAGCATCCTCCTTCCTGACAGGATCAAAGCTGAGTGAGCATATTTGCAGGGAGTGTGTCAATCTTTCTGAGCTGCAGGCTCTGGTTACTGAAGATCCACCAGGTGGGGATTCCAAAGTCAGCTGAGAGGCAGGTGAGGACAACAGAGCTCTGTACTGTGACTGTGATGTCTGTAACTTGGACAAATGGCTGTGTCACAGGCTCTGCAAAGTAGGAAAGGAGGAAATATGTGACAGTAGTCTTTCTGGTATCTCCACCAGCCCCTCTATAGTCAATAGACACTTTCAAAAGCTTTGAGGTGGAGACATCGGGGTTGTGACAGCAGAGAGATTACTTATGGTTCAGATCTGACACCCATGACCCGTGTGGCCCTGACTCAGCCACTCTTTCCTGGGTCTCTATTTCCCTTCACTAGTTCACACAGTGTGTGATCATCATTGTGTCCCTGAGATAAGCATAGATATGAACAATGGCCTGCGTTTGGAATGTGGGAGCTGCTCAAGTCAGCTGCATCTGTAACTATATACCTGGAGTAGAATATTCTCTAGGTAGGACTGCAAAGGAAAAGCATCTGCCTGAAGTAACTTTCTACTTTGTTCCTCCCCTTGGAGACCCTGAACTTTCTGTGAACTCTCAAGCTCATCAGAAAAGTTGGCTTATGTCCACTGAGCATATGTCCCCAGCATATTTTCGTTTAAGGTTTCTACACTCTATATAGTTTCACTTCTGTTAAAAATGGTTAACCTGGCTGGGCTTTGGTGGTATGCACCTTTAATCCCAGCATTTGGGAGGCAAAGGCAGGGGATATCTGTGAGTTCGAAGAGAGCCTGGTCTACAGAGTGAGTTCCAGGACATGCTCCAAAGCTATAGAGAAATCCTGTCTCCAAAAACAAAAAAAAAAGAAAGAAAAAAGAAAAACAATGGTTATCCCACCCCATCCTCCCACCCATTGCAGCCTCAGTTGCAGGCCAGCAGGGAAGACTCATGCAGGCAGGCCTGACCACCACCACCCAATCAGACTCTGTAATCTACAAGCCCCACTCTGTTTCCCAAACCCACCCACCTCCCCAAGACCCCAGCAGCTCCCTGAGAAACAAATAACACGAGTGCCAACTGGACCAAGAGTGGGTCCCCGAGACACAGACACTGTTTGCACCAATTGGTGAAAGAGATGAGTAGTTGCCAGTGCAAGAATACATTCAACAATAACATAAAGACCAGTATGGCACCAATAGAAGCTATTGTTTCTACTACAGCAAGACCTGAATACCTCAATGCAGAAGAAGCAAAAGAAAATGACCTTAAAATTAATTCTAATAAAACAGTCCATGACTTGAAAATTAAAATAGAGGCAATAAAGTAGACACAAACTGAGGGAATGCTGGAAATGAAAAATCTGGGTAAAGGAACGGGAACACAGATGAAATCATAACCAACAGAATGTAAGAGATAGACAAGAGAATCTAGGGTGTTGAAGATACATTGGTGGAAATAGATTCCAAACTCAGAACGACTAACACTTACTCATAAGTGGATACTAGATGTAAAACAAAGACAATGTAAAGCAAAGATAATCAGACTACAAACCACAGCTCTAGAGAAGCTAGGAAACAAGGAGGACCCTAAGATGGATGCATGTGTCGCCTTGGGAAGGGGAAACAGAGGGTATCTCCATGAGTAAACTGAGAATGAGGGGGACAATAGAGGGGAAGTAGTGGGGAATGAGAGCATGAGGGAGCAGGATGGTCGTGATGGGCAAGGCCAGAGTGGGAGAAGAATGAAAGAGATATCTTGATAGAGGTTGACATTATGGGCTAAGGGAGAAACCTGGTGCTAGGGAAATTCCCAGGAATCTACCAGGATGAGACCATCTTAGACTACTAGCAATAGTGGGGAAAATGCCTGAACTGGCCTACCCCAGTAATCAGATTATTAAACACCCTGTCATCATAGAGCCTTCACCCAGTAACTGATGAAAGCAGATGCAGAGATCCACACACAAGCAACAGGCTGAGCTGTAGGGGTCCAGTCAAAGAGAGAGATGCAAGATTCTTTGAGCAAGATCATGATGGGCAAACATACAGAGCCAACCAAACCAAACGAGTGAGAACTCATGAACTGTGGACCAATAGTTGTGGACCTTCCATGGGACTGCACTAGGCCCACTGTATAGGCAAGACAGTTGTTTAGCTTGACCTGCTTAAGAGGACCCCTGACAAAGGGATCAGAATCCATCCCTTGTGAATGTCCAGGCTTTATGGAGCCCAGTGTCTATGGTAGGACACCTGGTAGTGCCTTGGTGCAAGGAAAGGGGCTTAGAGCTGCCTCAACTGAAGGTACCAGACTCTGATCCCTCCCTATGGGAGGCCTTGCCTTGGAGGAGATGGGAATGCTTAGTGGGTTGGGGGAGAAGGCTGGGGGGGGGCAGGAAGATGGAGGAGAGGGGGATCTGTGGTTTGAATGTAATATTACTAGAAAATTTCATAATAAAAAAAGAATCCATAATTCCCTTTCTGGACTCTCTATGAGTCCCAAGGTTGTTCTTAGGGCTGTATTTATGGTGAATCCGGACCATCTGGGATTTTTTTTTATTTTGTTTTCAGTTTTCTTTTTTAGAGACAGGGTTTCTCTGTGTAGCTTTGGAGCCTGTCCTGGAACTTGCTCTGTAGACCAGGCTGGCCTCAAACTCACAAAGATCTGCCTACATCCACCTCCCAAGTGCTAGGATTAAAGGCCTGAGCCATCACTGCCCAGCCTCTGGGCTTTTTCTGATCCTTTGGCCAATTTACCCTACCATACATCTGCTCTCAGCAGGGTTAATTCAGAAAAAAGATTTCGATTCCCAACACCTAGAGGGTAGCTCATCATAACATTTAACTCTAATTCTAGGGAACCAATAACTCTGCATCCATTGCATGCAGGTGGTACACAGACACAAATGCAGGCAAAACACTCACGAACATCAACAGATCTTGTAAATTAAAAAAAAAAAATCAAAACTATGGCCAGAGAGAAAGGAGAGGAATCTTGGTCCTTTTGTATTTCATGAAACACTGGCCCTATGTCCTAAGCAGATGTGTTTATCCCTTAGCTTCAATGTGATTGTCTGGGTGGTAATACAGAATTTGGTGGAGAGAAGCAATGTGACATGACATTTTTTCAGTTAGTGCTCCTGAGCGAGCAAGTCATTCACCCTGTGCGGAATTGTGTTCTCAGGTTTATGAATGGTCAAGCCAAGTGCTTTCAGATCTGCTCACAACTAAGAGCATTTTCTGGGTGGGGGATGCCATCCCTGTTTGCTACCTCTAAAATCCCTGGGCAATCTCTTCTCATTTTATTTTTATAAGATTTATTTTATTTTCTACATGTGTATGGTTCTCTACAAACTATGTGCAGGAATCTACTGACACCAGAGGACTTTGTGAAATCTGTTGGAGCTGGAGTTACAGAAAGTTGGTGGTGAAGCCACCTAATATTGCTGCTGGGACCTGAACTCAGGTCCTCTGGAAGAGCAACAGGTGTACTTAACCACTGAACCATCTCCCCAGCCCTCCTTTCTCATTTTTTTCTCTGTGCATAGGAAAATCCTACTGTAGAGTTATGGAAGTTAGAAGTCATGAGGGAGCTGGAGCTATCCCTGAATCATGTGGGACATGTGGATTGACTCAAAATGTCAGCCTTAGCAGCAAGTACCTTTACCCACTCAGACATGTCTTGGCCCACTCTGGTTGGATTTTCATTTGGAGAATCACCCTATAATAATTGAAACTTCGGTCTTCAAAATGTAATGGTCAATGGTGATTAACTTTGAGTAGGGGACACTCTGGCTTTTTCCACCTCCTCTTAACATTTCCTGCTCACCAAGAGCCTCCTGGTGCTGAACTGTTGTGCCTCTCTGTCCTCTCTAGGTACTCTGCAAGCACAAACTCTGAGTCCCACTCAAACCCTTACCTTAGGAATTTACAGCTATTCTCTGAGTTCCCCTCCTCTTAACCAGCATCAATTCATAGACACTTCACCTCTGTGTTAGAATGCAGGTCTGCAGCTTTAGGCCAGATAACCACAGCATAATTTAGGGTTTATTGTTGTTAAAAGACACCAAGGCCATGGCCTCATCAGGCAGCAGAAAGTGACTGTGTGCCACACTGGGAGTAGCTTGACCACATGAGACTTCAAAGCCCACCTCCACAGTGACAAACTTCCTCTAACCATGCCACACCAACCCATACAAGGCCTAGGAGGTCCTACTAGTGCAACTCCCTATGGTCCAAGCATTCAAAACTGTCATTCTATGGGGGACATCCCTATACATTCCACCAAGAATCCATTATTTTCTGCATTTGGATTAATTTTAGAGATTTTGGTGGCCTATGTTTGTGAAAAAAAAGCATTTTTAATGTAGGGCTACAGCTTCATTTGTCCATGGGAATAAGCGTGTGTATTTAGAATGATTCTAGAAATTACACTGGTGTTGGAAAGAGCCCATTATAGGTTTTCCTCTACGATTCATAATATCACTATCCATGTACAGTTGATTGCATTCCAATACCAACCATGATTTCCCTCCTTTTGGGCAGCCTGAAGTCCAAATACACAGTTTTTGGTTTCCTTCAAAATTAACTGCCACTCTTACATATTTAGGGATATTGTGCCATGTTGTTAATTTCTGTAGTCTGTAAGAATCACAACTGGGTAGAACAAATGATTGTTTTCCTTTATTGTGAGCTTACATAGAATCAGAAAGTACTATATGTTCTACTCCTCAGAGAAGAGGTTACTGCATCAGATCAGCATGCACAAGGGGATACATGAGTGGGCAAAAGATCCTCTGCATTTATATGATAATATTTCTATGAGATTGCTAATTAGGAGAACAAGTGGGTCTCTGACTATTGTGTCTGCTCTTGAGATTCTTTTGCCCCTTTGGGATTGCAGGGTCCAACATCAATAAGATAGTATTTGTGTCATCTTATTATATTTTATTTTGTCCTGTTTTACTGTTTTTTTCTTAGAGGTCTATTCTACTCTAATGAGAGAAAGAAAGGGAGTGTATCCCCATGGTAGAGGATATGGGGATGAACTGGGAAGTGTTGAGAAAGGGCAAAATATGAACAGTATATATTGTGTGAGAAAATAATCTATTTTCAATAAAATGAATACATTCATTCTTCAAAGAGAATGATGGCATTGACAACCTTTCATTAGATTAAATTTGATTTTAAAAGAGTGACATTATTAACACTAGAAGTGAATTTTGAGAACTTGCTGTCCATTTCTCAGATTACTAAAATTTCCATGAGTACACAATAGTCATGGGGGTAAGTGCATAGTGACTTACAGTAAACAGACAAATACCCAGTTGCCCAGAACCTACAGGGATGGAAGCATAAAGAAACACAAAATTGATTCCACAAATAACTCATAAGGTTGAATCAATAAGGAAAGTTGACAAAAGTGAACAATTTTTAACGATGAAAACAGACAAGTTGGGGGTAGAAGAGAGGCCAGTGCATTAGCAGTATATGTGCAAATCCACTGCCAACTCAGTACTCAGTGTGGACATTGACAGCTTTCCCTCGAAGACCAGGCTCAAGACAAGGATGCTGCGGTGGCCACTTTTCTTCAATATTCTCTTAGACATCCTAGACAGAACAATTAGGCAACACAAATAAATAAAAGTTGGACAACTAAATGGTGGTAAAATAGACCTGCAGTTGACATGAACTTAGTTTTAGAAAATGCTAAAGATTCTACAGAAGGTTCTGGAACTAGTGAACAAACACAGCCACATGAACTCAACTGATGTAAACTAATATTGTGTAGAAACCATTAGATGTCCTGTGTTGTCACATGCATAGAGAAGCTAAGTAACAAGGAAGACTCAAGCGGGGCCCATGTATCTCCCTGGGAAGAAGAAAGAGAAAAGATTTTGTGGATGGATGAGGGGCAGGTGGGAATGAGAAGAGTAGTAAGCAGATGGGGAAAGGTGGGATGGAAGGAAAGAGTACTTGCAGTAATGACTGGAATGTGGGGGCATTTGGGGAGCAATGTGGAAACCTACTACAGTGGAAACTCCCTGGAATCTACAAGAATGACCCTAGAAAGGACTACTATTAGTGAGGGCTAGGTAGCCAGAACCATCCATCTTCTGTAACCACAGAAGATTTCTACCAGTTGGTCTGGAATACCAATCCAACTACTAAATATTTCACCTGTTCTTCAGATCTGTCCTTCTGGAAATATGTACTAGAGTAATGGTAGAACAGAACTTGTAGGATTGGCCAACTAGTGACTGCTGCAAATTAAAGCCCATGCCATGAGAGAGAGACTAGACATGATACTGCCTGGATGGCCATGAACCAGAGGCTAGACAGCACAGAAATTCAGGATGGAAAAAACATGGCTGGAAAAACATTTCAATGAAATGATTATTAATGATATTCTCTTATACTAATAATTCAGTGCCCAGCCTACTAGTAACCAAAGAGTCATTATCTAGCGACATATGTGGACAGATGCAAAAACATACAGCCAAATAGTTGGGAGAGCCAATGGAATCCAACAGAATAGGGGAAAGATGGAATGTAGTAACCAGAGGGGTCAAGGACACCATAAAAACCTGCAACACAGAAACAGTCAAGCATAGCTTATAGAGGATCAAGAGACTGAAGTGATTATAACAGACCCTGTGTAGGTTTGAGCTAGGGCCTCAGCATATAAGTTATGGTAATGTAGATCTGTATTTTTTGGAACTCCTAATAGTGGAAAAGGGGAACATCTTTGACTCTGTTGCCTGCACTTTGGACCCTTTTGTCTTCCTATTGGGTTGCTTCTCCCAGCTTTTATATAAGGAATTGTGGCAAGTCTAATATAACATGCAATTCATGTTCTATAGATATCCCTGGGAGACCTGTTCATTATTTGAAGAGAAACAGAAGAACAGTGGATCTAGGGTAGAGGGGAAGTGGAGCTTAGGAAGGAGTGATGGGGGAGACTAAAAAAGGCAAGAAATACATATTGACTGGAAAATGACTTATGTACATGGTCCCACTGTGAATGCCACTCTCAGGATGGAAACAGTATGGCTGCTCTTACATGAAGGATTTTACATCTGTACATTAAACAAACTGTGAATCAAAGCTTTTTAGTAATCAGCTATGTCCACAATGAATCAAGGGCAGATCCTTTTCCTGTTACTCTTTCTCACTTTACCTTGATGAATAATGTACAGGCAGCATTGGGAATAGATGAATTAGTTAAACAGTGAATGTATTTTGAGCATATGAGAGCATGTCTTTCTCAGTGCAAACAATGCATCATTTTCAGAGCAGACCCAGAGCATCCAACATTTGAGGACTCCTGAAATTACTTCCCCCAAATTCTGAGGGATCATTATATATTAGAACCACAACCTAAGCTCTTAAGGTCTTTTAATTTTTGTTTACCATATTGATGTCTTTATTCTCCTTTTAAGACCACCTTACTTTAAATTCTGGCCTTCCCTTGTACGCACATGTATCCTAGGATAATAGTCGTGAGTCACCATGCTGGCTGTACCTGATTAGTAACTAATAGTTTTCTCTTTTCATTTTCAAACCACATTACTTTTCTCCATTTTGTACCCCATTGTTATAAAAAAAATACCAGAATTCTACTGTAGAATGAGAGGAGAGGTCACTCACTCATCATGGCCAGGAGACTGGGAGACTGGTCTTCAAACTGAGTCGGTTGGAGACCTCACACTTATACTCTCCAGCATCCTCAAACCCAGCAGGATATATTCTGAGTCCACACTTTGTTGGGGAGAGAGTCATCCTCTCAGTGAGCTTCAGATTCTTGTTATTGAAGATCCAACGGATAGAGACATCAGTATCAGGTGAAATGCAGGTGAAGATCACAGATCTACGTCCTGCAACTGTGGTATCAGAGATTCGCACAAAGGGCTGTGACACATTCTCTGAGAAGAAACAGATGAGGGTACCAAATGACAGGAGTCCAGAGAGTTCAACCAGGCCACCTTTACTTCACAATTTATAAAGCTTCCCAGAGGAAGAATTCGGAGCTGTGTCTAAAAAATAATCCTTTACTTTGGATCTCCCTCCTAGGAACTGTGTTACCCTAATTCAGGCACTGTTTCGTGAGTCTCAGTCTGCCTGTAATATGCACACAATGCATGATCATTGCCATATCCATTACTTAAGCTTAGTTATGAGCAATGGTCTGACCTTGGGATGGGGAGCTGCTCAAATCAGGAGCATCTGTTACTATTTTCCTGAATAAAAAAAATTCTATAGGCTGGACCCCATGAGGTATAGGAGGAATCTGGAGTATCTGCCTCCTTTGTTTGTTTAATTGGTGGCTTGACTTTCCCGTAAAGTCTCAAGCCCATCAGAACAATAGGCTAATGGGCCGAACACCTGTCCACTGAGCCTTAGGTGAAGGAGAGGCACAGTTGACCTACCTAAATGAAACTCTGATGGCAGTACACAGTTGACTCTACACTCTATGGGGCAGTCAGTACCATAACTTTGTCATTAAAATCTTGTTCCCTGTTAGTTCTCACAGGAAATCTAAACAAACAGTAACAAAAAGCTCTCCAATGTCACCTTGAGTCCAAGCAAGGGCAATGTTTTGCAGCCATGGATTTCTGGTGCTCTCTGTGAGAACTCAATGGTTTAATAAGCCATGGACAGCCTGACTCCCTCTGAGTCCTTCTGCAGATATGTGCATGGTGAGAGCTCCAAGTGTCTGGGCTGCAGCTGACAACCTGGTGCTGGGTTTATCCAGCACATTTCCTCCTCTCTGCAGGTAAATACATGTGAGTGATTCTGATCTATTACAGTTTGTCTTCTCCATGTGTGTCCTGCAGTAGTGGCCCAAACCCCATTGAGGGGATACAATGCAGTCAGGGAGAGAGCAGGCACAGCCCAATCCTGACATTTTAGTGTATGAAGTAGAATATGCCACACCCAGCAGTTGAAGACCATAGAGAGTCACTTACTCTTTACATCAAGTTCCACATAGGCTTTTTCAATTTTGGCATCTTTGTTTATAACCGATATTGTGTATATTCCTGCATCATTCTCAGTGACATCCTGGAGCATCAGGGATCCATTATTGTACACCATCCCTCTTCCTCTGTATGCAGGCCCCCAGGAAAGGGAATTTATGGCTCTACTGTATTCTACAATTTTAAGAACCTCAGTCCTATACTTTGATTTGTGCCAAGAAAAGGCTTGCATATCTTCTGGAGGATTATGAACTTGGAAAATTACATCTTCCCCTTCAGCAGCATACCGAGGCTCCAATTGGATCATTAGTTGGGAGGAAGTAAGAGGGTTACAGAACAGAGAAAGGGAAGCTGGAAGAAAAAAGAAAAAAAGCCATCACATGGAGATCATTGTGCTTAATGAAAAGATGATGACGTCCATCCTGAGCACGTAGATTTATTAATCAACCTAGATTTGCAGCTGTGTATGTGTCTATCCGACTTAAAATGACCTCTTCCTTTCCAACAGTGTGCCTTAGAGTGTTCTGTCCACTTCATGGAACTGTCCCTTTGGGTGTCTACATGGCTGCTCCCTCACTATTCTCAGTCAGACACGGTACACACTCCTGTGCACTAGATGTTTGAGATGATCCCTCCCCTGAACTCAACAGGCCTGGAACTTTCACCTGCTGCTCTGTCAAGGACCCCTTAGTTCTGGAGCTTGAGGGGCCTGGTAGCAGCCTGTTCTTTAAGACAAGCTCAGATATTTAAAAGACTTGGGTACTAGGTTGGCTGTTTTTATGTAAACTTGACACAAGCTACAGTCATTTTGCAAGACAAGGCCTCACTTGAAAATGCCACCACCAGATTGGCTTCTGGGCAAAACTATACTGCAGTTTTAAAATTGGTAATTGATGCAAAAGGATTCAGACCATTGCAGGAAGTTCCAGCCCTGGGCTAAGAGTCCTGGATGATGTAAGAAAGCTGGCTGAGCAAGCATGAAGACCAAGCCAATAGGAAGCACTTCTCAATGACCTTTGAACCAGTTCCTGGATTTTGTTTATGACAAATTGGGGCAAATAAATACCTCAGTTTGACATACATGCTCTAAAACCATTTTTCTCTAGTAGCTTTAAGAGGATGTAAGAGTAGAGCATTAGTAAAATATTCCCCTGCATCACTTTAGTCCAGCCCTGGAAAGAAGACAGGATTCAGGCCTCCCTGTTCTAGAGCCCCAGGAGTCTGAGCTGATTCTGACATCTTAGATTGAGTTACTTTCCATCAAGGTCTTCCTTGATGCAGGTGGAGTGAGAAGATAGAAGATGGTCCACGGCCATTTGTTTCTACCAGTGTGTCCTGCATTAAGTGCTCAAACCTCCCCGTGGGGACACAGTGCAGAGGGAAGAAAGGCTAGACCAGCCATGACGGTCCTGTGTGTCTAAGCCCCACCCAGCACTGAAGAATCACAGAGAATCACTTACTGTCCACCTGGAGTTGCACTTGTGTTTCTTCACTTCTCATATCTGGTCTCAGAATTAGTAGGGTGTATAATCCACGGTCTTTTGGAGTGACATCATGTAGCAACAGGGATCCATCATTGTACACGGTCTCTCTGCCACCATATGCAGGCCCCCACACAGTTGATTTCCTGCCCAGTATATATCGGGCAACCATGAGGTTCTTGAGTATAGACATTCCTTTGAACCAGACAAAGCCCACAATATTCTCTGGGGGATTGTGGACAAGGAGAAGAACACTTTTCCCTTCAGCAACGATGGGTGGTACTAATTCAATGCTAGACTGGGCAGAGGTAGCAAGGCGCCCACACTTCCAAAAGAAAGCTAGAAGAGAAGAGAGAGATCCATTTAAATGGGAATTGGGTATTTGACTAAGATGAGGCCCTGTGTCCTGAGCAGCTGTGTCCATTGTTCAGCCTAGGATTGTGGGTTAAGTGTCTCTCTGTCCTACTTTGTGAGGGTCTGCATATGACCTTTATGTTCTCAGTACCCCCACACTTGTTATTACCACTGTATGACTCTCTTTAATTGTCAATATTGCCCTGACTTACTGCCATCAGATCCCTGCTCACATTTGCAGTGGATTGGTGTTGGGGTTGATTCCTGCCTTACCTCTTCCCCTATGGACCCTGTGTCTTCACTCTCTGATTTCATTGTTATTCTGTTTCTCTTGGGGTTGCAGCCAATACCTGAATTCACCTTCTAGCTTTCTTTACTTAAATTCCACTCAATCATGGATTTCATAAGAACAAGGTACACAGTCGTGTCTCCAAGCCACACAATGAACTGGGTGGTGGATTTAGCATTTGCTAGTACAGACAAAAAAAGGTTTTCTGGGCTACATGCTGCTGGATGGAAGCATAGACCCATTGCTTCCCATAATTGGTAGTGAGCCTGGTTCCCAGAACTGGCGGTAAATGTAGTTCTACCAAAATAAAGTCTTAAAGAGACAGTAAAAGTAATATAAAAAATAAGCCACATAAAGATGGATATTACACTGAGAATCTGGATTGTGTTGTCTTTGATATTTTTAACTTCAGAAAGAAATTTTATTATAAAGACTGCTAAATTAAGCCTATAGATATATTTTTAAAGGTATCTTAACTTCAAAATTTGGATGTAAGGATATGTTGCTTTGGAAAGGAGGCTCTGCTTTCGATTTCACAGGAAGCAAGAGGCTATGGATTTGTTCCAGATTAAGATACATCAGGTTTGACCAGCCAAGACCCCCTGAAAAGTCTCCAATGACACCATGGCCTAGATCATCCAACATCCCAAATCAACTTCAAGGCAACTGGCTCAGAGAATACAGCCTCACAGACTACTACAGTCAGGACTTGAGCATAATCCTAAAATTTTCTTTGTGTCCCCATAAGATTACCAGTGCCCTCTATCAGCAGGAAGTAGCCTAGAAAACTATGCCCACATTCCAAAAAAATGGATTATAGATGTTTATCTTTGTTTAGATTGTTGGTTACAAATTATCATTGGCCATAGTCAATCTCTTTTTAAAAGAAAGGAGGGCTATGATATAAAAATACAGGAAAAATATTATACATTGCTATAGATTTTTAGTTTATTGATACAAATTTAAAGTTAATTTTGTTATACTGTATGTATAGTTCTACTCTCATTTAAGGTATTATATTTATGTAACTCATTTAAATTATAATGGATAATAAAGAAATACAGATTAATAATTAGTCTTCTATGATAGTCAAACTTATAGTCATGTTAAGTTTTCTACATATACATAGATATATGTCAATTAGGTAGGTAATCTTCAAACACTTCAAAGACCTACAGAATATAGCATTTAAAATGTTTTAAAAACAGACTTTCTGAACAATGAGACACGTCTGTTCCTGACAACACCAATTTACTTCAAAGAGAAAGATGGGCATCAGAGACACTCTATATGGAGTTTATCTTCTTCTTGGCAAAAGTAGCCATTTGAGCAATAAACTGTTCTTGCCTGGACTTCTTGACAAAATGTTGTATCAGTTGGACATGGAGGACCCATAGGAAGGTGACCATTGAACTTTTCAAGGCAAAATGGTCCTTCAGGTTCCTGCTTTGCAGAGGAGACTGCCAAATATTCTACAGGACACATAGAGAAGCAATTAAAAAAACTCAAGGTTTGTAGAAGATGGATGCCCTAGCATTTTAGAAGAACTTTGAATGACTGTCCAGGCAGCCAGCTGTCTCTGTCATTCTAGATTTTTGGAAGTTGCTTACAATGCTTTTCTGTTAACTTAGGTAATATTATATCCTTCTGAGGTCTTTGATGTAGTTTAAAACTAGATTGTTATAGTTGTAATTTTTCTTAGTTATGGTAAAAGATAAGTTAGATATGAAACCTTAGACTCACAAATATAGGATAAATAGAATATTTTCTTTGAATTTGCCAAATATAAATAGACTATATATTGTAAGTATAAAAATTCTTGCTTGATAACTGTCTTGTTATAAATAATTTTACTATGTTAAAGTTAAAGTTTTCCTCTTTTAATTAAACAGAAAAGGGGAAATGCTGTGGAATAATGCTTTTGTTCACTGGTTTAATAAAACACTGATTGGCCAGTATCAAGGCAGGAAGTGTAGGTGGATAAATAGACAAGGAGAACTCTGGGAAGAGGAAGGCTGAGGGAGGAGATGCCAACCCACCATCCAGGGTGTAGCATGTAATGCCACACAGGTAAAGCTATGGAAAATGTGGCAACATATAGATTAACAGAAATGGGTTAAGTATAAGAGCCAATCAGTTGTAAGCCTGAGCTAATGGCTAAACAGTCTTAATTAATATAAGCCTCTGTGTGTTTACTTGGGTCTGAGCAGCTATGGACTGGGTGGGACACAGAAAAACTTTCAGCTACACTCTTCTGGATATCTCCAGTGAAATGAATCTCACCAAGCTCACAGAGTTCACAATGAATCACTTACCAGGCACATGGAGGTAAATGGATGTTGTTGATATGATTTTTCCACGTCTATTATAGATTCGTAGGGTATAGGTTCCTGTGTCCTTCTGGGTGATATTTTGAAGCAGCAGAGATCCATTGTGATACACTGTCTCTCTACCACTGTTTACAGGCCCTGGCCCATGTAAATTGTTGTCCAGTGTATACCATGCAATTCCATGTGTCATATTTATTTGACCTTTGAACCAAGCAAAGGCTATAAGATTCTTTGGCAGACCATGGACAAGGAAAAGGACGTTTTCTCCTTCAGTCACGTGGGGTGGCAGTGATTCAATGGTCACATGGGCAGTGGTGGACAGGTGCCAGAAGGTTAATAGGGAGGCTAGAAGGGAATTGAGAAAAATCATCTATATTAAACGGCTGTGATCATCACTCAGCTTAGGTTTGTGAGTAGGGGTGTGCCCACCCTCCTTTGCAGACATGACTAACAAGACTTCCATTGACTCAGAGTGTCTGAATGTGTTACTAACTCTCTTACAAATTTTCTGCTCAGGTGTCTGCCTGTTTCCCCCCTCAGTATCCCATATCATCTCTCACTTAGCGTATTTGATGTGAGGAGCAATGCCTCTCTGAACTCCTCCTCTGAAGAGTTCTCACTTTCTGATTTTTTCTCTATTCCCTTTAAGATTTGAATCAATCTCTGGCTTCAGATTTCAGGTATATTGACAACAGGTCCACTGGGTTCAGAGACTTTTGATTGTTTGATTTTTGGTTTGGGGTTTACGTTTTTTTAAGACAGTGTTTCTCTATATAGCCTGGGCTGTCCTGGAACATGATCTGTAGACCAGGCTGGCCTTGAACTCACATAGATAACCTGTCTATGCCTCTCACTTGCTTGGATAAAGGGCTTAAGCCACCACCTCCCATTCAGAACCAGGGGTTTGTAAAGACAAGATTAGTCTGATCTTTTTGGAAGTTTCAGTTTCTGAAAAAGTCTCAGACAAGTAGATAAAGGAAAAAAATGAAGGAAGGAATAATGCAAAGAAGGAAAGAGGAATGCGTCTTCATGGATTTGTCTTCATAGGTTTTAGACTTGGAGCTTACAGCAACAATTATATTCACATGTGAAATACATGATTTTAGATTTACTTATGTAAATATATGTATGAATTTGTGAAGGCTACTGTCTTCTTGTGCACATATGAAGATATATTCCACAAGTCTGTGTGGGGCCACATGTGTCAGGGTGTGCATGTGTTGGTGCGTGCCACAGGACCTATGTGGAGGGCAGAATAGAGCCTTCAAGAGTCTGTTCTCTATCTACTGTGTGGGAGCTGAGGACTGACTTCAGGCTGTCATATATTCACACACTCAGACACCTTGGTAGCCCTCTCCAATTTGATTTCTATTTGGAGGGTCACGCTGTCATGGGAACAGCTGTCTTCAGAACATTGTTACCAATGTAACTCACTGTGAATATGGAGTGCTTGACGCTTTTCTCTTACCGTCATCACCTACTGTCCTCTGAGAGCTTCAGACTGCTGAGCCTCTGTCCCTCACTGTCCCTTGTCTCGACAACTGAAGACCGAAACTTTGAGTCTCCTCTCAAGATCCTGGCCCCATTAGGAGTCTCCAGCCTACCTCTGAGTTCCCCTGCCTGACATAGTCAGACATTAGGTGTTCTTACCTGTGAGCAGAAGCCTCTTCCAGGAAGTACACCCCTTCCAGAGTAGTACAGAGGACTCCTCCATCAATCTTCTCACTTGCTGTCCTCCCTCTGGGGAAAAGAGCCTCAGCTCCAACACAGAACTCAGCCTCTGTGGTTCTTCCTCCTTCTGAGCTGAAATTCTTCTCACACAGCAGCACTTGCCAGAATCCAATGGGTTATGAGTGATGTGACTTCAGTCCAAGGCACTGCTCAATCTCTTCCACTCTCAGTGCTGGCCTGCATCCCTCTCAACTTGCCTTTATGTATCTCCTCCAAGCAACACATTGAGCAACAAGGCTGATAAGCATCCCCATGCCCTCAGAGAACAACAGCTTATCTTATGGATGACATCTGCCTCATCCTGGCCCTGGGACTGTCAACACCAAAGAAGGAGCCTCTATCCTATCTATGTGTCCTTGTGACACAGAGACCCAGCTGAACATCTAGTCTACCCTGTGTTCTCAATGCTACTTAGAACCTGCAAGAAGGTGAGAGAAATGTCTCTGAGGGCTGGGAAGAAATCAGCTGAGTGATGACTAGGGATGAAGATCAATCCTTTATCACTAATGTCACCAGTCAAATTAATGATCCAGGAGAGAGGCCCAGGAACAGCTGTGTGAGGAGTTTCACGTGCTCAGTGTTGGAGAAGAGTTGATCTGTGTGTCTTTGAAAGGACTGTGGGCCTCATCTTCCTATGGAGGGTTTCAAGGCAACAGTCTTGCATTAGGTGTTGGGTGTGCACAAGTCCTCCCTGATCTTCCTGGGTCACCTTTTCCCTTTCCTTGATGATTTCCTCTTGGTAATCTTACCTTCCCCTATAAGAGATGCCAGGAGGAAGGAGACCTTCATGGTCCCCATGCAGAAAGATGTTCTCAGAAAAAGAAAAGAGTCATTAGGTCAGAGAAGGGTCTAGGGAGGGAGCTCAAGGTTACTAGGGACAGAGATGGAAAGTAGCCTGCTAGGTCATGGCTCAGGGAAACAATTTCTGGAACATTGAATATGTAACCTGCTATTCCAGTGATTCCCTTGAGAATGCTGGGAGAACTGCAATCTCATGTTTAGGGCTACAGCAAGCATGGTCAAAAAGCCAAATGTGCACATCCCTGATATGTTCAGTATTGGTGGGATGCCAGGCCTGTCATCCTGATCACTGCTCTTCAGGACTCCTAATTACTTCTACCATGGGAAGGGTCTAGATAGGGTTCAAGATTTGTCCTGGAATGCCCTGGACTAAAGTTGGAAGTAGTGTAAATACAGAAGAAGTGCATTTTCAGGAGGAGCCTTGTGCTCAGGAAATTTCAGAGAAAAATCTTAGGACATTTCTCTTGAGATTAAAAGGACAAGACACAACTGGACATGTTGGTAAATGCCTTTAATCCTAGCACTCAGGAGGCACAGGCAGCCAGATCTCTTAGATCCAGGCCAACCTTGTCTATGGAGCAAGTTACAGAACAGCTGGGGTTATACAGAGAAATACTATCTGGTGGGGAAAAAAAGAGAGGAATCTAATGCATGGGACTGCACAAGAACTTTTAGGCCAATCACTGCTGTCTAAATTCTACCTTCTCTTTGAGCAGTGGGTGCTCCAGTGGGTGCTAAGGGTGTTTGCCCTTGAGTACAAATCACATTGATTCAAATAGGTGTGTCTTCCCTATGCACTGTTCTGTTTCTTTCTCTTTTCAGATGACAAAAACACCCTGAAGAGCCGGTGGTGGCACACACCTTTAATCCCAGCACTCAGGAGGCAGAGCCAGGTAGATCTCTATGAGTTTGAGGCCAGTCTGGGGTACAGAGTGAGTTCCAGGAAAGGTGCAAAGCTACACAGAGAAACCCTGTCTTGAAAAAAACCAAATAAAACAAAAAAAACCACAAAAAACCAACAACAACAACAACAACAACAAAAAACACCCTGAAAAACAGCAGTTTAGGGGAGAGAGTAGAGTCCATTTCCCTACTGGGGCTGTGTTATATTTAGCACTAAAGCAAGTGAAGGCAGAAAACTTGAGGTTTTCTGACTCATTCACAGGCTCATACTCTGGCGCATGCTTACCTAGTTTCTTATACAACCAAGGACCATCTGCATAGGAATGACGCTGCCCATAGTGTTCTGGGCACTCCTTTATCGATTAAGACAATCACTCACAGAAATGTGCAGCCTGACCTGACATGGTTGATTGAGACTCCATTTTCTTTGTTGTTGTTATTTATTTATGTTTGAATCCTAACCACAGTTTCCCTTCTCTCCTCTCCTCCCAGTCCCTCTTCCCACTTACACTATTTCCCATGATCCATCTGTCTGTTTATGCCAATACAATGTGGTTTTTTTTCTATGACTCTATAGCAAACTTGAAATCAGGGATGGTGATAGCTCCAGAAGTTCCTTTGACTTTTTAATATGTTTTTGTTTGTTTGTTTGTTTTTACATCAGAAGTTGAATATTGTTCTTTGGAAGTCTTTAAAGTATTGTATTAGAATTTTGATGGGAATTGCATTGAATCTGTAGATTGCTTTTGGTAAGATGGACATTTTTACTATGTTAATCCTACTGATCCATGAGCATGAGAGATCTTTCCATCTTCTGATATATTCTCCAATTTCTTTCTTCAAAGTCTTGAAGTTCTTGTTATAAAGGTATTTCACTTGCTTGGTGTCTTAATTAGGGTTTCTATATTGTTAAGAGAAATCATAACTATGACTAGTCTTATAATAGAATATATTTAATTGGGGTGGCTCACTTGTATTTTGAGGTTCAGTCCGTTATCATCATGGTGGAGAGCATGGTTGTGTGCAGACAGATATGGGAATTGAGACCTCACTGAGAATCCTACATCTTGCAGGTAACAGTAAAGTTTCTGTCTGTCATAAAGCAAATCTAGAGCAAAAGAGACCTTACAGCCCATCCCTAGAATAACACACTTCCTTAAGAAAAACCATAACTACTTCACCAGGCCACACCTCCTAAAAATGCCACTCCCTTTTAAGGGCCATTTTATTTCAATCCACCACAAATTGTCAGTGTTAAACTAATATATTTTCTATTATTTGTGCATACTCCAGATGTTGGTGTAGCCCTGATTTTTCTCACCCATTATATTATTTGTGTATAAGAGGGCTACTGAATTTTTTTAGTTAATTTTGTAATCAGCTACTTCACTTAAGGTGTTTATCAGCTCTAGAGTTTCCCTGGTAGAATTTTGGGTCTTAATTATATATACAATTATATCATCCACAAATAGTTTTACTTGAAGTTCTTCCTTTCCAGTTCATATCCACTTGATCTCCTTTAGTTGACTTATTGTTCTGGCTAAAACTTCAAGGGCTCTCTTCAGGATATATGGCAAGGATGGAGAGCCTTGACTTGTCCCTGATATTAGTGGAATTGCTTTGAGTTTTTTACATTTAATTTTATGTTGGCTGTTGTTGTAAGACAAATTGTTAAACAGCCTTATTAATAAGAAAACCAGCAGCCAGATATTGGGGTAAAAACTGAGTGATCAGGGAAGCAGAAAGAAGCCAGCCACATTCTTACTGCTAGAAATCCTCAGCCAAAGAGAGGTACTTCCTGTATACTCAAACCTGTATCCTTTCTGTGTCCTCCTTCTCACTCCCTCTCTCTGCCCTACATCTATTCCTCTTTCTGTCCAGCTCTATCACTTCCTGTCTGTCTGTACAGACTTCCAGACCTTTATGTTTAACTAGCATTTAGATTTAGAGGCATGTGCTACCACCCCTGGCTCTGTTCACAGTGTAGCCTTGAAATCACAAAGATCCAGATGAAGGTCTACCTCCCAAATGCTAGGATTAAAGGAGTGTGCTACCATTGCCTAACTTCTATATTTAATATAGTGGCTGGCTTTTTCCTCTGATCTCCAAGTAAGCTTTATTTATTAGAACACAAATAAAATATCACCACATTTCCCTTTTTGTCTAAAATAAAAATTATAATTAATACAAGAAAAACTATATATATATATATATATATATATATATATATATATATATATATATATATATATATATATAAAGTTCAATAACTATATAGAATATATACAGGCAATAAATACATCAACAATGTCTAGTCCATTTGCATTTGGCAAATTCAGTGAAAAACCTCCATTATTTATCCTATTTTCATGAGTCCAAAATGTATATAATTCACTTTTTATTCTAACTTGTATTACCAACTAAAAACTATCTTTTGATACATTTTAAACTTATAAACTTTACACCTGTTTAGTGAGTTTCTTTTCTGAACTTCTTAACAAGGAGAACTGTAACTATAACTATTAATCTTCAACTTCCTCAGAGTCCTGAGAAGGAAATAATATTACCCAGTTAAACAGGAAGTGCAAACAAGCTACTTCCAAAAAATGTGAGTTATGAAAGAAACATCTAGCTGCCTGGACAGTCACCCAATGTTTCTCTGTAATGTTGGGACATCCTCTTCTGCCTACAGCCTGGGTGTCATGTTCTTAAAATTACTTGCTGCTGTCTGGGACTGAAGGCATCTTTAGGGGATCCTAAAAAATAAATTTTGAGTTAATTGTCAAGTCCTGGGAGAGGAAGCTGTATCATTTGTTGTACAGTCTCTGCATAATGTAAAAATGCATGGCTTGTCTCAAGTCCTTGTTAAAGGAGTCTGTGAGGCTGGATCATTTCAGCCAGCCATCTCAAAATTGTCCTGAGAAGTTTGTAGTACAAAGTCAATTTTTGGGTGGTGTTTGCCAGCTTAGGGGTATTATCAGAGTCTGTGTGGAATCATCTTTGTGGGGTCCCATCATCTTTCTGGAGACTTAAATTTTGATGTTAGGCATCAACATGATTCCCTTCAGAAAACTGATAGAGACTCAAATAAAAAAACATGTACACACAGCTAGATGAAAACTTTTTTTCTAGAATTAGTTATTACTCTATATGACTATTAATATCTTGACAAAGTTATATATATATATCTTACCAATTTTGATATAATTTATACCTTAAGAAAAGCTTTACAAAGTCAAAATAGAACCAAAGAATTATGAGATTAATGGCAATAGAATAGTTCCTTAATTTTGGTTTTCTTCTGTCCCATAATAGATGGCTCTTCTGACATGACACAGGGATTTTGCATTTTCTTTAGTAAGAATGCTTGGGTTTAGACAAAGAGAGAGCCATTCTCCAACTTCAAAGCCAGCTTTAATTTTTAATTGTACTGGGACTTCATAAAGACCATTTGTGTTATATGTCTGTAGAGAAAAGCAGAAACAAACATTTAGGAAGAATTATGAAATTTTATATGTAATATACTAATGGGCCAATTTACTTTTTCTTGAGATATTTCTTCCAGATGATTTGTCCTTTTCCTTCAAACGTCTCATTTGTCCAGTGTTCTTCAGATTCCTTAGCCTTCATTCTCGTGAAAGAGAAAAAAAACAGCCTTTCCCAAGTTTAACACCCAGGAGGTTCCCTTCTGGCAAGTTATATCTGATTAAATGGAAAACATTGTTAGTGGTATAAGTTACTTTAAATTGAATGGTCATGCTGGTTGATGAACTATCACCTCTTCTTTTTTTTCTTTTTTTTTATTAATTTATTTTGCAATACAATTCAGTTCTACATATCAGCCACGGATTCCCTTGTTCTCCCCCCCTCCCGTCCCCCTCACCTTCCCCCCAACCCCCCCCCCCATTCCCATCTCCTCCAGGGCAAAGCCTTCCCCACAGACTGAGGTCAACCTGGTAGACTCAGTCCAGGTAGGTCTAGTCCCCTCCTCCCAGGCCGAGCCAAACAATCCTGCATAGGCCCCAGGTTTCAAACAGCCAACTCATGCAATGAGCACAAGATCTGGTCCCACTGCCTGGATGCCTCCCAAACAGATCAAGCCAATCAACTGTCTCATCCATTCAGAGGGCCTGATCCAGTGGGGACCCCTCAGCCATTGGTTCATAGTTCATGTGTTTCCATTCATTTGGCTATTTGTCCCTGTGCTTTATCCAACCTTGGTCTCAACAATTCTCGCTCATATAAACCCTCCTCATTCTCGCTAATTGGACTCCCAGAGATCCACCCGGGGCCTAGTCATGGATCTCTGCATCCAGATCCCTCAGTAGTTGGATGAGGTTTCTAGCACAACAATTAGGGTGTTTGGCCATCCCATCACCAGAGTAGGTCAGTTCGGGCTGTCTCTCGACCACTGCCAGCAGTCTGTTGTGTGGGTATCTTTGTGGATTTCTGTGGGCCTCTCTAGCACTTTGCTTCTTCCTATTCTCATGTGGTCTTTATTTACCATGGTCTCCTATTCCTTGTTCTCCCTCTCTGTTGTTGATCCAGCTGGGATCTCCCACTCCCCCAAGCTCTCTTTCCCTCAACCCTCGCCTTTCATTACCACCACTCATGTCCAGGCTGTTCATGTAGATCTCATTCCATTTCTCTGTCATTGGGTGATCCCTGTGTCTTTCTTGGGGTCCTGTTTTCCAGGTAGCCTCCCTGGTGATGTGAGTAGCAGACAAGTCATCCTTGTTTCATGTCTAGTATCTTGCTATGAGTGAGTACATACCATGTTTGTCTTTCTGAGTCTGGGTTTCCTCACTCAGGATGATTTTCTCTAGATCCATCCATTTGTCTGTAAACCTCATGATGCCATTGTTTTTCTCTGCTGAGTAGTATTCCATTGTGTATATGTACCACATTTTGTTTATCCATTCTTCAGTTGAAGGGCATCTGGGTTGTTTCCATCTTCTTTCTATTACAAACAATGCTGATATGAACATAACTGAACAAGTGCTCTTATGGTGTGGTTGAGCATTTCTTGGGTATATGCCCAAGAGTGGTATAGCTGGATCTTGGGGGAGATTGATTCCCAATTTTCTAAGAAAGCGCCATATTGATTTCCAAAGTGGTTGTACAAGCTTGCATTCCCACCAGCAGTGGAGGAGAGTTCCCCTAGCTCCACATCCTCTCCAGCATAAGGTGTCTTCAGTGTTTTTGATCTTAGCCATTCTGACAGGCGTAAGGTGGTATCTCAGAGTTGTTTTGATTTGCATTTCCCTGATGATTAGGGATGTTGAGCAGTTCCTTAAATGTCTTTCGGCCATTTGAGTTTCCTCTGTTGAGAATTCTCTGTTTAGCTCTATAGCCCATTTCTTAATTGGACTGTTGGGCATTTTGATGTCTAATTTCTTGAATTCCTTATATATTCTGGATATCAGTCCTCTGTCAGATGTGGGGTTGGTGAAGATCTTTTCCAATTCTGTAGGCTGTCGCTTTGCCTTGTTGACCGTATCCTTTGCTCTACAAAAGCTTCTCAGTTTCAAGAGGTCCCATTGATTGATTGTTTGTCTCAGAGTCTGTGCTACTGGTGTTCTATTTAGGAAGTAGTCTCCTATGCCAATGCGTTCAAGACTACTTCCTACTTTCTCTTCTAGCAGGTTCAGAGTAGCTGGATTTATGTTGAGGTCCTTGATCCACTTGGACTTAAGTTTTGTGCACGGTGATAGATATGGATCTATTTGCAGCCTTCTACATGTTGATATCCAGTTTTGCCAGCACCATTTGTTGAAGATGCTTTCTTTTTTCCATTGTGCACTTTTGGCTTCTTTGTCAAAAATTATATGTTCATAGGTGTGTGGATTAATGTCAGGGTCTTCAATTCGATTCCATTGGTCCACATGTCGGTTTTTATGCCAGTACCAAGCTGTTTTTATTACTGTAGCTCTATAGTAGAGCTTGAAGTCAGGGATCGTGATGCCTCCAGAAGTTGTGTTATTGTACAGGATTCCTTTGGCTATCCTGGGTTTTTTGTTTTTCCATATGAAGTTGAGTATTATTTTTTCCAGGTCTGTGAAGAATTGTGTTGGTATTTTGATGGGGATTGCATTGAATCTGTAGATTGCTTTTGGTAGGATTGCCATTTTTACTATGTTAGTCCTGCCTATCCATGAGCATGGGAGATCTTTCCATTTTCTGACATCTTCTTCAATTTCTTTTTTCAGGGACTTAAAGTTCTTGTCATATAGGTCCTTCACTTGCTTGGTTAGTGTTACCCCAAGGTATTTTATGTCATTTGTGGCTATAGTAAAGGGTGATGTATCTCTGATTTCCTTCTCCGCTTCTTTGTCCATTGTATATAGGAGGGCTACTGATTTGTTTGAGTTGATCTTGTATCCTGCTATGTTGCTGAAGGTGTTTATAAGCTGTATCAGTTCCTTGGTGGAATCTTTGGGGTCGCTCAAGTATACTATCATGTCATCTGCAAATAGGGAAAGCTTGACTTCTTCCTTTCCAATTTGTATCCCCTTAATCTCCTTATGTTGTCTTATTGCTCTGGCTAGAACTTCAAGTACTATATTGAATAAGTATGGGGAGAGTGGACAGCCTTGCCTCGTTCCTGATTTTAGTGGAATTGCTTTGAGTTTCTCTCCATTTAATTTGATGTTGGCTGTTGGCTTGCTGTAAATTGCCTTTATTATGTTTAGGTATGTTCCCTGTATTCCTGATCGCTCCAATACCTTTATCATGAAGGGGTGTTGGATTTTGTCAAATGCCTTTTCTGCATCCAGTGAGATGATCATATGGTTTTTTTCTTTGAGTTTGTTTATATGGTGTATTACATTGACGGACTTTCGTATGTTGAACCACCCTTGCATCCCTGGAATGAATCCTACTTGATCATGGTGGATAATTGTTTTGATGTGTTCTTGGAGTCTGTTTGCCAGTATTTTATTGAGTATTTTTGCATCAATGTTCATGAGGGAGATCGGTCTGTAGTTCTCTTTCTTTGTTGTATCCTTGTTTGGTTTAGGAATTAGGGTAATTGTAGCCTCATACAAGGAGTTTGGTAATGTTCCTTCTGTTTCTATTGTGTGGAACAATTTAGAGAGTATTGGTATTAACTCTTCTTTGAAGATCTGGTAGAATTCTACGCTGAAACCATCTGGTCCTGGGCTTTTTTTGGTTGGGAGACTTTTAATGACTGTTTCTATTTCGTTAGGGGTTATTGGACTATTTAAATAGTTTATCTGGTCTTGATTTAACTTAGGTATGTGGTACCTATCCAGAAAGTTATCCATTTCTTTTAGGTTTTCCAGTTTTGTCGAATAGAGGTTTTTGAAGTATGACCTGATAATTCTCTGGATTTCCTCAATGTCTGTTGTTATGTCCCCCTTTTCATTTCTGATTTTGTTGATTTGGATGCTCTCCTCTCTGTCTTTTGGTTAGTTTGGATAAGGGCTTGTCTATCTTGTTGATTTTCTCAAAGAACCAACTCTTGTTTCATTAATTTTTTGTATTGTTCTCTTTGTTTCTATTTATTGATTTCAGCTCTCACTTTGATAATTTCCTGGCGTCTATTTTTCCTGGGAGACTGTGCTTCTTCTTGTTCTAGAGCTTTCAGGTATGCTGTTAAGTCTCTAGTGTGAGATTTCTCCAACTTATTTATGTGGGCATTTAGTGCTATGAATTTCCCTCTTAGTACTGCTTTCATAGTGTCCCATAAATTTGGATATGTGGTGTCTTCATTTTCATTGATCTCTAGGAAGTCTTTAATTTCTTTCTTTATTTCTTCCTTAACCCATTGGTGATTCAGTTGGGTATTATTCAGTTTCCATGAGATTGCAGGTTTTCTGTAGTTTTTGTTGTTGTTGAAATCCAACTTTAGACCATGGTGGTCTGATAGAACACAGGAGGTTATTCCAATTGTTTTGTATCTGTTTAGATTTGTTTTGTGGCCAAGTATGTGGTCAATTTTAGAGAAGGTTCCATGGGGTGCTGAGAAGAAGGTATATTCTTTTTTGTTAGGATGGAATGTTCTGTAGATATCGATTAAGTCCATTTGAGTCATGACATCAGTTAAGTCCTTTATTTCTCTGTTAAGTTTCAATTTGGGAGATCTGTCCAGTGGTGAAAGTGGGGTGTTGAGGTCTCCCACTATTAATGTGTGGGGTTTTATATGTGATTTAAGCTTTAGTAATGTTTCTTTTACATATGTGGGTGCCCTTGTGTTTGGGGCATAAATATTCAGAATTGAGACTTCATCTTGGTGGATCTTTCCTGTGATGAGTATGTAATGCCCTTCTTGATCTCTTTTGATTGATTTTAGTTTGAAGTCTATTTTGCTGGATATCAGGATGGCTACACCCGCTTGTTTCTTAAGACCGTTTGATTGGAAAGTCTTTTCCCAGCCTTTTATTTTTAGGTAGTGTCTATCTTTGAATTTGAGATGTGTTTCTTGTATGCAGCAGAAAGATGGGTCCTGCTTTCGTATCCATTCTGTAAGCCTATGTCTTTTTATAGGTGAATTAAGTCCATTGATATTGAGGGAAATTAATGACCAGTGATTGTTCATCTCCTGTTATTTTTTGGTAGTGATGTGTGGGTACTTCTATACGTTGGGGTTTACTGCTGTGGCTTTATCTGTTGCCTGTGTTTTCGAGGGTGTATCTGACTTCCTTAGGTTGGAATTTTCCTACTAGTGCTTTCTGTAGGGCTGGGTTTGTGGATAAGTATTGTTTAAATCTGGCTTTGTCATGGAATGTCTTGTTCACCTCCATCTATGGTGATTGAAAGTTTTGCTGGGTATATTAGTCTAGGTTGACATCCATGGTCTCTTAGTGTCTGCATTACATCTGACCAGGTTCTTCTGGCTTTCAAAGTCTCCATTGAGAAATCGGGTGTTATTCTGATGGGTTTGCCTTTATATGTCACTTGGCCTTTTTCCTTTGCTGCTCTTAATATTCTTTCTTTATTCTGTACGTTTAGTTGTTTAACTATTATGTGGCGAGGGGACTTTTTTGGGGGGTCTAGTCTGTTTGGTGTTCTATAAGCTTCTTGTATCTTCATAGGCATTTCCTTCTTTAAGTTGGGAAAGTTTTCTTCTATGATCTTGTTGAATATATTTTCTGTGCCCTTGAGTTGGTATTCTTCTCCTTCTTTCGACCCCTATTATTCTTAGGTTTGGTCTTTCCATGGTGTCCCAAATTTCTTGGACATTTTGGTTCATGTCTTTGTTGGCTTTAGTGTTTTCTTTGACTGATGAATGTATTTCTTCTACTGTATCTTCAACGCTAGAGATCCTCTCTTCCATCTCTTGCATTCTGTTGATTATACTTGCATCTGAAGTTCCCAATCGTTTTCTCAGATTTTTCTATTTCCAGCATTCCCTCTGTTTGTGTCTTCTTCATTTTTTCTATTTCCCTTTTCAGGTCTTGGACTGTTTCCTTCATTTGTTTCATTGATTTTTCTTGATTTTCTCTCAGTATTTTATTGTTTTCTTCCAGGACTTTATTGATTTCTTCTAATTTGTTTGCCCTTTCCTCTAGTTGTTTACAGCGTTCTTCACATTTTTTTGTCTTTTCCTCTATGCAAGCCTCTAGCTTCTTCATGATGTCATTCATAAGGCTGTTTTCTTCTGCTTCTTCCAATTTCTGATGTTCAGGTCTAGGTGTTGGAGGAGGGCTAGGGCCAGGTGATGCTGTATTGCTATTCATTTTGTTGTATATATTTCTGCCTTGACGTCTGCCCATCTCCTTGCGGATCGTT